>NC_139826.1:9240122-10440122 GCF_963691815.1 Echiichthys vipera
TACTGGCCTCATATTTTTTGTGCACATTTATAATATGCTTAAGGACCTCTCATTGTTGCTTTGACAATTTTTGAAAAACCTTATTTATTGACTGCTCTGTTTTTATACCGTACTCCTTTTAACCGATCAGTAGGGGCCCCAAGTGATCAACAACAAATTACGTAGGAAAGGAAATTACAGCAAATAGAAAAAGGTTAAAAAAAGCCTTCACATTGCAGACTTTATTTTGACTCAAAAAACTGAACCAGCAGTTTAATTCCATACCCAATATATCATGATCCAATATATCATGATCCAATATATCATGATGCGAAAGTGTGTGAAATTCGATGTAGTATGCACTCAGGTGGCTAGGTGGTGCTGTGAAGCACTGCCACACAACACCACGCAGAGCTTGTGCATGCGTAGAAACTTCCTTCTCCTTCTCTCCCTAAGCTTAGAAGCAGGATCCCGTAGAGTGTGACAGGGATCTGCAGCACGGTCTGCAGCCTCCTACCACCTCGGCTCCACCCAGGACACTTGAATGTCCGACTGATGGAAATAGTCCAACATGTTTGTTGTTGTATACCTGTTCTCTGCACGTAAACACGTATGCATTTTTTGGTAACCGAATGGTAAAGCGTTATAAATATTTACACTCTGGAGGGTGGTTTCACTTTTTTGCATTTTTAAGCCTCAAAAACACCATCGCCGTCTAAACGAAAGGCACATCTAGTAAAATATTTTGTCGTTCTCCCAGGAGCGTTGTCATGTAGTACATAGGGCCTCAACTCTTTTTTGTCTGGAAGGAACAGGGAGACACAGAATACATCAAAGAATACATAGGGATAAGGTGTGCAGATGACTTTGAGTATTCCTGTTATTTTGAATTCAATTAATTATTTTTTTCATGATTGTAAGCTGCTTTTATCTGATGCAGCTGTCTTAAATGCTCCTTCTGTGTCATTATTAAATGTTTCACCTCTATATTTTAGCTTAATTACTCTGTAATTCAGTAAACTTAACTAACTAACTAACTGCTTTGAGTTTTTAAACATCCATCCATCCATCTTCAGCCTCTTGTCCATATCGGGGTCGCGGGGGGGCTGGAGCCGATCCCAGCTGACATCGGGGTACACCCTGGACAGGACACCAGTCTATCAAAGAGCACATAGAGACGAACAGAGAGAGAGACAACCACTCACACTCACATTCACATATACGGGCAATTTAGAGTCATCAGTTAACCTAACAGGTGTATGTCTTTGGACTGTGGGAGGAAGCCGGAGAACCCGGAGAAACCCATGCAAACACTCGGAGAACATGCAAACTCCTCACAGAAGGGCCCGCCTCTTGCTGTGAGGCAACAATGCTAACCACCACACCAAGGGTGAATATTGTGAGAAAAACTATTTAATTTTGATGTTTGCTACAAATTAATGAAAAAAAACAGTTGTTTATGAATGTAACTTTTAAGAAGGAGGGTTGAGCTGACAACAAACATACTAGAAACATAATAAAGATATATGAACACATAACCTGTACCATACCTGTTGAAAAGACATGCAGCAGGTAAAACAAACTCCTACAGGATTAAAATGAGATTTTATTTTGGCCAGATTGTTCCAGTGGTCACACACTTGACTGTGAGCTAGCAGCGTGCTAGGTTTTTGACCCAATCCTTTCATGCTCTACAACATACAGCATCTGTGATTAAAAATACCCATCTGTAAAGGGCCAGATAGATTAGAGATGGACCACTGCATTTGTAGTTTTCTTAATTGTAGAGAGTTTCGGCAGGTTCTTATAATGCTTATAATTTATTAAGAATATCCCTTACTTAGCATACAGGTGAAGGTACAGCCCAAAGGATCAAGTCATCAACCTAAACCAAATCTCGGGGCAGGCTGGTGGAAACTGTGCAAGTTTCAGCACTTTTTTTTTACTTTCCACCTCTGCTTGTATTATACTTCAATGTCAAACGACTCCCTGTTCCCAGTAGTCTATTCATCTGTCTTTTTGTGGTGAGAAATATGGTGAGACCTCACCTTTTGTCTGACAGGGATGTTATTCACATTTGGAGACAGCTTATTTTATGAACTGTTACAAGACCAAACTGGTGTGTGTGTGTGTGTGTGTGTGTGTGTGTGTGTCAGAGAAAGAGCTTGTTATAATTGCCTGCAGGGTGCTTGAAATTTAGGCCCCATGACGACAACTCAAAAGCTCTTAAACAATAAATATCTAAACCACAGGGTCCCTGTTCAGCTCTGGGCCCCCTAAATTATTCAGGGTACCCCTTCCTCCTGTGGCGTCCCTGATTGCTGGAACTGACTGTGTGCGCTGTGTGTTTAAGTGGGACAGTATACTCTTTGATTGATATTGGCAGCTATCAAATGGAGTAAGAGTTTTGCAAAAAATAAGCCACTCTGCCCGTGTTTACTCTTGATTTACAATAGTGTCACAGCCGGTGAAACCCAGGCTACTGTTTGTGCCCTTTGGACTTCCTTACCATGTCAAAAACTATGCAAAACAAAGCAACTTTCCAAAAGTGACCCAATAACAGACATGCGCACACACCCAGACACACTCATAGGCAGGGTGATTTATTTTAAGACTCCGAGGGTCTAAGAATGCCATTTAGTAAAGATGGCAGTGGGTAATAAATCCTCATCAAGTCTGGTACATCCTGTTAGCTTCTTCTCTCCTAGTGACAGCTTTTTAATAAGCTGTGTGTGGTCCTGTATGTGTAATTGACATTTACTAGCTGACGTTACTCCTCCCTGTCCGTCAGTGCACATTATGCATATTCTACTAGAACCCAAGCAAAGCATTAGAGTGTACTATCACCATGCCATTCGTGCTTTGCGAGGTCTAGGGGAATGATGCAAGCATGTTTCTGGCCATAATTGATTTCTTTTCAGCTGCGCAAATGAGTTTCTTATTTCTTTGGAAGTTATTTATATGGAAATGGTGTGATGTTGTTACTACACTAGTTGAGTTATTCTCACCTCCCTCTATAGTTACTACCTCCTGGGGAAACTCCCTTTGTTTCCATTTGCTGTTTTGCTGATTCTGTCAGCAAAAATTAATTGGTGTCCATTTTAACTCCCCCCGAGCCTTAATTTCTATGAGCAGAAAGATACCCAGGCCCAATTAGGTGGTGTAAATAACATTTGCTCTATAATTGCTTCAATAAAGATTTATCGCCTTCACTTCATTGTCCTTATGTTTAGGCATTGCGAGGCCAGCCAGAGGAGACTCAGGCATTGCAAAGTTATCTTGGGAAGTGGGAAAGACAGGGTATGTTGCTGAATAAAGACTGTTCTGGCTGTGTCTGTGTATTATCCATGCCTAGATATTAAATTTAGATTGCGTGGAATTGGGTATTGTGTATTTTTTCTGGGGTTGGTTGGGGAATCTAAAAGAAAATAAAGCAAATAAGCAGAAAGGACACACTCACAAGGACATTAATTAATTTAAACTTCGCTGATGTACGGAGCCCCCCTGATGTCAGTCAATAAAAAAAAAAACATGTACTAAACTGAGGGAATGGATTGCTAAACTGTGCACAGGGTTTACTAAACTGAGGGCATGGATTATTAAACATCAGCTACTTCAACGTTAATGAAGTTGCGTTTGACATGACAACCACAATAAATGCAACGTTACAAAAGCAGTCAATATACAGTGTTAAACACAATATAAGATTAACTGTAAGGCTACTCGTAAATATTGCTACATTGACTTACCCGTGACGGTATTGTTTTTATTACAACTTTATTTGCATATTTTCACAAATATCATAATACAAACATTTGTAGAAGTTATTTTGAGTCTATCCTATTTATTAATAATAGGAAATGTATGTTTTTTAAGGAAATGTAATAATATAGCCCACCTTTTCATTTAATTTCTTTATATGTATCTATTTATGCTTTATTTATTGTTTTATTTTCTGCCTTTTTATTTTATTGTGTTTTAAGTACCCTCTCTTCCTAAGTTTGCTTATGTTATGTCATTATATTTTAAGATTGTAATGTTCATTGAAAGTGCCCTGTGATAGACTGGCGTCCTGTCCAGGGTGTACCCCGCCTCATGCCCGATGTCAGCTGGGATCGGCTCAAGCCCCCCGCGACCCCGAAAAGGAACAAGCGGTTGAATATGGATGGATGTTCATCAAAAGAAGAATTGACTGCCTTATGGTTATATATTTTTTTCTCTTTTGAGTGTAATGCCGAAATGTTCTACAAATGTTTGTATTATATTTGTGAAAATATGTAAATAAAGCTGTAAAAAATAAAATAAAAAAAATACACCTCACAGGTAAGTCAATGTATCAATGTTTACGAGTAGCCTAACAGTTAATGCTATATTGTGTTTAACACTGTACACTGACTGCTTTCGTAACGATGCATTTATTGTGTTTGTCACGTCAAACTTCATTAATGGTGAAGTGACGTCATGTCTGTTGGCGCGGGTTGTCAAGTTTAATAATCTTTGCCTTCAGTGTAGTAAACCGTGCACACCATTTAGCAATCCGTTCCCTCAGATTAGTACACATGAAAATATTTGTAATAATGAGTGATTTCAGACCGAAGGAGATTCATTGATTGATTAACAAGTGACACTGATTCACTTGAACATGACAGCGCTGCCACAACCGAAACAACAGAATGAAATAAAAAAACCACAATAGTCAGCACTTCTCGACTGCTTTACTAGGAAAAAGGCTTGTCAGATTAGGCTGGGATTAGACTCAGATATGGCCCTGTTAAAACTGCATCAACATGTGTCTCAGGTGATCTGATCACAGTGGACAGCTCTAAGTACATCAGTTCATACCTGGCATTAGAATGCGCCTCCACTTGCATCTTGAGTGACCATTTATGATTGGATCTCATTTCACATGCGTATTTGTGAATGTGGGTGGATGAGTTTAGGGGGATGAGCTGGGTGTGATGTAATCTCTACAAACAGATTCTGCATATGAAGGCAGCTGGAACAAGTAGAGGAAGCGGCCTGGTTTCTGTTTGTAGCCCAAGTAGTATTGACCACTTGTGTTTGAGCATGCCTGGTTGCATGCAGATAAACAGTCCGTGTGGAGAGAAAAAAAATCAGAACGCATTGGCCGAAATACAATCATGGAACCAATTGGTTATTGCCTGATGATGATTTATTAGCAGATATCTGTCTTTAGAGAAATGTCTCTCAACCCCAACTCCAGTCTTGTGCCCCAAATACTAATCGGACTGTAAACATTGACCTTCCACTCGGAAGAGGAAGTCCTGACCCGGATATTAGCCATTGCCCACAGAGGCTAAATCGTCATCAGACCGCCAATTGGTTGTTTCAGTGACTCAGTTTTGTTGTTTTTAGCTTCAGATCTCCAAACAGTTTTGTTAAGTTTTGAAAATGAACATCATTAAAAATAAAGCTTTTGTTTTCTGCTGTCCAAAGGTCTTGGCATCATCTATCTGTTTCAGTCCCCTTTAGAGACTTTAGACTACTAATATATCTACAGACTTTTTGACATATCCTGACCCTAACCATAACCACTCAACGTGTCATGGACAAACCCAGCGAATGAGTACGTATCTATGCTTATGAGTTGAGTAGGGCACTTCAATGTGTCCCGGGTAACATTAATGCACACACTGCTAAAAGAATGTGGCCATATGCGGCCTAGAAATGAAATGTTGTCTGAACGATCAGGTCTCAATGTGTCCTCCTCAATGTGCGTCCTGGGTGCATTCATACCTTTGCTTAGAGCTGTCCAATGATGATCGGATCACCCAAGATGCGTTTTAATGCCAAGTCTGAACAGGGACAATGTACGTTTTTTCTAACATAACCCCAGCAGGGTCATCCCATGACTCTGATAAAGGCCAAAATCTAAGATCTAAGTGTTGCTAGACTTTTGCCTTTTCAGACTTTTTCCTTCCTCCATGCACCTTAAAAGAAACAAAGCCCAAGCAGACAGCCTCACTTGCATATTCCTTACAGTGATTAGATTTGCTTAGTATTTTCAATGTTATTATGTTTCACTTTAAGAAAGAACAGCGTTCAAGTATAAGCGTACCAGTGCTTGATAAAAGATTTGTGGTTTAAATACATTTTGGTGCTTTACTGCAACATATTACAGACTCTGTGCATATTAAAGTGCTTCAGACATTGAACTATTTTAATGTGAACAGCATGTTCATGGTGTCTTAATGTTATGAGAAGAAACTAGAGAATGAGGTCAGCCACCATCACTACAAAGTACATGAAAATATATGCGTAGATATATGTAGTGTAGGCAGAGACAAGGTTTTTTTTGTCATGCAAAGAATGCTGAAAATATTTCATGCACAAAGCATACCTATTGTTTAACTGCCCTGCATATTCACTTCAATCCTCAAGATCGTACATCAAAGATGATCAAAAGTTCACAGTTAAATTAATGATGTTTAGAGGTATTTTGATTAGTGAGGGAGATAGCTGTCTGGCAAGAACACCCACTGCACATAAGGGACTGTGGAAACATCAGATTGCCACCATTACTGAAAGCTATTGCTTGCCTATTCATCCATTTCCCATGTAAGATCCAAATAAACATGGCACTGTTTGGTCTGCCAGGTGGATCTGAGGCTCGCCACCTTCTCTCCTCTGTTCCTTTTCCTGTATTAATAGCTCCTCAGGAGAGCCGGAGAGGTCTGTATGTCAGGTTTTATCTCCAGGGAAGAACGGGAGAAAACTAAATGAAGCCTGAACTTGAGAACAGCCCCATCTAAGCTTCTCAAGGGGATGCTCGGAGCACATTAAGGGAAACATCAGTAATGTGCAAAACAAATGGAGGGATGTGAAAACCCCCAAAGACTTTCCCCCACCAGCTACGTTGAGCTGCTGCCATAAATCTCAGGACCCCTGTGCACACAGCGGTATCCAGACTGAGGAAGAGAAACGGGCACTAAGCAGAGCCAGGTTTCTTCCACATGGAAACAGTGTAACTGTCAGATGGAGGCTTTTCATTTTGCCGCTTAGCTCCAAATGTGGGCTGCTTGTATCTTTGCCAAAGGCTTTTCAGACTTGATGCACTAAACAGTTAGTTGAAAAGTTAAAGCAATTATCCATCGTTGATGTCCAGAGTATTTCTCCTGCCTTCAATGACAGTGTGTTTGTAACTACATGATTTGGATAAAGACTAATGGAGTGTGAGTAAAGCACAGGAGCAACGGGATTATACTAATAAAGATGTATTATGGCTGAGAACAAAAGGCCTTGGCAAGGTATCTGAACACTGGGGCTTGTGGGTTGGTTGTGGATAGGAAAGGTGGGCAATACACACTCAGCTGTACATTTTCCCTAATGAAATGTAGTCATGCTTTGCAGTGATATTGCAGATTATTTTCTGACCACAGTGAGTGATGGAAAGGCTACCATGATGTTGTGAAACTATCAGATCGTGGGTATTTCTCTGAACCAACAGTTATTTTTTTAGCCATGTCAGTTAGCGATGTGGCTCTAGGGATGGCAATGTGACAATGTTTGTTGTTTGATCCACCACTTTGGTCCAGACTTAAAGTGTTATTCCAGCGCAAAATCATCCCATGGTTTTTTTTGGCACTTGCATATATCAAATAAGCCATCGAGACAGTTTTTTTCGTGTATGAACTATTAACGGAGAAATACATCAGAATGTTGCTGAGGCAGTTCGGGGTTCAGGCTTTAGAATGTGAATCACTCCCAGACTGGCTCTCATTCGTTCACAAGTTGAATCCTCCCCCACCTGGTCACACGGTTCCTCCAATAAACCAGCAGCTCCTGTTGAAAGAACCCTCCCTTCTCCCTTCTTCCACTTCCTGGCTGATCCCTTTTCATCTTACTACACATAGTTTTAACCTGACCTTATCGGCAACATCCTTTAATTATGCCATCTCTGTTAAAATGATAATAACGGGAAAGCATGCTTTAACTATTTTTATTTAACTTCTATATGTGCACAGCGAGTAATAACAAAACTTCAATTATATTGTGACAAAAATGTTTAAAAATCCCCACAATAGGCTGATTGACCTATAGGTAAGGTAAGGGATCCTCTGTGCCTTCCACATGTATGTTTAACATGATGTATAAATATATAAATATGTCAATAATGGTTTATTTTAATAGCTGAGTATTGCACGCCCCATAAAATGTATGTGTATGGGATTTAGACCACCCGTCATGTTATAGGCCCAGTTTAAAATGCAACTCAATTTTATACAATATTTGTAGTAAGTGGTCCCTGCTCCGCCTTTATTTCAGCTGAGGGGACCTTGGCCTTAAACATGTTAAGGACTCCTGCTCTAGACTGGTAGTCTTGCTAAAACATGCCCATGAGTCATTCTAATTTAAATGCTTTTAAACAGTTGATTCCTGTGGTGCAACATTTTAGGTGAAATGGAATTAACATTTCTCAAAAATCTATTTGAACAAATAAACAGACCATAAAAAGAGGCCATATCTGATCATTTCTACTGGCAGGCAATGGCAACAAAAAAATTAAAAAATAAATCGTAGAAAATCCAAATTAAATACCTTTGAATACCCAAATCAGCAGCAGTTAAATTGTCAAATGAGATTTATCAACCCAGTAAAGGCAGCAGAGCAGTTTGTAGATTGGCTATGAATTACCATTCTCCTCGAATGGTACCGAATGGTCAGAGTGGCTTGCCTGGCCTCATTTGCTGGTTAATTGCATTTTATAGTTGAGCTAAAGACCTGTCATCTGTTTCTGTGGTTTCATTTATCTTACAAATAACCTAGAGAGGGTGGGTTAAAGTACCTGTGCAGGCCAAATAAGCTCTTGTGCTGAAATTCTCACATAGCCTCTATTGCACATATCGCACACTATACACCCTATTTCATGCCCATGATGAGACAGAATTAAATTTTGGGAGTTAATGCGGCTGATAGCGAAAATACAATACGAACAAAGGCATCTTCAGTTCTGTGAATTCCCGCTGTAAATTGGGAAATGCTGGAACAGCAATTCTTACAGTATACACCTAAGTGAATTTTGTCCCAGTTTTTAAAGGTGTAAATTCCCTCTTCAAGGTAGTATGTATTCCCACTGTGAATGGTGTTCCCATTCCTTGTAATTATGCAAATGACACATTAATGAGGTGTAATTGTGGATTCATAAAACAGCAGGGATAAAGTGTATAAAGATCCCATGTCTTAATAGGGGTAGTGGGAAGTTTCATCATTGAAGGGCTGAATACGCTAATTGTTTACCCACCACTGCTACTTTAAGTAGCACATATTCATTTCAGGGGCATAAAGTCTAGTTAGGCATGTTTGTACTACTTAATGAATGGTGTTGAGTGTTTATTATGGCAAGGAACATTTAATACACAAACTATACATTTTAAAAAGACACAGAGCCACTGTCGGGAGCAAAGGCTCAACTACAGTATTTAGCCTTGACTTAATTTCTTCTGTACAGCATGTGAGATAATTAGCACATTGCCTTACTACTTATTGCTGTCTGTGGTCTTTCCCAGCTGAGGTGACTCAGCAGTTTCATTATTTTTGAACAATATTTAAATGCATCTGTAGTTTAAAGCTATTGAAAATTTCTTTAAGCGTTTTAAATTTGAACAATTTAGGATTTAAGCAAAGACTTAAGAGAGATTAAATCAATTGATGAGTAGGTTTGCTCTAGGGGGATGCAGTATCAAAATCTGTATATAGACTAAACCACTAAATGTTATTGATGTTATTGACACATGGATTTTTGATGATATAAAAACAGACATCTATCAGAAGGCAATACTCTTATTCAATCTTCTTAATTTCTCTCTAGAAAGTCTCTCTCAAAGATGTGTTTTTCTTCATGTTTATCTTCACTGTGCACAATGATGTATGAGCAGTTTGACACTAGACGGCTGTTTTTATCTGCTGTAAGGGGAAAGTGCTTTTGTGCTCACCTTAAATCTCAGGTTAAAACATGTACTGTACTATCGGAGAAATTCAGTACTCTACTTTTAACTTATTTTTGAAATGAAAAATATTCCTGGATTCTACAATTTTCAATGAAGCAGAATGAATTCAAGTACTTCTAAGATTTAAAAAATAGTAATTTAATTATTTTGTAGGAAAACATCCTACTAAGGGTTTACTTTTACGAGGGAAAACATATTTTCCGTTCTCTGCTCTTCTTTCATTGAGTTATTGTTCTGAACTGATGCTATTTCAGCAGCTAAGTAAACCTCTTTAGGAGCTGCTGTTGTTGTTTTGAGCAAACTCTCCTTGTTGTCTAACCACACCATAGCTGCCAGTAGCTCCTCACAGAATGCTGATTGGTCTGAGTCATAATAGCTTGGGCAAAAATGCATTACTTAAGGCCTGACAAGATGGATTTTTACGTGATCTTTTGATATCTGGAGAAAATAGAGTAAACTAATATTACGCCAACTGTCAATTGTAAACAATCTCTTTCAGTTTACTTGCAAAAAAAATATCATGTTTCTTGCCCAGTTGGATCTATTCATAGCGAGTTCCAAGATCTGAAAGAACCATAGATGTACAAAGAGAACCTGTTCAGTCCTATGGAACTTGCTCAATAGCACATAAAGCCAAAAAAGTTTAACGTCTGTGCATAAAATTATCCAGATCTTCAGCACTGATTCCGCACTGTTGCACCCATAGAGCAGGAGCACTAGAGACTTCTGCCGGCCGAGCTGGCTAATTTTGTAGCTCTAGGATTCTAGACCAAATATTATCAAACTCAAATTTGTGAGAACTTTCTAAAAATGTATTTACAGGTAACGTGATTAAAGTCTCTTTCCCAATGTAAGTCTATGGGAAAATGTATTTTCGGGACACATGGCATCACACGACACTAAAGTTGTAATTCCCTGGTTTGGCCACTATGTCAAATTGGCTTCGAAGCCCGGCGCTCTTCCAGAGACCTTGGATAGAACTTGCAGTTATGAAAATGCAATCTAACTTGTAATACATCATAGTTTTTCTTTAAGAATCAACACAAAAGAAGCAAAAATTTTAGACATGCAATAAATCTGCTGAAAACCCCTGTGTGTCACTTCTCTTTGGCTTTAGTGGAACAAGTTACTCTACGGGTGTCAGTGGCAGTGAGTTAGATGGTGGCAGAGAGGGTGTGCTTTTGCATTCGTGACACATACAGATGTCTGGAATCAGCTGCACATGTCAGGGCTTTAATTAGCTTCAACACTAAATCGATGGGGGCTGATTAATAAGACAGGGGCCAGTGCTAAGGTTGAGGCAGGTTACTGAAACAAGAGAGCTTGCTTAAGGAGAAAAACTAATTGTATGAATTATTGAGCAAGCTGTCCATTCTGAGCAATGATGCAATTGGTTTTTTGGAGGAAATAAATAAATAAATAATAAAAAGAAAAGTACCCACTGGACATACATTTTTCTTTACTCTGACTTACTGTATGAAAACTGTGGTCAGGGAAGAACCGACTAAGATCTGAACTGGTGAACACCGTAGTTAAGTCCAAAGTCTAGCTTCCATCCTAGTCATCAATAAATCATATTCTTCAACATACTGGAATATTTTGATGGAAGACATGTTTTGCCATAAATACAAACACACGAAGATGTGCAGGGCAATATAGGGGTAGTAAACCTCAGGGGCCCGTTTATCTGAACCGAGACATAAAAATAAGTGGTGGTAATAGTGCTAATGTAATTTAATATAGACTATTTTTCATACATTTACCAATCTAATTGATGGTTTCAGAATTTAATTACAATTTACATGTAATTAAGGGCTTATTATGAAAGCAAATCCCTTATTCATGACAGACGATTGCAAGTTGACACAAATCAGTTACTGACAACTTTGGAATACTTTCTGTGTGATGAGTAACACATTTTTATATTTATCACTTAAGTTGTTTTAATCCAATTTATTGAGCACAATTTACTGTAGTGGCTGACCATTAAAACCAATCTCCAGAAAATGTGTTTAACTTGTAACTTGAGTGACAATAATGTGCTTCATGTACACAGAATACATTGTGAAAACAAGCTCTCTATAAACTTGACAGGACTTTGAATACAGCAGATGTAAGAAAGGACAGCGGTTCACAGAAATAATTTTCTGTTCCTCCTCTAACACACAGGTTGTAAACCACTTGACATGAGGTAACATGCAGCAAAGGGCCACAGGTGGGAATCAAACCCATCCCACTGCATCAAGGACTACTTACCTCTGTACATGGGGCCCTGTGCTAACCACTAAGCCACCAGATGCCCCTAGATCCTTGTTGACTAGAATTCAGTAGGTTTTAATTGGATAATTCAGAGAACAAACATCAGAAAAAAAATCATTGAGGTAGGCATGGTCCTATAGGACAAGCCCTAGGGTCCAAAATGCATTCTATTAGCCAAGGGTTTAGGATAGTTCTGGGTCTGGATTCACAGAGATATTTTAGACTGGTCTAGAGTAGTCTTGACATTCTAGCCAGCTCGAGGGTAGCCCACTTGGAACGTGACAGGATTATTCCAGTGTGAACGTAAACAGCTCACTTAGCCTAGGGCTAACAAGTGCAGTGTGAAAATCTCTTACTGTATGAAATGGTTGTAGGTGCAGGGGCTCTGTGATGAACTACTGACCTGCTCAGGATGGTTCTTCGGTGTTAGATCTTCTGCATGAACCTATGAATACATACATAAATAATTGCTTTCTGTATTCTTCCAACAACAATGCCACCTCCAGCCTCAATACATGTAGTTGACTAAACATCAGAAAAAAGCCAAGCAGGTTCACACATGAATATTTAGTGTAAAGCAGGTTTTGATTTTTGAATTTACACCATACACACTGCATAAAGTAAGGACCATATACAGAACAACAGCTCCCCTTTTTAGGTAAGAATCCTTTGTTCAATATTGTATTCAATGCTACAGACTACCCTGTGGCGGGTTTTATTGGAGCCTGAAATTAAATTTCAAGTGCATAAGCTTTTTCTATTCTTCCACACAGGTCCAGACTATTCAAAACATTAAGAAGTGTCTAACTTAAGAACTGTCTGAACATGACATACAGTGTATGATTTAGTTATAAAGTCACAAAAAGTACTTAAGGGAAGATTGGAAAAACAAAACACTACCATAATCATTGCTTTATCAAGTTTACTTTTCTTCATTTATGAGAATTGCGTTTTAAGTAATTCAGAGGTCCACATCAAAGAACAATGTATTATCTCTGTGGGTCTCAGGGACCTTAGCTGTTAAACATGGTTAAACATAAATTCATTTTGTGTGTGTGTGTGTTTGTGTGTGTGTGTGTGTATGTGTGTCCGCGCACGCGAGTGGAGGTGGCCATAGTCTCTGCTCTCCTGGACGCAATCAAGCCTGTCCAGTGGCCACACAGTTCCTGCCGTCATCTCACCTTCAGTCTGCAGTATTGAAGACCGACTCATTCTTCCAGTCATCCCCAGTTCGTTCAGTCACCTTCTGTGGTATTACGTCAGGCCTCATGTTTGTTCATGTGCTTAGATCAGCTGCTTTATTTAAGAAGACATTTCTCGATTTCTGCATGCTTAAGATCCAGTCTCATGTCTTGTGCTGTCTTGCCTCGTCCAGCTCTTCAACCTTCAAGTTGTCTGCCAGTCCCCCGAGTCGCTCCCTAGGTTGAGCCCAGCAGTCCCGGATCCACGCCATACAGAACTCCAGTCCTCCATTCAACTGTAAAATAAATTCCCCTTACTAACCTCAACAATCTCCCTGTTTTCTGTGTGGGAACCCTCTGCGTTTGAGTCCAGGCCTTCTCTGTGAGAGATCATAATACATAGACAGTACTGTTTGTGTTTGTGTTTTTCATTCTTATTTTCCTTTAATTATGTCTTAATTAATTGATTTAGTCATATTGATGCATTAAAGTCATTACACGCACCCATTATTATAATTATAATAATGAAGAAACAATGTAGAACAATTGGCTGCTGAACATCATTTTTAATATAAGAGCTGTCAAATTCACATTATTCACTCTGTTTTAAGACATGTTCATGTTTTTTTTTTGTTTTTTTTTACAGTTTGTCTTCTGGCTTTCCGACAGTATAGCATTTAGATATACTGCTCCATGTTAGCAGTAAAGAGACATTTTTCCTGGGATAATTGTTTGTTTAATCATGAATTCTTTAAATGATTGTGTATGTTGTTTTCTGTACAGTTACAGCACTAACAATGACCGCTTGACCTTCAGAGCTTTAAATAAATGAATGACTAAAAAACAAGCCATAGATGGACCTGCAAACCTTTCTATCCTCATCCTTCATATTTACATCAATTACAGCTGTACATATGATTTGTTAGAGTAATGCAACCGGTACTGCTTCAACCTGTCTCCCCACAATGACTTTCGCCTCTTAATTAGACAGGGTTAACAAAAGTAGAGTGACCCCCGGGCTTCACCCGTCTCTAACATGTGCCACCGCTGGAAGGATGTTTTGACTTGCAAGCCCAGTGGCTGCCTCCTGTGATTAATGTGTATACTGTATGTCGAGGGCTACTTTTGGCAGGGTCTTGTCTGACATGTCATGAAAGTTCAATTGTATTCATGGTAAGCAGCGTTTCATTTAAATTAGTGCATTAGAATTGCAAATACTACGTTTAACAACATGTTATAAGGTAGGTTTAAAAAATAGCTAGGTAGATGTGAATGATAAGGAAGAAAGGAGAGGAGAGTATTCCGAGGTGGAAACAGATCAGAGATGGCGAATTGGAGACTGTAGAATTAAAGGTTAAATAGCATCCAGCACGAACATCAGGTTTAGATTTTTTTTTTCTGGTTAAGGCCAAAGACCCTTCGGTCAAAATGAACTTTCAGTGACCAGTCATTTCATCAAAACTCATTTCAACAGCTGATTGTTCCGATCAACCTGTAAGGACTCAACCACTTTCCAATGTCTCATTTCAAGTGCTCTAAACTGTGTTAGATTGAAAGAGACAATTCCACTAAGGCTTGCCTGTTAATCACTTTGGCATTTTTCTTCCAATGTGCCAAATATTTCTTGGTGTTCAGAATTTTCATTTGCATGCTAATGAAGGTGAAGGGCAGAAGCCACTAATTACAATCCAGTAAAGGCCTGCCTAATGGTCCACTAAAGACATAGCATGGCTGAGCCCATAATTCCATTATGCAAATGCACAGTAAGGAGTGGGGAAAACCCATAGTCATTCAATTCAATTCAATTCAATTTTATTTATAGTGCCAAATCATAACAAAAGTTATCTCAGGACACTTTACAGAGTAGGTATACACCACACTCTATGACTTATTTATGATTTACATAGACCCAACAATTCCTCCATAGAGTACGGTGGCAACAAAAAAACCTTCCCTATAACAGACAGGAATGTCGGACAGACCCAGCTCTGTGGAGGACGGACATCTGTCTGCACCAGTTGGGGAGGAAGAAAAGGAGAGAGAGAGAGAGAGAGAGAGAAAAGACAGACTCATGGACAGAGAGAGACAAAGACAGACATAAAGACAGACGGACACACTTACAGAGATGCAAGCAACCACAAAAGTAACAGTAACTATAATAATATCTATAGTAATGTGAATATGACTTATATATTATGGCAGTTAATATAGTAGAATAGTAGAAACAAGCACAGCTTAGGTGATAGAATATGTGAAAGATAATAATTATGGTGGTAAATATGATCGATGATGAGTAGTGGTAATAACAGCTGCGATACAATAAATTATATTACAGATTTTTATGGCTACAAAATGTATCATTTACAAGACTAATGATAGTTTATATGAGTAATAATGTAGCGATGTAGTGGAGTAGGAGTATAAAGTAGCATAAAATAGAAGTACTCAATTAAAGTACAAATAGGTACTTTTTCCAAACATTTTCAATGTTTACGGTTAAGGAGTATTTTAATACTGCAGTATCGGGACTATTATTATAGTACTGTGTTACTCGTGATGCTGATATCAATGAGATAACATACATTTAAATGCATTGTTCCTATAACACTTAATCAAATGTATCAATTCTTCCGAACGCCTACTGTATATGAAGGTATGCAGAATGCTACTGCAGAGCTTTGGTGTTATTTTTGAGCAGTATTAGTGGTTAAAAAAGACGTTTTAATGCCTTCACCAGAAGATCCCTAAAAATCCTTGAATGACTACCATTCAAATTGGGGGAAGCAAGAACCAATATTACTGAGAAAAAAATAAATAAAACTCTTGTCGTGTCTATCATAACCATATACTCTATAGTACTATAGAGAGCTTGTTTTCACAATGTATTCTGTGTACATGCAGCACATTATTGACACTCAAGTTACAAGTTAAACACATTTTCTGGAGATTGGTTTTAATGGTCAGCCACTACAGTAAATTGTGCTCAATAAATTGGATTAAAACAACTTAAGTGATAAATATAAAAATGTGTTACTCATCACACAGAAAGTATTCCAAAGTTGTCAGTAACTGATTTGTGTCAACTTGCAATCGTCTGTCATGAATACAAATTTCATGTACGTATCCCTGTTCTGCCTGTCTAGTAATTTGTAGTTGAGGTAAAGCAAACTGAGATTGTGTCTAATCCACTAACAGTCAACACCGACACCCCTAAAAAGATTATTCGGGCTGCATAACGACTTTCCATAATTTCTTCCCCTTTCAGAATGACTCCAGCCACTGCTTCTTAAACACTGTATTGTCACAAGCAAGTCAGGTAAGCAAGAGAGTGATTTTTCCATCCGAGAAACTCAGATAAGATCGGAGAATGCTTCATTTATAAAGAGGCTTTAGGGTGCAAAGGTGCCAGCCTTGGTGGATTAATTTTAAAGCTGAAGCAATTTGCACATGTAATTGGTAATGGAGGAGCTATTTGCTTGCACTTTTCAGTGGCTTGTTTGCACCACAACTTGATTAACATAATTTTATCAGGGAAATATGCAAAAAATGCTGCAGTTGAGGTGCCAACACATCCACAAATTGTCCTTGCGAATCTTTGCTAATGCACAGAAAGGGATCGCTCTCTTTTATATACTCTGTTGGCTTGACAGACACTTGGGCCAGCACTATGACATCAACCACATTTATGTATTCATGTATTCGTGTTTGGACACTCACTGGTCTCCTTCAGATCCATACAAAAAGACAGATAAATAAAAAGAGAGAAACTTTCCCCTAGCAGCTATGCTTCTTTCATTGAGAGGTAGTCAAGTGTCTGTCTCATTTGCAGCAACCTGCCAATGATCACAGCATCCCTGGGGGATATACAGCAGCACAGCAGGTGACAGTCATTTAAAAATGTTGGCTTGGCTCTGGATTCCTACATCAAAGATGAAGAAATGGGACTAATCTCTATTCAGGTCTTGCTTGTGGCATTCTCTGTAAAATTACAGAGGGATCATATGGGCCCTGGAACACTGTCCTTTCTGTTTTGCTTGCCAAAATCATGGTTTAACACATTGCAACACTTGAACAACAACAAAAACAAAAAACAACATCAAACAATATTTGTGATTTAGTTTTAGTTTTTTTTTCTCGTAATGTAAAACTATCTGACTGTGTTGGATTTGAATTATAAATCATACAGCTCAACAAGAACAAGTATTATAAAGTAGTGCTGCAGCAACAAAGATCATATGGTAAGTAGCAGTATCAGAGATTTTTGTTGGTAGTGCTAGTTGCAGGCTTATATATGTATTGGAGATGCCAAAATTTGTAATAAATACATGACTTACCAATTCTAACGTGAAATCTATTCTTTTCTAAGGCTCAGAAAAATGGCAACTGACCTCAAACATCATTAAGAAGCTACGGACACTTATCAATCGTACGCTCTGCTACATTCTGGGTATTTTCTGGCCAAATGGGTCGAAATCACCATCAGGTGGAGGAAATGGCCATAGATCAGGCACACTCTAAGGAAATCGAAGACCAACACCACGTGGCAGGCCCTAGAGTGGAACCTTCAAGGGAAAAGAAAAAGAGGACGGCCTAAGAAATCGTGGTAGAGAACTGTCACGGAAGAACATCAAGAGTTTGGTAAGACGTCAGAACAAATCAAGCAAGTATCTCAAAACTGAGCCCACCATTAATGCTGAACGGTACATACATGTTTTGGAGCAACATATGCTGCCATCCAAGCAATGTATTTTTCAGGGCCTTCCATGCTTATTTCATTGAAAATGTATCGCCCAAATGAAGCGCAAAATACAACAAGAGACCCTGGGCTGTTGAGCAGCTGAAGTCGTATATCAAGCAAGAGTGGAAAATAATTCCACCTACAGAGCTTCAACAATGAGCGTCCTCAGTTCCCAAAAACTTATTGAGCATTGTTAAAGGAAAGATGGTACACACCCCTGTCCTAGCCTTTTTAGGAACTTGTTACATGCATCAAATTCAAAAGAAGTAAATATTTGCAAAAAACAATACAGTTTATCAGTTTAAACATTAAATACCTTGTATTTGTAGTGTATTCAATTACATTTGAAAATCCTTGCATTCTGTTTTTATTTGTTTGTTTTGTTTAACTCAACATCCCAACTTCATTGTAATTGGGTTTTGTATGTTTGTATTATGGTTTCGAGTTTATGCCTCTTTTTGACAAGGTCAAGGACCACACTCATCTTTTAACTCTACCTTCATTTTGATCTCAACACACCTAGAACGTTTCGTGACTGTATCTTGCATGGTTTTGAAGCTATGCTGCCAAAATCTGGCCCAGACAGACTACTCAAAAACCTCAAAATACTCAAAACCATCTGTGTTTGTTCTTGCTACAGTTTGTGTTTGCAGGACCGCATTTTCCCATGATGACACACACATACTCACAAAATGAAAACAATACCAGCGTTGCTCTTGCAGCTGGTAATAACACTGCATTTTTATCATGCTGCTGGCGTACCAAAGCAAACGAACAGTTAAATACTTCCCGTGATTTGAGCAATGTGATTTCAGTGTATTGATGGTTACTAGACAATTGGGGGCAAAATCAAACCAGATTCATGGCTGGATTATGAACCTGGCCAGTGCTCCGGGGCCTTGCACTGCCAGGGGGCCTCTAAGTCTCAGGCCGTGGTGCGTGGTTCAAGACTTCAGAAGGAAGTTAAATGCCAGGGCCTTCAGTGTGCACAGCACGAGCTGACCACTAGCCTCCTAGTTGTCCTCATAGTATCTTCCTTATAGTGTAAGCTAACCACTAGGGAATCCAGACCCTTCAGTGCTTACAATGTGTGGGCCCCCAGGCCCCCTTAACGTCTAAAATGTGAGTGGAACACGAGACCTCTCAGTGCTTGGGGGACCCTCTAGTGTTCAATGCAGCAAAAAGCTGTAGTGGAGCAACATAGGCTATTGAAATAATGGGTTTCAGCGTGCAGTTTTGTAGTTGTCAGGTTCTGGCTGAAAAGGCCATTAGACAGAATAAAAAATGAGCTGTGGAGTAGCATGAAGCAAACACGTCTCAACTCAGTGTCACTTTATCAATAGAGTCTGACCTTGTCAGATAACTAGATTTTGATGATCTGGTGGATGATTTTGTGAGGAGAAAGACAAAATAGACACAAATATAGGAAAGCCTCCATGAGACATGTGCCCAGGGGCCTCACAGGACCATGATCCGTCCAGATTAACTGGAGAATATGAGAGACAACAGTCGCATTATAGAAAATCACATAGAATTTTATTACATCAAACATCTGGTCAGCTAAAGCCCATCTAGCCCCGGCCTAGCACTGTAAATGTACATGTAAATTAAAAACTAAATAACCACTGTTATCTATGTCAGTTATAAAAGAAAACAAGTAACAAAAAGAGCTATATACTGTAGATGCCAAATAAAATGTGACAGAGATTTCGGTCCAATGGGTGTCTGCTTTGGGGTCCGTACTATGACATATGACAACACCAGAGCATGTGAGCGAGTGGAGTACTCACAGAGCTGTTTGTTCCCCCCGTTCCTCCACTCACAGCTGCTCCACTCAATTTTTTTTTTAAAGTATGTATATAGTTAACTTTTGATGGGTTGGAAAGCAGCCTTCCGAGATAGCCTTGAGAATTTTAGAGTGTAAACATCTGACGTCATACATCACACAGACAACATGTCTCTTCAGAGCAGTCTGTTGACAACTGAATATATCTAGAGGAAGCCCCGGAACGAAAAATGTGACGGTGCTTAACTTTCTAACCTTAGCATTGACGAAAATAGCATAATACATAGTCTAGTAATTATGGTGGGAATCGCCCAGGGAGAGATGGCATTGTCTCTAAAGCCAAAAGTCTAAAGACCCTGCACAACTGCTTTGAAAGACAAAAGATAACAATAAAACTTTCTTTCCAGTCCATATGGCCAATTAGAAGACAAATCCTTAGTGAGTTTCACCTTAATTATTTCTCTACCTCTCGCAATGAATGGAATCATTTTACCGTAAAGGACTTCTAATCAAGGAAAAAATGTCATATTATAGCTATTTGTGGCAGGAGAGGCTGCCCTCCCTGGTGTAGGAAAGTTTCCAAGTACAGATGTGCTGAAGTGCACCTTGTTCCCCACTTGTTGTGCTGTGGGAATGTATCATGAATAAATAAACTCACTGTCAAATACAATCCCTTTGGGTGGTTTACAAAGCAGCCTCTTGATGTGAATAAATGATTTTGGTTCCCGGGTTTGAAATCTGGAGAAGAGAAAGGCTTGCAGCCAGCATTCATTTAGTTATCCATCTCTATAATAAGCCAGTGACTTACTGTCGCTCCTCAAGGACTATGAAATATCAAACACGTCTAAAAAAGACACACAAGTATGCACAAGTCACAAGGGTTTTTGAAGCCATAGGGTTTCATAGATTTTACACACTGTTTCTTATCCATACTGTGTCTCCTTATGTATTCCATTTTGCTATGTCTTGTTTAGCTTATTATCACAAATTTTGTCTGAAAGGCATAAGGACCCAGACAGCCCAGTTTTATGTAAACTGTGCAAACGAAATGTCTTTGCCAACTATTTTGAAGAATGAGAACCAAAATACTTTTTTATGTATTGCTTTCCAAATCCCTAGCGCTCTATACATGAGGGAAATCTAAGCAAGAACTGCCTCCTTTAACCTCTGTCATTTTATATATAAAGAAAAAAACTATGGCTTCCCACAGCTGCCTTGTTCGCTTTTTTTGGAATGCGATGAAGATTTCGTCTTTAATTAAATGTCATTTTTCCACTGCCAGCTTTTTTTCTCTTTCTGTTTATTCTTTGCGGTGTCTTCATAAGACTGTCATTTTAGTCTGGTTCTATCCTTTCACTAGATCTGCTAGTGTCCTTGAATGTGAGCTGCTTGAATGAATGAGCCATGTCATTTAGGGGATAAAGAGCAAGAGGAGAGACGTTTAACCTTGCACTCCTCTCGTCTTTTTGCAATCTAACCTCGCGCGCTGTAGGTCTCAAGTTGCTCAGACTGAAATGTGACGCTCGGTGCATAGCAATAGCCCCGTCTTCAGATGCTGTTGGCCCATGCAATCCCTCTCAGTCATTCTTCATTACACAAGAGATGGAGAGGCTCATCCTATCCTATATTGTGCTGACTCCTTTACCAGTACCGGTATTCAGATGGTGTGATCTCTCTCTCTTTCTCTCTGGCTTTCATCCTGAAAAGGTGTTTGAGCTTTCGAACGCACATCTAAGCTCTTTTATTTTCTTTCTATAGCAATCAGCTATTGTTAAAAGTAAAGAGTAGAGAAACAAGAATGTTGTTATTCTGCAGAGGTGTGTGTTTGCACTGGGTCAAATCATGGCACCATGTTTATGATTATTCTAAGTTTCTTACTGCCAACAAAAGAACAAAGTCAACAATGTGACTTCACTACCTTCTCTGTAGCTCTCAGCCTCATGAACTGTTCCGACATAAGGTTTTAAAAACAGGTCACAGATGTATTGTTTCATATCTAAAAAAAGGGAGTAAACATGCATTTGTTGGGGACTATTAATAGACATACAGTGCTTGCAGTGGAAGTGTTTACAGCAGCAAAATAGTGTTTATGGGTTTGACTCAAAATAAACTAAAGTGTCCGTGTTCATGATAATGAAGGAACATGTCACCCAGCGCAACAATTCAGTTTATTGTTGTATTTTTAACAGACTAATAGCTTTTGCTACACAGGCAATACCTAGAAAGAGAGAACGTTCTACAACTATTTCAAGTGGCAATGTAAAGCTGTACTTAGATACTCTCAGTGACAATGCTAACATTCTAATCTGTAGAGGTTAGGTTTACCATGTTCACTGTCTGAGATTAGAATGTTAGCATGCTAACATTTGCTAACTAGCACGAAACACAAAGTTGAACTGAGGTTGATGGTTTGAAGGTTCAATTTATTTGGTCATAAACCAAAGTTTTGGCCACTTGGTGAAACAAAATCGTGTAAGTTATTACAAGTCAAACTGAGGGAAACAATAATGTATGTACCACATTTCAAGGAAATCCATCTTATAGTTTTGCAGACGTTGACAACCATGTCATTGTGGCACTAAAGGTCAGGTAATTTCCAAAGTAATTAGAGTGGTAGATGCTAGATCGTACCCACTGAACGAGTTGCAAAATGGATCTGGCATACTACACAGTTGTCAACACTAAGTTAGCAGTTAGCTAACGTAAGCTACAAAGAGTTAATGTTAGAGTTAGGTTAATAGACTGGGTTTGGGTTATATCTCGTTACTTCAGATTTTAAGTTTAAATAACTGTCTTGTCTTCGTTGACGCCTGCGCAGTATTTCTTTGTTTCTGTTTCGGTGGGCACAATCTAGCATCTACCAATTATAATTCATCATCTGGGGACCATGAATCTCTGAACCACCCTGGGAAGCCTCTCCCATTCAGACGGATTGGAATCTGATTGGCTGATCAAAATATATGGATATATCTCAGAGGAGCATCAACGTCCAGTCTGCAAGCTCATGAAACTCAACTGTTAAACCAGGCAGTGCTGAACAATTATAAAATATGTTACTTTATTGTCTATCTCTCACGTCAAATATCAGAAACACATTTTAGTGTACCGTACTGTAGTTTTTGACCAGGTCACAATTGTTTTCCTGCTTCCAAACGTGTTGCTCGCAGTACACTGTTTAATTGGTGTTATTGGTTATAGGTCTATCCAATTGTGTCACAGAGGCATTTTGGTCTGCACCACTGATAACTGTACTAAGTAAGTACAAACTAATAATTTGCAAATTATTCTGGTGTCGCCAGGCTATATCTGAACCACATTTCATTGCAATCCATCCAATAGGTGTTGAGTTTTATTTCAGTCTGGGTGGTAGAATATATTGCCCTCTACAGAGCTATAGTAGTAGAGTGACTAAAAATGTTGAAGTAGTTAAAGTTGTTGTGGGCACTTCATGACTGTCCTTGCTAATACGAAAGAGACTTATATTAATAGTTTCAAGCAGCGTGTTCTATTTCACTTCAATTTCTATGAATCTGACAACTCTCTATACAGAACATACTTTTTTTACACCTTCAAATAGAAAAGCAGTATTCTATGAGATGATTCCATGTGAAAAGCAGAGGTGGGTGTTTTGCTTTGATTTGAGACAGCTGTCTCAGCACGTTGGATGAGATTGTTTTAGTCTGTTTTTCAGACCTAAATTGTCACCTGAGGTGGAATTAGATGAATTCAAGTGTAATCTGCGATTCAATTTCCCACATAATCTCCTCACAAACGTTTGAACAAAATGTGAAAATAAAACACTAGTGACAACTCCTCATACATTTATGCAATAGATCAAATATTAGGGTATTACAACAAGTTGACACATGTGCCGCAACATCCCTGAAGTCACAACACAATATTCATCTCTTACAGCTATAAATGGATCTGTAAAGCGTCTGTTATTGTTTGATAAGTCCCACCATGAAGAGATTTAGGTGTGCTGTCTGACACCGACGTTGGATTAGAGTTGAACTGGCTAAATGTCGAAATACTTTCCAACCTGCAATGTTTATATATATATAAACTCATTTATGCTTCTGAGCTGTTCCCTCAAAATTAACCGCACCCTTTTTACATGATGCTCCTCCACCCCTATGTATTTTCAAAGCGTGACAGCTGGATTGCGGTTGTTTCAGCTCTCTCAGTCAGATGAACGTTACTTGGAACGGCTTTCTATTCTGGCGCTGGCAGTCAGTGCTGCTTGGCATGACAAATAACCCTTTAGCGCTTTCCACCTACTACGTCAATCCAAGAATATGTGTGCTTCTGCAGTCCCTTGCTTGCATTTGATAAGACAGTAAATACTGAATATGCCTCCCGACGTCCATCGACCCTCCACTGGTGGTTTTGGGATAAGATACAAAGAGGCCAGTGGGAGTTCAGTGCCAGATGGTTTAAACCAGAGCTGGGTGGTAAGCTTTGACTGACAGTCCCTTATTGCCCCCCCCCAGACACACACACAGACACACACACACACACACAAACACACACTACGTTCTCAGTCTCAGTGATGGCTTAATGGTGTCAACAGGAGAGATAGGGTCCTGACTCCTTTATCTGGACAAAATCTTAGACCCATCACCTTCTCTGTTTGCAGTAATTGTGGGAGCAGTGTGGACTCTACAGGGGGAAAAAAGGCAAAGTAAAAGCCAAATCAAAAGGCTCAGCTTCAATCCACTTGACCGAGTGGGTCAACGGAAATAAATGACTTTCCTTTGACCGGCTGTACATCCATCTCATCAGTGTCACCACTGTCAAGGACACTGGGGCCTATCTCTGCTGCACTCCTGCCCTGATAAAATGAAAACAGACCGGTGGTTAAACTGTCGCTCCTTTCTGTCTGCTGGCTCCCTTATCAATGAGAACCAATCCATCTGTAGCCAGTATCACCACACATCCACATCACCCTCAGTTGTGGATTATCAGAGCCAGGAATAATGCATAAAAGAAAATGCTCCAGACGTTTGAACCATGAGGTGCAGAAAATATAATATTTCTCTACAGTTACATTCTGTGTCTACACATCTGGCAATCTCAACTTGGAGTATCTTCTAGTGTGGACATGTGTGTGTGTGTACAGACACTGTGGATCCACTCCAGTCCCCCACCTTAGAAATAGAGGGGAGGAAGTATTATTGGCACAGGCAGACGTGGCAAGTGGCAAAGCAGATGGCTCTCTGCTTACCATCATTTCCTCTCCCATAATGCTTCAGGAGCGTAGCGCACGCAGCACATACTACACTCTGTCTCCCCTTGGGAAGAAGTAGCTACAGGGTAGTCATTTTTAAGGAGCGAACAAGCCCAAGTACTGCACAGGAGCCCTAATTGTTTACCAGATACCCTGTCCCAGTTCCCTCTTGGGCTGATGCTGCTGATAATACCTCTCCTTCCTGTTTAGCCACCTGCCTCGTTAGCCACCT
Source organism: Echiichthys vipera (assembly GCF_963691815.1). NCBI lineage: Eukaryota > Metazoa > Chordata > Actinopteri > Perciformes > Trachinidae > Echiichthys > Echiichthys vipera. The sequence continues at coordinate 9,265,496 of NC_139826.1, forward strand.
TGTAGCCGGTGCCAATGAACTGGACGACAAATCCAATTGGAGCTTTTCATGATGCCCCCCCACCCCCCGTTCTTCCTGGCTACCGCACTTCTCGATTCTTTTCATTGGCTGCCCAGGCGCCAGATGGAGCCCATCGTCTCTGCTCGACCCCAGGGCTCTTTCTCTCCTTTAGAGTAGGTAGAGCAAGACCTGTTTAAACTGGCAATACACACAGGGACTTTTGTATCTTCATTTCTTTTCAACACTTCCAATCATGGTAAAGTTAGTATAGCTGAATCACACTTTTTTTTTTTCCCACAGTGATTCCCACACATTTTGTCTGTCTGCTTTTGTTTGTACTCATCAGTACCGAGGACACCCTGTGACAGAAAAGCATACAAAGAAAACAATGCTTATTGTTCATTAACTTTTAACAGAAAACATGTGCATGTTCCTTGTGCTCCTGCAATATCTCTGCTCCACACAGCAACAGAAAATCACCAATAGCAGATGGCGGTAAATACTTAAACTCATCTGCTGCCCCACTTCTGCTGGATCCACTGATGCTGGTGCAGGATATCAGTGCAGTGTGTGAATTCTTGCATTAGCTTAATTCTAAAGAAAGGTCCACTTTTGGAATTTGTTTGAATGTATTTCTTTTTCATCATTAAAACAAACAATTTTCCTAAAAAATGCATTTTACAAAATGGCCGCTACAGGGCATTACACTACATGTTGTCAAAACATTCTATACTCACTAAATTATGTAATTTAATCCATTTGTTTTTTTGTTGTTGTTTTTTTACAATTCCTTAACAATAAAGTCAGTCATATCAGTGAGTTAAATTAAAAAAAACTTCAGATAACTGAAAAGAGACGGTGGACTCATCCTTAGGGAGTTGGTAAAATGAAATCAAGTCACGGCAGCGCTGTTGTTATTACACCTTATCACTGTGAGTGTCAAAATGGCAAAATGTGGTCCTGAAGCAGGCTGTCTTCATCCACTGTAAAAAAAAAAAAAAAAGACCGCAGGACTTTCACCCGGGGGGACTGGTAGTTTGTGTCCCGGAAGTCCTAAGACAAACTACAACCTTTTTCTAATTTTCTGATCTCATCTTCAATAATATAATAATATTAATAATATAATATTAATATAATCTCTCCACCTTGTCCTGGGTCTTCCTTAAGGTCTCCTCCCAGCTGGACGTGCCTGGAACACCTCCCTAGGGAGGCGCCCAGGGGGCATCCTTACTAGATGCCTGAACCACCTAAACTGGCTCCTTTCAACACAAAGGAGCAGCGGCTCTACTCTGAGTTCCTAACGGATGGCTGAACTTCTCACCCTATCTCTAAGGGAGACTCCAGCCACCCTCTTGAGAAAAAACATTTCGGCCGCTTGTACCCGCGACCTTGTCCTTTCAGTCATGACCCAGCTTTCATGACCATAGGTGAGGGTAGGAACGAAGATTGACTGGTAGATTGAGAGCTTTGCCTTCAGGCTCAGCTCTCTGTTCGTCACAACGGTGCGGTGGAGGGACTGCAATACACGGCCGATTCTCCGGCCAAACTCACGCTCCATCATCCCCTCACTCGTAAACAAGATCCCGAGGTACTTGAACTCCTTTACTTGGGGTAAGGACTCATTCCCTACCTGTAGTAAGCAATCCACCGGTTTCCTACTGAGAACCATGGCCTCAGATTTAGAGGTGCTGATCCTCATCCCAGCCGTTTCTCACTCGGCTGCAAACCGATCCAGTGAGTGCTGAAGGTCACGGACTGACGATGCCATCAGGACCACATCATCTGCAAAAAGCAGAGACGAGATCCTTTAACCAACCAAACTGCAACCCCTCCCCACCACGCCTACGCTTCGATATCCTGTCCATGAAAATCACAAACAGGATTGGTGACGAAGCGCACCCCAGGGGGTGGCCAACCCCGACCGACTTACTGCCGAGGATCCGGACTCGCTTTGGGTGTACAGAGATTGGATGGCCCACAGAAGTGACCCCCTCACCCCATAATCCCGCAGCACCTCCCACAGTATCTCCCAAGGCACCCGGTCATATGCCTTCTCCAGATCCACAAAACACATGTAGACTGGATTGGCATACTCCCAGGCCCCCTCCAGGATCCTTGCGAGAGTGAAGAGCTGGTCCTTTGTTCCACGTCCAGGACGGAATCTGCATTGTTCCTCTTCAATCTGAGGTTCGACTATAGGACGAACCTCCTTTCCAGCACCTTGGAGTAGACTTTACCAGGGGGGCTGAGTAGTGTGATACCCCTGTAATTGGCACACAACCTCTGGTCCCCCTTTTTAAATAGGGGAACCTTTTTCAAATCTTAACCATGTCATTTTGATGCCTAACCCTCACCCTAGTTGTTTCACAGCATTAGGTAGAATGTCAGATGCCGTAAGAAAACCATTTCATAGCATTAAATAGAACATTGTATTTGGTGAGATATCAAATGAGAATACATTGCCTGGAGACACCTACTGTAGTGGGAACTAACACACGAAGCAATTGCCCCACCAATTTACGCCACTGGCCCAATTTGGCATTATGGCTGTTTTGATCCCATAACAAGTTGGTCTCTAGTTTTTGTTGTTGTTTTTTTTAATCCAGGTAACATCATTCACTCAATAATCATGTGCACAACATTGTATTTTAAATAGAATAACTTTAAAATATGGCACTTGTCCTCTATACATGACTGTGGGGACAGGCACTTCTGTGGTGCTTTAAATTAAAATAATTTGTTAACATATGAATATTGCCACATTGATGGCCCCAGAAACTGTAACTGGTCAAATAATAATGAAGTTACAATATATTATTTAAAATGATAAAATATTAATCAATTGGAAATTGGAAAAAGTGAAAGTGAAATTCTTACCTTTCTTGCATGTCATACAGCACAACATTTTAACATGAACATCTCCGCCTCCCCCACCCTCTTCCCCCTGCCTGACCAATGACGCTCCCTCCTCCCCCGACACGTATGGTGAGAAAGTGAACAGCGCAAGTGAAACGGAGCGACGGATGACAGGCAGGAAGCTCGGCAAATCATTTGATTTGGACCGGATAAAATTATTGGTCAGACTTTTATCAGAAATATGAGAATTGAATATTGATGAGTTTCAACACCGGGTAGATTTATTTTACATTTAAGTGTGCCATGAGCTTATTAGTAGCGTTTTAAGATTACAAAAGAAAAGTGTAAACATGCCAGAAAGGTAGGAATTACAATAACATCACAAAAAAAATCTTCAATCCAAACAGACGTTATCTGAGAAAGACAGACCTCGAGAAGATTTCCCACTCTTACATGATCATGCTTAAGTGTGCCATCATTCAGTGTAATCGGTAAAAGCCAAAGTACTGCAGAGGACAACAACCTGCCATCCATCACTATTTTACCAACACTTGTATGATTACACAAGCTGCCATTGAGTAGCATAAATCAACACCTAAACCCTTGAGGTTATAGAATAAATCAGCAAACATTAGCAGGGCCTCTCCATTTTTCAGATAATGAAGACAGGTTTATAATCATCTCACATTCAACCCAATATAAAACCCCATGGTAAATAAACCATCGTTTTTCATGCACTCACTAACTCTTCTCATGATGAGCTTGAGCTGTAAATAATTGTCCCATGTGTGCACGTCGATATATTTCACCACAGACAGGTCAAAAGGCATTATCCGTGCCTTCTACCGCAGCCAAGAAGAGTTCCTGCTTCAGGTGTTTGTCTGTGTGTGTGGGTGTGTGCGGTGCATCTGTGCAAGTGCATGACTACGTGTGTCTGTGTGTGAAATATAACAGCTTTGACTGGCACAGCACCGCAGAGGTGTAATTGGCTTTCAGAGAGAGGTAAACAGAACTGCAGCCACGTTGAGGGCAGCTGAAGACTGACCTTCAAAAAAGCCAACGAAAGGAACGGATGGGTGGCTGCCTTGGGCACCACACTGAGTTAGCTGTCATCTGGCTGCAGCTTTGACACCAGAGCTGTTATTTTTATTTTTATTTTTTTCCTGTTAGGGGGTGGGTACAGAGGGGTACGATAATCAGATCCAACCTTAAATATCCCCATTACTCATACGGAGCACTTTGTAGGAAGGACACCATCCCAGAGAATCATTGGGTTCCTCGTGTGATCGGGGTCATCCATGTTTCTCCCTCTGATAAGGCTAGGCAATGTCTCTTGTCTGCGGCGGTGCACTCTGTGGTGCTGGAAGTGTGATTACTACACATCTGCAGAGGTGAAAGCAAGACACCCGCTGAGAGCTTCTAAAAGGTGTCAGAGGCAAGGTGACGACGTTGTGCAAGGTTTCAGCCAGGGATTTTTTACCTTCCTAACCAAGGGGAGCTGCTGGTACACCGATGATGACAGGCTATTTGCTGAACTAATTGCTCAGTGCATATTATAATGTGACTGTGCGTGTCTGTGTGCTTTCATTTGCATGTGCTTTATGTGCATCTGTGTCATAAATCTAAATTCTTTGCTATGCAAACTCGAGAATATTTAAACAGATATGGAGCTGGATTATGCTGGATTGTCCCCACTCGCTCACGAACACACACACACACACGCACATACACACACACTCATATAGACATACACAGTCCCCATTCCAGCGCCATCTGCTTGTATATACTGTACAGTATTAATGGAAGCCAATAATGACCCTATGTATGGTTTACAGTGGCACTTCATGATGGATGTTAGAGAGTTTAATTGGGAATAACGAGCCTGTTACTGGGACATCATTCCCTTACCATGTGGATAAAATGAGCATACGCTACAAGCACACAGTACAGTGAGTCTCACACTGAAGACTCAAGAGTGGGATGGACTAGTGTTATTGAGAAAAGGTTGTTATCATGATTATAAAACGCTGCCAACTGCATCAGCCCTTTCCTGTCCTGTGCTGGCCATACTCTTTTGATAAATACAAAGAGCAGTGAAGTGAAGTGCGCCTGATTAGCTTCGGCTAAGATGGCCTGCCCCGTACACTGATGTCTCTCTCTTCCACTCAATCTTAATTAGCAAGCGGAGATGCTTCCGCAGGTTTGATGAGGTCAAAGCCATTCATTTTCCAGCTCAGCGGGGACCTTTCTCTCGTCTCCCTTTTGTATTGACACTCTGGGATAATCATATCGGTGACCTCTCTCGCGCTCCACTACGTCTTTGCCTCTCGCCGTGCAACACAGCGGCTGGTCTCCTGAACTGAGGGAATGAACGCCCTTCAGTACCTCTACTGAAACAGAAAGAAAGACAGAGAATCAATCCAATCTAATGCTTCTACTGAAAGAAAAGGGAGAGTGAGGGTGAGTTGGCTAACACCACAGGTGACAGATAAAGGTGTTGGTTGCAACAACACCTACTACGCTTCTGCTTTTGATACCAGCACACCCCACATGGCATAGTGATTTTCAGATGATAAATGTACAGGCAGAGAGCATTATCTTACAGCACTAAAAAATCCAGCAGTTTGCTGGAGAAAATGTTTGATGTAATTTTAATTGTGGCTGACAGGTGGTGGGAAGACGCTTTCAGTTATAAGTAAAAAAAAAAAAAGACAAATTAGTGAATTGTGAATTACTTAAAGAGAGTAGTCTGCTTCAGACTTTTTTTTAAATATATTTTTGGCATTTTAAAAGTCCCATATTGTAAAAAGTGGGATTGAAGTTGATTATAAAGCAGGTGGAGGTGCTATATAGATACTGTGAAAGTATCAAAATGCTCAGTCCACAGATGCACACAGCCTCTATTCAGAAACTGTGTCTTTAAACGAACCATCACGATTTCTGTACGGTTGTGAACTATACTTTATATTTGTAGAAAGTGCTGCTACAGTGCAGTTACAGTCATTCCCTGTCTGCAATGACGGTTCAGACATGCAGAGATTAGATGCAGAAGACTGGAAAAGACTGTTAACCAGGTATTTTGCATTATTACGACATCATTTAAACTATTTGATTAAGTTCTACTTCGTGCTTGGGTTGAAACATGGCAGATTATGATGTCGTTGCAGTATTTACGTTATATATGTCTACATTTTGTAGGCCGCTGCTGCTTTAGAATTTTTTGAAATGTCATAAAGTTGAAATTACACAACTCTGCAGAGCTGTCTGCTCCACTGAACAGTTGTTTGCTCTCTCTCTCTCTCTCTCTCCACTTTGAGGATGAGCAACTGGAATGGTTATATCAATAATATAAGTGATCCTTGGCTTGCATTTAAGTTATAACATTTAATATTTCATGTTATAACAACATAAAGACTATATTTATATATCAAAATAATGTGAAATTGTGGTATTATAACATGATAATATATTAAAATATATTGTTACAAAACAAATGAAAGTTTCAAATCACACAAATCACAATCAAAAGGCCACTGTTGCACCATGGGTTGGGGTGTACTCAGATAAGGAAAAACAAATGTCCAAACAAATGTCCACTTTCAACATAAAACTTGAAAAACGAGCAAACAAAGAACAAAGAAAATTCCTGTGCCTCTCCCGCTTCGGTAAAAAAACATTTGCCAACCCAGGTGCATGATGGTCCTGACCGACATCTGTATAATTTCACGTGCCCTTCTAACGCAAATGAAACGAAACACAAATAATAAACAAGAAACGCCTTGACTAAACAAATAATAAACTAGAATACTAATAGAAATCTAATCATAATGAAATCAATTAAATTGGTCAGAATGAACTACCCACTAAACCTAATACTAATATAAAAAGCACTAAATACTAACAATAAATAAATAGCTGCAATAGTTACAATGTGAAAAACATCCGTCAACTTTGCAAGTTGTTACATATTGATCCATTTTTCTTTGTCTGGTGTGGCCTATTTGTGTCAATTCATTTGACTGAAAGACTGCTAAAGGCTAACTTTAATTTATTGGAAATAATCTTGAACACCTTGTGTTTAAGTCTAACTGATACTAAAAGATAGACAGGCAGAGTCTTCTGGAAAGGCCCTTAGCTTTCACAGTGAACTGTTCAGACTCGCCAACATACACATGGTTCATTTCCCAGGTGAATTATTAAGCGTATTCATGGCTGCACGCTGGTTTGTTATGGGTGCACACTGATTTGTTAGTTTGAGATTACCGCTCGTTGTGGTTTTAACAATGTTGCACCATTCTGTAATCTCAACATGAACACTATCATAACTGGTAACCCAGGCTACTAAACTAAAATCCAAGTTGTAATAATCCATTTCTTTAACAGTAATGATATGTCTGTTCATATTATATTTGAGTCTTGTTTATAAAAATGAAAAAAAGATAGTAAAATGTTATCTTGATCGAAAGTTAGACCCAGGTTGTCAATAATTGATTTACAGCAGCTAGAACTCTACCATCACGTTACATCATATTATGATAAAATGTAGACAGATTCTGCGGTATTTAGGCATAAAAAATTGACACTGAATCAATGTCAGAGCATATGGGCTTGATGTTGAACTTCCAAATGTCAGTGATCCCAAACAGAGTGATTAATTATGACATTCAGATACATAGAGGCCTCCAGCTAGTGAAAAAAAAGAAGAAAAAAAGAAGCAGCATACCGTCTTGACTGTAAGCCCTTACAATAATTACCCATTTGATTTGTCTCTTTCTTTTACTTGATAGTCAAGGCAAAATGCTTTTCTTCAACAGGCATTCTTTAACTGCACACACATGCTTGCTGTACACACAGTGTGAATGCCTCACAGCAGCAGCAGTTCTCTATCTAGCATTACCCAAAGACCTCTAGACACTCCTGGGCAGGTGTTCCCCTGGAGGCTAGTCTGTGCAGAGGGACGACTTGACGGAGTGGGGCTGGACGGTGCTGAGACAGACCGCACGGCTGGGGGGATTTGGACTGTGACATATTACCTTTAGCGAGCAGAAGCAGGGACACTCACATGAAACCTATTAGCAGGGGCGTCTTCACCCAAACCACACACGACTCGACTGTCGATGAAGGATGCCAGCATGTTCTTAAACTTAAATATGCACACTCACAACCACAAGGTACTCACACATGTAATATGAAAATGTGCACAATCATCAACTACTGACTGGGGTCCCTGAGGACCCCAAAAATGAACTACTGTAAGAGAAAACTGTCATAGGAAAATGTTAACTTATTTCTTCTCAAAACATTACTAATTATGTAACTAATGCCATCATGTATCTGTACCTCCATCTCCTGGTACTCTGCTCCTATTGGTATCCGGTCTTTAAGTCGTGACGTAACACTCTCCCAAAGTACTATTTCTGGGTCCAGGGCTTATATTTCTACAATGCCACAGTGCTGTGTTGTCTGAACAGATCTGAGTTTAAAAGAAAAACTAAGAAATTGTCATTTTACTGCCTTCCTTTCGCTGAAAAGTTGTCTCACTTAAGAAAGAAGTGATCGTAATTCGTTCGCAGGTTTGGGCGTTGTTTGTTTTGTTCGATAGAACATTTGGACTCAGAAATAGTATTTTGAAAGTGTGTTACATCAGACTTAAAGACCGGACCATGCAGGGCCAAGCAGTCTCTGATGCAGAGTGACCATTTCTTGTGAACTGTGAAACTAGGCAGCACTCAAATATGAATCAAGATTCTTTTTCGTCGTCCTTGTATAAAGTTTAATGACAAACATAGTTTTTAAGAGTGGTTATTGGAGTGGTTGTTTTTGCTCGGGTGCAGTGGAATCTTGCAGATGCCATTAGGAGCAGACAGACAGCAAAAGGTGGAGGTAGAGTGATATTACTTTTTCATAGCATGTATAGAGGGTAAAAATATTTGCTTTGTCTTTACAAAACAAGCTCATGTAAACGTGCAGTAGAGGGGGCCTAAGCAGACTTAGCCAGGTGGTTGGGAAGCTCGAGCAGGACTGCGCAGTAGCTGTGACTGAGCTGGGCCGCTGTGCCAAAGAGCCCTCAAGTTTAAGATCATTGAGTGGTCATATAAACTGACAAATTTGAAGCCAGTAATTCAGTTACGTTTGTGTTTCTGTTTCCTTTGATAATGTCATCGCCAAAACCGGGCTGCATTGGACTAACATCAACCTCTGCTATTCGCTGGAAGTGCTTGGTAATGCACAAATAGTCTTCACAGATGAAGACGGCTAGAGGAGCATCCAAGTTTGAGTATGGTACTGCTGTTTATATTGCCCAGGCCGCGAGAGGACACGTGAACTTTCTGTGAGTTTTGTTTTGAAAGAGTAAGCCTGCACGTCGTCCATATCGAAGGAGGTGAGACGCTAGTTGGAACGTTGCTTCCACCCCTCCCTCACTCCGTATGTGAACTGCGAGAGAAGACGGTCTTAAGTTATTGCTGTTCACTGAAGAGAAGCTCGGCCTATTCTGTGTGAGTGCAACAAGTTCCTTGAGAAATGCTGGTAGGCCTTCACATCTACACACAAACACATACACATGCACACACATGGTTGAAAACTCATCCAGACTGATAGAGCAAGCATTGATGCAACTGCTGAGTGAATGTTTGCACAGAAAGTGTCGCTGCTGAAACTGAGGTTTTAGCTGAGTGTCGTTTTCTTTTATTGAAACCAAGATTAGAGTGGTATTTCATTGGAATTTTATATGCCTGTCTTAAGGTCATTTGTTTAAAGGGTGCCCTTTCAGGTATGTTATACACAGGCCAAGTTAATACCTGTTTGTTTCTCAATGTTGAATGGTAATGTTAAATTGAGGGGGTATTGTTTATAATAATGGTAATAGTAATGAATTTACATGGTGAGTCTAAGTCAGGGGTGCCCAATCCTGCTCCTGGAGAGCTACTGTCCTGCATGTTTTAGGTTTCTCCCTGCTCCAACACACCTGACCTGACCTGGGGCACATCATTAGACTCGGGTGTGTAAGAGCAGGGAGAAACCTAAAAGAAACCTTTTACTTAAAATGTATAGGATATCGATACGTTGGAACAAAAGTGAAGCCACCCTGCTATATTTTTCCCCCAATCTGCTCATTTGGGCTCTGAAGGAATGAAATACTTGGACATAAATATTAGAACTTCAATAAATATTTTTTTTTAATCCAATGGTTCAGGCTTACTAAGAACCATTTGAGATGACTTGAGAGGATGGACAACTTTACCTTTATCTTTGTGGGGAAGGTATACTGTAATTAAAATGAATGTCATACCTAGATTGGCTTACATTATATCCTCCATCACCCTTCAAAATCCTCAATATTGGTTCAAAGAAATTTATACTATATTCTCTCAATTTATATGGAAAGATAAAAAAAAATTACAAGAAGTTGTGTATGCCAAGAAGTAAAGGTGGATTTAGTGTGCCTGATATCTTAATCATTTGTCTTAGAATTTTCAGATCCCCAGTAGTGGGACTAGTTGGAAGGAAAGATAATCACAGAGCATTTATTTATTGATGGCATTGTCCCAAATCCCTTGCAAAATTGAATCAACCAGTGATTAAATCACTATAAGTGTGGTTAAGTTGATTCACAGGAGGTTAGGTACAGATGGCACGTCTCTCCCTTCATGTCCATTATGGAAAAATCCACTGCTTTAGGCAGGCAACAACCCATTGAGCAACACACTTTTGCAAGGACATCGCATAAAGTACATAAGATAAGGACAATACCATCCTTCCATTTTCCAAACAACTAACACCATAACAAAATTCAGGCTGAATGTATCTACATTTTTCTTATTTGCAATTAAAGGCTACTTTTTTGAAAATATCATTAAAAGGTACCAATATAGGTTGCCATGAACATCTGGATGAAAGCCTTAAGCCTTTCTATTAGCAGTATTGTGATACAGAAAAGATGGTAGAAAGCATTTGGTATCTCGCTCACCCCACCGGAGTGGGACAGAATCTGGCATCAATTTCCAAATGATTGAAAGGTTTTGAGTAATAAAAATAAATCCTGCACAGAGCAAACATCACCCCCTCAGCACACTTCCAACTCTATCCGGCTTATGCTGCCATGGTTGCAGTAGGGAGCGGGGTTAGGGGTACCCTTGTGTTTTTGGCATAAAGTCCCTCTGGGATGGAGTCAGATACACTTTAAAAAATCTGAAACAGCAATTTTGCTCTATATCCATGCTCTTGTTTGTTGGGTATTCAGCCCCAAGGCCTCAATTTTAAATCAGCACAAAAAATGACCACACTAGCATGCCTTGCAACAAAATACTTAATCCTTGGAACTGGGACGTCAGAAAGGCCAAAGGTTTTGATTTGTATAATTGGCTGGAGGAGTTCCTGAAAGTATGGAAAAAGCTGCATCATTCTTGGTGTATCCTAAAGGGTGGGATAGGCACATTAAGGTTATTCCTGGACTTTATTCCTGGACTCACAACACATCTTCTTCTCTTTGTAATGTTAACATAGTAAGATCTCAGTATTCCAGTCCAGGTCCCATCTTATTTTTTTCTGGTTAAGGAAAGGGTATTTATGTGTTGGAGCAATGTGTTGATGTAAGACCACTTACATGCACATGTCCCTGTGGTCGCATTATGTGTGAGACAGAAACACAGGCATGAAATAATTCAATGCCAGTAACCCCCGCTCCCACGTTAAATTGGTTTGTCCTGTCATTAATGCATTAGCTATGTCCTTGTACTGTCAGTCTGCTGTTTCTGTATGTCTATCTGTCATGGAAAACCCAAAATAAAATCTAAATATAAGAAAAAATATGAATTATTTGTATGCCTGTCTGTCTCCTTCAAGATTCATGACATTTGAATGATAAAACAACTGGTTCTGAGATATGACAAAAAGTATACCTCCCGCGTCTGTGGGTATTGGGACTTAATATGTACATGGAACTAGCAGCGGGTTAGCTTACCTTAGCACAAAAATGTCCCACCAAATCCTTTAAACAACCTCTAAATCTTACTAATACACACGTAAAATCTCTTTAGTTTGAATTGCACAAAAACAAGTGTATAAAATGTAAATTAACCATTTTACAAGCAGTTATGTCACTGCCATAGTCACACACACACACGTATGCATACAAGCAGGCGGCCAGTGGTTAGTTGAGAGGAACACATTGAGCTTGTAATCACAATCTGCCAAGCTAACAGCACACATATGCTGATTCTGCTGCGACTAAGGCCACAGTGTGAGCTATACATACTGTATGTACATAAATCCCGAGTACATCAAAGCAGATTAGCATGTGTTCGTCTTGGAAAATAAAGGAATTTAGCCATTAGATCCAGGGAGTTTTGAATTACTGTAGGTGAACTTCAAAATCACTGCACTGATATGGTAATCCTGAATCTAAATATGTCTGCTAAAGTAGGCAATGCGAATGAAAGTGTGCTTCAAGTAATTACTGTCGAGCACAATGCTGTTGTGCTTCCGTACTTACGAAGAGAAAAAGCATGTTTGGCTGCCCTCATGTGGATTTGACAACAGCAATGGATATGTGACGGGGGGATTACCATAAATTTGTTTTTGTAGGAACGTATTAGGAATCAAAGAATGTAAAGAAGAGAAGAGATTATTACAATCTCTGGGTGTCAGGGGATTTTGCGCGTCACTGTGCGTTTCTATTTTTCTTCTCCAAGAGAGAAGAATGAAATGTGAAGAAGCATTGGAAGTGTCAGGGAGGGCAGGAGGGATTCTCTACTGAAGAAGGCACTCTCTCGTCTGAGTGCATCATGTGAGATGGCCAAAGATGTGCCAAATGGAGGCAAGGCTAGTGTAATGGTGTTGGCGGATCCAGTCAAAACAAGTTTCATAATCCATCATTTCAGGTTCAATGAATATGCTTTATGAGAAATTCTATAGACATTTTTATACTTTTAATAATATACTAATAATAATGACATTCGTACTGTAGTTTAGCAACAGGAGTGCAATACCCGGTGAAGCTATACAAAGACATTAACCAGTGAAGCAACCATGGATCCTACCAAAACAAAATTACTTTGACCAATATCGACAGACTTCCAGATCTGCATGCTATTAGTTAATGGGTAAAATAAATTATTCATCCATCATCCATCCATCCATCCATCATCTTCAACCGCTTGTCCCTAACAGGGTATTGTGATGCTGGTAACAGTTTTATTTTAGTGTTTAAAGCAACTTCAAAGTCACAGAAATGCCACTTAGTGCTTGGTGTTATTATACCCACATAATGTAATATTTTGGTTGATGTCTTATAGTTAAAATATGTATTTATTTATTTTACATATTTTATAGATCAACCCCATTAACTGGATTCTTTGACCATCAAGCTGTCATAAGCCAAGTCCTTTTCCTTAATGGGCAGGTTCACACCAAAAGGTTCAGCTCCTGAATTGAACCAAAGGAAGGAGAATACATTGTTAAAATGTTCCAAATTTCAATTTCACCTAGATATCGTACATCATGGAGCACCACCAGGTTTTGTACATGTTGGTGTTGATCTGGAGTGTATATAAGCAGACTTTAGAGACCACATATATGAGTCTTGTAAGACAGCAGGCAATAAATTATTTAATAATGCAAGGATTTTGTAGAAGACGCTCTGCCATGAGACGATCATATCATAGAAGACGGCTGTTTATGATGAGATGAAGAGCCATTACTTCCCCAGTCCCCCATCCAGTAGTTGTCAATGGTGCTATAGGAAATGTCAGTAGGCTTCATCCTCTGAGGAAAATGAATGTTCGTATAAAAAAAACAACAACAATTCAGACAACCAAAGTTGACCGACTGAATGACCAACAAGGCCATTCCTAGAGCCATGCTTCCATCTTTTCTACAAATCTATTTCTAAGCAAATAAAACAAAATAATTCTACTCCAACATGACTTTAATGGAGCTGAATGAAATGTTACACAAACACTTAATCACCCAATCACCATTGAAGGGCATCTGCCTTAATCATGCCCACACATTGGCAAACAACTACAATACAGAGCTAAAAAATGTTTACAAAAATGTCTCCTTTTTACAGAAGGACTTTTGGGATGTGAAATAATTCACAAGGAGTTGTAACAGCTTTTTAAAAAATGAAACATTTCTTTATTAACACTATTGATAGGCTAAGTGACATAATTCATTCCAGTTAAAAAAAAGATTATCCTCCTTTTATGTACAAAAACATTGCCTGCAAATGGATGACTAATTAATAGGACTGTACAGAAGCATTCTATAGAATTATTATCAGATAGTACAAGGAACACACTTTGTTCACCCCGATGATCAGGGGTATAATAAATGTTGCATTTTCAGGTCACTCACCCTGTTAAAGCAAACTTCCATTACATTGCAGGTAGCTTACATAAGTTGACTGTTAGTCATCAATAATAAATGCAATGTGTTGCATATTTAGTGTGCTGGAATTAATTCACAGGATTCCCAAGAGTGATTGATGCAATATATTGCACTCTGATCTGAACAGCCCTTGCGGCAAATGAGGTGGACTTTGTGAATAAAAAAGGTTTCAACATGCTCAATGAGATGACATACATGTATTGTATCACTGAAAATGATCTCTTCCATGGCTTACTTCCAGGAAATTGTTAAGATTATAAACTTTTTTTCCCTAAAGATTAGGCCCAAAACATTTAGTGTATATTGTCCTCACATTATCATTCTACAACCTGCACAGTGGCATTTAAAGACACTATAATCAATATTTTTATAATAACAATGCATGGAGAACTATCATTCTCAGATCTTTGGAGATTTGCAGCATCTTTCAGCTGATTGTTTAGGTTTCCCATCTTTTGCTACATTTAGCTAATCCGGTCCAAGGTTGCATTTTTGTCTGGATGGGCAGAAATGGAGACCTTTGGAAACAACGATGCAGACAAAGACTTAGATTTAGACATATACTTCTCTTTATTGATCCCTTTGGGATTGCCCCCACAAAATTTTTTAATTTCCAGCAGTTTATAGTCCTTAGCATTAAGTAACTTAAACATCCATGATTTTCAACTGCAGAGTAATGTTACAAAATCTTTTTACACTGGCACACATGAACAAAGATTAAATAAGCGTTTTCAGGTGTGTTATGGATGGAGATTGCTAAAATGCTTTTGTGGATGGACATCGTTTTGTTTTTGAAATGCCATTTTGGAATGATAATCTAGTAGGTTGGATACAGCCTTCAAAGGTGATAATATGTAGGAGATGTGTTTACACTGCTCCAAGTTCTCCAAAAAAAGCTATTAGAGGTTTAAGGATTTTCTAATTTTTATAGAGATCTGATAAAATTAGTGTGCACTTTTTAAATTACTCATTGCATTATTAGTTACATTATCAATGCATTATCATTCCTTGGTCACTACTGTTAGCTAGCTCATTTCTGTCCTATCATACTGCTTCTGTTCTTACATATGGCAGCTAAACACTGCATCATGCCACAACATTCTGGAAAACTCATAACACAAATTACTTTGTTTACATTGGTGTTCTAATGCATAACAAAAAGGTATTATAGGTATTAGAATGAAAGAATAACAAGACCTTACAAACTAATCCAAGATATACCCTTGAATAACACAAAGTGAACATTGTGCTTTGGTTTTCTCTGTTTATTAGAATGGTGTGTTATGCAGCATCAACTGACGTCTGTGCACAATGATATGTCATTTTCGTCTCCTTCTAAATGCATTCATCGTAGAGCACTGCATTTTCTTCGAGGAAGCGGCTTCAAGCTGTCAGGGCCTGCGTGGCGATAACAACCTGGGGTGGAGAATGACACCTTGAGAGTGACAGATGAAAAGGAATCATATTCTCCCCGGAGCCAACTGCATGGAACTGATACTGCCCCCCCCCCCCCATTTCTCCCCTCACAAACAGGCAACCGCATTAATTTATTCGAATAGGAGGTCAGGCCTTAGTTTAGACACCAGACCTGTCCCAAAGAGCAGAACAGGAAGAAGGAATTGTGTGAGAAACAGTTGGGGAAAGACAATTGAGCAATTGTACTTGTGAATTAATGACTTTTAATCTCTCCCTCAGCCATTGAGTTTGCAACAAAGTGAATGTGCCTTTGCAAAAAGACTGACTTATTGACCTAATATAAGGGCAACCAAACTAAGGCGTCTTCTCAAGAGAACCCTTAACAACCGCCTTTCAAGAGTCCCTTTCCACTTAAGCCATGTAGTCAGGAATCAGACTCCTCATCAGAGAGGTGCCTGAAATATGTGCTGCATACGCTCAGCTTCTTTCTGATATTTACCCCTGGCTGTGAAGAACACTCAAAATGAACTCTTACCTCATCTCAATTAAGTATGAGGAGGACAGTGTCAGGGCCAAGTTGTTCTGACATTTATGAAGGTAGCTGACATTATATGCAATGCATGTAGAGCTCCAAGATTGTTCCCCTGGCCCGAACTCTATCCCGCATACTCCAAGCGTCTTCCCCAGTCTCCCACTCTCCCTCCTACTTCTTCTCAGAGTGAGGTCCCATGCTGTGCTGCAGATTGAAGACACTGCGTTTGGAAATCAACTGCTTGGCTAGGTAATTTGGCTAATGGACTAATCTCTGCTAAACTTTTGTAAATGAGGGTTTTATGAGGTGACACTGCGAAAGAAACATTTCGCCAATGTCATGGATGATAAACATGCAATTGAGCAATCACATTCGAGATGAAAGCTGTACTGCGGCTGTAGGGGAATGGAACTCCGCATCCTTATATCACCCCATGATAATAATGACTACATCTATTACGTATATGGATATGCAATTTCAATTGGATTTTTAGATCCAGTAAATCACAGAAATGACTGCATATTGTTTTAGTTCGGGTGAAGAAGGGCACTCAAAACCTCAAAACTTTGTTTCTGGTTATAATAAATTCCATTACAACTTTCTGACTAATCCCGAAAGTGGAAATTGACAAAAAATGCGTCTACATTTTAATGATCATGTTTAAAAGTTTATTTTGGTTAGCTGGCAGTTTAGTTTATGATGTACCAATGGAAATATGTGTGTGTGTGTGTGTGTGTGTGTGTGTGTGTGTGTGTGTGTGTGTGTGTGTGTGTGTGTGTGTGTGTGTGTGTGTGTGTGTGTGTGTGTGTGTGTGTGTGTGTGTGTGTGTTTTTTATACATTTCTTTGTGGGGACCAATTTTGAAAATTTCCCAACAGATTTAGGACATTTTTGGAAAGTGAGGACAATTTGGCCAGTCCTCACTTATGCAAAGGCCTATTTTGGTTTAAAGCTTGATTTTAAGGTTCAGGTCTGAATTATCTTTAGGTTAGGTTAAATTTTAGGTAATGTGTGGAAATACTTTAATACAGTATTATAAACAGTATTATACAGATAACACATATTTGTAAAAACATATATATAAAACAGTATATATAACTATATATGTATATATAAAATATCAAATTTACAATAGTAATATATACAGATCAAAAGTACTGCAATAATGTACAAAGTACCTTACAAATCTAGTACAGATAATCCATCTTCAACAGCTTGACCCTATCAGGGTGACGGGGTGTGGTTGGGCTGGAGCAACAATTCACACCCACCTGCAATTTAGAGTCATTAATTAACCTAACACAGGGATGTCTTTGGACTGTGGGAGGAAGCCAGAGAACACGGAGAAAACCCACGCAGACGCAGGGAGAACATGCAAACTCCACACAGAAGGGCCCCAGCCAGGATTTGAACCAGGAAACCTCTTGCTGTGAGTGCTAACCACCACACCGTGACCTCTAGTGCCCGTACTAAAATAAATAAAAATAAGGGGAAGGTTGGAGTAGATGGATACAACACAGGACTTTCAACCACAGGACTGGTGTTTATTTCCCATGTGACACCAAAAGTCAACTGTGACACTTTTAAAGTTCCGGCCATGACGTAGTTTGGACGTGATTCATTTTAAGCCAATCCATGATATTTTTCTAATCATAACCATGTAGTTTTGTTTCCTCAACTCAAGTTCAGTCAGACACCCACGTTTGAGATCTGTATTGCAACGACAGATTATAATTAGAGTTTCATGGAAACTGACCTCCAAATCAGGAGGGTTACTGCCTGAACCAGCTCTCAGGCAATGCTCCATTAGTTCTGTTTCACATCGTTAAATAGAACGGTCACGTGTTACGGTTATGTGATGGTCAAGTGGTCAGGACTACGACCATGCAGCTGTTTCACTATGTTAAATCAAAAGTCTTAGATGTCGTCTTTGGCAATTGCCCTATTCTGCCATTTAGGGAGGAGGAAATGTTGAGGTGTTGATGCTGTTTTGCTGCTCTCTGCACTGCAGAATACATTTGCTTTGCAAAAAAAGACACTAAAATACCATGTGGAGTACCTTGTTTCATTAGTCTGCCATTTTCTGCCTACGGGAGACTGGAAAGCTTCATCATGTAGGAACCTTACAAATGGCCCAGGTTTTCAGAAATTGAATGATTATATTTGTGAGAATTTAAATCAAAAATAAAAATGCAAATATCTTCAAACGAGGTGCCCAGCACTCACCTAATAATTTAAAAGCCCCTGCTTAGCTTGAGGCTTTATTGCGTGTATATCTAGGTCACTTTTCTATTTACTGTATTCTTAGTCATTTTCACCTGTCTCTCTGAAAAGTAATGCAGGGCAAATCTCATTTGGACATTTTAATGGCTCCCATCAACCAATCAGGGCCAGACAAGAGAGATGGATAACAAGGTTGAGAAAGAGTGCTCCATCTTTTTTTCATTAAACATGGAAGACGGCTGAGTTTAATGGCACCGCCTTTGTGTGAGCTGTGTTCTTTCCATCTGTATTTTTTACCATTGTGACTATTATGACTGAGAAAGCCTTCACACACAGGAAGGCAATGTACACACTAGCTGCACTTCCATATTCTGTATTCTTAATTCGTCCTTCATCCCATAGCTCAAAAAGCAATTTCTGGCAAAAGCGCAAACTTTGAAGCCAACATGGCCGCTGAATGAACTGACAGACAGACAATATGTCGGTTCTGATTAGGACTAACCGGCGGTGTGATAGAGGAGGACGGGGCCAGCAAGGTCTGCACTCATACTGCTTGAAGGAACTCCAAATTGTCTCACCCTTGAGGTCAAAAGTACTCTGGATGCAAAGCTCTCTCCGCACACACACACACACACACACACACACACATCTTGTTTGCCTGCTGACTGTGGATATTGCAGATCCGTGTCCGGTCCTCCAGCGATGGACCGGTGATTGGCAGGTAAGTGGCTGTTCTGTTTACAACATAGCTCTAAGATCCAAGCCCACACTGTCCTTGACCTGGAGCTCCACCTGAGCTGAATAAATTTGGATTAAACGACCTCCCCATCAAAGGTACCCAGAGGACTTGACTCTTTTGTTTTCCATTGCAACCACACAGCCGATACAAACTACTCAGTGCTAATTGAGGCTATAAGTTAATGTACATCATGAATGCTCTTGCTTAATTTGATCCCTTGTGTGGAAATATGAAATGTTTTGTTGCATATTGTTATGAAACTTCCTGATCATCAGCAAATATGTGACAGATTAGCTACATTAGGCTTTGTGATTAGAAAACACATTCAGGCTCTAACCTGTACGTTTTATTCAAGCTTAATTTCCTCCATTTCTTACATTGTTTGTCTGTGAGTACTATCGTAATACAGATTTTTCATTTGACAGCACGGCACAACAAGCTAGTGTTTGAATTTGATACTCAAAGGAGTTTGATAAAAGCCTTCAAAGATTAGCCACAGGCTGTTTATGTTAGGGAATAGTTTTTTCTTCATACTAAGTGTTATGTGTATGTCTTCTCTTACAAGTTAAAATTCTTGCACAGTCCAGTGGACCAAAGAAGGGGGATGCAGGGGGTGGGGGGCTACAAATTGACAGTCTGAAGAAAAGTGCCCGGAGGAGGCCTCAGCATGTGTGTGTTCCCATGGACACTTTGTGTATGTGTGTTTTCTGAAAGTTTTTTCTCCTGCAGGTGGTGCTCTGATGGCAACTGGAAGGCGCTTTACTGCCACTCAACCCCCCACTATCCAGTTGCCTCCAGGGAGGTGCTATATGTGTGTTCTGGTTCCCATTCTTTCCTTTGTGAACACACACTCACACACACACACAGCATATACAAGCACATACTTCTGCTGGTGTATGCCTGCCTCCTACCTGACTCAGCCCCTCCATTACTCCCCACTTGGCGCCCCGCCCTCCCCTCAGCAGGAAAGCACCTGCAGTTAAGGTTGTAGCTCTGCCTGCCAGCCCCATCTGCAGCTTTAAAGCTTCACTGTAAATGCTTTTTGATCATTTGTTTGCTTCACAGAATGCATTTTTACAGCAGAGATTGTCTGGTTTGAATGCATCGTCAGTCCTGCCCTCAGGGAGCTTCACAGTGATCTGTACCACCAACTCCAGTACTGTCTGTAAAAGGTACACATGTTTTTTTACCTTTGAAATTTCACGTTACCATTGGTGCAAACACAATCACTGTGTTCCCTACAGGGGGCTGCATGCTATGACGTCATACAGAGTGAAGTCTTCCAAGCGTACCTAACTTGCTTTTAACACTTTATGTATTCACATTCATAATCTTTATCATCAACAATTAGACAGAGTTTATAATTAGCAATTGACAGAAGGACAAGCATAAGTGTAAATAATACAATGAAAGATTCTTGCTGCTGAATTTCCTGCTTTGGTTTCAGGGTCCTGGTGTTGTGCTGGCCTACTCTCACACTATCATAACTTACTGGGACACTTTAATAGATCTAAGTCCTCATTAATGTTATACCTGCAGTTTTGTTGTCATTTGTTGTCTGCTACAATGGCATTGAGCTGTGCCCTCCTCATCTGAACATTTGGAGACAGACTATAAACAGAGCTGGTAAAAGTATTTTACAACAGATCACACATACAATTCTGTACATTTCTCATCTATATGATATAAAAAAACTCTGGCATTGTTAATAGTGGTCCGTCAGAACTGAATATGCTAGCAGATCAGCTTACTAATGATGCTAGCATCCCCTTGTCAGTGCCCAATGCATAGCAACTGCCTGCTCGGTTCTGCATTTGCGGCTGTCCTCAATCTGTACTGTACTTTACTCAACAGAGATAGGAAAGTAGCTAGATGGATCACTTGTTAGCAACTTCCATCATGACAAAACAATGGTTAATTCAGAATTCTATTGAGGGAAAAAAACAAACAGTTTTAAAGTCTTCTGGAAGCAGTCTGATGAGGTATGAGGTGACTTATATGTAGGCTACATCACATGATAAGCATATGGGATAACATAGCGTTACACATACAGCTAACCGGGATAACAGCTAACTGGTTAGCTACAAGACAATGTAGTTGGATATTAGCCGTCTTTTTTGTGAACTGTCAGGCACAACGGAACTAAAAACTAATCAGATGTGAAATAATTGCATGCAATGTTCGTCATTTACATTTTAGTCCAGCTGAATGGCAGTAATACAACATTTATGGATGACAAGTGCCGTAAAGACAATAGAAAGTTGTTTTAGAGCATCTTAGGTTTAATATCTATACATTTAACACTAATACGCTAATTAGCTTATAGATTAAAAAAAAAAGCTGAAAATATTTTATTTCAAGCTAAACTTGACTAACTAGCTTTATCATTAGCTATTATTATATTTCAAGTTGTTATATTGATTTAAATCTACATCTAATTTCAAAATAATTTTTACGCCGACTGGTGTTTCTATTTGGAAAACAGATTATCCAGGCCATAAATCTGTTAAGACTCTGAAAAAAAGCCTACATCGAAAACACTGATAGCATGTTGGCATGAATTGATTTCTTGTATAATATTAATGAGCTAATGCAACTTAAAAACAGAGAGAGACTACTTTTTAACCCTTTATAAGGCAAGGAACTAAATATGGTGTTCAAGAGGTGCCAGAGGGGTTGAAATTTGTAATTTCCAAATATTTCAATAAGTGCCCGAAAAAGAGCTACACGCTCAGATGTTGCTGAAAAGGTGAGCTCCGATGGCCATGCTCACTTCTTTGAGGATTAGACTGTGCTATGTCGCAAAGAGATTGAAATAGCCAGAAAGTAGAGATGGGTTTTCAGCTCTTTGAAGAGAGACACATCTTGGGGATCTGTTCCTTCAAAGAACCGTTCAAAAGACTGGCTTATTTTTATATGTATTTATTTTTAGGGAAGCCTGCCTGGGGGGTCATTTTATCATGGGAATAATCACTGGGAGGAATGATAGGGTAAGATTTGAATGAGTTTTAATGTGTACATATAAAAATGACATATTTTTTTATATGTACACTGCTTTACAAAAGGCTTTACAAAATTTTATATTTTCAAGTGCATGTAAAGTTTGAATATAATCCTAGTCCTAGATTGATTATAAAATGTTGTATTAGTAGTTTCGGTTTAGTCCATTTGTATTTGTGAATGACTTGATTTTTCATATAAAATAAAAAGGTACAAAATATACAGGGTTTTTTTTTTTAAATAAAAGTCATCCTTGTCATAAAAAACATTATATCTCTTTTCCTAAAAAATATATTTGAACCAGTCAGTTTCTTAAAAAAATTTTCCATATCTAAAACATGAATATTCAAGGCAATGTGGACAACCCAGATAATGTCAAATAAGCACTGCACTCCTCGCCTTGTGCCTGTTCTCTGTCTCACTTAGTGGAGTAGCAAACAAAGAGCTTGTGGGTGCAGCAATATTTAAAAAAAAATAAAAAAAGAATGGCTAGCAACTGTGACTGTTCAATAGATTTGGTTCGTTCATGAATGTCACAACTCTACTGGAGCGACTCAATTGCCTCACAGCCTCACCGACTGACTACACTCTTCTGTGTGGAGTTTATGTTCACCTTTTGCCTTTGTTCTGGATTCTCTGGATTCTTCCTACAGTCCCAAAATATGCAAGTAAGACCTGGAAACTCTAAAATATTAACCTTGTGATAAAGTGATGATCTGTCCATGGGGTTTCTTTTGTAAAATTCAGGCTGTGACGTTACAGATGCCTCTTGGCCCGACACAGAAACAAGCAAATACAGAAACTGGATATATACTATATATATATATATATATATATATATATACACTACTGTTCAAAAGTTTAAGGCTACCAAGGTGATGTTGTAAAATAGCGTTTCATGTCACA
Organism: Echiichthys vipera; assembly: GCF_963691815.1. NCBI lineage: Eukaryota > Metazoa > Chordata > Actinopteri > Perciformes > Trachinidae > Echiichthys > Echiichthys vipera. The sequence goes on from NC_139826.1 coordinate 9,288,558, forward strand.
TGTCATACACCACGGCCAGACTGTGCACAGCAACTAGACACAAGGTAGTTATACTGCATCAACAAAGTCTCTACAAACACAAATTCCAAAGCAGACTGGGGTTTCAAGATGTGCATTGTTGAGGATCATAGCCACAGTGATCTGCCAAGGAAACTTAGTGCAGCAGATGAAAGACACATCAAGCTTATTTCCCTTCAAAATTGGAAGATGTCCAACAGTGCCATCAGCTCAGAACTGTCAGAAACCAGTGGGACCCAGGTACACCCATCTACTGTCCTGAGGAGTGGTCTTCGTGGAAGAGATAAATTTAAATATTTGGCTGTAGCAGAAGGCAGTTTGTACGCCGAAGGGCTGGTGAGCAGTACAATAATGAATTTCTGCAGGTTTGGGGCTACATTTCTGCAAATGGAGTTGGAGATTTGGTCAGGATTAATGGTGTCCTCACTGCTGAGGAATACAGGCAGATACTTATCCATCTTGCAGTACCATCAGGGAGGCGTGTGATTGGCCCCAAATTTATTCTGCAGCAGAACAACGACCCAAAACATACAGCCAATCTCATTAAGAACTATCTTCAGCTAAAGAAGAACAAGACATCACTGAAGTGATGGTCTGCCCCCCACGGAGCCCTGATCCCAGCATCATCGAGTCTGTCTTGGATTACATGAAGACACAGAAGGATTTGAGGAAGCCTACATCCACAGAAGATCTGTGGTAAGTTTTCCAAGATGTTTGGAACAACCTACAAGCAGAGTTCCCTTAAAAACTGTGTGCAAGTGTACCAAGAAGACTTGATGCTGTTTTGAAGGCAAAGGGTGGTCAGACCAAATGTTGATGTGATTTCTTCTGTTGAGTCACTGCATGTTGGTAATTGATGAAAATAAACTATTAACACTTCCATTCTTGAACGCATTCTTAGTTTACAGCATTTTTCACACCTGCCTAAATATTTTGAACAGTAGTGTATATATATATATATTATATTATATGAATTATTAGAGCTATAACAGTTTTTTTACAGTATGCTACTGAATCAAGGACATAGTGTAAATGTGTAAGTAAACACTCATATCACTGCCCTGTCATTAGGGATCATATTCTATTTGTACCATGTTATGTTATCACACTTATTTTATAAAATTATTTTCTGTTCACAAAGCATCCTTGTGTATTTAATTCAAGTACAACAGAGAAATGATTCCTTACCATAATTTAAACTGCATTTCACTTCCGCGGTCCACCTGCACTGCTCTCTATAACCTCACTTAATTTACTCTGAATGTCGTACTTTTGTTGGAATTACAGTAGGATCTTACAAGAATGATGACACCATCTTCCCAAAGAGGTGACTGGGATAATGGGAAACCAAGGTTAAGAACAACTTTAATTACCTAAAGAAACTAACTTACTGCCAGCTCTCTAATGTAATTATACTATTTATGTTATAGTTGGAGGCTGAAAAACAATAAATTACACAATTTAAACTTTTAACTAGATAGAGAGCCTCACCAGTAGCAGCTTACGCCTCAAAAACAATATATAAAATGTATATAGATATATTACACGTTTTTATCCGGAGTTGTAGTGCAGTATGTACAGTAAGCTTGATTTTCCAAAAGTCACTTTACAGTTAACATCTGAAACAGAGTGAATAGTTGAGTACCTTAGAGCCTTAAATGAGAACACCACCTAAATTAAGAATTCCAGCATGATATTGTCATTCTGGAGTTTCATACGGCCAAGGGAAGTTAAAATTAATATTTGTGAACATGAGCTCCTCCCCCTCAAAGACAGAAATCAGAGAAGTAAATCTCAAACTTGTGATGTTATCAAGTATAAAGTCTGGAGCTGCTCCATAATGAATGAATGGGAGACTGGTTATTTTTATGCTATTGTAGTGTTGTCAGTTGTAAAACAGAAAATGTTCCCATGAACTCAAAACATTCCCCTGGATGCTCTCAGTGTCATCTATAACTTATTTCACAATTCACTGTCAGTGAAGCAGCTCCACATTTGTTTCTTGATGACATCACAAATTTGAGTTTTAGCACTCTAGTTTTTGGATTTGGATTAATATTGTTATACCATAGGAATGATAGGTTTTAATTTGGAAAAAAACCTTATTTCCCCTTGCTAACAGATATTTTAAACAATATTTCTCCACATAGATGAATGGAAATGCTATATACAGAGGGTTTTATTATTTTTCGCAATGTAATGACATGTAATATAATGCAAGTTTCCTTGAATTCAAATCAAAATAATGCAAGGTTTCTTTCTGAAGAGTATTTTGAGTGCACAAACTAGGAGCATCCTGAAATGGATTTTCTTTAAGGGAGAGTAGCATTCTAATGGATTCACCGGGTCATTCCAATTTGTTTTTGTGAATAATTAAGAATGCAAACACAAGGACTAAAATACTCTAAAAGCAAACCAGCCAACCAACCAAGCGATACAAGACATATACAGCTGATAAAAGGGAGTTGTGATGCATATAAGTCATGCAGTAAATAAATAGTTAGCAGTTGGAGATGGTTGTTTGAACCAAAACAGGGATAAATAGCTGTTCTCTTGTACTTGCCTGCTGTGATCTGAAGATACTAGTCTGGCTGTGTTTTTATCTGATGACTCTGAGAGTGTGGGTTGATGCCAGTTCTGTATTTGTGTGTACTAAGTGTATTTGCAAATGTGTACATGTTTGAGTAACATACTAATGTGTATGTGTTCAGGTGCCTTATTGTTTGCCTCTGTGTACTCAAGTGTCCCTGCACTTGTATGCATGTGCCTCTACTCCATACTGCACATGTTTTATGTATGGCATTAGAGTGTGATGGCAGTTGGTGGGCCTTCTGCTTGGTAAAAGCATTTGTCATCTTTGAGACCAGACTAAAAGAGCACATTCTACTGTAGGGGTATGTTACCTGACCACCACACTCCTAAAACCCTCTCATTTACATTTAGAGTGAATGCCATACTGTCAGGGAGGCTCCATTCCACTCGGACAGAGCTCCTCACTCTCACTGCGTCCTACTTTGCAGAAAACAAAGAGCAAAACAATAATCAGTTGCATTGGGGAGGCATCAGACACTCTAAATTGGCGTTATGGCAAAAGTCCTTACCAGAATGATAAGTATTGAAAAGACTAAATCTCAGTGTGTCCAATCTGGAAAATTGAAACTGTTTTCTATGAATTTTGAAATGGAGCTAGAAGTCCATATACTTTATTCTAGGGGTACTCAAACCTTTTCATATCAAGAACCACTGAATGGAACCCTTGAATGTTAGACCAATGAGATTATTTGACATTTTGCTGCAGAGATTGATCATTTAGAAGGTACATGGTCACAGCTTCAACTGCAGGTACATAGATTACACTGAGGAGAGTGATAATAATCAGAAAAAAAGTGTTCTTTGTGTGTTGTATGCTCTCCATCAGAAGTGCTTGTCAGGTGGTAAAACCGCTCGGGAAACCACCACCCCCTGAAAATTTGTGTCATTTTTTAATGATCATTGCATCTCTCCCCTTTCCATGATGGCAGGCTTTTTTTAATCTGTCTTCAGCTAACTTTTGTCTTCTGACATGGCACAATGGTGCTTTCAGCTAAATGCTAGTGTCAGCGTGCTATGCTCACCTAGTGGGTTCCAGTGGCCACCTCCTGTGGTTCCGAGAAGCTCTTTTACCACAATTATAAAAGTCAACTGCAGGGCTGGAGTTATTGAGTCTGGTCCGGTTTAGAGTCTGGTTTGAAGAACACTATTTGAAGTCTTGCCTTGGTTTAGTGCCTGATTGACTTGGACATGGTCAAGTTCTTCGTGACTGCTCTTTCATTTCAATTAAATTTAATTAAATTCAATACAATTCAATTTCAATTTACTTTTATTTATAGTGCCAAATCATAACAAAAGTTATCTCAGGACACTTTACACAGTAGGTAAAGACCACACTTTCTGATTTATTTATGATTTACATAGACCCAACAATTTCTCCATAGAGTACGGTGGCAACGAAAACCTTCCCTATAACAGGCAGGAACTTCGGACAGACCGATCTCTATGGAGGACAGCCACCTGTCAAAATCATCTTAAAAATAATGACATAGCTAAGGGCTCGTAAGCCCTAACTGTAAGCTTTATCAAAGAGGAAAGTTTTGAGCGTACTCTTAAATATGGTGACAGTGTCTGCCTCTCAAATAGCACCTGGGAGTCGGTTCCATAGGAGAGGAGCTAGGTAGCTGAAGGCTTTGCTTCCCATTCTGCTTTTGGAACGACAAGCAGCCCTGTATTCTCAGAGTGCAGCGATCTAGTCTGGTAATACGGTACTATGAGCTCTTTAAGATACGACAGAGCCTGACCAATAAGAGCTTTGTAGGTAAGGAGAAGGATTTTAAATTCTATTCTAGATTTTACAGGTAGCCAGTGCAAAGAAGCTAATACAGGAGAAATATGTTCTCTTCGATTTGTTTTAGTTAGTACACGAGCTGCAGCATTTTGGACCAACTGGAGACTCTCAACAGACTTATTGGAGCAGCCTGATAATAAGAAGTTGCAGTAGTCCAGCATAGAAGTAACAAATACATGGACTAGTTTTTCTGCATCTTTCTGAGACACAATGGGCCTATGCTGCCCTCGGCCTGCGTTACTGGTGCAGAACTAGACAGCTAGCGAACAGTTCAAGAGAAGGCAAGCTGAAGTGTGATTTTGTCCTTTTATTTTCTTTCTTTCATTCTTCATACACTTCTCTTTACTGTAAAACTGTAAACAGAAAACGAAATAAAGATACATGAATCTCACATACTTAAACATTTCCACATGACATGAATCTACACACAATCCAGCGATCTATTTTCAACCAACACAAAACGTGACCTAGCATAGCTAAGTAGAATGAGATTAGCCGACATTTCCAGGCAAAGTAAACATCGTTTCAAGAGCCAAATAGATCGAAATATACAACAAAATAACAATGCAATTTCGTTTACAAACTGAATCTCACACAAAGGATTACTTACAGACTAATATTGTCCAAGGCTCGAGTGTGAAAAGATATGGATTGCGAGAGAGATGAAGTCCGTGGCTTTACGGCAGAAACACTTGAAAACACTGACCGGAACTAACAGGAAGTAGGATTGCGCAATAGGCGCAGTAACCCGTAAAGGTCCACTAGGTGGCGGTATTCACCATAAGATTTACGTGGGTGAAACTAAGCTCAGACATGAAATTAAATGGAAGGCAGAACACTCCCCGCTTGGCGTATAACTAATATGCCACTACAAGCTTTTACTTAAACACAAAATACACAATAAGTTCAAAAGGATATGGTCTTCTAGCTTTCATCAGAAAGCAGAACGACGATCTCTGAGATGGGTCTCAGAAGGACTTTAACAGTTCCGTCTCTCACGATCTTTACTTCCGCCTTCCGGATCCTCTTGTCCCGGCTCGGCAGCGTGTTGACAATCACTCCCACAGGCCATTCGTTCCTGCGGGCTTGACTGTCTTTGAGCAAGACGACATCGCCGGTCTTGACACTTGGTCTTTCGTCGGTCCACTTTCGGCGGCCCTGCAGCGTGGATAAGTAGTCTCTCCTCCATCTCTTCCAGAAGGTGTTTGCGAGGCACTGGACGTGTTTCCACTGCTTCCCATGCAGCTCAGCCATCTGAAAGTTTCCAGAGGGCGCGGAGACGGTGCTCATCTTCTGGGTCAGGAGCATTGCCGGGGTAAGGACGGTGGGCTCATCTGGGTCGGAGGACACAGGCACCAGGGGTCTTGCATTCATTATAGCCATGACTTCGGCCATAAGAGTGCTCACCACCTCGTGTGTCAGGCGAGTGTGTCCGGTCTGGAGCAGCATGGCATCCAGGATGCGCCTGGCGACGCCGATGAGTCTTTCCCAAGCCCCCCCCATATGTGAAGAATGGGGCGGGTTAAAGACCCAGGAGCACCCCCTGCTCTGGAGGTAAGTTGAAACTGAGGAGTCTTCCGTGTCGATGCCCAGCTCTTTACAGGCACCGACAAAGTTAGTCCCTCTGTCGGAGCGGAGAAGCTTGGCCGGGCCCCGGATGGCGAAGAATCTTCTCAGGGCATTGATGAAGCTGTCGGTGGTCATGGACTCTATGAGCTCGAAGTGAACAGCCCTGGTGGACAGGCATGTGAATATCACTGCCCAGCGCTTGCTGTCCGCGCTTCCTCCTCTTGTCCTCCGAGTCATAATGGCCCATGGCCCGAAGACATCAAGGCCTACGTGGGTGAAGGGAGGCTCTGGAGTGAGCCTGTCGGGAGGCAGGTCGGCCATCTTCTGTTCTTGCAGGCGCCCACGTAGCTTGCGGCAGATCACGCACTTGTAGATGACAGAAGACACCAGGCGCTTACCTCCGACGATCCAGTATCCAGCTGCTCTCACAGCACCCTCCGTTATGTGACGCCCCTGGTGCACTACTTGTTCGTGATAGTACCTCACCAGCAGTGTGGCGATGTGGTGAGTGTATGGGATAATCAGAGGATGCTTCTCTTCCGTTGGCAGGCCTGGAGCGGACGAGATGCGACCTCCGACCCGCAGCAGGCCGCTTTCATCGGTCACTGGATTGAGCTTCTTGAGGGGACTCTGCTTGGGAAGTGCCTTGCTCTCTCTGAGGCACTCTAGTTCCGTTTTGTAGGCATCGTGCTGGACTGCACGGATGATGACGCTCTCTGCGTGGGACAGCTCGTCCGTGGTGAGTGCGTCCCTGAAAGAGCCCCACCTGTTGCGCGATGAGTTGGGTGGACAGCCTCTGAAAGATGCGGCAACATGGATCAGCCTGGCTGTAGCTTTGCAGAGGTTCCTCCAGCTAGAGAACCTTTCGAAGCGCTGGGAGCCCAGAGGAGCATCCACGGCTCTGGTAGCTAGAACCGCAACCTCGGGTCGGATCTCTGCGTCTGCTTCAGGTTCCACGAGGGTGAAGACGTTGGGTTCTGGAGGCTCCTTTGCGGTCTCGCGTGAGAGGAAGCTGGGCCCGGAGAACCAACTGCTTTGCTGTAGCTCTGCTGCTGGCATGAACCTTGTAGCGTGGTCCGCAGGATTCAGGTCCGTGCGGGTGTAGGACCACTGGTCTAGATGGGTGGATTGCCTGATGCGGGTCACCCGGTTGGCTACGTAGACGTAGAATCTTCTTGACGAATTGTGAATGTAGCCAAGCACGATTCTCCTGTCCGTGAAGAACCTGACAGCGTCCACGTCGATGTCCATCTCGTCTCTGATCAGCTCGTAGATCTGGACAGCAAGCACGGGCGCACAGAGCTCGAGGCGGGGGATGGTGTGAGCAGGACGGGGGGCCAGCCTGGACTTTCCCATGATGAAGCCCACATGTGGTTTGCCGTCAGCGGTGACTGTCCTCAGGTAAGCGACGGCGCCTATGGCTACTGTGGAGGCATCGGAGAAGATGCAGAGTTCTCGCCTTGAACTTGAAGTCAGTAGCCCGGGGATGTAGCACCTCTTTATGTGCAGGTCTTCCAGAGCTTTTAGTGAGTCCTTCCACGTGTTCCACTGAGTCTCCTTCTCTGGGTCGAGTGGAGTGTCCCACCCCTGCTCTGTTGACAGTTCTCTCACTAATGCTTTTCCTTGCATTACGACAGGAGCGACGAACCCCAGGGGGTCGTATAGGCTGTTGACCGTGGACAAGATACCTCTTCTTGTGTACGGCTTCTCTTCCCGGGACACTAAGAAGGTAAAGCTGTCCGCTTCCAGGTTCCAGGATAGGCCCAGGCTTCGCTGGAGGGGGAGAGGATCGACGCCGAGTTCCAGGTCCTTCAGGTCCTTGGAGCGGTCTTGTTCAGGTAAGGCTTCCATCACCTGCTCGCTGTTTGATGCTACTTTATGCAGCCGTACGTTCGACTCTGCGAGCATTTCTTTGGTTCTTGTGATGAGGTCTATCGCTTGCTTGGGTGTGGCGACAGAGGTCAGCCCGTCATCGACATAGAACTGGCGCTCCACGAACTGTCTTGCGTCGGAGCCATATTCCGCTTCGCCTCTCTCGGCGGCTCGCCTCATGCAGTAGATGGCGATGGCTGGGGATGGGGTATTCCCAAAGACGTGGACTTTCATCCGGTACTCCACTACGGGCTTGCTGAAGTCGTTGTCCTCATACCAGAGGTAGCGGAGGTAGTCTCTATGATCGTTTCTGACCACAAAGCAGTAAAACATTTGTTGCACATCTGCTGTAACGGCGATTGGCTCTTTTCTGAATCGAAGGAGCACCCCCAGGAGTGTGTTATTCAGATCAGGGCAGCTGAGGAGCACGTTGTTCAGGCTGGTGCCTTGACATTCGGCGCTTGAGTCGAACACTACTCTTATCTGACCCGGCTTCTTCGGGTGGTACACGCCGAACGTGGGCAGGTACCAATGTTCTTTACCTGGCTCCAGGGGTGGCGCGCGCTCAGCTTGGTCGTTGTCCAGCATTCTCTGCATGAACTCGGTGTAGTGACTTTTCATTTCTGGCTTTTTCTCCAGAGTCTTCCTGAGTGACGCTAGACGATTCACTGCTTGTTCCCGGTTGCTGGGGAGGAGTCGTCGTGGCGACCGGAACGGCAGGGGTGCTACCCAGCTGTGGTCGTCATCCTGGTAGACCTCCTTGTCCATGATGGTCAGGAACGCTTTGTCGTCCATCGACAGCGCTGGTTTGTTGTCGTCTCTCGAGCTCTCGAAGATGGAGTGCCCCAGCCCATCTGTGCTCGTTGCCTGGTCCGGGTCGTCCTGCTGGGTGGCGGAGAGACATTGGTGGCGGTGTGACTTGCCACTGTAGTCCTCCTTCACCTGGATGTTGTTCGGACAGGGACAGAGAAAAGATGCTCGACCGTTGGGTAGCACACTTGCCTTGTACACGTTGGCTTCGGCTGGTTTGTGGACAGCATCCAGGCAGGCTTCGCCCACGATGACCCATCCTAGGTCAAGCCGTCGCATAAGGAGCGTTGTGTGGCCTGTTGATCTGCTCCCGTACCTTGTGGACTCTCAGGATGTCCCTTCCCAAGAGCAGGAGGATGGGTGCGTCTGGGTCCACAGCGGGGATCTTGTGCGCGACTGGCTGGAGGTGTGGGTGGTTGTATGCCACGTCCGGTGACGGGATTTCTGATCTGTCGTCGGGCACCATGTCGCACTCGATCAGCGGGATCGGGAGCGGGAGTTGCAGTTTCCCATCCGTGGACTCAAGCACGAAGTTGCTGGCTCGCCTGCCGGAGGTCTCTGTAGTCCCCGAGCAGGTTCTCAGCGTGTACGGTGCTGGGCTGGCTTTGACACCGAAGAGGTTGAAGAACTCTGCTTTGGCGAGAGACTTGTTACTCTGCTCGTCCAGCACTGCGTACATCTTGATTGCTTTTTCTTTTTTCCCTGCAGGAAAGGCTTTAATGGGGCAGATCTTGGCACATGAGCGTGGGGTGTTTGCATTACCGCAGACCTCGATGCAGTAGTTGGACACGGCTGCCGGTGTGTCCTCCGTTGGCTCCCCGCTTTCATCCTTGACTGCTTTGGCGTTCTCTGCAGGTGGCGGAGAACCAGGGTGGAGAGCTGCTATATGTCTTTCGCTGTTGCACTCGGTGCATTTGGTGGGCGCTTTGCAGTCTTTTGCGAGGTGCTGAGTTGACCCACAACACTTGTAGCATATATGGTTGTCTTTCAGATATGCCCTGCGTTCGTCGATAGTCTTTAGTCTGAAAGCCCTACACTTTTTGAGTGGGTGTGGCTTCTTGTGCAGTGGACACTCCCGGTCTGGTGCGCTGGTGCTCTTCTCCGTGGAACCGGTATGACTGTCGCTGGACTTGGACGTAGCCTCCGTCTTGTGCACGGCGACCGTAGCGTTCTGGCTGGGTTTTACGACCTTGTCGGGTCTGGACGGCGTGGAGGTGGCGAAAGCGAAGCTGGGGTCGTTCCGGACTTTGGCCTGCTGGCGGACGAAGTCTGAGAAGACTGGGAATGGAGGGAAGGCTACTCCGTGTTGTTCCTTGAACCTGGACCCCGTGTTGATCCATTTCTCTTGGAGGCTATAGGGCAGCTTTTCCGCAATGGGGTTTACCCCCCGGGCCGTGTCTAGGAAGGCGAGGCCAGGGAGGTATCCATCCGCCTTCGCGCATTCCAGTTCGAGGAGGATGTCGCCCAGTTCCCGGAGCTTGGCGCCGTCTTTGTTGTTTAGCTTAGGGAAATCTTCCAGCTTTTTAAACAGTGCATGCTCGATGACCTCAGGTGTGCCGTAACAATCTTCTAGGCGTTGCCACACCATGCTGAGGCCGGCGGCGGGATTGAGGACGTGCACTGAGCGGATTAGTTTTGCATGTTCGGCTGACTCGGCACCAAGCCATTTGACTAGCAAGTCCAGCTCCTCTCTATAGGAGAGGTTTAGCTCTTGTGTGGCGGTCACGAAGGATGCTTTCCACGACCAGTAGTTTTCAGCGCGGTCGTCGAACTTGAGAAGGCCTGAGCTGAGGAGCTCTCGCCGCATGAGATACCTGGCCAGGTCTTGTGTTTGATGTGGCTCTTGTGAGGTCACTCTCTGGGGGTTTGTAAGCGACTGTAGTTTGTCAAGATGTGCCCTGGGTGGAGGCCTCACGCTGGGTTCTTCTTTTTTGATGTGCGTGGCGTTTGGCATCGGATGTTGGCGAACAGCTGGCCCGGCTCCAGCGGCTTGATGTGTGAGTGTTCTCTGGGGCCCCACTGCGGCTGGCCCGGCTGCGGCGACTTGGTGTCTGGGTGTTATTTGGGGCTCCACTGGTGTGTGTGTCAGTGGCTGTGGTTGTCTATGAAACAGCGCTGCGTGTTGCTGGACATAGTTACCGGCTCGTTCCGCTGCATTGAGGGGCCGTCCTGGAACGTATGGCCCATGGCGCTTCTCCCCGCTGTCAAATCTCCTCTTCCTCCTCGTATGCGGCCGCTTCAGCCTTGCGTGCAGCAGCATTCTTTTGGCAGCTGAGGAGGTGAAGATTGGCTTCGAGTTCAGCTTTCTGTATCATCATGCTGGCTTCTTTTGCAGCGAAATCTAGCTCTGCCTGTGCAGCTTTTAGTTTGGCGCGTGCCATGGCTCTGGCAGTTGACGTTGATCTCCTGCTGGAGTAGTGTGAGGGGTGATGGGATGCTTGTGACTGGGCATCTTGTGGTGTATGAAATGGCTCTCCCCGTTCAGTTGACAGGTGAATATCTGCTGTGGTTGGCTCTACTGGAGCTCCACCAGTTGCCTGTTCGACGGCATTCTGCTCTGGGCTGATTGAGTGTTCGCTCATGACTTCTTTTTCCATCCTAATCTTCCTACTTGGGCCCGCCGCGCTGTAGTCTTTTTACTATGCTGCCCTCGGCCTGCGTTACTGGTGCAGAACTAGACAGCTAGCGAACAGTTCAAGAGAAGGCAAGCTGAAGTGTGATTTTGTCCTTTTATTTTCTTTCTTTCATTCTTCATACACTTCTCTTTACTGTAAAACTGTAAACAGAAAACGAAATAAAGATACATGAATCTCACATACTTAAACATTTCCACATGACATGAATCTACACACAATCCAGCGATCTATTTTCAACCAACACAAAACGTGACCTAGCATAGCTAAGTAGAATGAGATTAGCCGACATTTCCAGGCAAAGTAAACATCGTTTCAAGAGCCAAATAGATCGAAATATACAACAAAATAACAATGCAATTTCGTTTACAAACTGAATCTCACACAAAGGATTACTTACAGACTAATATTGTCCAAGGCTCGAGTGTGAAAAGATATGGATTGCGAGAGAGATGAAGTCCGTGGCTTTACGGCAGAAACACTTGAAAACACTGACCGGAACTAACAGGAAGTAGGATTGCGCAATAGGCGCAGTAACCCGTAAAGGTCCACTAGGTGGCGGTATTCACCATAAGATTTACGTGGGTGAAACTAAGCTCAGACATGAAATTTAATGGAAGGCAGAACAGGGCCTCATTTATCATTCTTGCGTGAAAATGGGCGCAGATCTGAGCGCAGAATTGGTCGTAGGAAAGGACCCATGTGTGATTTATGAAACATTCGTATCGGACCAATCTCAGCGTATGAATAAGCGGGCCTTGATAAATGCGGCGGCTGAATTCGATCGTCATTAACATGTTACGCCCTTAAATATTCCTGTTTCGGAGGCCTCGCCCACTGAGGTCAAACATGTAGAGGAGAAACGCTGGTACAGAAAGAAACTTTTCCGACACAGAGATCGGCATCCTGACATCCGATGTGGAGCAAAATAAAGATGTGCTTTCCGGCAGTCTGAAGAGTGGAATAAAAGGGGCCCATAAAAACGCTGTATGGAAAAGAATAACGGAGGCAGTCAACCCGAAGCAGTGCTCCACTGTGACCCGTGTGCGTGTGTGCGCACTGCTGAACCTGCGCTCCTGCTCTGTAGCGGGGTTTGCCAGCTGGGTTATTAGGTATTCTGTTAGGGGATAACCTTTGTCACCTAGAAGAACCATACCAAGATGTTAATCATCTGATACCTTGTTTGATTTAATGCAATTTATCGAGGGTAGCCACTAACTGAGGAGATGACTTTGGCTCTGCAGTGCGCCTTGCTGCAGCCGCGCGCCAACACCTTTATTCATATATTCATCTTCAACCGCTTGTCCCTGTCGGGGTCGCGGGGGGCTGGAGCCGAGCTGTTTTGAAATATAAAGGAATCTTTTGTCCCCCCTGGCCACCTGGCCACCACGTTTAAAAGCATTCTTGGCATCACAAATCACCTGTACATTTACCGAGTGGTAGTTTTGGCAATTGATGAATGTGTAATCATTCATGGATGGTGCCTTCAGACGCACATGAGTACAATCAATTGCTCCAACCACAATTTTTTTTTTAAATTCGTTTTAAGAATCCGTTTTGATCTGTTCTTAATATGTGACTGCTTATGCTTAATGACAGCTGAGGTTTGTTTATTATTTTCAGCCAGATTTTGCTGCGCTGCACCGCAAATACACAGGCTGAAATTTGCGTACACGATCTCAGACCAAACGTGAGATTTGATCGTAACTCCCGCTCACGTCCAAATTGATAAATGGTCGTACGCACGTTTTTCTGCCGTAAGTTCGTTTGATAAATGAGGGCCAATGTTCCTAATTTTCGCAATATTACGCAGGTGAAAATATGCAGTCCTTGTTGTTAATATTATGTGAGAATCGAAGGACATATCCAGATCAAAAATAACACCCAGATTCCTTACTGTGGTGCTGGAGGACAACACAACATCATCCAGAGTAACAATATATTTAGTTATTGAGTTTCGGAGGCCAAGTACAATAACTTTGGTTTTATCTGAGTTTAACATCAGAAACTTGCAGGTCATCCAGCTTTTTATTTCCTTAATGCACATTTGATTTTGATCTAACTGATCAGTTTCTTCTGGTTTGATCAACGAATATAATTGTGTATCATCAGCATAACATAACAACATCAGCATGGAGTGCTTCCTTATAATATTTCCTAAGGGAAGCACATATAAGGGGAATAGAATCGGTCCAAGGATAGAACCCTGTGGGACTCCGTGACTGACTTTAGTGTGCATGGAGGATTTGTCGTTAACATGTACAAACTGAGATCTATCTGATAAATAACATTTAAACCAGCTTAATGCGGTTCCCCTAATACCAATTAGATACTCCAGTCTCTGTAGTAGGATGCGATGGTCAATAGTGACAAAGGTCGCACTAAGATCTAGTAAAACAAGTACAGGGACAAGTCCTTTGTCTCAAGCTATTAGAAGATCATTAGTCATTTTTACCAGTGCTGTCTCAGTGCTATGATTCGCTCTAAACCCTGACTGGAAGTCCTCAAATAACTCATTATTATGTAAAAAGTGACACAGCTAAATGGCGACTAATATCTTGAGGATCTAAGAAAGAAAAGGAAGGTTAGGTATAGGTCTTGTTGAGATCAACCTGCAGTTATCTCCCCGGGTCCGTTGATCGGAGGATAGAAGAAGAGATCTTGAGACGATGGCTTGAGATCACACCAATATCTTTATTGGCGCACTTTGCAAAGCGGAGACAATTTCTGATACAACACAAACCAGGTCATACATCAGACGAGTCTGTTGTGGTCTAAGAGTAGCCGCTTTAAATACACTGGTGGGCTGATGGTAACACCCCCAAGGTAAAAAAGGTGGCAACAGATGTTAATCTGCCTAGCAACATCTTATAACACTAAATGCTGAGAGAAGGAATTTAGTGCATGTCCCTATATGGCTATCTAGAGAGACAGATGTGTCTGTGTTTGCAACACTCGAACTTGTTAGTTAAGGAATATGTGTGTGTGCCTAAAATGAGGAAATGAGCATTTCCTCTGTTTGTTAGAATCTTTACGAGGTGATGGAAGGATGGGCCGAGATATCTTACCTTGCACATTCTAGGCTCTGTGTTGCAAGTTTATTATCTGCTCAATCAGCAAGGAATAGTCTCATTCCAGGGGTACTGTGTACAAACTTAAGTTTAGAGCCACATGAAGAGAGCAGCTAATTTCTCTTACTTCCACAATTCCCCCTTTTGAGCTCTCAAAAGAGCTCAACATCAAGTGTTCGCAATTGCAGACAATCATTGATAGTAAACATGAATATAGCTCGGCCGTATGCTATAGAGCGGCCGTACATGGGTTTTAAGAAAAAGCGTTGGAATCACATCTGTAGTGGGTCTAGACATCGACCAGTCTAATATCCCGTACATAGTCACCATCCTTATTCTCCTGGTTTTCCTGTTCTTCAGCTAACAGTAGAGGCATGGTCATCATGACAGGAGCTTTACCTTCAATGGTGGTGGTGATTAGCCTAACCATCAAAGATCTGATACATGGTACACAACAGCATCCACAAGTTACTAGTATAGCCAGGAAAACAGCGATAGACAGAAACAATGACAGAATCAATGTCTTCCATTTTCCAAATACTCTGGTGAACCATTCATCCAAGGGGTTATCCAATCCAGAATGTACGTGCATAGTTTTAGAGAGGGTTCGCAATCCTTCTAAGGCCTTGGTCACTGAACCGTCTGGCGCTGTATTGTTGGGAATGAACGTGCAACACATGTTCCCAAACATTGCACACACACCCCCTTTTTCGGTTAAAACCATGTCCAAGGCCATCCTATTTTGAACTGCCATAAGTGAAGTCGGGGCTAATTGAGCCGAAAGACCTTCGACTGCGTCCCTGGTTAAATTGGTTAGTCGCAGGACATTGTAATGCACATAATTGATGCGATCGACATTTTTGTTAGGCGTGATCGGGAACACAGCACTGATAAGGGGATGTTTTCGAAACCTGCTGCTACTTGATCCACTAATTTGTATCGGTTGGGGACCCCGCGTGGTACTCCAACTGCATCAATATACGTAGGATTGTTTAATGACGTATCAAATGAACCGGTGTGTCGTTTCTCGAGCACATGACGTCGTCGACGTTGTGTGAGTGCCTGTCTAGCGGTTTCGGTGGCAGACAGATGTCTCAAATGGTCGCCTATCAAAAGGAGAGGTGTTCTCAGTCTTACCATCGCGCATTTCCCAATGCTATGTGGGAGAAGACGAACATAGAGTCGGTTAGTGCCGCAATAGTAATACAATCCTGCCCGAGCCCACGTGCCAATTTCACTTCCGTTTCTGATTTCTCTGCACCAGGAGGAGTCTATGGACCCATAGTCGCAAACCTAAAGCAAAGTAAATAGCAAATATTACAGATAGAAAAACGAAAAAGTTCAGTTGACACGTTGTCATGGAGATGGTGGGTCTGGCAACGTCGTCTTCTTCGGGTGTTGGTTTTAACGAGCTCAGGTATACTACCTTCCCTCCAGTGCCACCAGGGGATTATTCTGCCCCTTGTTGGTCTTTTCTTCTGTACCAGCCGGTACAGTGCACAATGCTTTCAGGTCCTGATGCACCTCACTCAAGGAGCGTTGTGGTTCTGCCGCTGCCGCACACTGGCTCCAGTGGTACCAAGTGTCGCCTTTCCCCTTCAGTCGGACGGCGTGGGATGTTCGCTCCACCACCTGGTATGGACCTGTCCAGCGAGGTTCGGACCACTTCCGCTTGATGACCTTCAGCACCACCCAGTCTGTCTCCGGCGTTGACTGGGCCTCCGCGTTGCTGAGTCGATCGGTCACCTGTTTGGCGAATGCTGAAACGAGACTTTGCAATTCACGGAAATACTCTCTGTTGGTTAGTGATTGGTCATTATTTTTTCATACCAGGCAGCCTAGACTTTGGCCCTGGCAGAGCCCTTCCCGTTTGCAACTCAAAAGGCGTGAAACCTGTGCTCTGATTCACAGAGCTCCTAACAGACATCAAAGCTAATAGTAGGGCGTCAACCCAATTCATTTTGATCTGTGCACAGATTTTGGCCAATTTGTTTTTTATAGTCTGATTCATTCTTTCCACTTTCCCTTGTGACTGGGGATGGTAAACTCCGGGAACCCATGTCTCCTATCCACAATCCCCCCAGCAGCCATTCATAGCTTGACTGTTAGGTAAATCAACATACAGGGATTTACATCATAGATAAATAAAGAGTTACAAAAAAAATAAGGTCAATCTTGGTTATTTCTCACATTCCCCCTTTTTGACACAAAGTGTCAAATAATCTTCTTGAAATAACACAATATCATCAACGAACGCTTTCTTTGACTACACACTGCAACCATTAGCAGAGGTTAACTTTTAACTCTCCGAATATGACAAGGAAAAAATAAAAACAACGAAAAACATTAAAACAAAAACAATTCTATTCACACCGTATCATCATCTGCTATGGCATTGCCCTGTGAAAACTGAGTTTTTACAGTCAGCGTGAACTCTTTTAACTGTAAACAGGTAAAAGTGTTAGAGACAAAAGGTTAAAAACAAAAGGTTTTCCTGTAGGAGTGAGAATGCCACAGTTTTTCCCAGAGTCTGCAAGTTATGGACAATATTAAAGCATATTGTGACTCTGACCCTGTATCATCTGTTGCGCCTAGAAAGAAAAGTACAGATTAATACAATAACTCTGTCGCCTTAGCAGACGAGCTATTTTGGCAGTTTAGTTCAAAGGCAAACACAGAAAGAGCAGTTAGATGGATTCCTCGCAGAACCATCTATAAAGAAAAACAGAATTATCGTTAGACACTATGTATCAAACAATGCTTCCATTTCCATCCAAGAATGGTTCTCCATCTTCAGCTGTAGGATCAAAGGCCCAAAAATTAAGACGGTACAGCGCTTCAAGCTGACATAAACATTAGTGTGACAATGAGTATCATGCAGAACATGCACACATTGAAAATACAATAGGGTCAGATGTTAGTGTTTGTTGATCGACATAAAACTATTGACATACAATTATCATGCAAAATTAAAAAGAAACAATCAGAGCTCGATCAGGTAGGTCATTTTAAGTCGGTAGAGGCTGTTTGCCTCAGCAGTCACAGTCTAAAAAGTCAGTCATTGGCCAAGTTTCTTTATACAGGGGAGATCTCCACAAAAACATAAAATAATCCATAAGTGGCAATAGAATTGAATCTATTTATTTATTTATTTATTTATTTTAAAAACCCATCCAGTTCCTATGGATGCAGTCAGGACCCACTTATTATCATTATTAATAATATTATCCTTATTATTATTGTTATATCTAATGCTTCAATTTGCAAAAACAAGACGTATGTTTCTGAAAACTTCACCATCACTATGGCAGTTTTTTAAACCAGGTTTTCCCAGAAAACTATACCATTAAATTCCCAAAATTAAAATACCATTGAGAGTGAAAGAAAAAAACCCAGAATAATAAGTCAGGATTTACAGTGATGCATCAATATCGCATTCTCTAATATCACTCCCCAGAAACTCAAACCTGTGACATCTGTGATGCCTCTTCAGGTAAAATGGGAGTTATATTTGAGACATTCCACAATGGCATGCTTGTTTTATAAGAAATAATCAGTGTTGCTTTCAATAACTTGAATTTTTTCTTATGTGAGCTAAAAAAGATTTTGTCTGAGCATAGTAATCAAAACCTTAACTTTCTGTGTCTAATGATCAACTCTCACTGCAAAACCCTAATTGTCCCTATTGACACCTATACTTATTCTTAATAAATGTTCCTATATGTATATGCAAGTGTATGTATGTGTGGAACATTAACATCCTGTTCATTCTAAGTTCAACTAACGGTGTCATCTAGTGTGGATGTTTTTATCTTTAATTTCTAATTTGTGATTTTCAAATGCTCTGACCTTCCTCCGCTGTCTGTATGGCCTGTTCATGGGGGAACCATGAAAAAACACCCAAGCAGAAACACGCAACCAGGACTTCTCTGGATCTTGTCCCAGTCTCCTTCTTTCTCTCCTTCTGCTGTTGTCTTGATGAGGCAATCTTTGTCCAGGATTCTGTGCCCCATTCTGCTTGTATAGTGAACCAAATGGCCAGTCGAATGTTGCCCATCCGAGTTCACACCTCTCCAGCTCCCACCTCCTTGCAATCTTTTAGTTCCTCTGGCTGCCATGTCCTGAACATAAGCTCTTCAGTGTTCAATTCAACTGAACATCTGGTGCCGTGGACATCCGTTTCCTTTTCTTCAGGCCAGTAGTCAAAAGAAGTTGCTGTTTGGAGAGAGAACTTTTCTGGAGAAGCAATGCCAGCTTTTTCCTTGTTTCAGTCTGTTTTCCTCAGTCACTGGTTTTGTGACAACTGACACATCAGATGCAGGTTCAGTCTCCCCTCCCCCTTATTGTCAGAGTCCTTCTGGGAATATGCATATGAGCTTGATGCAGGGGCTGCATGGCCTGGAGACATTAGGAGGAGGCCCTGTCTTCATTCATTCACTTCTCTTTCTGTCACACATACTTATTTCTTTAATTTCTTGTCTTTCTATAACTGAGTTTGCTTTCCTCCTATCTTTCCCTACTCGCTGTCCCTTTCTCTCTCATCACTTTACCCTCTTCACTACATTTGTACCTAGACATGTGCCTAATAAAAGACGAAAAATTAAAAAAATAAAAAACCTCTTAGTCTAGTAATGCCAAAATGAAAGCTCTCAACCACATTAACCCATTTATCTGCTATAAATTTAGCAGGATCTGTAAAAATTTTAACTTTCCCAATTTGTTTCCCATTTTTCCATTGACTCACTGGGATGTGCTTTTACTTTCAATGGGCTTATTGTTCACTCAGACAGATTTCACACATGCTGATCTTCCCATACGAATATGGTTAGATCTTATCACACATACACTAACTTTGGATAATCTTTCAGCCAGGTGGTCTATATGACAACACACCCTTTTAATATCCAAACTGGATATTTAGACACTGAAATGAGTTACCACAAAGTTTATTTTTCTTATCACATTCTTATAGCAAAATTGCGATACAAACACACATATGAGTCCCAGACTCGGCTTATAGCAAAATTGCGATGCCTTTACATATGAGTCCCAGACCCGGCTTATAGAATTTGGGGTAACCTAAGTTCCCCGGGCCTCTAACCCACTTATAGAATTCAGGGTATCCTCAGTTCCCCGGGCCTCTAACCCAGTAACCTCCTAGGTTTTGTCCGTATCCTCGTCAGAATAACGGTGGGGTCAACCACGACCCAGGACCATTCTCAGTTTACCATTCTCTCAATTTAAATAGTTTACTCACTGTGACGCAGGCAAGACACAATGTTTTAGAATGCCCAATGTGCAGAGTTTCGATTAAACAGGTTCTGCTTACCTTTACTAATGTGCCGGATTGTGTCTCACGCTGTTCCCCGTGAAGAAACCTTTTGGGTCAAATTTACCTTCTCCTCCTTCCGATCCCGGACGGGCCCCCAAATTGTTGAGATCAACCTGCAGTTATCTCCCCGGGTCCGTTGATCGGAGGATAGAAGAAGAGATCTTGAGACGATGGCTTGAGATCAAACCAATATCTTTATTGGCGCACTTTGCAAAGCGGAGACAAGTTCTGATACAACACAAACCAGGTCATACATCAGACGAGTCTGTTGTGGTCTAAGAGTAGCCGCTTTAAATACACTGGTGGGCTGATGGTAACACCCCCAAGGTAAAAAAGGTGGCAACAGATGTTAATCTGCCTAGCAACATCTTATAACACTAAATGCTGAGAGAAGGAATTTAGTGCATGTCCCTATATGGCTATCTAGAGAGACAGATGTGTCTGTGTTTGCAACACTCGAACTTGTTAGTTAAGGAATATGTGTGTGTGTGCCTAAAATGAGGAAATGAGCATTTCCTCTGTTTGTTAGAATCTTTACGAGGTGATGGAAGGATGGGCCGAGATATCTTACCTTGCACATTCTAGGCTCTGTGTTGCAAGTTTATTATCTGCTCAATCAGCAAGGAATAGTCTCATTCCAGGGGTACTGTGTACAAACTTAAGTTTAGAGCCACATGAAGAGAGCAGCTAATTTCTCTTACTTCCACAGTCTATAGTTTGCTAGTAACTCTGGATTAAGACTGGGCTTTTTGAGAAGAGGTTTAATTACAGCTACTTTAAGGTCGTACTCACACTGTCCTTTCACACCGCGACCCGGGCTTTAGGGTACTTCCCAATAATAATTTTGTCATTAAAGAAAGTCATGAAGTCGTTACTCCTGGGGGTTATAGGAATACATGGCTCAATAGAGCTGTGGCTCTCTATCAGCCTGGCTACAGTGCTGAAAAGAAATCTAGGATTGCTCTTATTCTCCTCTATTAAACATGAGTAATAGGCTGCTCTTGCATTACGGAGGGCCTTCCTATATATTTTTAGACTTTCTTGCCAAACTAAGCGAGATTTCTCCAATTTAGTAGAACGCCATTTACTTTCCAATTTTCACAATAATTGTTTTAATTCACAGGTTTTTGAGTCATACCAGATGAGATGAGATGAGATGAAGTAATCTAATTCTTACCAACGCTATAATGCCATTACTGCCAAAAAGTGTGGCATGTTACTATAATTATTAACTCATTGAAGCTGCTTTCATCAGACCAACTCATGACCAACTAGATCCCTAAGTCAAACGTCAAGACCGTTCTTCCTTGGTGAGGGGGGACGAGATAATTATGATGATGACTGGCTGAGGTAGAGTAACATTTCATGGTAAGCCAGTCAGAGGTAGAGTTGGGCAAGTATTGACACAAAGTTGAAAGCATGCATGGTTGCACACACAATAACAAAAGTGTCTCTTCTTCTCCATTGTTGGTTTAGTTCTGTGGCAGTTACAGTGACACATACAGGCCTGGCATGGGAAGTACAGGGTTTTGGGTTGGTTTCAATGGTTTTATGTAAACACATATTTCTTGATCTGAGGCCGTGTGGAAGGACAACTTTTTAAGAACGCGGGGTGGGAAACAGATCGGTTTTTTTTGTGTGGATGAGGTCTGAGTCAACAAGCAACAACAGGAATAGCGAGCCCAGGTAATCCCAAAGTAGCCTTCTTTAACTGGACGTATAGCCATAACTTTTGCTTACATGAAATTAAAGGAACAAATGTATATGTGAAATGCACATTATGCCCTGGAATGCCCATGCTTCTGCACGTCAGCTTTTTATGCAATTCCAGTGACTTCTCTCAATATAATATAATAAATATAAAAAGTTCCAAAAATCTATTGTGTTATTTTTATTGATGCACTATAATATCTACAAAAATACATGCACTTTGATTGCCCCACAGCAACATTAAAATTGTCTAAATTTGTTTACACTGTTTCTGTTAATAATTTATTGTATTAAGTGTCCATTTCATTATAATATTCAGATATACCATAATTAATTCAACATGCACATGTATTTTAAGTTTTGTTAAGAGGAGACGAGGTGGGGTCCAATTTCTTTGACATATTTGAGTGTTTAAAAATGTAAAGTAACACAATAGTTACTTTCCATAGTAACTAGTTACTTTTATAATTTGTTTTTGGTAGATGTAACTTGTACTTACTTTTTTAAAGTAACATGCCCAACACTGTTCCTCATTCTAAACCACAAAGGTCAGTGTGGTGCTAGAGGAGAACTCAGGGGATTGTCAAAGTCATTAGGATACATCCCATCCCATATTATAGAGATACCGTAGTGGGCCAACCAACATTTCTATCCAAACACTCTCTTCTTAATATGAATACAATTTAAATGTGACTAATTTTATGCTAATGCGCCACTGAACTACCTCAAATGCCCCTTGGTGTTCCCTGGACGCCACTTAGAGACCAAACTAAATTAGGAAAGTTACTGGGACCATTAAAGGTGATTTTACTTCATATCTTCAGTGCCAACAATTAAACAACAACAAACAATTTCTCAATTAACATAGGGAGGAAATGGCATCATTAATGAGATTGAGGAGGCAGAGAAAACCGGTCTAACAGCAGCATCCAAAATGTATTAAACTGTCAGCATATGCCTCAGGTGGCTTTAATAACGTCAGTTGAAAATCACACTTCATAAGTGGCTTAATATTACTGCTAATACTGTACAACCTTCTGGGAAAGCTGCTTCTGTTTACACGTACGCCACCCGTGACCAGAGGCCCAGCATCACCAGGAGCCAAAATAATATAATGTTCTTTTGTTTGTAGATCATTGGATCATGTAACTTTTATTCGTTGTGTTACTTTTGGGTTTGCAGTGATGCAGCAGAGGACCAAGGGTGCTCCGTCTTAGCAGGAAGCACTAATTATCCCTCTAAGAGATAATAACTGTATTTATCGTCTGAGGTGTTTGTTTTCTGAAGGGTTATTTATCAAATACCATGCGGGATTAGAAAATCAATTCCGAGTGTCACAAATTAATTTGCAGCCATCATCTCACTTGTTCCCATGAGACAGAACACTGCAGAAGCACCTTCTCAATGTGGAGCATTCTTTCAAATTGATTTATTTTTCCATATCTTCCATATCTAATGAAGAATGCTAATGCGAGCTGTGACAGAAGAATAAGCATGTACCTGTGTGAAAATCTGTGATGCAGCTTTAGGTGTGACATATCATTGTTATTATTAACATGTACCTTATAAGGTGAAGCAGGTTGAGCAATGAATTTTAGCCAAAATGTTTATGTTTGCAGCCAAGTACAGTGTGGGTGTTCCTCATTAGATTAAACTGATTCGATATTCTGGCGCTTTCCACTGAACTGCAGCCAAATGGATGTTGACTCGCACCGCAGCATCTCTGTCATATGACTGAATCCTGTAAGGTTCAGTTAATGTCTTCAAGTTGCAGAATATGCCAAACTACCAGATGCAGTCAAAATTAGTAAAAGTAGGGTTTTCTTTTTGTGGCATATAGATATAACTGGTGGAAATACTTTTTTATAGATTGTTTAATAGTGAGAGTAAAAAACAGTTGAGATATAGACACAAACAGTGTACATTTGATGATAAAATATGAACATGCTACATAGAGTTATGTTTTATATAATTTATCTGAGAATGGCACTCAATTTAGAGCTGGTGTGTTATAACTCAGTCTTGAACCTGTGTTGCCATCTCAATGCATCCCCGCCTCCTACAAATTCTGCTGCTATACTGTAGTACTGTACAATAGTAATGTTTGCTGCCTATCTTTTTTTTTTAAGATAAGCACTACATTTTTGCACCACACAGATAGCAGGACTGTGACACCAGAGATGTGTGGTTAGATTTAAGGTGTAAATATAGGTTTCTTGCTTTTAAAACACATGCTTGTGTAGATAACCTGCCCACTTCATCTGGAATGGCCTGCATACTTACCTACCTACCGCGTGTGTTACTGGAGAAATCCACTATAGGGCAAGCCAGAGAACTCAAAACATGTCTCCCTTACTCTTGGGGTCATTAGTGTAGAAAGTATTATGGCAGTAGCAGTAAGCAAGTTTGCCAACGGCGAAAGTATTTTGCCTTAAATTTAGCTAATGCTTCTCTGTGCTTTAACAGACATTTATATTGCATTTTTGTTTTAATGTTTATAAAGCCAGCAGGTCCTTTCTCAAAGTCACTGCAGACTTTTTTTCTATATCAAACAAGACAACAATTGTTCCCTTACCTAAACATGAAGTTCAATAATGCTGTAATTGGTATGTGAGAATATTGTTAGAAAAAATAAAGAAATGCAATTATTGCTATTGAAAATGAATAAGATAAAAACTCAATAATTAGGAACCGGTTATTCATTGATATAAACCATTTTTTAATGTTTTTTTTTTTGGGTGAAATAATTTGTTTGCATCAATAATGCACAAAAACAAAAAAATCCTGAAATAAAAAAATTAAATAAAAGCTCTTTATCATTATAAATTTTAGACTTGAAGAATTTTTTCTTTCTTCTTTGAATCAGTGTATTTGTCACATAAATGTATAATTTGAACGTACATAGAAGTGTGTTTAATGTGACTCATGTTTTTGCTGTTGTTTGTATGGTCTCTTCTAATCCAGTGTGAGGCGGGCCAAATGTTTGGCATGGCACAGAAATCAAAACTAAACCCAAACTGACTGTATTCTCTCTCTGGGGAAAATACCAGGATGTGTGAACACTTAAATGGTTTAAACAACATTAATTGACTTCCCTTAATAAAAATGGTATTTTCTGTCTGTTAGTCAACCTGTCAACAAAGTTAAATATGCCTCCATTTACCACAAATTGATATTATCTATCCCTCAAACATTATTGAATTTGTTTATGTTTGCATCTGTTTGTTGCCTGCAGAACAAACATCAAATTGTGTACTACGTGTTTGTTGATTCTGATTCATAGATTAAAAAAAGCCCCACAGTACTGAGTTGAATGGATAATCTTTTTTATATTACAGCTTGAGGCAGTTTCTTTGAATTAGTGCTTTACTCAATAAACACTGCTTAGTGGAAAAAAGAGTGCTATGTTCTTCTTGACTGCTGTAGTAGGTTGAAAAGACAACATCTATCAAATGATCTCTTGAAAAAATATTTTCTCTGAAGGAACAAAAGCTCTCAAATCAAAAGAAAGAGACTGCATCGAGTGGAGAAAATAAATAGGAAAAATAATGACATGCACAGTACAGTACATGGTGGACATGGGAATTACAAACAACAAGCATTGCCTACACTAAACTAGTAGTGTTTTAGCAGTTTTTCCACAAAGAATGGTTCTTTTGAGTAAGCGTTTGACAGATGTCCTTTTTTCAAAAGCAACTGGCATAGCTAAAACTTCGCAGGCCTCATCTATTCGATACCACAGCCATGCCAAGACTCTGGCATAAAGCCTCACACTGCATCTGAGATAGCCTTTGTGATTTCTACAGTTTATGTGACATGAATAAGAAATATCATGTACACCCTACAGTCGACAGCTGAATAGGCTATAAGGTTCTCTTGCTTGGACAGGGGTAACAACAAACCGGGGGGATACTCTGCGTACTTTTTTTAAATCGAGGTCCCGCCACTGGCTTTTCCTGTCAAAAGCCAGAGGAGGAAAGTACTATTCAACACCCCCCCCCCTCCACCTCACACCCCTAGCCCCCCAACTCCTCCAAAACAGATACACACATACTGTCTGTGTGTCTGGGAAGGAGCTGTGCAGCATTCAGAGCTCAGCATGTGAGCATTTGATATTCATAGAGGGGAAGAGGAGGAGAAAGTGAAACAACAGCAGGGGCACTGCCTTACGCGTGATATTACATTGTAATTATGATTTGGATGCAGGCTATGAGAAAGCACTGAGGGTGCAGTACAAATGCACAAAAATACATGCGCACACACACACACACACACACACACACACACACACACACACACACACACACAAACACAGCAAAAGTGCAGTAATGGAACACAGTCCTTGGGTGGAGGCACTTGAAACTTCATACTGCCCATGCCGGCATCATCACAGGAGAAATGTGGGATCAGGCGGAGCGCGCCACATTTCGCTCTTGTTTTGAAAGCAGGGAGATGAGGTCCGGGAGCAGACTCCATATAGCTATCGACAAAGCCGTTCTGATTGGTTTGTTTACCATCAATATTTGCAGATGTCAATCTGGGCGCCTTTGAGAAAATGGATTTTTCAGCATGAAGCAGAATGTTCAGAGAAATCATTAGTATTAGCGCTGCCAGATATATATATACATAGCTAGAGAGAGAGAGAGACATGTGATACATCAGGAGGTGCACATATTCACCTGAAAATATCACTGATATGAACAGCCAGACAGACAAGCAAGAAAGTCAGCCAGAGAGTGACAGAATATGAACTGCCCAATAATATCCTGGAAGAGTTGGTTCTCAAAAATGACAGATTCTGAGTGCTTTTGTGTAGTACATTGGAGACGTGCCAGGATAATTTTAAATTTGATTTGTAAAGCCTTTTTTTAAAATGAAAAACAAAGAGCAAGACTGTCTCAGAGCAGCAGCAGGAGAAGACATAAATGAAAAGACATTTAGGAGCATACACTGAAATAAAGAAACAAACACATACATATGTAAGAATCACAAATGCACTATAATGCATTTTCAAAGCATTCCTATGGGATTTTTTCAATTCGATTAGTAAAGGTTTTGCAGAGAGAGAGAGAGAGAAAGAGAGAGAGGGAGAGAGAAAGAAAGAGCTGTCAGACTGCTACGCTTGCACATCTACTCTGTCTCTTTTATCAAAGATAAGTAGTATTGATTTACTTTGAGGCTGTAAAAAGTATTCGTCTTAAGAGCTGACATTTAATAATCTCCACCTAATCCATGTTTTGCTGGGAGCCTCTTGAGATGCTGGTGAGTCCTCTATTGTTCTCCTGTTCTCTCCTGCACCTACTGTATATCTAATGAAGGAGAATGACGGTATAAACCCCCCGTTGGCTCATAGATGTACATACAAAAAGATGCAGGGGGTGCATGTGAAGGCTGAAGGAATGCATCAACATTGGGCAAATAAAACTACTGTATGCTTGACTCACTGCGGTTTGATAAGATTGGCTGTGGATGTCCTCATTTTTATGAGAGAGAGAGATAGAGAGAGAAAGAAAGAGAGAGAGAGAGAATGTGTATGTTTGGGAGTTTTCTCTGGTCTGGCCGCGGGGGGTGCTGTCCCGTGGACAGTTCCGGCCCGGGCGACTAGAGGGCTCCTGTCCTGTCTGCCCGGGTTGGGGTGGTCTCTGTGGCGGTGCTCCCTGTGACCTTGGACTGGGATCTCTCCCGATGTGGTTGGCCCCCCAAAGGTAGCTTCCTCTAGCCTCCTCTGTACCTCAGGTCTCGCTGCCCGACCATGTCTCTGTAGTGACAGCTAGTGTTTGTGTAGGTGTGAGTGTGTCTGTGTGTCAGCGTGGCTGTGTGTGTTTGTGTGAATGTGTGTATGAACATATACATATATTTGTGTATGTCTCTGTGCATGACTGTGGGAGGGTTGGGTTCTTTTAACTTTCTTCTCCTGATTTTAGTTGAAGTTTCTCTTTTTCTGTTCGTTGCGATACTTTTCTGTATGAAAAGCGCCATATAAATAAAGGTTGATTTGATTTGATTTGATGATGATTTTGCATCATCTGAAATGTCGATCAACTGGTTCATCATATATAAACTGTATAAACGACCAAGTCTGGTCCTGTCTGGTTGACATTACCATTGTCACATAACTTCATACATTTATTTTCAATATACCTGGTTGAATGATGACTTTTTCAATGCATACAAACACTGTAGAGGTTACAAAATTGTATTATTAACGCAATAAATATTCACATTGCTGTTGTTGTTGTAGATTTCAGCTGTAAATTATGATTAACATGGCTTTTGCGATTATCAATAAATCAATTGTCTCTATGTATGTGAAAGGGGTGCCGGACCCTCAGAAAATTATTACTCAACTCATTTCTCTCGGCTCTATGAGGTGCTTCAGCATCTTTAAACTCACTGTTTGGATGACTGTAACGTACTGGTTCACTCTCACCCCTCTCAGTAGCAGTGTTTCTGGTAACAGCAGCTATACAAATGCACCATGCACTACTTGCACAGAAAGGAAACAGCAGACAGACAAAGTTAGAGGCTAGCTGGTGAATATGGTGGAGTATTTAGCAGCTACATAGCCAGATATTCTTATACATCAGGAGCTGGTGGTGACCAAAAACAGAGCGGAAAAGTGAGGACTATCATTCCTTGCGTGGACACAATCGCTCCAAATTAATGCTAATACTGCTCCACTGTTGGCTGTGTATGCAGGTTTTACTTTTAGTTTTGATGTTTACAATAATGTTCTCCCTGTTTATGTGTACACAGCAGCATATTCGGTATGATGTGCGTCATGTGTTAAAGCTCTACGTAATAGTACAAAGGTATGGTCCATTCATAATGACCGGTCAGGGTCAATTATAAAAAATGAAAAGGAAGTCTTGGGATATTTCATTAACGTCAAAGCAGTTTCGGTATCATCACTTGATATTTTCAACCTCTGGTGGAGTTTGTTTGCTTAGCTGAATGACCCCGAAAGTCACAAAATCACCTAAAGCCTAAACTAAGGCCAAAACTAGAAATGACAAGTTTTCCAGCCCATACAAATACATCGGTTGTTCCCACCCTCTAATACAACCCACATCAGTGCTTCCTAAAACAATGCACCTTCAAGCAGGTCAACACTTTCTCATACTTAAACATTAGCAACAGTCGCAGTTTTAAACGTGGTTGACATTGATTTAGGACAAGATCTTGGTTTGGATTAAATGAGTCAACACAGACTTTTGGTTTCACACAGGACAGGAACAGTTTGTCTTGTGGGTCAAATCTAGAGTATGCTTGACCCAATCTCTGCCTCAAACCCCTCCCTACACAGACTTTGTAGCTCTCTATGGTACATCATCTGACTTCCTTCTTTGCTCGAGTCAACTAACAACTATGGCCACTAGAAGTTGTTGCCACAATAACTGTAAATACGGATGGTAATAAGATGCTTGTTCAAACAGCAGATGGGGTTGTTTTTTGCCAGGGAGGACAGTCTCAACAAAGATTTATAGCCAATCAGATGATCAGCAAAGGAGGATGGAAGGATAATGAGAAATCTGCTGTGAGGTCTGACCCCAGCTGATCAAAGCGGAACAAGCTATGTTCCCTTTTGGGCCTCCAAAAGCAGAACATGCAATCTGATACTTTAGATTAAGATTTACGAGACACGGAACATTAGAATTAAAAGAGCTGGTACACTGTTTGATTTGACCCCACATTGGTTGCCTTAATGAGAGGTCATTAAGATTTCAATCACATTTCATTCCATGCTTAAGGTTCCTATGGGATCCAACTTAGTTGATTTCTCGTTACAAATACACGGAGGCCAATCTAACGGTAAGACACTTGATTGGATACACAGTTCAGTCAAATCATATGCTGCTGATTTTTAATAAAAGGCCAATGTTGGCTTTTTATATCCAACTAACATTAACATGCAGTAGGTCTCTGCAAGCATCAATGTCACTCGGTGTGTTTATACACACCAGGATACCACTTAAGGGCCCAAAGAATGGTTTCTCTACCTCGACTATAAATTCCAGGCCTGGCTTCTGTCCATTAGTTAGGCTCTTCTTTCCCCCAGCTGCCCCCGGTGCTCAACATCTCAGTGGAGGTGCTCTGAAAATACAACACACAAAATGAGATGTGACTTCTGCCGCCGTATGGTTCTTTTTATACTGAATTGGGCGACATTGAGGGAGAAATGCAAAAAAGCGCTCACCGGCTGCTTGATGAAGTCTGGTTGCTCTCCAAGCCTGTGGAGAGGCTGTGTAATTTTCACCCTCAAATCTGACGGCGGTAAGGGAGACCTCACCTGCCTCAACCACCCCCTCTCCCCCTCTGCCGCCCTCGACCACCTTACCCCCAAAGGCAAAGAAAAACAGTAGATAATTACCTGGTGTGAAATTTCCTCCAGTCAGTGTCGCCACCACATGATTGTGGGTGACACAGAACTCATATCTGACTGTGGTTGTGAGGACATGCAGTGAGGCTATTGTGTTGATGCTTGTGTTGGAGGTGCTCTCCCAGGTGTAAAGGAGCCATTTTAAAAATAATGGTTTTCATTTTTGATTTCCTTTTTCTTGAAGACAACGGGCAAGAGCCCAGAAGATGTTTTGACTTTGAATAGATACAAAAAAACAGAGCTTGTGCTTTTGGAAATCTGTAGCACCGAAATTAACATTTGCTGATGTCTGGGGCTGTATGTACCTAAACTCCCAATCAAAGACACATTTATTTTTATTTTTTATTTATTTTAGTGTTTGATGAATAATATGTTAATATGTTTCTGAAAAGCCAACGTTAACGTCAGTGTAGGTGGTACTGGCCGTTGCCATCTTGGTAGGGCCTGCCTTCGCCTGCTCCTGGTTAATCAAAAAATTAGCAAATAGTTGAAGTGTGGATAGCGCTGATGTAGACTGAATGGAGCCGGGTTGCTGAACTAACCAGAGACAACTCAAAGTCATTTCCTGTATCTGTGTTGTGTCTGTTACTCCATGGCCCTGCCTCTTAAGGAGACAAGCAGCAGGTCCTGAGTATATTGATAACAATGGTAGAAGTGAAGGTGAACACAGATTAGGACCTTTCCCTTAGCCCCATAATCCCTGGTGTAAATATTAGACTCATTTTTCAGAAGCCATATATCTCCCCAAAAATCCTCTTCTCTCTAAAATAGTATTTTTCAGATGGAAAGATCAGGAATTAACTTCGTTTGAGACTTTTTTCTGTCTTTGCAACAAAGTCTTGTGAAGCCACCAGCTACCAATTTGTTCCATTGACACTGCTTGAAGTGCGTTATCTTTAGAGAATCTTTGAACCACCTGTGACGACACTCAAAGAAGCCACACCCCTTAACTTAAAACCTATCTAATTAAATCGGGTAAGATATATTAAAATTCACCCCATACATTGGTCTGAATTGAAAATATAGGAGTAGTCCTCAAATGTTTTATACGGCATACCACCTGAAAAAATATTCAGGCTGTTCTCATGCAATTTTTGGACATATGACAGCGGAAAGTAATGCATAGTACTTTTTGCTAGTTCCACATATTTATTTTGTGGATATTATTTCAGGTTTTTTGCGTGCTTATTTCACATATTTATTAGTAAAGAAATCAATACACTGTAGGTCATGTGTATTCCACGTATTAAGATGTATAAGATGGTGAATCTCCGCTTAAGGAAGCAGGTAGGGTGGTGGATGGGTCCCATCCTAACCAAGTTGTTTGATGCCTATCTCTGACCGTCACCTTTTTTAGACTAAAACAGGTCATGTTACAGTAGTTTTGGTGCCTAAACCGACACATAAAGGACACCGAGGGCAACTAACCTGGTCCATCTTCAGTCCGTAGACATCTCACTTTCCATTTATGTTTGCTGTTTCATAAGATATGTACTTCATATACTATACTTTATACTAATACATTTTTTTTGTAGAACTTTTCGCACAATATCATATATTCTTGTTGATGACAATATGCTAAAATATTAGGCTCTCTAGGTACCCCTTCTATGGCTGACGGTATAGCACAGTTGACAGACCTACCCTACCCAGCTATGGTTTGTGTGGGAGGCATGTTTATTCCTACTCAGAATATTTTGTAATACTAAATGTGGCTACTAGCTGTTTATATATCTTATTTTTTAAATAACAGGCCTTGCACTTGCCTGCTTCAGCCTCCCCATCACTTTGTAAAATGAAGGATATCTTTCTGATATCTTTGCATAACTGTTTACAGAGCTGCTCCTGTAGGGATCATCTCCTGCCTTGGGACATTCATTTCAGTGGGGATTTTTCATTAATTCATTTCAGTTCAAAGCAATTTCATTCATCGTGCCAAATCATAACAAAAGTTATCTCAAGACACATATAGAGTAGGTCAAGACCACACTCTATGACATATTCATTCCCCCAAGTTGCACTATCTTTAATAATGATTATTATTGTTATTACTTTAATTATTATATACAGTATTAATCCAGCAATCTTGTGCACATTATGCCATAAAGTACAGTGAAATGTTCAAGCTCTTGCTGGATGATGGCAAGCTCCACCTCTTTCATGTGAAAAAGCCTCCATCAATCAGGACTCATTTAGCCCATGCCCTGTGACTTTAATAAATGCCAGATATGAGAAGAACGGGGAAAGAAGCGGTGGTGGTGTTGTTTCAGAGCGAGGCTGCAGCAGGATTAATGATCAGAGGCAAACTTGGCGCTTGCTTGCATCACGTAATCAATTGCGTTGAGCGAGGCGGACTTGCCGGCCGACAGAGGGGCCCAACGAAAACTTGAAGAGCCAAGACTAACCCCTTCTCATTTCTCAACAAGACAGAGAGCTTCTCGCTGCCAAACAGACAAGGTGAAACACTGTCGGGATCCGAGTTGAATGGCAAGGGCTTTCATGCAGTTTAATGATTTTATTAATCTGATAAGTCAAATCCTTATGTCGTGAGACCCAGGTATATGTCATTTGTCTTAAGTGGCTGTTTTCACCAACTTGTTTCACCCTTGACTAGGATTAGGTAGATATGAGTGATAGTGAACAAACAGAAAAATAATAATTGCTGCTTCATGCTTGGGAACAAAAATGAAAAGAAGTTACAACACTGAACAACACTGAAACAGTAGTACTTTTGCTAAAAAAAGGACAGGGGTTATCAAGTAAAACCACAGAACATTTATAAATAAGCTGGTTCTGTTCTGTCTTCAGTGAGTTCCTACAAAGCACATTTGGAACACAGCAAGGATTCTTCTTCTTTCCAGGATTTCAAAGACTCAAGGCGTTGACTGACATGTTGGTTTGTTCCCGGTGTTTAATTACATTTTCTAAGATCTCTCAGGGATCATAAGGTGGACTAGTTGTTGTGTTTATCATGTTGTGTTGCTGAATTACTTGCCTTTGATCTGACTTCTTATGCTCTTGAATAAATGCCTGCTTTCATTTCGCAAATGCACCGTGGTTTCTAATTGAGGATAAAAATGGTCATATGCAACTGCAAGACTGTTCTCCTTCATCATTAGTAGGTACCAGTATTAGGAGATGCCTGAAATCCAAAGAAAAGGTCACCATGCTGACATTTTAATGCTGCATGTTCATGCCTCTGAGAAAACAAATATACAGAGTACAGAGTAAAAAGTGTGAATATAGGATGACTTCTGGATGTGACATTAGTGTTATGTAATTAACATCATATATATATAATGTAAAGAAATGACTGTCAAGCATATATAGAGAACATAGACTATATATACGCAAATACATAAAGGCTATTAACAACTGACTCAAATTGTGTAGGACAGCCTTTTCTGAGACTTGTAATCTACCATAGATAGTAGATTACATGATCAAAACAAGTGAGATTTAGAACACGCCAGGGCTCAAGACTGCGACCAAAATTTGAAAGTGTGCGACTGAATTTTACTTCTGGTCGTGCATTCAAACTAGCTGCCCCAATATTTGTAGTGCGCCTGTTTTGTGATATTTATGGTAAATTCATTGGAACTGATCAGAGTGAGCTGACATGAAGGTTAAATACTTTACTGTCATTCTGTCTCACTCAGCAGTATAAAACTCTTACCTGCAGAGAGGAGATGAAGCATGGACATTACATGAACACAACACACCATCTGAAATAATCAAATTGCTTTGCGTCAAAATGTTTTTGTTGTGTACACATCCGGTTTTCAGTTTTCAGTTTTCAGAATAAAAGGTTACCAACCAGGCCCATTTACTATATAAATATGGAAATAAGATGAATTGCATATTATTTGTTACTGTGGAACTGTAAGTTATCTAGACTGTACATTAAACTGTACAGTAAAATAGTATGTTATATTAAATATTAATTCAAATTAAACTGTTTCCAATGACTAATTCTGAATGAATGGTATATTTATTTTGAAATACAGCAATGGTGCTATTGGTTTACCTTCATTGTTGCATCTTCAAAAGTGCACAATAAAATGCACAATAAAATTAATTTCTGCATCTATTATCAAAGTATTAATTAGTAATACAGGGAAAATTAGTAGAAATGTGAATATTTTGTGGGCATGTTGATTTACCGTTTGTGCCCCTAAAATTTCTGGTTGCGCCCCTCAAATTTTTAGTTGGGGGCCACAGTGATCCTCGTGAAAAAAGTTAGTCTGGAGCCCTGCACACGATGATTTAATGGTCCTTGCTAACAGAGGTTCCTTTGCATTTCCTGAGATCTGAGGGTTTTGTGATCTGCAACCAACTTAAGACAAGATAGCTTTGGGTGAGCAGGAGGTCTTAACTTTTGCCTCCTGTGTATATGGAATGTATTGCATCCCATGTTGGTTATGAAATACGATGTACGTTCAGACAGAAAACAAAAGGAATTTTTGATGAACATGAGAGTGGCTCAAGGCGGTGTGTAAGTTGAACTTGATTTAGGGTACTTGCCCCCCCCCCCCTCCCTCTCCCCCCGCGGCCCAGGCCCGTTTGTACCCACACTACCTGGGCCTCGGCGGATGCTTCTTGCCTGTTATCACGCCATAACACGTCACACACATTGATTGACGTCATCGCGATGCGCTGCTTTGTTTACAAATCTTCCCATAGAACTCTGAGATTTTGTGCGTCTTGTCCGACTGTTTTTGAATATTTTCATCTGACCAAATCTGCAGTAAACACTCCACCTCCGCATCACACCAACGTGAACCTTTCGCCGCCATTGTTTTAAATGTCCACGCATGGTCCGTCCTTCTTTTTTCCATTGTCTGAACAGGCGCACATAAAATGACATCAGAACCGTCGTAGGCCTTGTGCTCGTACATGTGCAAATGTGCTTTACAAAAGAGTAACCCAGGTAGCTGAGTATGGTGTTAATTACTTTATTTATTAACACATTGTATTATTTTTTTATATGAGCGACCATTTTCACATATGCATAACCAGTGGATCCATTGTTTATACGAACATATTATGGATAGTAGCTATAAGTCAGAAGTGATGACATTAAATCAGCAAGTAAAATGTAAAAATTACTCACTAAATCAAAATTATGTTACAAAGTCAGTATGTAAATTGAATTTTAATTTAGTGAATCCTAGTTGCACCCTTTTTTTATTTACTGTCAAATCATGTTTAGCCATTGTGTGTGTTATTTTTAAATCATTGCTAGATGTTCATATATTCATATTTTTTTCCTGGCACAAACTGGCTTCCATAGTAAAAAGGATCTCTCACAGACAGTGTACATTTTGAAGAAAGCGCCTTAGATTGCATTGTTGCACAAAAGGTGCTTCATAGCAAAAGCCTGACTGATGGATCAATACAAAGTTGTCAAACAATAATGGCTCACTACAGCCTTCTTGCTCACTCTAATCTTTTGAATTGTTCAGTTCCCTTTAATCATTGCTTTTAGAAGCTGTGTGTATTTTTTTTTACACAAGGCAGTCTTCTAGTTGTCATTCCACAATTCCGTTTTCCCATCCCTACTAAATCTATATCTGTCTAGAACTGAAAGATGTATGCAATTGTAGGACAGAAGGTCAATCTAACAAAATCCCTTTAACCTTAACTTGTTCTTATCATACAGCCAGCTGCCTACAAGATGGTTCACAGTCGTGATGAAGCGGCCATTAACTCGGGCAGCCTGACCTTACAAAGGAAAACTGTCACAAACTAAGTTCTCTCAAGTATCCTGCCTCCAAAAACGCATGATCAATCGAGCTGACTCAAGTGTTTTTACGAGTGTGATCCTCAGTCAAGAGTGTCAGCATGTGATTATACCTCCATCTATCATTGTGATGGGACTAAGTATTGGCTCCTTGTGACAGACTCTGAGGAATAGGACTCGACTTCAAGTCAGACTTCACAGACTCACTAGATCAGCAGTCTGGAGCATTCACGAGAGACGACAGGCACTCAGCTTTTTCCTTATCCTCTCAACAACCTCTTAATTTATAGTCCTGTGCTTCCTTTTCTGGGCGTTTTGTTGCCGTTGTTTCTGGCCATCCATGCCATGAACTCTCAGTGCCTTCTCTCGCTGATAGCAGTGATACAATGAGGGCGTGTTTAAGGATTACAAGAAACTATACAAAAGCATAAAAATGTCTTGAGCGGAGAGAAACGACAGTATATCTCTATAAACACATCAAAATTGATGGCAAGAGACTTTCACTGTGTGTGCATTGGTGTTTATACAGTACACAACACTGGATAATACCAAAGTACTTCTGAATTGTAAATTATCCTTTGCAGCTACCAATTTGTTTTCTCTTAAGAGGAATAAGAAACAGCTATCTAAAGAGGCGGACAGGATGTAAATTCCCCCTGAAGAATTGACGCTCATCAAATTAACCGTCCTCAGTAGTCTATTGTTACAACTGGAAGTTAGTGAAGCTATTCCTTACATATCGGCAGCTGTTGTCTATTTTCCTTTAATTTGTTGTAATTTGGAGGGAATCGACTTAATGCCTGGTCCGACAAGTACACCTTTTACTGATATGGATTGTTGTAAGGCAAGCTTAATTGATGTTGAGCATTGCAGCGTAATTCTCAATGAAAAAGCGATGAAACAAGTGAATGCTTGACAACCTACCTCAGTAAAATAACTCCTCTTCTCTCACAATCAGGTTATTGGAGACACACTGACTTAAGAGGTGTGATGCACGCTTGGCCTCAGTCATTTTTTTCTTCTCAATCAGTCGGCCCTGTCTGTCACTCTAGACAGGTTGTGTGCTTGTCAAAACCACCATTTGCATGGTGACTTCATTTGAATAATAGGCAAGGAAAAATAACTGAATACCCCACTCTTAACCTTAATATATTTCATTTTTTTGTCTGATTAAATTACATGTTTCATTGAATCTTAATTGCTTTTTTCTGAACCTGCTTTTGTGATCTGATTTGCAATTTTCAGTAGAAATGGTATTGTATTACTTTGAATATCAAAGAAAGTCAGACAGGGCAACAAGCTTTCCACAATTTGCTCTTGGACTTATAATGGCATAAAACATAGTTCAAAGAAGTCAAGGATAATAATTGTCAAAAAAGGATAAGTTAAATTGATCTTTTCAAAAGAGGGTATTAACATGTTACTTTTTTTTCAAATGCAATTTAACAGGTGGGGAAGAAAATACAATTTTTCCAGTGAAGGAGTATTCAAATGACCCACACAGAGTGATTTTTCCACATACAGGATGGTCAATCCCAGGTGAAGGTCTAATGCATATATGGGCGCCTCTCCAGTGATCATCTGCTGTGAGATTGGCGCTTAAAATGCATAATCAGCTGTAATTAATCGAACAAAGTGATTAATCACATTTAGCCCCCTCTCTGTTTGCATGCAACCTGTCATAATCAATTATTCGTGGAATAAATCGTGACTCTGGAGATAGGGGTGGCAGGAGCAGAGTGGGGCTCCTGATGAAGACTGATGACAGCCCTAAACATGGGACATGACAGTGGGAACATGGTGGAGATTGAATCTGTAACCCTCCGAGCACATCATAAATTATCTCTCTCAGGATAAAATGATTGATTTCCATCGCTCCTTGCTGCACCTGGAATTGCTGTCCTTCACAGCAACAAACCAGTTGGGCGAACACCACATGATGACTAGTATTATAAGATAACACCGGGAAAGAAAAAACACTATAAGATGTGTTATTTAAGACTGGTCATCAGAAACCTATGTTTTATCCTTGGAAGAATTAGGAGACATCTTGACACATACAATGGTCTGACAGTCATAGACTTGAGCAGACACATCTTGAAATCGACAACTTGCAATAGTAAGTAAAAAATCCTAATTCCTGACGACTTTTCAATTTCACTTGTCATTTTACTTGTCATCCTCTCCAATAGTGAGAGGTGAAATGACAGTGGAACTACAAGAAAGGTGCTACAGTTATGTAGAAGCCTTCTGTTGGGGTCATCCCTATGTTCCCTGGGTCCTATGTTCCCCGGTTGCATAAGCCTATGCCTCCGCTGATTTAATTCAGCATTTTGTTAGGGTTAGGGGTTACGGTTAGGGTCAGGGTTAGGGGGTAGTTATAGGGTCTACATAGACCTAATTGCCAGGGAATGCGGCACTGATTGTGGAAAAATTAACAGACCGGATCACATACAACGCTGGGAACATAGGACCAGGGGAACATAGGTACGCTCCCCTTCAGTTTATTTGAAATCTGGAAAGCGTCATGCTGGTTCTATGCTGTTGATTTTGATGTATAAAAAAAAATAAATGAGGAGAATGTGCTGGCTCTGCTTTGTACATTCATTATTGACTTTGTGTGAAGGACATGTGACACTACTAATCACCACTCCTCATTAGCAGAGTGTCTGTTGTCAGCAACCATGTTTTCTACAAAACATGTTCATATACTGCTTATTTGCTTAATCAAAGGAAAAATGTAGAAAACAAGACAACAGTGATTTTCAGCATTTTATGAGAGGAGCAGCCACAATGAGCTCGGTTTCCGATTCCAAGTGAATGCAGCATAACACTTTCATAAGTGGGTCATATAATCAGTCACAATTGTTTTAACTCACTCTTTAATTGATAGTAACTTAAAAGATGACTAACTAGATGGAAATCTTACGGAGTACAACTTTAAGCTGCCACGGTTGATATCAGAGGAATAGAAATGACATATGTTGAAAGTGAACATTCTGTAGTAATGTTCAGTATTAACATTTCCCAACATTTCAGTTTGCAGGTGTTCTATGTGAATGTCTCCTCATTATGTTGATACAAATGTATTCTGGCTGTATCAGTGTTCATGTTCCTTCCGAAGAATTATGGTTTGTGACACCAAGGTGGCGATTTTGGCACTGACTTCATTTTACTTGTGTGTAATGCACAGTTGTTCATGTAATACCTTGATCTTCACAAGCAGGAAATGCAAACATCCCCTGTCTCCAAGCAAGAGAAAGTGAAGGTCTAGATAAGCCCAGACAGAAGCTTTGAATTGGCACAGCCATAGCAGGTCAACACTTAAGGCACTACAACACAGTCAAGACTGTCATCTGGTATCAATTCCTGCTTCCCTCTCACATACTTCAAAACAAGCCCTAACACCAGTCTGGACCATGTGACAAGCACACACGCACACGTGCATAGCTGCACATACACACAACACTCACCACATAACTACAGAGGATTGTTGGGGCTGAAAATACCAGGGGGTTGATGGGTAGTTATGGCAGGTGACAGAGTGTGCTGCATGCTCAGACAAATGGAGTCTGGCAGCTTCCCTTCAGAAACACTTGGGGCTGTTTTTTATTCTTTCCCTATTTTTTGTTTCTTTCTTTTTTTATTACTGCCTGACTGGCTACTTCTACCTTTTACCAAACATCCATTGTTTACCTCTGTTCTGTTCAGTCTCACCTCAGATGACAAGCCATCCGTGGAGAGCCACTTCCCCTTCATTCTCTCCTTCTTTTCCTCCTTTCTTTCATCCTCTCCGTTTTCTTCCTTCTTTTTGTTCCACTGCTTTTAAAGCCTTTCTACCATCGCGGTAAATTACTTTCATACTGACATGGTGTTTGGCTTTCTCACATGGAAGTTCATAGTTTTATAATTAAGTCTGGTAAAGCTCGCTACAAGCCCGGGGGAATAATAATCTGTCTGTGACACTCTCAGCTAATCCTAGCATGTGTTTAGATGAAGATTAAAAAAAACAAACCTACCTGGGATATCTGAAAGGAATGAAATACATTAGAATAGTGACTGATGGCATTTGGTCATAGATTAAACAAAACATGTGAACATTTAAATGCACCAAACCCTATCTACAGTAAATTGAGTCTAATTTCATTCACACCTGACATTAAAACGTACCTCTGCTGCCCATGCTGAAATGGCATTGATTTTCTCTTGCAGAAATGAGATTGTGGGCGCGTAACTTCCTTTTGCAATATATACATCATCTTAAACATGTCAAGTATGTGGGAAATCATATAAGCAGCTTTGCTCACATTTTGCCACATAGGAAGATGTTACATCAAGGATAGTTTTATGAATTGCTCTGTCAGAATAAATTGACAGCCAACACATCCTTAGTGTATCTTTGATATATGACTTTTGAAAGAGACAGAAAGTTGTAGGTCACGTTTCCCTAAAGCAAAGACCCTCTTAGTAACAAGTGCCTACTACCAGTTTTGCAATGTGAGCCTCAGACCCATTAATTCAATATACAATTTTATGTTTTTAATGTTTTATCAATATCCATTTTGTTGAATCAAAAGTCACAATTACAGTTCTGAAAAGTTATCCAAACCAAGTCAATGCAATAACATTACTTTAAATTTAAAAACTCATTATGAACAGATACAGGCTTTAACCATACAGCTGCAGCTGAATAATAAAAGGAAAAAAATATATAAAAATAAAATAAAAAATAAAAAAGGTACACCAATCTGCCCAAAACCAGTGCCTTAGGAAGCTCTGAAACCTGCAGGAGGAACATCTGACACATTTGTATCTTTTATTGAATTTGGTTTATGAAAACTAGCATTGTGATAAACAGCGGAGGGATTGTTAAGGAAAATATTGATTACATTCTGTAAATGTTCCAGGGAGCAGAGTAGAAGTAGAGCTGCTGTTCAGTGAGTGTGAGAGTGTCAGCGAGAGAAGGTGTGTGTGCGTTTGACCCTTGATTGACAAAAGTCTCCCATTATGGGCTATTCTAAAGCCTGAAAACAGAGTAA
Organism: Echiichthys vipera; assembly: GCF_963691815.1. Lineage (NCBI taxonomy): Eukaryota > Metazoa > Chordata > Actinopteri > Perciformes > Trachinidae > Echiichthys > Echiichthys vipera. The sequence goes on from NC_139826.1 coordinate 9,329,116, forward strand.
TCAGGAGTTGCAGGAGTCTAGTTTTCTATGAATTAAGATTTTTATGGATTGTTTGTCGAACATGGCCAAAAATAAACTTCCTATCCCAGGTTAAAAGTGGCGGTGGGCTGGAGACAATCCCAGCTTACTTGGGGTGTGAGGCAGGGTACATACTGGACAGGACGCCAGAATATCCCAGGGCACATAGAGACAGACAACCATTCACACTCACATTCACACCTATGGGCAATTTAGAATAATCAATTAACCTAACACATGCATGTCTTTGGGATTTGAACCAGAAACCATTTTGCTGTGAAGGGACAGTGCTAACCACCACACCAATTCAATTTTTTGAGTATATGCAGATTTGGATTACGTCAGAGCCAATCCACGCATACCCACTTTAGAGGTGTTTGGTGTGCAACATGGCAGACTCTGTGGAGCGGGACCTGCTGCCTGTGTAGATATGAAGGGCTCATTCTAACAAAAACATGATTATTTGTTTCAGGTGATTAAACACTATTGAGAACATAATTATGAATATTGTATTCCATTCTATTTTGCAAACAGATCCCTCTAAATTCTATGCAATGGTCCTTTAAGAGCATTCATAGGAATGATCTCAGAAAACATTATTAGATAGTGCTAAACTCCCTACTCACCAGTAAGCTCAATTGTTGTGCGGAACCAAATGCCTTGATCAGTATTTAATTTTACAATTTTGAAATTAAACCAAGGGTTTCAGACTACATCAGAGATGTCAGGTACATATAGATTTTTTAACCACTTCTAAATCAGGGTTTTCATCAGAGATTATCTGGATCCCTGAGGTTTATGTCAGATTAGACAGAAGATTGATTTTTTTAATTTGCCGGCTATAAATGAATCTGTCGTAAATATACAAGTGCTATGAGTATGAATCGGTCTAACCATGGTCACATCCCTAACAGATAATACCAGAAGGGAAATACATCAGGATACATTTGGATACATTTGTGCGGCAACACATCATTAAGTCCTTTGATGGCCAGTGAACATAATGTCACTGAACTTGGACAAGTGTATTGATCTCTAGTAAGCCTCTGGACAAACAAGCCATTCTTTGAGTTGTCAGCATATCAATACATGTAAGCAAGTCATTATTGACAGCCCCCCGACATAATTGATTTTTATAAAGTTTCCACATGGCACAAATCCCAGTCATGGCAAAGTCATCCTTATAAGGAGTACTCAACAGACGTTTCTGTAGGTTTGGTTTCTGTTATACATGTTTTTATTGGAATTTGCAGTGCTGCAGACACATGCCATAACATGGTTGGCTGTCTTTTAGAGGGAAAGGAAACAGTCAGTCTAGTGATTCTGCTAGACTAACCCACTTTGAGCTTCATTTTGGGTGACCTATGGGTGACATCATGGAGACTAACAGTGGGTTTTCAACAGCCGCTGAAGCACCACAATTGGCCATGATATATCTAGAGACGGACCAGCAGGCGCTTGGCTGTTTCCATCAAGAACATTTCACTGCGCTGGTCAACAGGCAAATTCGCTCCTCTATTGTTTGCTGATCAGTCTGCCTGTTTTTTTTTTGTTTGTGTTTGTGTTTGTGTTCGTCTTTGTGTGTAAGTGTGAGTGTGTGTGTGTGGAGCAGCAGCAGCAGATAGACAGCCTGCATGCTCGTCTCTGTTGCTCTGCAGTCAGACACAATTGACTGACAAAATGCGTGGAGCAGGTATGCTGTTTAAACAACAATCACAAACAGCAGTAACATCAGGCTAATATTAAATAAATAAAGTGGATGAGCAGATTTCGATTTATTTCCTCATGTAAACGTAGGAAAATTAAAACTCCAAGAAGAGGGACAGGGAAATCAAAAGGCTGGGCAAGAAGGGGGGTGCATATTTTATCATTTGAATGACCACAATTGCAGCTGGATGATACAGCAAAAAGATTATCCACAGGCAAGGTTTGAGGTGGGTCACCAAGGCGGTTCTTTTATTCATCGCTCTTGACAAACAGTATAGGCACATCAGTGCCACCAACCAAAAGAAAACCAGGTTGCCAAAATAGCACCTATTTATAGGATGTCAACCCATTACCCCGGAAGAATCCATTCCCCTGGATCCCTGGCCTAAAACATGTTTAACCCACTATTGTTTTTATTTCTGTATATACACACACCACCTCCTCTGTGACCTATATACATCCTACTCTCCGTCCACTAACAGAAAATACACCAATACACTTCATATTACCCTCACTAAAATACAATGTACACATTTACCATCCCCACACCAATTTACACTTGGCTGTGACCGGGACTATATAAGCGGCGTCTGCTTCCTGGGGAAGCCTTTTGCCTGCACACCCTGAAGACAACAGACTGGTGAGTACACAACACTCTTGATTTATTCCCCACACACTTATGGAGCAACACAATACTCATTCTTAGCTTCTCAATTAAGCAACTAACACATTTCATCTGCACATTTAACCCCATGTCCCTCTGCTCCAGTTTGCGCTGCGCGGCCCACACAGCCAACCCCAAGACCCAACAAAGGACAACAAACATGGCGACAAACATTCAATACATATGGTAACCATTTCAATACAAATGTACAAAAAGCAATGTGTTAAAATGTATTGTGCAAATCTCCAATAAAGTGTTGTTGCTCTTCTTAAAGTGTGCAATTAATAAAGTACATATGTAATCACACTCAGTCTAAAGTGTGTGGTGCCATGTGTGCAAAACTGGTGACGATGTGCTCTTCGTCACAATCATATACAAGTATACTTTTATATCGTTTATAGTGTTTTCTTGCTATATTTGATTGCGGCCCCTGGAAAAATAGACCAGACGCCAAAATGATCACTCCAAATCGTGGGCCAACGGCTAAGCTCAGCTGCATGGCGCGTCCTATGTGAACCACAAAATTGCTAAACCTGGGCGTTACAAGACAATCACAGTGCTTCTGCAGCTGGTGGAAACCTAGCCCAAGTCCATCATTTATACACTCTATATTAAAAACAGTGTCTGTCAATTGACCAATCAGTCCATATTCTAACTAACGATGTATCTACTATCAGGAGTTTCAATAAAGCATTTTGGGAGCAGCACAACAAGCTGTTAATAAGATGGACATATTATCAACTTTTAAGTTGAGATGGCTATTGTGTTAGCAAACAGTTTAGCATTATTAGCATTTACCTAGCCAGCCAAAGAATGCAATGTAGCCCTATTTTGGTGAAACTTTTGAAGGAAATTATATGTAGCTAAGTTGCTGACTTTGTCTAATGTACTGTCAGGATACAGGGACAATTTCAGCAAATAAGAAAAAAAAACATTTTTCATAGAAAGTTACCAACTTCAGCTTTAACATGTAATTTAAGTATATAATATAGTTATGTTACGTTCTGTCAGGTACATACCTATGTGACGGTAATGTAACCAAACTAAAAGCATTTCAGAACCAAATTTTTAACTGACTGTTAAGGTATGAAGATCTGTCGACCTCCTGCCTACAGTGGGGGCGCTAATTGAGTCCAGTAGGTCGTATTAGAGGGTAGGAATACACTACCAATATGGTCATATGGGCTGAAGGACTTGTGCAGGGTAGGTAGCACACAGTGGGTTTATCAAAGCAGACGTTTGCTGAAAGAGGCTGCCACCTGTGGCTTAAAACATTATTGGTGAGAACGGTGAAAGTGTAAAACAGTAAACCAAAATAACGTGCTCAAAGACACTAAAACACTCGTTTAAGCTGACTGGTAATAATTCTCTGTGGGTTTGTTACTACCAATTACCTTTAACATTACGAGAAGTAATTTTATCCCATTATTATATAACAATATGAATCAACGCAACTTTAAGGTATAGAACTTGGTTTCAATAGCTCCTCAGCAGAAGTCCCAGATGGAATACAGTTTGTTTACTTTTTCTAATAATTCAAATTTTGGGCTGACACTTTTTGGAAAGGTTATTCAATTGTTATTTCATCTCAGCTGGCATCATGCAGGCGGTAGGCCCAGCTACTTAGATGTGCGAAAACCTGCCCAGAAACAAACACACACTAATTCCAGTGTCTGTTGAGATTACATAATGGGCAGCTGGCTGAACAATGGTCATTGTGCAATGATGCACAATGGTGCTCATTTTGATGAGCCTCTGCAACTGATATTTTATATTTATATATTAGAGAATGAGCTTTTGCATGGATCAAGTACTTGTCTCATGATGTTGGTGGTTCGGTTTGAGTAGAGATGAATATTACATGGTGTTACTGGAAAGCATACAGAAGAAAAAACTGACAAACGGACGGATGTAATGTGACTGCGTCATGTCTTTTCTCCAACTTCATTTTCTATAGGCTTTAAGATATAATATCTTCTAAACTCAGTTGGCCAAGGCTGAAAAAAAAAACTGTTTCTGCCCAGACTGACCACCAACTGTCAAACAGCATCTAGTATATAAGCTGCTACAGTAAAACAGTGGTAGCAGAATTATGATTTACTGTACTACAGCTGAAGCAAATTTCATCTCCTGGTTCCCAGAAAGAATTCAATTTTGCATTTTCCAGGGTCTATTCAATGACCCAGACCTTCTTAATTTGTGGAAGTATCTTTAAAGATAGAGAGTGATCAGTCCTGAGATGCTTAGATATTATCTTGTAATTACAATGAGTGTCACACCACTCCCACCACACACACTCTCACACACCTGCTGATACTCACTTCTTAATGTTATACTGTATATCTTTACAAGCTGCAGGATTTAGTTAATGCATGCATTTCTTTTCTCCGTTTGCTCTCTGCTGTGCTGTCCTTCATTGTTCTAGTTGAAAAATGTCTACGAACTTGAGTTGAAAGACGTGGCTCTCAAAAGTAATTACAGGCCGGGTCATTAGTGTCACTTAATATGCACATAGTTAAAAAGAGGTTAAATCAGCCACATCAAGTGACTGATCATTATGGAAATCGTTGTAAGCCACTCTACATCTGCAATGTAACATTAGCTACTATATGTGTATGTGTCTTTCATTATTGCTTAAAAATCTTGCATTCACAATTGCAGTCACATAGCTCTAACTATCATGAGCCACAGGCTGCACCTGTACTCACCCTGTGTCCGATTGCTCCATTGCAGCACCAGTCACTTTAAGCCCCCCTCCTGAGAAAGCCCAGTCTGCTCTGATTGGTCAGCGTTTCCTGGTCTCTGCAAAGGCTAGGAGGCAAGGACACCAATCAAAGATGGCGCTGCTTTGGGGGTATGACACGTGCAGTGGAACCGGAGCTGCACTGTTCTTTTTCTATGATAGTGCGCCACCATAGACTTTATAAAAATTGAACATAGCATACCTGTTGCGGTCCGTTCTCTCAACTTGATCCAATCATACTCACCTACGAGAGTCGCCATCTTGTCAGACTTTGACTCCGCCTTATTTCTTCTTACCAAAAAAAGGCATTGATGTGACTTAGGGGGCGGGAGATACGTCCATCTGGCTGACGTTTACCTATGAGGAGAAGTGAGAGCCAGCGGTTAACTGTCACTCAAGAGACTAATTATTCATAAACTTTAACCTCCAGTAAAATAAAAACTAGCCTGGTACAAAAAAATTCACTCCCCTCAGTGTTGTCAGGGAGATATGACCTAAACATACAGACTATAATGTGTTTTTTTGTGCCCGGCCTTAAACAGATTTAATTATGCTGTGAAAAAAGCCTGTATAACTTGGGTTAAACGAGAAACTGCTCTATTGTGCAAAGTGCTCCTAGTGGACACTCGGACTTCCATATTGGATTAACCAGGAAGTTGCTGTGGTTGGCGCTTGTGAGCCACCTATTGAGCATCATGGCAACTGCAGACCAGATTTTAATGCGCGTGTGTCACACACCCAAAGCACCGCCATCTTTGATTGGTGTCCTTGCCTCTTTCCTTAGCCTTTGTCTCCGCATTTGTGCTCTGCTCTCGTTGTCTCTATACCACACAGCCAGCCAGTGACTGTATAGCAGCACTCCCTACCGTGAAAAATCACCAATAAAGGCTTCTAAACCAAACATTATCACATTTTCCTTTTGCTGCAAGCAAAGAGACATTTTCTCTGAATGGACTTTTCATCACCTTTTACTTTTTTTACATAGCTGTAAAATAGCTCTTAGGTTGTACAGATTACAGATTATCTAAGGAATTATATACCCTGCATCTCTCTTTACCCCACCAAAAATACGTGGTACTACATCAACTGTGAGATATTTGGCTCATTTACCTTTTCCTATTCATAATGCCTTAGTGTTGTCCCCACTAGTCCACAGTGTGAATAGGAAATAGGTGTATCTTATCTACCTGACTGAGCTGCACATCCAAGCAAACCATCTGCCGACAGTAAAAAATGTATCTAAACTGAGGCCTTTTATCCCAGGGACACCTGGAGAAAGTCCTCCATTTTTTTTTTCATTTGGATTACTGTGACTCACTCTGTTCCTCTCTGCAGTTTCTGAAAAGTGTTTCTTCCCCCGTTACAACTCCTCCGAAATGCTGCAGCAATGCTTGAAGAAGAAATGATCTCTGCTGCAGCTACCTGTGAGTTTCAGAATTGATTTTTTAAGATTCTACTTTCATGGCTCAGCTGGCTATGTCCCGTGGCTATATCACAATCCTTGAAGTCCTGTGCATGCCGGAGTGCAGGTTGAGATCCTCAGGCTTGGCCCTTTTGGTTGTTCCAAGGTCTTGATTGAAAATAATACATTTTGATTTTCTATAAACCTCATATGCGAGGAGTGTAAAAAAAGGTTATCTGATGTTAGTATTTGACTGAATGCACTGTTTGACTGAAACCAGTATTGGCACTACTCCAGATGGTACTGCACATTTTTAATTATTAGTCTGTGCTTCATTACCTATTGACTTACAGATTTCACACTTCAATGTTGAACACAGCATTCCAGCTATGCTGCAGAAAAGTAAAGGGTGTGTATATGTCATGTATATTTACCCAGATGGTTATAGAATTGACCCTCAAATTAGATACATTATTAAAAACCCTCTTTGCATTCCCTGCTAAAATTCCTACAAAGTTGCTGGAGAGATGCATTCATGTTGTTCCTACTGACACCAACTTTATACCTCAGATTCATGGTGTTTTCTAGTCTGTTGCCCCATTCTCCTTGGACTGTGTTAAAGCAAAATGGGGGGATGACTTTAGTGCATGTATCTCAGAAGAGATCTGATCCATTAAACCTTCACTTTGGTCCAACACTGATTCAGTTCTAAGCTAAGGGATTGAAATATATTCATGTGAAACAAGATGATAGTTTACAGCAATTTGAATTTCTCTGGAGCCCAGGCTGACGCTGTTGTCTTTTAATAAGACAACTCACCATCTAACCCTCTTTCTATTTATATGGTGGCTGATGTGCTCTTTCCGCCATTGCATCAGTGGCAGAATCAAACTCATTGCATTCACGAGAGCAGAGATGTCCTCTCAAAATAGCACATGATAATGTGGATGATTTTTAGTCAATCAAAAAAATCTGATTTGACGATCAGTCGACTATGGCAAGACGTGACGAACCAGATTCGACTAAGAAAATTCTTAGTCAGGGACACCCCTAGAATGAACATGAACTAGTTACATTTGAAGACGCTTAACCTCAAACATTTCATGAAAACTTTTACGAATATCTGGTTACCATCTAGACACAACACTGTCGACCATCTTTCTTATTGTACTTCTTTAAAGCAATATTCTATGTTATAGAATGACTATGCAATGGGGTACATTCCCTTTAATGAAGTTATTAAATATTAATTTTAATTCACAACATTCGCTAGCAATTCATCAACCACATTAGATACATGACTTTGGGAATTCATGTGCACAAAAGATACATCATTAGATTATAGATGGTTCACTGTAAGGAGTGTGTTGTAGCAGTGCATCATCTAAGATGACTTAAGCACTGTTTTATCCTTAGATAATACCCTTAGATGTGAATTATCTACTTATCGGTTAATCCCATCACACTTATTTCCTGAGGGTTACAGTGGGCTAACGTGATTCCGACATGTTTTGACATTTCTCATCATCGCGTGTGAAAACACACATGCTTAGCACACACAAATGCACACACAAGAGTGCTTATTATGTCATGTTATTGTATAGCTTCCTGGATCAAACTGAATTCCCACGTGACTCGACAGTATCCCCGCAGTGAAACAGGCCTGGGAGCTTTTATCAGCTACTGTTGCTGGTGACAATTAATGTCAGTGATGTGATGTGTTCCAGCTCTTGGGTGGGGATGTTGGCAGTGGGGGGGAGAGAGAGTGGGTTAGAGGTGAGTATAGCCCGGATCTATAGACCAGGAAGAAGTGGTGGTGGTGGTGGTGAGCGGGGTGCATGTCTGCTGGCTGAGAAACTGTGGAACAAAGCCAAGTTCTCCATTAGGGAGCCCTGCAAGGTCACTCCAGTATGCAGTCCTTGTGCCAAGCAACCCAGGCTCTTTGGTCTGTCCTATGGGGAGGAAGGAGAGGAGAGACAGAGAAAGCAACAGATAGAGCGAGACACAGAAAGAGAGAGGGAGCTAGAAAAAGTGTGGGCCACAGTCCAACCCATCTGGGATGCGCTCCACAGACAGTCGGTGCCAGAGGTCACTGACAAAGCCGACCCCATCTTTGTAGAATATCTGAAGGTTCCCTGCGAGAAAATGAGTTTTAGGAGGGAATAAAAAATGCCAGCAGACTGTTCTAGATCCTTAATCAGAGCAAAGGTTCACATGAAAACAAGGGTGTCGAAGCGCAGAAATACTAATGTTCCCCCTTCTTGCAAGAGTTTTTATGGCACCTTGCCAGCGGGGTGGGTAGATGGGTGGCATTATAAAAAGACTGGACAGTAACTCTTTTGCCCTTGAGAGAAAAACAAGTAAAATGGTTTGTTTTATGTCTTTTTCTCTCTCAGTCTGGGTGCCTACAGAATGTTAACTTTTGTTCCCAGGGGAGGAGTGATTTATGCTTGGTAATATGATGAACGCTTTTCAAATTATGAAGAAAAAAGGAGGGCCACTTCACAATAAATGCTGTTTGTGTTTACCACTTTAAAGTACCGCTTTATTGTCATTTATAGTGTTCGTAGTCTTGTGAGGAAGCCCGCAGAAGTCTATTTAGAGAAAATTGGAGCTCATTAAGAGTGTATGTGTGTCTGTGGCGTCCATATACCTGTATGCACGAGGGCTTTTCAGCCTAGCATTCATCCTAGCTGCTCTCCCCTTCAGCAATACTAGCTTTAGAGCTTTTAAATTGTAATGTGATAGGGTTCACCTGCAAAGCTACCACAATGAATTATTAAGCTCTCCACTATGGATGAGTGAGTCTCATTATAGCTCCCCTCAGTACTGCAGAAAGATAAGCATGGCTGATTATTTCTGGGTTCCCTTTTGCCTTGCTTTCTAGAGTGCCTGGAAACAGGAAGAATTCAGCAGTACAGCTGGAGAGAGATAAGATTTCCGAACGCGTATTCAGATGTTCTTTCACGCTCTGGGATCTGGATGCAGAAGAAGAGGTATGGTGGCGCAATTCAACACCCCCTCCCCCCTTCTCTCTCCCATTCTCTCTCTCTTCATCCCCAAGCCAACAGTACAGGCTGTATGGTGATAACTTTTCAAAGTGAACAAAGGCATCAAAAGGATGGAGGAGACCCGGGGATTATTTAAATACTAGGTGCATTAGAAGCCCCGGTGTGCTTTCCATCCCTTAAGTCATCAACAAAACCTGCTCCACTTTTCTCACTCTGGCTGAGGAGTATGTATACTACTGACAAAAGAAAGGAAAGACGGGGATAAAGACGACGCTTCAGCAACCTGGCTTAAAAGTATTATGCTATGTTATACAAGTGAATAACAGAGCGAAAAGACACTCTATCCATGTAAAGATAACAAGAAAGTGACCATAACTGTGATCTTAGTCTGTACATGACTGATGTCTACAGCATCAAAAAGTTCACTTTCTTAACAAAGGCAGGCTAAAATAAACAATAAGTCAAATATATAGTATAAAAACAAAGCTTTTCTCCAGGTTGATGTAGGGTTCTGTACAATATAGCCTCAAACAAAGACTGATCAGAGCTCAGACTGCAAGACAGGTAAAAACAGATTTGTGCCAATAAAAGCAGTACAGAGCTTTCAAGTTCCCTATCAGCCTTTGATCAGTTGATATGATACCATGACACCATATCGCAGGTGGAATCGGCTCGTGGCATAAATCCTTTCGTCGGTTTGGCATGTTGTCTGCCCCTTGTGGTTCACTGAGTGGCGTATCATTAGTGCTGGCTGTCATCACTATACCTGGAGTCAGCGTAGCAGAGAGATCATTGTGTTTTCACATGTGCATTAAAGCTGTCAGGTGAAAAACATAATTGATAAAAGCTCTATAAAATGCATGGTCAGCACGCTTAAAACCAGTTGTTGTTTTTTTTTAAGTTTGTGAAAAGCTGACAGGTTTGAGATAATAGCTTCCTCCAGTACATGACAGCGGTTAAAAGAGATTTTAGCCAGATGAATCACTGCTGTGTAGCAGAACATTTACACTTAGGTACTGAGATCAGATTTCAACATAATTATCTTAAAACAAAAGAAAAACAAGATAATCAAAGAGTTTACAAAATATCACCTCAGGTGACTGTTATCTGTTTCTAATTATGTTCAAAGGTGTAATAAAACTGTTGAAAAGAAAGATGAATGACTTGTTTTTAGAGGCGAGCAACTCAATACAGCACCTCAAAAGGCATTAATGGCAGTAATGCTCTTCGCTCCTGAAATCGATGCTGAGCAAAATTAATATTGGAGAGTAAATCTTTCATTTTCTTGATTGATCACCGTCATTAAGAGCATTGATCAGCAGCGAGAAGAAAAAAATGAGTGGGTGGGGGAGCAGTTTGTAGCTTTTTGTCTGCCTCAGACAGCATTAAAGAGGGAAACACAGGCTCATCCTCTGCTCGCTGCTCCGTCTGCACCATAGATGTCAGAGAGAAATTTGCAACCGTCAAGGGAATGTTTTCGTTCTGACCTCCTCAAGCTAAACGAACGCTCGTCCTTGATCGTGGGAAATAGATGCATAAAGCGTATGAAAAAAGAGGAGAGATGTGTGCAAAGTCTTCAAGGTTAATTTACTCTTAACTCTTATTAAGTGTTCGTCTGTTGGGGCTTCATTAGGGTGACATGCTAGTTGCGTCTGAGGACGAGATTAACCTTGCGCAGGAGGGGGAGGCACGCTTCCTTTCCCCATCTCCCATCTATCCTCGTACCCGCTCGAGCGCTGTGGGGAGTCTGACGCACGTGATTGGTAAACATCTGTAGCGTGTGAAGCATCTGGCACAACAAGGACAAGTAGGCAGCAACAGCAACACAGAGTAAACATGGAATTGTGGGTCACCTGCTCGGATTAATATAATGAGATTGTGATTAAAGACAACACAATCAAGGTCTGTTGTAAGAGTCACACTTTCGGAAGTTTACACACACACACACACATGCATGCACCAGCGTTTGCATACACACAGCTAACTGTTTCATGTTCCAGCCTGTCTTTTCAGAGTACTACTAAGACAGAAACTGATAAGAATTCTAAAAATACAATACTTTTAGAAAGGTTCATTATAATTCTTCTCAACTTCGCGATGATGAGTGTTATATCATACTTACTACCTCTCAAATACAGTATGACCTTTTTTGGCTATCAAGAGGCGGACAGGTTAAAATGGAGAATGTATTTATTTTAGATGATTAACGACATTGTATTTTACTTTGAAATACTTGCAAAGTCCAAACTATGTATCCCGACGGATCAGATTCAGTGTATTTATGAACCCAAATATGACCCTGAAAACTAGCATAATAGCTCATCTTTTTTAAAAAAAAACAGTCAGGCTGGTTACTATTATCACACAAATCTGTTGTTTATAAAATCACATATACGCAATATCTCCCTGTTCAGTCATTACTTAACTCTTACTATTACTTTGTTTATACTGGATAAACTGTTTTGTATAATATAATTGTATATTAAATTCTGTTTAAACTTATTGCATTGAATAGGATGGCAGCATAAAAATAATATTACTTCTAAATTAATTATCTGCTTTTGTTCATAGTTGGAGGGTGTGTGGACCTGCACCTTTCCTATAGTACTGTGGTGGCTGACGTTCAGCAAGTTGTCGATGGTCAATGAATACCTAAAAAACGTAGGGTGACTTCTTGTTAAACCTTAATGTATCATTTTTTATTGCTACATTTTCTTTTCAATACAGGAGTTGTGAGGTTTGGGTGTGGAGGATTTTTCAGTTGTTTCAAGGTACTTTTGGAGGAACCAGTACCGAGTACTAAAAGTAATATAATGAGTCATATAGCTACATTAAAATACATTGCATTTGCTGATGTGTAATTAGCAAAGTAAAGTAATTACCTTTTCATTTAGTAAAGCATAATGAGTAAGTATTTAGCTTTTATATATATATATATATATATATATATATATATATATATATATAGTATATATAGTTTTTTGTATGAATGTGTGTGTGAATGAGTGAATAAGTGAATGAGAGCAAGTTGTCAAGTACTTTGTCTGGTGGTAGAAGGTAGAGAGGTGAGATGTAAATGCATTCCACTCTCCACTAAACCAACACTGGAGCTGAGCAGGGTCAACAAGGGCCTTTTTTTGTGGGATATAGGAAACTCTAAATTGCCTGTAGATGTCAATCTGAGTGTTTTTTCTGTCAATACGCAACCTGTCCAGGGTGACCCTGCCTCCTACCCAATGCATGCTGGGAGAGGCTTTACCCCTCTTAAGCCTAAACAGGACAGGCAGGTGTAGAACATAGATGGTTGGATAATAGGGCCAGTAAAAATAAAAAGGCCTGTAGTTCAGTGGAGAGAGTGGTTATTGAAAATAATTCACTTTTTTTTATAAGCACTACCTGACATGTAGACTCAGTTCCTTTAAAAATATTTATCTTCATCAAGCTGATTTGAATGTTTGAGACTTTGTTTTCTCATTTTGTAAACAGTAACATGTTCATGTGTTATTCCTTAAAGTTTAATTAAATCTACCAACAGATACATTTGACATTAAACACGTTCCACAACTGAAACGAAGAAAAACAAAAAGATTAGCTCATTGCCATGACCTTTCCAATGTTTGCTTTTTCCAGATTTTTAAATTCCTCAACTTTTCCAGGATCCCAAGGACTGTGGGAATGCTGGACATGCTGACAGCTTGACAAATAGATAGCATTAAAAACTGTTGAACACATCACATTCCCCATAGCTGGCTAATTTAGGGGTCACATTTCAGCAGATTTTTTGAAAAAACTGGTTGATGCTTTTTGCAAACAGCCATTTCCATATTGTTCTCCCAACCCTTGATCTTTATATATTGTGTGAAATGAATAAAAAGCCCCACCCAGAAACCTTTATCTTCTGAGCTCTGGCATCAATCCTATGGTGTAGGGTGCCAAAAACAACACCTTTCCCCCACCCAGGCAAAGGTGCTGATGCTTCAAAGTGTCAAGCCGAATCTACACTAATGTGGTTTAAGGTTATGGCTGGGTTTCAGAATAGGTCACGATTAGATTAGTGAAATCCTTCCTTTGTTTATGACCGTGAACTCCCCATCCGCAACATGACTACTGTATAAGCAGCACATATCCTGGAAATAAGAGATTCTGCAACATTCCCCGATCATCACTCTTTATGCGCCTACATTCTGCAGGAAAATGATCTGCATTTTACTGTAATAAAGATATAATTGACCTGTGTGCAGCAGGAGGCATGGAGAAATGGGATTGATGTCCCACAGAGAAAATTCACTCCTTCTAGGTGTGTGTGTGTGTGTGTGTGTGTGTGTGTGGGGGGGGGGGTATTAGGTATTCATCCCCTCCATCCCACACCCCACCACCGACCTCGGCGTTCTCTATTCACACCATCCTTTCTTCATGTCACCATAAATTATTTTCCTCTGCGCTTCACTAATAATAAAAAAATCTCAGTGAACACACAGTCAGACATGTAGAGGACGATCCACTATTACCAAATGCTTTCTGATATCGTCATGGCTGCAGGAAATGGGCTTGTGGTATACACTTTTCAGTTGTAAAAGAAGAAAAAGGAACTTAATGTGTTTCTTTTTTCAAGTATAGTTGTCTGCTACTGTCCATTTTTTAAGGAAAAACATCTATCTAAAATAGTTTCTTAATGTACTTTAAAACTGTTGATTGTGTTATTAAAACATCTGGTCATGTATTTTGTCTGATATATAAATACTGGGAATTTAGATTATAGATACGTTTATTTTGAACATGATTTAAAAAACAAACCAACAAGAATAATACATTAAATTAATAGCAAACATACACAGTAGCAACTGCATAAATAAATATTACATGTCCAAAAAGGAGTAGGAAGACTAATGTGGTCTTACCCATTTTTCATAATTATATTCATGAATTAGCATTTATTAATCCTAATCTATAAATGCAAATGTACTGTGTGATTATGATTATCATTGGGATTTATATACACAAAAATCTGTCCATAATTAAATTAAAAAAATAAAATTAACTAATAGCATGATTTCTGATTTAAAACTTAAAGCTTTAAAGCCTTTTTTTTTTTCTTAAATTATTTCATAGTTATTGCACTTTGGCTTTGTAGGCCAGTATACCTTAACTATAATTTATAATTCAGCAACAAAAAAAGTGCAGGAAATTATAATGAAAAAGTAAATTGGGATTTTATAAGTGATTGTTAATTGAGGCAAACTTTCCAAGAGTTCAGCTTGAAGCATGTACTTAACTGCAGTCATAGCCCAGGGCCCTTGTTTATCAAGTAACTCAGAATCCCTCGTAGGAATCATGCTGAAAGTTATAACTAAATCCATTTTATATTTATTTTTTTGTATTCATGATGCTTCCTAAACTTACTTTCAACAAGCATGACTCCTAGTCCTATGTGAAGGACCCAAAATTCTTCACACTGATAAGTTTTGGCAGTAAGGACAGTGGTAACATCAGCCAGGTATTGTGGTCATAAAACATTGTCCATAATTGGCTTCTAACTTCCCAACCCGTCACATACGGCCATTTTATTACAGCCCTTTGGCGTCACATGCTCTGGGTCCACTACAGTTGCTGTTTTAAACACAGGGACCATGTCGTTCACATCGTGAATTCAAACAAAACTATGTGACTATGTTTTGGCAACAAAACCAACTGGTTAGGGATAGGAAAAGGTCATGGGTGGGGTTAAAGTGTAATTGTAATGTAACTACGTTGACACACGGGATGTGAACAGGACACGAACAGCCGTTTCCTAGGTGAAAGTCCTGCGTTTGTTAGACTCATCCACCACTACTGGATTACTTGCTCTGAGCATCTAGTATCATCGCAGACCGATTTACAGTTGAAGACCCAGTGCGTGTGGCCCAGATGTACAGGGCACCCTTGCTTCCACACACAGAGGGCCATGACAAAACAGAGGTATTTGACGCCATGGGATTGGCAAAGGGCTAAACAACCACAAAGACAAAGACTTGACTGATGACTTGGACATGCACAAAGTTAAATAGTCAAATAGCTGTTTGTTTTGGGAGTGACAGGCACACTCAGTACTTTGGAAATAATAAGAAGAATAAGATGTACTTTATCGATTGCCAAGGGTAAATCCTTTTTTGTTTTTACACATTGCGCACACACAGGCCCAGAATACACACACAAGCACAAATAGGGTCTATGGAGGTCAACAGGCACTTCTCCAGCTAGAAGTCTACACTCAATACTTGTTCCGTACAGGGACTTGAACTAGCCACCATTTGGTTCCCAATCTTAGTCCCAACGGACTGGGCTACTGCCGCCCCCATAAGCCGAGGGGACTAAACCTCTCTCTCCTGCCACGGCTATTTGTATGTCAGTGGGCATATTGGATATAAAGACTTTTTTTTTAACCTCATAAAAAAACATTGACAGTGGTCTGTATCAACAGGAGCCAGGATGCTGCTTTTGAGTCCACACCCCCTTGTCCTTAATTTCTAATGTAGTAACGTTGCATTGAGTGTTTCTGAGAAGAGCACCGCATGCCAGAGAAAGCCTTGAACACTCACATCGACAAGTTTGACACTTTAGTGAACATGCTCCAGTAGAGGAGTGACAAAAGGAGGGAAAGGGCCCTATGTGAGAAAAGACTAAATGGATGGTGGCAAAAATGAAAGGAAGTAGCAGACCGGAGGCTCTGTAGTCATTTGTTCTGTGAAAAATCACTAAATCACCATATTTTAATGTGAAACTCCTCATCTTCCTCTCACACCTTGCAGTCAGGCACGTTCACTTCGCTCCAGCTTGTACAGATCACTGTAAAAACTGTATTATCTCCTCTGACACTGGCATACAGTGTACCCCCTCTCTTCTCTAGTGTTAAATTAAACTAAAATTCTTTATTTTCTATGTGGCACAAATCTCTCATGTCAGGGTTTAATCAGCATTCAATCAATTCAGTCACTTTAATTCTGTTGCTTATTACCATTGACCCGTAAGAAAGAAGTTGATGTGGAAAAGGTTTACCAGCTAATTACGTCATCCAAAGCTTAAAAACCCATTCTGACAGCTTCTAACTTCTTCTTTCAAAAAGGTGAAACAATAAATGTGCCCCTTCTAAATATCTTCCTTGTAACCATTTTCTAATAGAAGAAAATTGCATCACTTTTCATGCAATGTAATTGTTTGCTTTTGCAAATATTGCCCTCATTTCATGCTGACGTCATGTTCGTTCAACAAATTTCCACTTGAAGCAGTGTGCAGCAGGACCTTAAGTAGGGAGAGGCTGTTTAAAATTGAGCAGGTGGCACCAGAACCAACACAGACAGTGACTCAATATTTTGTTCATACTGTAATTGCAAGCTCACAGGAGGAAAAAGGGGGAAGAAAAATAAAAAAAACTTAGCAACATACACTCTACACACAACTGTCTCTTTTCATTTGAGAGTTTCCAAGTTACAGATTTAACATTATGTTAATGTTTTCTGGTAAACTGAAATAAACACCAAAGACTCATTTTGTCTAGTAAGTAAGAGTAATGAAAGTTTATTTTTTGTTAGCATTTATTGTTAGTTAAGTCCAGTGAGAAAGCTATTAGTCATCTCACTGTTACTTTAAAACTTGCACATTGATGCAGAGAATTCTCTATTGAGGGAATATGTGTCACACAGGGAGCGCTGCGGGGAGTGTGACTTTACAGAAGCAGACATTTACATCAAGTGACTCACTCCCATTACACAGGTACCACTGTAATCATTAATATGTATATGGCAAATGATTAAATGTGCGGCAGATAAAATGTGACGCAGCATAATGAATGGAAATTTGTAAGCACATATTCAACCTCAATTAATCATTTAGGACTATCACAACATCACTTTTATCAGATGACTGCAGGAAATCAAAGGAGTGATGAAAAATAGAGATGGTAGAATAACACATTGCTGCAGCACCTGGCCAAGTCCAATAGATTTGTCCGACTGTGCATCTAAAATATTAAGTGATGAAAATGTACCTGAGACAAGGACAGTCTTGCTAGAATAGCCTCAAAATAACCCTTTGTGAAAGTACCAAGAATATCATTAATGAATAATTCTGGTGCAAAAACTACACTTTTGTTAATGATGACCATGTCAAACCATGTCTGTCACTACATGTGTATACTCCCCAGCCACTTTTAGGTACACCTGTGTAAAATGCTCGTTAACACAAATATATAATCAGAAAATTATTTGGCAGCAACTCAATTAATTTTGGTGTTGCACACTTCAATAAGGACGCAGCGTGGCTTCGTTCACATGCTTTACTGGACAGTCTGAGAAAACACATTGCAATACAGTCATGCTTCTGTCCAGTCATATTCAGAATATACACTGAGCACATTAACATTCAACCGTTTTTACTCTAACATATATACAGACAAATATCACTGTCTCCTTTACATTAACACCATATCTATGGTTTGGTATAAACATATAAACACCTTACATCCCGTTAGTTTTCTATATATCCCAGTAACTTGGCCTAGCGACTAACATGGCTCTTCGTGTGCAGTTAGCTTAGCTTTAGCTTTAACTTCGGCTTCCGAGTGACATGGATAATCGACAGAAAACAACATAACAGTGCAGCAATATTTGGCCAACTTCCTCGCCACCTCTATAACTCTGTGGTGTTACTCTTTTATATGTCTCTATCCATTTTCTTTCGGCTTACCTGAGAAAACACATTGCAATACAGTTATGCTTCCGTCCAGTCGGATTCAGAATATACACTGAGCGCATCGGCTGTGTTTACCCTTGACTGAGTTGCTCATTTAGGGAGATACTTCCTCTTGTGGCATAAAGATGCCACTACACCCCTGTATTACCTGATGGAAGAACTAGAGCACAGTGATTCTTTTAGATAATATAACATAACATATGTAATGACAAAAAATATGGGTGTCCCTTTTATAACCACCATCTGAACTTATTGTCCTCACATTGGCATGAATATACGTGTAATCAAAACGACTTGCTGAAATGTGACTTTGAACATGGCATGGTTGTTGGTGCCAGACTGGGTTTTTCTCTCACAACCATCTCTAGGGTTTACAGAAAAGGAGAAACTATGGAGTCATTAGCTGTTTATTGGACCAAAATGCCTTGTTGATGGCAGAGGTCAGAGGGCACTGGCCAGACTGGTTTGATCTAATCTAAAGGCAACAGTAACGCAAATATTCGTTACAACTGAAGTATGCAGAAGAACATCTCTGAACGCAACGCAACACATCACATCTTAAATCAGATGTGGTACAGCAGCACAAGACCAAACTGAAGGAACAGGAAACCGACAGACAAAATACATGAGGCACAGACGCACCGCATCACATAGGCGGGGCGCAGGCTCCGTCTTAGCAGCGTGTGGATGCTGCCAGCTTCACTGTGTGCATATTGAGTTTTCCCAAGTGATAATATAGTTGTTCCTGCAGGGTTTGGAAGTGTAGACTAAATGGACTGGTACTGAATTAATTAACTGGATCGTTTGAACTACAGCATCATGGATACACTTTGATTTGATCGATTTATTTCAATGTGAAATGTAAAAACACCCACAATGTTGCTCTGTTGCCTGACATTGGTGTAAACAGATTGTAGTCAGGTTTTTTTTACACAGTTCTGTGTAGTTTTTACCTGTTGGAGGGTTGGTTAGCCATGCCTAGAGACAAAAAATGTAAAAATAGAGCTTTTTTGATTTTGTGCTCTGTGTAGCAGCTTCAATTGAATATAATGGATGTGCTCTGCTGCGGCAGCCATATCGCCATGCGACAGCGTCCAGTGTAGTTTGGCCAATAAGAGATTGGAAAAACGTTGCCTAATCTGATGGGTCTCGATTTCTGCTGTGACATTCAGATGGTAAGCTCAAAATTTAATTTAAACAAAATGAAAGATTGGATCCACCCTGCCTTGTTTGAATGCTTTAGGCTCCTGCTGCTGGGGTAATGGTATGTAGGATATTTTCTTGGCCACTTTGGACCCCTTAATACCAATTGAGCATTGTTTAAATGCCACAGCCTACCTGAGTATTGGTGCTGATCATGTCCATGCCTTTATAACCACTAGTTGCTTTTCATGATGCTCTCTCCTTGCTTCTCTCACTTAAATCTCTTCGTCGTTTCTTAGCACCTCCCTGAGAGAGAGAGAGAGAGAGAGAGAGAGAGAGAGAGAGAGAGAGAGAGAGAGAGAGAGAGAGAGAGAGAGAGAGAGAGCGAGAGAGAGAGAGAGAGAGAGAGAGAGAGAGAGAGAGAGAGAAAGAGAGAGCTATGTGAGGAAGAGATGCACGGACATGGGAGCTTAAGCTGACAGATGAGAAAATCTTTGATTCCATAGCGTCACTCTGAAGTGACATCAGTTACTGATGATGTGCTTCACAGCTGTCATTTATCCAGTGAAACAATTCTTTCAAAAGTCAAAAAGAGATAGAGAGATAAATTCAATTGCTCTTTCTGTGAATTACACCCAAAAACGTTCTCCCATTTATTATGGTCATCATTGGTTGTCTTGTTTCAAATTTTGCCAAATTCCAGATTCACAAACAAAAGAGCTCTTTTCTTTGTTTTATGAAGGAAATTGAACTATATATGCTGACGACTAAGCTATTGTGATTTTAGTGAACTTATTGTCATACACTTGCATCTTTATTTCATCTTAGATTTGTTTAGTTTTTGTTGTCACTTTCTGTTTGGCACTGTTTATTTTTGCAACACTTCTACATCTATATGTGTGTGATGTTGTCTTTCTATATATGTTAACAGTTTGAAATAAAGATGAATAAAAAAGAGTCGTTGCATTCATACAGTATGCAACATGACAAAAGACTTCGTGTTTCGTGTTTCCTCGCTCTAAGCTTATTTTGAAGCCTCCCCGCTCCTCATGTCCTAGATGTGCATTTAGGGGAATGGAAGAGGAAGACCAATTTCTGAGAGAGGACACAAGGAAGCATAAGTTGGCATGATGACACCCACAGTGTATCCAATGTCTGGGCCACTTCCAGCAGGATAACGCACCATGTCACAAAGCTTAAATCATTTTAAAATGCATGGTTTCTTGCACTTGAGTTCACTGTATTCAAATGGGCTCTACAGTCACCTGATCTAAATCAAATAAAGCACCTTAGGGACTTGGTGGAACGGGAGATTTACATCATGGATGTTCAGCTGACAAATTGTGATGCTATCACGTCACTATGGTCCAACATCTCTGAGGAATGTTTCCAGAACTTTATTTAATCTATTCCACAAAGACTAGCAAGGTGTATCTAAGCCTTCAGTCCTGTGTTGACTCATTCATGCACTTGTTTTGAATTGTTTTAACCTGCTATAACCACCACATGAGTGGACCTCTATTCATCTGAAGAAGTCTGATCATATAAAGGAAGTAGTCCATCACTTAATGTTACCTTAAATGGGCTTCCCTGTGATGCCTAACCTTTACAGTCCTCACCGGTCTGCCCTTTGTGGCAAACCACACCCATCTGGAACCTAATTAGACTAAATGTAACAGCAGATATAATTTCAGCCATGCAGGCCTTTCTGTTACATTTACTTGAGAGAGTGCATTAGATGTATTTTGTGATGCCACCTCTGTGACAAGATGGACTTGCTTAAGATGTAAAAGGCCTGAATGTAATTTTTGTTTATTGATTTTTAAATCTTGCGGAAGGAATATTTTGTGGCTTTAGTGGAGAATAGGGGCAGGCCGGGTATGACTGTCATTTGACCCAGCAAGTTCATTTTATGTATCTGTGGTATCAGCTGTCAACAGATGACTATCTGTTGAATAAAAAGTGAGTTTGTTTTTCTAGGAAAAGGTCACGGACAAACTGGTATTTAAGATTGAAAGTGCACTCAGAGAGCAAACAAACCCAAAACAAACTCTGCATTGCAACTCAGTGTGTACATTTTTGAGAAAAGAAGAGATCAATCAATCTCAAACATCAATATCCGTTTGCATCCCTTTAGCCACACACGTTTGCCAACTAATGAAATCTGCGCATGGCTCCCCTGTTATCGATTTCAGAGACGCCCTATAATTTGCCGCTTGAGATCAGGCAGCTCCCTCCCTCGCCCCCCTCGCCTCACTATCCTTTTCTCTCTCCTATGCAAGCACACACATACACACACATTTTGTCATGTGTTACACAGTCATGCCTTGGGCAGCATATTGAGTGCTTGCTGCAGCAGTGGGGAAATCCTGTAGGGCAAACTGTTTAGTGCAGTATCTGAAGTCGTTAGATATGATTAATAATGTGTTGAGAGGGGCCGTAAGCCATCAACCAGCCCATCATAAGCACATATCACCTGGTAATCACACATTCACATTTTCACATACATTTATATCTGCCATTTTGGACTGGCGATGCTCATCGCAAGGGCTTTGTAGCATCGGGAGTGGATGAACTTTGTTGTGTGGGATACTTCAATATGAATCAGGCTTGTGTCTAAAAAAACAGGTCTGAGTATGGATGAACAAGATAAGATGTTTAGACGTTTTGTTTTTTTCTTGTAATCTTGTTTTTTGAAGGCGTTACAGTATTTCTCAGTCACTTTGCTACTTTGCATTTCTTGAATCATCCTCGACATTTGCACAACAGTAAGTGCATTTCTCAAAACAATTCGTACAAATAGCAAAACACCATGGATTACCTGCAAAAGCCAGTCTCTTGCTCAAAATCCTTACTTCATCTCTCAAAAGTAAATATCTGTGTCAGTGCCGTCAGAATGACAAGTCCTTGTGTCATTGTGTACAGATAAGACAGTCAAATTGCTTAGTCATGTTGTCAATATAACAGTGTACTCTGGAGGATGTTCTGATGTGAACTTTTGCTAACGTTCTGGTGACAACTATTGTAAATTGTAAGTTACACCTTAGTGTGTGTGTGGGAGGTTGATTTCAAGAGACTGGACAAGATTCACATTTACGCTTTGACTGTTTGTACTCTATTTTGCTGACAGACCATGTCATTGCGATGTAGAAAGGAAAAGACAGCACTGCATAGCACAAAGAAAAAAAATGTGAACATAGGACAATCTCCTGAGGGAAAACTGTACATGCAATGCTGTAGGAATTAAAGTGCAGTCTCCCTACACCTCCGGACATTCTTGTCTGTTGGGCCACAAATTCTCATCCTCAAATTTCCCTTCATTATAGAAAGTCAAGATTTACCTGGGAGACATTTGCCAATTGAGGACAGATTTAGAAAAAAGTCCAATGGAAATGTATAGAAATATGCTTGGCATATTATGACAACTTGTTCAACCATTTCACATGTAAAGACTAAATGACTAAAATGTTTGTTTTCCAGTGTTGTTCATGTCCCGGATGACTAAACCTTTTTTTCTTTTTCTGTCAAGTAATGGTAGTTGTGGTGCCTTGTTGTCACAGTTGACTTTATGGACAACTTCCAATCCATCAATGTTTTGTTTGCAAAACTTTTTGTACAATATCCAACGAATCTGTTCACGAGAATACATTGAGTTAACTCTTTGTTAATATAGCATAAGTTAGCTATATTGCTAACATTAGTGTAATTTTCATAAAAACGAAACCTATGTGCATCCAGTGCTTTTTGATGAAGTGCTGGGATGAAGCGTTCTGCCAGCTATATGGACACAGGCCCTGAGACAATAAAAACCATATATCTACCCAGAAAAGACACAGCTAGCTACATGAAGAGGCCAATGAAAAAACATAATATAAAGGTTTAAATTTGGGACGGATTGTGCCCCATTTTAAAAGCCTAGAACAAGCTTCTTTATATGTTATGATTTAAATACTTTTAAACTTTGTAATAGTCGGGTCCTTTGATAAATGACTAAAATGTGTGAGTGGTGAAGTTAAGATTTTTATTTACTACCTAACTGGAAGTTAATTAGATGCATTAGCTCGCTCATGTAGCTAGATAAGTTATAACTCCATTGACACTGCTGCAAAGTAATGCCTCACAATATAAAGGTTATGTTATATAAATGTAAATACTATTAGGTACCCTGCCATAGGCTTCTAACAAGTGGTTGGCTTAAAGTTGTACTCAAGATTTGAGATACTTTTTTTCTAGCTGTAATTGTAATTGCAGACAAGCCTCCATCTTGTCACGTTCATGGTCACTGTGTGTGATCATTTTTATTTTTTTTCTCTTTTGTAAACTTTATTGAAATACGTTCACCTCTCTACTTTCGATCCCTCTCCTATATGTTACCCTCTTAATTGAATACACACACACATGTTCCAATTACACTTCTGTCCTTACTGCAAGCCTGACTCAGAATTTGGAACATCCGATTTCCAATTACAAGTGAACACAGCATAGCCCGTAGTGATGATCTCGGCCGACAGACCAAGCACTGTCAGCAGCGTCACTAGCATTGCGGCTTATTTACATCTAGCCCCCAGATGTCGCCACAGACTAGGATATTGGAATACTAGATAGATATTAACTTAAAAGGGAATAAATAGATAGAAATCTTACGGAATATAACTTTAAAGGTATCCTGTGGAAATGTGGCTGCTATCAGCGCGATGGAGCAATATTTGGGTACCATAGACTGCATATACCTTTTCAAAGATATTAACATAAACATTCTAAATGTGTCCATGTTTGATTCCTGTTGCAGTGTACGTGAATAACATCAGATGACACGAAGGACCAAGGTTGTTGCCTAGCAATGCAATTCCATTAAAAAGTTCTATATAACGATGTACAGCTTGATGATCAGTCTATGGTAGGTACCTTTTGTTTGTATCACACATGTGCGAAATGGTGTAAATGCATTGCTTGATTTACTGTTAATGTGTCACCACAGCAATGCACCAACAATAGAAGATGAGGACATGTATGTAAAAAAAATTGTCTCTGCAAATGTGTTGTGAAAATGGAAATGCATTCAGTGCATGTACTGACCCCAAGAATAGATACATCAGACAATTCTACTGTTTTGTCTCTTGAAGCATGGTGAAACAGTGCTATATTGCATTGCATGAGACAGACAGACAGATAGATAGATAGATAGATAGATAGATAGATAGATAGATATATAGATAGATAGACGGATGGATAGATTGATAGATAGATAGAAAGAGACTCAATACACAATAGACTCAGACACCAAAGCACCAAAGGATAGGCAGTTTCATAGAGTACATCACAAACTGTTGGGACATAACATTAGATACTGCAATTTAGTAGAGCATCAGAGTGCACTGTTGACTTTAATTAAGGTGGTATTAAAAGCATTATGGGTGTAAGTTTAAGTCATTGAAAGATGGCAGTACAGTGACATCAGGGAGTGCCAGATGCTCACAAAACATCCCTGGAAAGTAGCCCCTCTGCTTGCACTGCAGTGGGTTGTCTCCAAATACGACACTGATTGCAATATCTGTGCTGTATTTCATATTTTGGCTACAACTGTTTTGCCAGTACAATGTCGATTCAGGCCTGTCTTGTCAATGACTGACGTGGCAGCTAAAGCTTTAAGTCAGAACATTAAAGGGCTTATTATTCAGTTGCCAAACATCATTCAAATACGTCTTTCCTATAATTTAAATTTCACTTGAGCTATCAAAATGATGTTTTTAAATACCAGGCAATTGCAGGGCCAATCACTTACAAACACTGTCACACCACTTTGAACCAAACGTTGTGCCATGTGGAGTGTTTGACCACTAACACAATGTTTTGAAGTGCACTATGTCACTTTTTGTACTCTGTCATTCTTGCAACATGTGCATTGGGATGGATATGCGCAGCCACCGCTAATATGATATACATTTCTATCTAAGTGCGCATTGTTCCAGTATGCTTGGTATCTGCACTGATACTGACCTTCTTAAGTGAATCTGCCATAATGTGACCAACTGTCATTGTTCACCGTGGCCTAAAATCATTGAATATCACATCATGCTGAACACTTTTTTTCCATGTCCCCAGAATAAATTGGAAGAGGCGGCCGATTCCTAAATAAATCATCAATGGGCTCCTTCCTTTTGAGAGGAGCTGGTACTGGGGCCAGTAGGTAAGTCTTTCAAAACACTCACACAACAAGAACCCAAAGAGGTCATGCTTGAAGAAGAATGCCATAGGTAAGTCTTTCAAAACACTCTTTTAATAAACTCTGGGTTCGCTAACTATGTTGTTGATGCTTTGTTTTATTTGTAGGGACTCATCTCATGCTACTGCAGAGGTTTGGTGTTATTTTGAGCAATACTAGTGTTTAAAAAAGCCGTTTTAATGCCTTAACCGTACTGACCCAAGCTAATCAGTGTTAGCCACATCCAGCTGTTAGCGACTGTTAGCAACTCTCCAGGATTTCTCTGTTAATAGTTGTTACACAAAAAACTGTCTCGATGGCTTATTTGATGTATGTAAGTAATATTACTACAGCTAGAGGTTGCCGTCTAACAACAAATGTCTATGAAGTATTTCTAGCTGCTTGCACAATCATCCTTAGAGTCGCTTTTGGGTGAGGATCAGTCTGGTTTTGGCCGAATGTCTTCCAGCAGGTATGGACCAACATTTGTTTGTTGTATTAATGTCTGCTTGATGAATGTCAGTACACTCCTCACTAAATTTTGAGCTCTGTTTTGGTCTTCACCAACCTCCTGGGGGAAATATCTGGATATTTAGCTGCTAAATGCTCCACTATGTAAAACAACTGTCATTTGATGCTGTCACAGGTAACATTCAGTGGATTTTTCCCAGAAACCAAAGCAATGAGCCTGTGAATGTTCTCATTTGTCCAAGTCATCGTTATCGCCAAAGAAATTTAAGTCAAAATCAACTAGTCTTGGTTGTTTGTCTTGGAAGACGTTTACCCTCTTAACTGAACTGATGAAGCCTCTTGGATGAGAGGTGAAACGTCTTTCAAGACAAACAACCAACTCCAGTTGCTTTTGACTTAAATTTCTTAAGGGACAAGGCAATGAGCCCCTTTAAGTTACATGAAGACCTTTAACTTAACATCCTTGTAACATAAAGATATAAAAACTAGATATTTATGTGTTTTAAAGGTTCGACAGACAAGCAAACCAAATTAACTTTTCTCTGCCCAAATTCAGTGTTCTAAAAATGCAGTTCTTTCTTGCTTATGCAATAGAGAAGTGCATCCCCATCCTCATTTGCTTGGATGTGACTGGATTTGTGGGATTTCATGCAAAATATTTAGACAGAACAGTCTAGCTTTCACTGCTATTTGGCGCAAAGACAAATTGATGCTCATATTCTCAAAAACTGGGCAAGAAAGGTCAGTACAGTAAATCTTGCATTGTAAATACGATTATTCTTATGACATTCTGCATGTTACATTAATATCAAGTCAAATGCAATTTAAACCTGTGCAAAGAAAAGTGGGCAATAGTGGTTAAATTGCTCTTAATGGAAAACTGTTACCTCTCACGTTCGCTCTCTCCACCTCTCACTCTCTGCCTTATTATTTTCAACACTATCGTTAACAACCATTTTGTTCTATTAATTGTTTTCTATACAGTGTTCATACTCCCCTATGTGGCACAGCTCAAGTGCTATTAATGGGAATGAACACTCAGTGCAGTGTGTTCTTTTATAAAATGCTCAGAAATGTTTTGAAATTTGAAGATGAACATGACTCAGTCTGCAGTGTGGTGCATTTCTATACACAACATGGGGGAGTAAGAGACGTGTCAGACCTCCTAAAAGTAAAAAATAACCAAAATAATGTGGAGGAAAAAAATGCTACTGGCCTTAAATCCACTGTCTGTCTGGTGGGTCAGGTGTTAATGATGTGTTAATTCATTGCCCAACATTTGCTTGCTGTTTTCCAGAAATTAGCATCAATGTGAGCAAGCATGTGTGCATGTCTGTTGTGTGAAGATATGAGTATTGGGACATGTAGGTGTGGCGTGGGGGGCTGCAACAGCAGGCAGTAACAGAAGGCTGAACCTTTGGAGTAAGACTACATCAAGCCTGATAGCTGCTCCTCCACTGATGCTCATATCAGAGCAATCTGACATTTCAAAATGAGAGAAGCCCATGAACAGCTGGATCTTGTTTTGTTTTTTTTCGAGTGTAGCGTGTGGGCATTCAGTCCGTCTTTATTAAACATAAAATGTCCCACTTTCTAGTAGGAATTATGTAACACACTTAGGATCCAACCACTCCACAGAGTTGACTGATTCTTCACGCATTGTGACATGAAACTTCAGTTTCTCGGTTAAAAACACAGACGAGGCAATGAGCATTGCCAGGGGACTAACAACAGAGGCATGGTCCGGGCTTACATTGTTGTCAAGCTGTGTGGTTACATCACTGGCCAATCTTAACCAAGTAAGTGAAACATGTATACATCACAGGCTCCACCGTAGTCCTCTATAGCCTACTCCGTTCACTCCAATGCCTACACTGTTGCTACCATACAATCTATGGTCCCTATTGTTGCAGATTTAACAGATTGAGTGTCGCTTCTCTGTGAAATATCAAATTTGATTCAATCTGATAACAATTTCGAAAGCCTAGAAGTTAGCCTGTTTTTACCAGAAGTCTCTTGTGATTGGTTCAGGAAAATCAATTGTTGGTGCTCAACAAAGAGTTGAAAGCACCTGTAGCCAATTGTGCACATATTGCTCATTTGCGGACCACTGCAATAAAAAAAAGGAAAGGCTACCATTTTAGTCTGTTACTACCCTGATGAGAAGAGGCTGTGTATTTCGTACCATATTAAAGTTGTACAAAAACTGGCATGCTGAGATTGAAATGATCTTGACTTGTAAAGGTTCACCAGCCAATTGCATCATCCAAAGTTCGATGTCACCCACTTCAAAACTAATTCGGTCACTGCTGCTGTAGACCAAATCAGGGTCAAGCTGCCAGAGAGTTTTCTCTTTTTAAATGCACATTGCTAGCATGTCTGTTGTTATTGTAGCATGGTCTTATTACAACATAAGACCACCAACAAAATCACACCACACACTGCTTCGCTCTGACAAGATGAAACTGAAAAACATACTGAAAAACAAGACAACATCTGGCTCACCAGTTGAGTCAGAGGATCTTTAGCCTCACCTCATGGAGTTCTGGCTATAAATAAAAGTTAGTTCTGCCTCTGATTAGAACTGCCTTTTCAGTCCCATACATGTCTCAGCGTGCATCCTTGGTGGACAGTGTAACAAGCAGATAATCATGGATGTAATTTATTTCTCACTTGGTGTCTAAAGCATTTCTGGCTAAAAGAAAACAGTTTGGTGGCTATTGTTTTTTTTTTGGCTTTGGTGTGCCTAACCACCCATATGCTGACACTTCATAACATCTTGAAAACCTTTTGCGACAAACACATTTCATTTAATAGTACAATGAAAAACTACAAGGGATAACCTTAAAACCAAACCTGAAGCCACCATGATGATGAGCAATAGTATCCATCAACAACAATTTGGACAAACAAGTTGGAACAGTTTTGATTCTATCACGATTATTCTGTCAGTTTTCATGATGTGACATATTTTCATAGACAGTTTTGCACTTTGGTTTGCACATTTGGCAAGTTGTTTGCTGATGAGTGTTAATTTATTAAAAAATATTTATTTACATTAGAAATACCTACAGTTTTAAACCACATTCCCACAGCCAGTGTGGCACAGAGACTGTTGTAGCAGCAGATTAATGCCTGTGGTTTTTGAATGAGAAGTTAACAATCATATCAGTGTTATATTCTTGTGTCCACATACATTTGGCCATAAACTGTACTTACCAGTGCCAGAGAACTGCTGTAGCAGCCCACTATGTTACATGTTGCATCTCATATTTGTGATGATGCAGACATAAGTCCAGGCCTCTGTGCCCTCGCATCTGCTACTGTAGTTACTCCTCTGCTTTATGCCTCTGTGGTGTCACACGGCGGTGGCGAGTTCCAGATGAGGTGACTTGGAAACAGGATAGTGCACCTGGCCAACAGAGAATGTGGAGCGAATATGTAAATGAGCCAGGCAGCAGAGGTTATTTGGTATTTGTGAGATGAATGAAATTCTCCCCTCTCTTTTCCTCATTTCCCCTCTCACATTTGTGTGACTAGACTAGTTAAGTCCCTGTCACTCAAGCTGCCAAGGTCTATGGGGCACCAGAGCGAGAAGCCGAGTAATAGGAGAAAAAGTGAGAGAGAAAGCGAGGGAGGGAAGGTGAGAGAAATTGGGCCAGGGATGATTGCAAATTGTCTGTCTAATGGCTGCCACCCAGGAAGCCATTTCAGGTGACTTGTTATCCGTCATGAGAGAGGCAGACCTGCCAGGATCCCTCTACTCACTCTCCTTCACAGTAGGCCACCGTACCTAAGAGCTTCAGGCTATCACCAGTGACCTCACCTCTTAAAACTCATCTGTCTCCAATTTTAGATGCCTTTTCCCTTCTCTTCTCCTTCTATGTTGCTGATGTACATGGCTTTCCCTCTCTTACTTTGCCTCATCTTCCCTGCAGTGCATCTCCCTGGCTCCAGCTCCGCAGCTGTTGTTTAGTGATAGATCAGTGAAGCAAAAAATGATGCGTGTATAAAAAATAGATCTTGAAGCAAAGCACAGCCTCCCTATTCTCAATCCCTATTGTTCTGCATTAGCAACAAGACTTTAGGGATTTATTCAGAGGTAATCATTTGTTACTCAGGGGCACCGTGTCTTTCAGGCACCAATGATGAAGTCACCTCTGAAAGGGTCACAAATGAGAGAGAAATCATTTGCTATCTAACCACGCTGGATAACCATTGATTAGTGGGGCTATGATGAGAAACTAAAATATCTAAAAGTAATTCCTAAGCCTTTTTATTCCCATTCTGTAAAACAGTGTACACACATAAGTGTTTTTCAATTCAGAGCAATTTATATGGTGTAAAGATTCATTGATATATGCTTGCTGCTACCAGGGTGAATCACCACTGATCTCTCCACTGCCTCGGACTGACATTAGAGAGGATACTGACATGCAAACCATGTCTGCTGAAAGTTAATCTGTATGTGCAACGTATCACGTGGATCACAGCTTGGAGGCAGCTAGCATTAAAAGGAACCTGTCAAGCTAAGTGTGCCTTTCAACCTTTCTGTCATTACTCTGACATGTTTTGTGACCCGTGAATTGAAGCCTTGTCAAGACCTGGTCATTTTACCAGCTCTCAACACAGACGGGAGGGCTCCTAGTAAATCTGCCTCTCCTAAAAATGCTTTCCGTCTCTTCTTCACAGCAGGCGGCAACGATTGGCTCCCGTACATATCACTCACTTGTCAACTTGTCCGTGTGATAGCTCAAGGACTGCCCAAGGAAACCTGGCATTAGCCACTGGCCCTGCCAATAACTTGGGGATGAAAGATCCTATCGATTGGATTTAATGTCAAGACAGGTGTTCTTACTTTAAGAATTATAAGGAAAATACAGACCTGTTACAACTTTGGCCATCATTGCTGGATATGATGACGTTGGACTTACCAAATACTGCAATGAAGTGGGTGGGACACAAAAACATTCAGGCAGGTTTAGCCAGATTATCTGAAACTACTTTATTTCAAGGTAAAAGTGAAGGTTAGTGCAGCTAAAATGTCAGTAATAATCCCGATCAGGGAAACTATGTGCACAACTATAGCAAGTATGAAGGTCAAATTAAGACAAGTTTGTCTAGAAAATGTGAACATCATTCATTCATCTTCAACCGCTTATCCCGGGGTCGGGGTCGCGGGGGTGCTGGAGCCGATCCCAGCTGACATCGGGCGTGAGGCGGGGTACACCCCGGACAGGACGCCAGTCTATCACAGGGCACATAGAGACGTACAGAGACAGACAACCATTCACACCTACGGGCAATTTTAGACTCATCAATTAACCTAACACATTCATGTCTTTGGACTGTGGGAGGAAACCGGAGTACCCGGAGAAAACCCACGCAGACACGGGGAGAACATGCAAACTCCGCACAGAAAGGCCGAGGTCGGGATGTGAACCTGTAACCTTCTTGCTGTGAGGCGACAGTACCACAAACCTTTATTACATGTCCTTGGTAGATACTAAACATTAAATTGTTAGATATTCTGATTGGTCAATTAAAGCATTCTACAGACTATTGCTACACAGTTCTGCTCATAGACTCTATAGGACCATTTTAAAGTCAGGTGATGCAGTCTGGAATCACTCTGAGGGGGTTTAATTCGCAATAATGGCCAGCTCACGCTACATTATCCCTTACATAATTATTGTATCCAAGAAAGCTATACCAGTCTGCTAGAATTATAAACAATAACTGAAAAAATATTTAATAGTTCTAATATGACCACTCCAACTACTACTACAACTACTACTGCTAGTAACAATAACGATAACATCCATCCATTTATTCATCTTCAACCGATTGTCCCTATCGGGGTCGCGGGGGGACTGGAGCCAAACCCAGCTGACATCGGGCTTGAGGCGGGGTACACCCTGGACAGGACGCCAGTTTACCGCAGATAACGACAACAACAACAATAAAAAAATTCCTCACAATCTTTCCAGTTAACACATTTGGAGGCTGGATAGGAGCTCTGTCTCCAGAAATGTTTGTACAGCTAAAATTGCAACCTGCTGTTGGACTGTTGTCAATTTAAAGACGCAACATGAAAGAGAAACCCTAAAAACAAAATTCAGTCAAAAAAATAGACTTCAAACATTATATTTCACAGAGCCATTGATGCATCAAACAAACCCACAACTACATAATCATTCTTCACCTAAGATCTTTTTCAAGCCAGCCACACTGTGTTAGCCTCTCTGGGGAAGGTTGGACAGCATGTTTTGATGCTTCAGGGCTCTCCAGGCATCTGTCCTGTGGAGCCTGATTGCCTCACAGCTCTCACTCTGTGGAGAAAATGAGGTTGAGGTGAGCCCACTCGGGCCTCTCTGAGGCACAGAGCCATCGCAGTTGAAGTGGAGCCCTGACCCCCAGCAGATTTCTAATGGATTTTAGGCGTCACAGGCAAACACACAGCTGGGCTCCAAACAAACTCATCAGAGCACCCGAGATTTGTGGCACCCCCATCAACCTACGCACCCACGTAATCCGGCCTCCCGCACACTTTTTCTGTATTTGTGACAGTCACCATCTGAGAAACTAAATCCACTGCCATTCTTTGTACTTCAGAGCAATGTAAACATATGATATGATATTATATATATATATATATATTGCTACATGATATATATCATACCAGGATTAACACTATTTTACTAGATTACATTTAAAACAAAAAGAACCAAACTAAACATTTCCAGCCCAGTCAACTCACAACTTTGCCTGTCGCGGGTACAAGAACGTGCAATCTGGGCCAAAACACGTGCCTCTCAAAGTCCAATTGAGTTTAGTTGTATGGGAACTTATTTTTATAGGAGAAAACTCATCAGAGTCGCTGTGATGAAGCAAATGTAAGATACATAAATTACTCCTTTTTGTTTTTAATATTATATTTTCATAAAATAATCAATCCTTGTATACTTGTTTCCCTGTGTTCACCTTATCTCTGTCTCTTTTTGCCTCTTTCTCTTACCGTGTGTGGGTGTTTATTTGTATGTAGTCTTATTTCTGTAGTATTCTCATATTAAGCCACAGACACATAATTTAATTTCACCTTCAGTTAGAAATTCAGAAAAAAAAGCAAGGGGACAAGCGGAATGTGTTTGTACTACAAATGATGGACAATTTGAAATAGTATTCAATGTTTGCATATAACTGAATATCAGCTTGCTGAATGGTCTGAAATAAAGTGGATTTGGACTAACCCAGCCTTTGTCACTGTTTGATGCAGTAGTCGATCCAGTGTCTTTGGGCTTTTGCCATACATGGGAAAGTCATGACTACGTGTCCCTGGCAAAGTGACTCTTGGCTTGGCAAGGTCTTAGCTTTTGTCTCATAGAAGTCAGGGGTATTGATTCACGCTTGAGGTGTCTCTCTGTGGAGATTGGCTTGCTGCGCTAGCATTATCTTGGGTGGCAGTGTATTCATAGTGTACTGAACAATGGGGCTGAGGGACGATGCAGCTTAATTGTTCTGAATGACTTTCATAAGCAGCAGGGGCCTATGGGTTGCAGCAGAAAGCAGGTAGGATACTGAGGGCAAGAGGACGTCTTGAGTAGTTTTTTAAGTACTGTACCACAACACGACATTTTGCCACAAAATCTCTTCCTGAGACATTTCATTGCATTTGCCTGGTGAGCTAACATTCAAAGTACTCAAACAAAGTTACAGAATGTTTACATTCACATAGTGAAACCGGCTGTTTCTCACAAATAGTGGACAGATCACCGCTCACACTTGTGTCTATAATGCATCTAGAGCTGACCGCTTGTGTTCAGATTCCGTTACTACCTATGTCACTTTCCCTAGAAGGTTAGGGCCCCACATACAATAATGTCCACACTCTAAACAGTCACATTAGTGGTTGTGTCAGCACAGCTGGAGATGTCACTGTCAACAGAATCCAACACATCTCCTTCCATATAGGACAACATGATGGACAGTCACTCAACACTTCATCAAGTTATAGGGCATTGGCTACGTCCTGCATTGATGATGTATTCCTGTTACATCCTTGGCAGGGATGTATCAGGTGCATAGACTGTATAAAAAATGGACTTAGCATCAACGTTCTCTCAACTTGATCCAATCGTGCTCGGCAACGGGAGTAACCATCTTGTCAGACTTTGACTCGACTCATTTCGTACTTACCACAATAAAATAAAAACTAGCTGGTACAAATAAATTCACCCCCCTCAGTGTTGTCATGGAAATATGACCTTAACATACAGACTAGAATGTTTTTTTGTACCAGGCCTTAAATAGGTTTAATTATGCTGTGAAAACAGCCCATTTCACATAGGGGTCAGTAAGAAATTGCTCTATTATTAAACCTGCCCCTTGCGGCCACTCGGTGAACTGCAAGTTTTGGCACTTCATTATTGAATCAACCAGGAAATCGCTGTGGTTGGGACTTGATCAGGACACATTGATGGTCATACTACAAAGGATATGGTTAAATGCATCCCAGACCACATGAGAGGCACCTGGCTGCAGACCTCCACTGTGAAGTCGCTTCCGCAGCAGGCTCCACTGTCAGAACTCCTCCACTGTCAGGACGGGAAGTGAGGACGATTGTTTGGGTGGGGAAGACATTTTGAGAGGGACCATGAGAGACCAGCGAGTGAGCCCATGCCCAGTGTAGCAGTGAGTTGCTGATTTTTATTATCCACAGAAAGTAAATCTTGTGTTTATCTATATAGGTGCTGTACAATAGTAGCGTTATAGAAATCATTAATGATTCAAATTACGTACACTACATCTTGTCGTTTGAAGCTAAGTTAGATGACTTAAAAGTTAACTTTAACCAATGGCTGTTAGCATCAACACCTAAGGGTTCTTAACTTTTTAGTGTGTAGGAGAGTGAGCCTACACGTATTATGGCTAGAATATACTTGCCGCTGAATTAATTATGAATTAACTCGACTCGATAAAATTTAGGATTTATTTTACCTCGAAGTAGGTACACCAAAATAAGACAGGATGTTTATTAAACTATTAAACTGAACGCGTTAGTTCATAGTTCATAGCACAGCCTTATCAGTGACCATCAATTTCTGCACAGAAGGGAAGACTCTCACAACGACGTAAAGTTATAAACATTTATTTATTTAACTAGCAAAGATAATACAGAATAGTGCAATACTGAATAGATGAGTGAAAAAGGGTTAAATGTGGATATAAAAAGTTTAAGACCAGAGTGATACAGACCTACGGGGCTGGTTTATAATATTACTGGCGGACTTAAACCGGCTCTAATTAGCCTGTCAGCAGAACTCAGATCAGAACTTAATTACCACCCACGTTTTCTTTAACCAGGAGTTGTAGTAAAAGGCCAACCTTACTTTGCAGTTGATATTACAGTCGCCCTGGCATCTTACAGTACCGATGCAGGTTCCGTAGGTCCGAGTCCCGGTGTTTGGCGGACCTGAGTTCTGGTCTGTAGTATGGGTCGTCTGCGCAGTTGGATCAGCAGGGCTTGTCTGCTCCCGTCCTGGCTTGGATTCAGCTCTTCAGGAGGAGGAGCGAGAAGGGGGGTCTTGGCCAGACCCAACCCTCTGGTTCTGAGCAAATTAACTGCTTTATATTCCAGAATTCTAACAGGGAAGATTAAACTATCTCTAGTTGATTTTCCGTTATTAATCTTTCTGATATCCAATTTAACCAAAATCTTTAGACAGGCAGTTATAACAGATAACCCTACTGAGTGAAGGTAAGTATTATTAAAATACAGAATTGTTCAGGAATTAGACAGAGACTCTGCACTTCTGAAACCACATAAACATAATCACAACAAGATACAAATAATGCATACACAGTTACACATTTGGAATAATGTCTTTGAACAGCCAGTTGCGATGAAACAGCGATCTTGAACTGTTTTCAAACTTTCCAAGTTATGTTTCTTGTCCTTATTACTGAATGTCTCCTGGGTGAGGGAGAGACCACCCTTCAGTTCAAATTGCGGTCAGATTTGACGTTGATTTAGGATAAAAGGTCCTCCCTCCTGAAGTTCTGGGTTTTAATTACCCTAGGAGGGTTTGAGGTTGTAAAACACACCTTATCTCACATTGAAACAAGTATAAAAAAGTCTTATCTCCCACTCCCTTCCTGTGACGCTGAGCAGAAAAACAGTGATGTTTTGCCAGAGGTCGACATGTGGCAGAACTACATGGCACATTTTTACTTCCTTATTTTTCCACCTCTGTTGTATACTACAGTATATAAACAAAACGAATAATAACCGAAATGCTTCTGCACCATCAGTACTTTTATTTTTGATACTTGAGTATATTTTGCTTCAAACATAACGTACTAAATTACTCAAGTGTCTAAAAAAGTAGACAGACCTGCTGTATGCAATTTAAAAATAAAGTGCCTAGATAATGCATGATTATCTTGGAAAATGAACATTCTTTGAGCTCTATAGGTAGACATACACTAGAGGAGGACTGGGATATTTTCTTTTTCTTATTTTCAAAGCTCTTGTTTTTAATTATTACAACTGATCGTTTTGTTTTTCTATACTGTATATTTTCATGAAG
Source organism: Echiichthys vipera (assembly GCF_963691815.1). NCBI lineage: Eukaryota > Metazoa > Chordata > Actinopteri > Perciformes > Trachinidae > Echiichthys > Echiichthys vipera. The sequence goes on from NC_139826.1 coordinate 9,365,790, forward strand.
GAGAGCTGCGGGCAGAGGTCTCAGTCAGACCTGCAGATGTGGACACGCCAGTGGAAGGGGTAAACTTTTTCACAGTTTCTGTTGGTCAGATACTGTTGGTGCAGCAGCTATGATGTTGACTTATAAATTTGATGTAATAGCTTAAGAGAAAATTTGTGCACTGACCAATGTTAGTCCTGCCTTCCATTGTTTTCATGATCAGTTATTTGAGCTCTTTTCAAGATCCTCAGCTTTATAGTAGGCTACAAATAGACAATTGAGCCCGGAGTCATATCACCTACCTTATGTTTTCCATAATGACTAAGTTGTAAAATTACGCAGTGCAGTGTATATTAGTCTACATACAGTATATGGCAATCATTAATGAGAAGTGTTTTGAAAAAACACAGGTTAATGTTTCAGTTATCCTACACACCAGCTTTATTTTTTTCTTTGAATGAATACAGGTTATGGATGGCTTTTGGTCCGAGATTTGGACAGAATTTATCGAAATGCCCACGTAAGGGCTCATGTGCAAACATAATAGAAAAACACAGAACAAAAACAACAACCAAAAGTTTACTATATAAATAAAAACAATATATAAGGAATTGATAGTATGTATGTCATATTGTTAACTAATGAATGCATTTGTGAGGAAAACAATTTAACCGTGTAGGAATTTTACACAATACTTTTCAGAATTTCACACAAATCAAAAGGACCTAACAGAGTTATATATTGCGTAATTCAAATTCTACAGGAGGCTTTCTGGAGTCAGCAGAGTCGTTGGTAGTTTAGTGCGCCAGCAGGCATTTATTAGCAGGAGGACATCGGATGATACAGACGTCTGGAGAAATGTTCTATTCTCTATCTAGAGTAACTGTGAGCACACAGTACCCGTGATCAGAGGCAAGAAGTTCTGATATCTATTCTAACTACTCCAGCATATAAACTTGTTACAAAGGCGTGGTTATGTGTGCGCTTGTGCGTGCATGTGTGTATTTTTGAAACAGCCGTCAGAACACCTCCATCTCGACTCCAAGGCGTAGGGGTTCCCTCTGTGTCCACAGGAGTCTTCTTCTTTATCTGTGAAGGATACAAAACACGGACAGCAATTCTCCTAACTCTTATGCTATCTGCCAGATTCCTGTTCGAGCGCTGACTAGTTCTTTGTCTTTGTGACCTTGACTTGTTCCTGTGCAGAGAAAGCAGATACAGATTGAATCAAAAGTTTATGTGCTATGCTGGGAACAGAAAGGTTTGAGCTTGAACTTATAATCACTATCACACTTTAAATGATCATACCTAATAATCCCACTTATCACATTCTTATTAATCATTACTAATACACACGCTAACATATGATTATTAATTGAATCATTGATTATCACACTTCTTATTAATCATTACTAATACACATTCTAACACATGATTACTATACTTCACACATTGATTTTTAATTCTTCAACCGGAAGTGCATTTACGATTTTCCTGATGGAGGTGTTCTGACAGTGGAGCCTGCGGCTGAAGCGACCTTACAGTGGAGGTCTGCAGCCAGGACCTCTTGGACCACCTCGGCAAGTGGTTTGAGTGATTAAATTACGGATCAGCATGTAGGAGGGGCCCAGCACTTTTTCTACTTGCTACACAGACTCCGTCAGTAGCGTTTGGCTCAAGCCAGCTTCAACATGTGTCACTGAGTTTTATTGCAGTTGGTTTTGCAGTTTTGCAAGCTGTGCTACCTCACATTGCTCTCTGGTACAATGAGGTATGTGTCTTTATTATTCATAAAAATATTTTAATCACTTTTTATGCAGTTATTATCTGTTGGAGGGCTGCGTAACCACACATAGAGAGTAGTCGAGTTAGCAGCTTCAATTCAATATAATGGACGTGATCTGCTGTGTGTTGCATGTTGGCCTGTGTACCCACCTCATACACCGTATTTTGGCCTTTTAAATGCATTTTAAAACCAAATGTAAACAGTGTTATTAACTTTTCACATTTTGTGTATCCTTATTCCATAAAGACTGGAACTGCCGATCAGACAATAACATGATCTAATTGGCAGGACTGCCAATCGTGCCACATACACAAGATGCTTTACATATGAATTATTTGGAGTCATTGCATGTGATTATTTTTGCCTTCATTCCTCCTCCATAACCTTAACTAACCTCCTGGCAAGCCCAACATGAAATCCAAAGAATGCTAATGACACCAAAGACAGTATTCTTCTTATATATATATATTCCAGTGATTTCCTTATCGTATTACCATGTCTTCATCTCTGGAACATTGCTTGCAGGCTGCCTGGGGCGGGAAGAAATCTGAATAAATGCAGCTCACATAGAATTTCAAGTCAAAAGCGCTATTTTAGGCATTTAATTTTGCTCTATAATTACAATCGATGTGTTGGTCCACAGTATGTATTCTACCTGTCAGTTTTATGGTGCACATAGACAGTTATAGGTTTGCAAAAGGTGACCTCGTGATTGTAAAGAGACAAAAATAATGTTGTGTTTTGTCAGCTGTAAGTTGGATTAATTGATAAGTGAATAACTTCATTGACTCCAAATCTGAGTTGAAAGTAATTTACTGTGATGAAAATAACACTTTTCCAAAATATTACCACCTGCACATTAGCATGGATACAACATTTCCCAAAGTATTTCAAACATAATGGTGATAGAAAGTGAGAGAACTCAAAAGCATAGATCACCATAGAAACAGATGAGCTCAAGGTGAGCTACTCAAAACAGAGCAAGAGAAACAATACTTTGTGGAGGTGGAGAGCCAAGGCGCATTCTCTGTATGCATGCTTACCATATGTCTCACATCGCTGCATTCTTTAGTTCAAGGTTTATGCTTCTGGACTTACTCTCCTTCACTAATCCATAATTGAAGTTGGTGTGCAATGTGATGAAGGCTCAGTCACAAACAAAAAATGCCCAAGTCCACATCGTATTTATGGAGAAGGTATCATGCCATTGGAAATGTGAAAGCCATGATTTACAGATTCTATGCTTCCACTGTTCTTTAAGCTGATTGACCCACATAGCTGAGAACCCCTGCTTGTTTCCCTTAGGAAGGAGTCTGGTGAACCGACAGCATGTTTCATTCTCTGTCCTCCAAATCTGTTTGCAGATGTACCACTTAAGAGTCTGACGTTTGTCCATATACCCCGAAGCGTCAGATTTCAAAGTCCCCGCAGTGAATAAATTAAGCACAATGCTTTTATAGCTTACCAAAATAACTTAAAGACATATATTGAAATGATTGTTATGCTCTAATCACGTCACAGGAGTATTTTAGTTCTCATTTGTAAAAGGTTATATTGTGCGCTTGTACATAAAAAAACTAATTTTAGCTTAGCTTTGTATAGACCCCCAAAGGGTTCAATATTAAATAAATATTCATACAAATGAATCATGAAATAAATAGTGTAAAAAATGAAGCAACAGATTATTCAATTATGTGTATCTATTTATTATGTAATTAATAACAACCACTACCAAAAGTAACCAGTTTGCGAGAGCAATGCCAAAGTAATTCTGAACTAGAAAGATAATCCTCAGAGAAGAACACAACTCCTAAAAGGAAAAAAAGTAATTCCCTTTGGCTATTGTAGCCAACAGGAGCTAGTTAGCTAGCTGGTAGTTCTTGACCCTGAGAGGCTGGAGGTATGCGTTGGCCGAGAGATGAGGAAGAGCAAACACCGATCAGGAAAAGTGACATTATTAAATAATAACAGCAACTTTTAGGGAAAATACCATAATTAAATAAAATAATATAAATGAAATAAAAATGTAGGCCTATATAATGAAATAAATAAAACTCCATTAAAAACTAATTCCCTTACGGAAAATTGATAACTGTATATTGTCTTATAACAAGTTTTTCCGCAATGTCTTATTTACTCATTTAATAATAAGCACTTCGGCGCGCCATGCTTTTTAGCATCAGTCTCATATTTATAAATACATTACTTAATACATTTGCAAAATATAAAAGCAACACAACCTATGTAGTTATTAGTTATAACAAAGACTATTAAATCCTGTCTATGCACAATACTTTAATGAGGGCCTCATATTTTCACCACTATCCAGTAAAAACATTGTAAGTCCGTATGCCAGGCAGTAACTCTTTTAAAATCTTTTTAATGTGAAGTTGCTTAAGCCCCCATAGATAATAGTATGCAGGGGGTGAAGTGTAACATTTCCTGTGCATTTCCTGTGAAATTGAAATAGGGGGCTTCCTTTTGAAAAATAGCCCTAAAAGGTCATACATTACATACATTTTATTTCCTCCATTTTCTCTTCATAACAAGATAATTTCCCCCCGTTTTCTCGTGATAACAAGATAATTAATTTGAGATCTGGAAAATCAGTGTAGCAATGTTAGAGGAGCAGGAGAATATCGATCAACACCATCTCTTCAATCAAGGCCTGACACAGGCTGAAACAGCTTCATACCTTTATATTACAGATAATGTTCACATTAGTGTGCGTCATCTAAGAAGACGTTAGTAAGGCTTCAGCTTTATCAGAGGTGTGAGTGAGCCTGATAGACTTAGACTGTCTTTATTGATCGTTTTTACTCATTAACTACAGTTTTTTTTTTTTTTTTTTAGACAAACTTATTGTCAACAATATTATATTACAACAACATAAACACAGGGAGGAGCTTTACAATTTTACAATGTGCACATAAATATACAGATTACAGTTTGATTTCATAACAGTAAATAACCAACTGAAATCATCTGTCAGTGTTGTCTGTTAGTGTTCTTCCAGATATGAGAAGTCTTTACCAGGCGTGACATGCCAGGTGTGATGGGAATCTCAGGCCTATCCAGTTTAATTCATTTTCTATCAAATGAATTATCTCGTTATCACAGGAAAACAGAGGAAATAAAATGTATGTAATGTATGACCCTTTAGGGCTCCCGTAGAAAGTACTATACATTTAATATATTTATTGGGTGGGAATATTAACTGTTTTGAGTTTGCTGTGTAAGAACCAACCATGGACACTCTCAATATAGGATAAATCCCTTTTTTAAAAACTGTAATTTTGACATGACGGCTGTGACAGTGGCTCTTTTGAATTGCAAGAAGGGAAATGCCTTATGCCTTATTGCAGTGCAGCTTCTTTTACCCTCGTGTCTTCTTTTGCAGGAACTTTGATGTCAGCAGGTACATTATACTGGGGTATAAACACAGAAGTTATTATAAAGCTTTTTCATCCAGGCCTTTTCTTCTTTTTAAAACATTTCAGATTTTACTGTTTTTTTCCAATCTTGTGTAATATTACTACTGCAGAGCATCATCTCACTGGCTTTCTCCTCAATAACACTGTTTAATGTCTGAAATGTCTCCATTTTTAAGCCAAGCATTTCTGTCTGTCTAGTTAATACCATATGTATTTTGGGTTCACAAATGAGAAATTGATATTAAACCAGTCATTCTGTCATTCGGTTGGATAAAATGAAGAAAGCTGTTGGAGGAAAAACGATTAGTTTTGTTTTGACCTGAAAACATGCTCAGTTTTAAACTCATGCACCTGCAGAGCCGTAGATGGGCTTTTTGGAGAATTTGCAGTGGCTTTTCTGCCAGAGGCCTCATATGGGACTGCCTGACGATAGAATAGACTGCAGCTCAACAGGGATCTGTGGCTGTGAAATCATTACAGCTACAATCCAGTTGTGACTATGCAATCCAGCTCTTACACTTTAAAACTCCAGTTTTGTGTTGTTTTTTGCCAGTGAAAACCCAGATCAATAGATGCAAAGTAGGTGCAGAGAGTCTGAAAACTGAGTCCCCGAAAGTGGCTGAATACACCTGGCGATACCTGAATATCGAAAACCCAATTTGATTTACATGATTTTACACACTATTATTCTCTGACTATATAATTAAGGATGGTATTGAGGGGTAAAAACACAGTGATAAGCTTTCCTATATATCAGTCTTGCCCGAATCAAATCAATAACTTTCAGGAAAGTGAATATGCTTTGTTGCATTTGTATTGAACTAGAATTTAAGATTTTATGATCCCTTTTAAAATCAATACAAAATCAATACGTTGTAAAGCTTTCTAACCTACAGATGCATTCTGAGATCTACATCTGAAAGTATTTTCTATGTTCCAGTTCAGATCTCTTGAGTCCTAAGTCAAAATGTACTTTAGTTTGACATGCTTGATATGACTAAAGGCCCATTTTATACACCTTCATATTGCAGTGATGTTTTAACAGTGGCTGATTAAAGACAGGTATTGGTGAACATTTCCTGATTACAACCATAATGAGCCATAAAGGCATACATGGATCAACATAGCCTTGGTCATTTGTTTTTACACCCATTTGACTTTAAATAAGGTAATGTTGAGTTTTTGGAGACGAGCAGCAGTCTCCTGTGTTTGTTAAACCCACCCATCCATCCTAAACTCATCCATATATACACAGAGACTTTGTTGTTATTTGTACTATGTCACTTTACTTCCTCCTTTGCTCCGGTTATTATTATCACGGCCACTGGAGGTTGCTACCTAACAAAAAATGTAAAAGGTTCTAATCGTAACCCGATGATGACATTTTGGGGAGGACAGTCTCATTATACTGGCTACAATTATATGTCTTTATATAAGAATGCAATATCATAGCAATGCATATTGCCCATTGGGGGTTTAGATATTTCCAGTCAATCTATTAAGATCTAATAACTTTCAATTTGATTTTAAGCCTATAAGGTTATGTTCACACTCCAAGCAAATGTGGCCAAGATATTCTTTTTTTGTCCATATAAAACACTATGTGATAAGATTTTGTCAATGTGGACGTGAAAATCTGATTTTTTTCCAATGTGTTTCTAATTATGATGCCATGTGACCGCTGTGAGAAGAGTCATATCCAAATTCACGTGTTTTTTCACATTATGCTACACTGAGCGGGCACAGATCAGAGAGTTCTGTCTAGTCCCACCCTACTGTGCTGTGATTTGTTAGTAGCTACAAATTTGATTCTCTGGGGATATGAGTAAAAACTCAGTTTGGCTAATTTTAGCTAACCTAGCTAGCAGCATGTGTGGAAGAAGCATCATGTTAAATTTTATCAGGCTTGTTAATTCCATCATTTTTCAGTGCATGCTACACTGTCACAGAAAATTAGTTGAAGAGCGGGCTGATGGGCAGCGGAAGCCCCTGTTCCTCCGTCTCCTTCACTGGGAGGAGAGCAGACAGTGGAGGCTCCAGAGAGCAGAGACGGTCCTTCAGTTAATGACTGTTGCTATGGTTGCTACAGCTCCCATATGCCTGTGACTTTTTTTGTTGTCGTTCCAACATGCATGTGTGTGATGGGATTGGTTGCATAAGAGATGTTACAGGGCAGAGATAGGTTCACATAGACAGACTGATGTCAGATATACAGTAGGTCACTTCAAACATGAATGTGAACAGTCTGGGCAGGAAGATCAGATCTGGGGAAAACATTGGAATTGAGCATAATGTGAACCTCGTCTATGTAGTAACAATGTATACAATTAGAATCACTGTTTAAACCATTTATTTTATATTTACGGAAAACAAATGATGCTTTGTCTTATTAATAGATGTTTGTGTTTTATATTATGTTTTATTCAATTATGTTATTCATTGTTTTTGTACAATGGATTTTAAACATTCTGAATTGAACCTTTTCTCCTGAAAACGTAATTACTTGAATATTTAGGGAGGAAATGTTAATTCACGAATCTGGCAAATCACAAAATGTTGATCAGTTAAAGGTTAAATGACAAAGTATTTAATTTGGTCACTCTATTAATTCAAATAATGTCTGCATGTATGTGTTTCTATCTCCTGGTTTAATATCCAAATTAGAAAATATACTTTAGTGTGGTTCACTAACTTGTCAAGACCTTGAACATTTAATCATGCCCAGTCTAATCACACTATTATCTAGAAAGTACAGCACTATTGAAGCAATTGTATGGAACATCCAGCACATCGTTATCTTTTGAGCCTATTCAGGTCTCCGCTCATTATTTTCTTTTAAACAAAAAGTGAAACTATTTGTATTTTACTTGTTCCCTTTTTACTATACAGTATATGAAAGCAGATATGTCACCAAGGCTGTTTTTGCAAATGAGACATCTCATTTGTTAATGCTTAGGATTATTGTTCAACCAAAGGCTATGACATTAATAAACGTGGATTCTCAGATGCTTAAACATATACTTTATACTTGCAGTTTTTAAGCATCTGTTTTCTAGTTGGTCTGTGCCACTGAGAGAGCAGAGCACTACAATAGTCTAATATCTCTTTTATAGAGGAGAATGAATTATGAATTCAAATATGGAAACTTTCCTCAGGGTCTCAACTCACGAGGTGAGCAGATCTTGAGCATATTTGACAATCTTGTTACTGAGCCTGGGGTCAGACTGTTTTTTTGTTCTCCAAGGCAGGTGTTTACACATGCAGATATGCAGATATTACGAAGATATTCACTTTAACTGTCAAAGGCTCACTAATCCCTTAATGCCTAAATTGGTATTTTAAATGCTCAAGGTATAGTTGCTGGGTGATAAGCTGGGTCATGACCGAAAGAACAAGATCACGGGTACAAGCGGCCCGAAATGGGTTTTCTCAGGAGGGTGGCTGGAGTCTCCCTTAGAGATAGGATGAGAAGTTTAGCCATCCGTGAGGAACTCGGAGTAGAGCCGCTTCTCCTTTGCATTGAAAGGAACCAGTTGAGGTGGTTCAGGCATCTAGTAAGGATACCCCCTGGGCGCCTCCCTAGGGAGGTGTTCCAGGCCCGTCCAGCTGGGAGGAGGCCTCTGGAAGACCCAGGACTAGTTGGAGAGATTATGTCTCCAAACTGGCCTGGGAATGCCTCAGGATCCCCCAGTTAGAGCTGGTTAATGTGGCCCAGGAAAGGAAGTTTGGAGATTAGGGACCTGGCTGTGTCTGACCATTTTTGTGTGTTTTTTACAATCACCAGTTTTAACCAGCAGGAGGCCCCAGTGAGAACAGTGAGGAAACGCTACCTATCTTCTGAAGTGGCTGCAAATTGTATCCAGATTTTACAGAGCACTCCTGCAGAAATTTTACCAGCACCATGTGATTTTATTGTTGACAATTTTAACCATAAAATAAAATCAACGCTGGACTTGGTGGCTCCACTCTCAATAAAAAGAAATATGACAAGACCGACAACCCCGTGGAGAAATGCAGAAACTAAAAAACTAAAGAGAGACTGCAGGAGTGCTGAGAGGAGATGAAGAAAAAAAAAACTGACAGTTCACAATGAAATTTTACGTGAATATCTCAAAACATACAATAACGCAATCAAACAGTCAAGAATCTCCCATTTCTATAAACTAATCAACGAACATAAAAACAACCACAAATTACTCTTCTCCACAATTGACCTTTTAACAAACAAAAATTTTAATAGATCCTCCAAAACACCAACTGACGCCCTTTGTGAGGACTTTGCAGACCACTTCAGAAATAAATAAAATCATTGACATCGGATCAAGTCTTTTACCCCAACAGATTTCCAATGTTGACACACCTGGATCATTGATTTTACCCGAGGAAACACTGGAGAGTTTTGCCCTGGTTGATGCGGGGACACTTGGTCGAGTCCTCTCCCAAGTAAAGTCCACAACCTGCCTATTAGATCCGATTCCCACACCGTTTTTCAAAACACTTTGTGGATTCTTTGAGGATCAGCTTTTATGCATGGTGAATTTCTCTCTTCAGACGGGGGTCTTCCCCGCCTCCTTTAAAACGGCGGTGGTGAAGCCCCTTCTGAAGAAGAGCAATTTAGATCCCAACATCTTTAATTATTATCGGCCTGTATCCAACTTACCGTTTTTCAGTAAAATTTTGGAAAAACTTGTTTTCAATCAAGTAAATTACTTTTTAATTGCAAACAACATTTTTGAGAAGTGTCAGTCTGGTTTCAGGGCGAACCACACTACAGAGACAGCCCTTTTAAAGATTTTAAACGACATCAGTTGCAACTTGGATAACTATGAACTCACAGTCTTGGTACTACTGGATCTAACCGCCGCCTTCGATACAGTAGACCATCACATTTTATTAGATAGACCGAAGAACCTGGTCGGCCTCTCTGGTACTGTTCTTAACTGGTTCATTTCTTACCTCACAGATCGACACTTCTTTGTAAGTATGGATACATGTTCCTCAGAAAACACAAAATAAAGTGTGGTGTTCCCCAAGGGTCAATTTTAGGTCCAACTCATTTTAATATTTACATGCTTCCCCTTTGGGGACGTCATCAGGAGACACAGCATCAGCTTTCATAGTTATGCTGACGATACGCAACTGTATATCGCTGTGTCTCCCGATGACACAGGACCTATTGATGTCCTTTTTAACTGCATTTTAGATATCAAGACATGGATGGCAGGAAATTTTCTACAGCTCAACCAGGACAAAACAGAGATTTTACTCATTGGTCCTGAGGGCCAGAAAGAGAAACTTTTACCAAAGTTACAGAAATTTAAACTATCACAATCTGTAAAAAATCTGGGTGTGATTTTTGACTCTGAGCTCAGTTTTATTCCACACATCAAAAATATAACAAAAATAGGTTTTTACCATCTTAAGAACATAGCCAGAGTCCGCCCATTTCTCTCTCAGGCCAGCACGAAGGTGCTGATGCATGCTTTCATCTCTTGTCGTATAGACTACTGTAATGCTGGCCTTCCCGAAAAGAGCATTTCGAATCTACAATTATTACAAAACTCAGCTGCACGAGTGCTGACAAGGACCAGAGGGCGGGAGCACATAACACCAGTTTTGAAGTCGCTGCATTGGCTCCCCTTGCGTTTCAGGATTGATTTCAAAGTTCTTCTACTAGTTTTTAAGTGTCTTAACGGTCTTGGGCCCTCTTACCTATCTGGTTTGCTTTCACCTTATCGGCCGACGTGGACCCTGAGGTCCTCCGGCACCGGCCTTTTAACCATACCACAGGTTAGTTCAAAAAAGCACGGGGAGGCGGCTTTCAGTTATTATGGACCCCGACTGTGGAACAGCCTGCCAGAGAGCCTCAGGGTTACGGAGACTGCTGAGGTTTTTAAAAAGAGGCTTAAGACCCATCTTTTTAACCAGGCTTTTAGTTAATTGATTTATTTTAGGCAGTGCTAATCAGAGCACTTTTTATCCTTTTTAACTGTTTTAATCTCTGTGTTTTAGCCTTCATGCTTTTATTTATTTTTATGTCCTCATGTCTTATGCTCTAATGCTTTTATTTTCTATTTCATGTTTTAGCCTCTATGCTTTTATGCTTTTATGTTTTAGTCCCTCGTTTTTTAGCCTCCTTTACTGTTCTAGGCAACAGTTTTCTCCAGTGTTTCCTCAGGGGGCCTGCCAGTTTGGGAGTTGTCTCTGATCTTGGCTTCTCCCGGTGTGGTTGGCCCCCCAAAAGGTAGCTTCCTCTAGACTCCTCTGTACCTCAGGTCTCGCTACCCGGCCATGTCTCTGTAGTGCCTGCCAGCGTTGGTGTAGGTGTGAGTCTGTGTATCTGTGTGCCTGCATGGCTGTGTGTGTTTATGTGAATGTGTGAATGAACGTATATACATTTGTGTGTGTCCCTGTGCATGACAGTGGGAGGGTTGGGTTCTTTTAACTTTCTTCTCCTGATTTTATTTGATGTTTCTCTTGTTCTGTACATCTCTGTAAGGCACTTTGCGATACTTTTCTGTATGAAAAGCGCTATATAAATAAAGGTTGATTTGATTTGATTTGATTAGTGTTGAAGATTAGTGAATGAGTGATGAGTGAGTGAGGTATAGTGTGTAGGAGGTGTGACTCAGGCTACAGTTTAACATTAAAAGAAACGCCACATGTGCTCTAATGTTAATCCATATTCTTATGTAGATAGAAAACAATTGTTGGGATATTGACACTGAGTAGATTCAACATGGCATTGTAATGGAGCTTAAATAGTATTTGTTTGGTGCAACTAAAGCTGCACAAACAGAATCTAAAAAATACTCCTGACAGTCACTCCATCAATGGATTGGTTTTAGTATCCCCTGCTGTGCCTGTCTTACTTTTGAGTCGTCCTGGATGTAAGTTCGTTAACTTGGCACAGGTGACTTTGGTTCCACACGGGACAAGAACTACAGTACTTAACCTTATTCCATTGTTTGCTCCTGCAATAATTACTACAGCCACTTTAAGTTTCTGCCTAACAACAAACATACAGTAAATATGGGTCATTATAAGCTGCTTATACATCCGTCCCATAGGGTTGTTTTATGAGTGAGGACAGTGTGGGCGGTAACTATCACAGCTGAGATCCTGCATGGCCTAACACATTTTGGTCATCAGGTTAATTTGCAAAAACAGATATCTCTTTTTTTATTCATCTTCCTAAATCATGTTGGGTTTCGTTGTGCAAGCCAGGAAACAACAATCGAACTGGTGTTGGTTTATTCAATTTAAGAATAGCTTGTATCTGTTTTTGCAAATTAACTCTTTGTAAATTTCAACACACTTTCACAACTAGAGGCAGTTTCTCTCTGAACGAAATGGCCCAGATAGAAACAACCATCTGAACAACATGCTTTAAGAACTTCCAGGTAATATTTATATATACGTATATATTCATATTTGGAAACCACATCAGATGCATCAAACTTGAGTGTGGCAAGAATGTGGCAGTCTGTACCTCAACCTACTCAAAAATGCCATCATTTGTTTTGTTTGACATCATTCTGCCAGTTTCCATTCCTTATGACTAGTTATACAAGCTTTTTCAAAAAGCAATGAATAATGTCCATCTGCTCATGTGCAATGTCTTTGTAGGGAAGAAGTGCATTTTGCTGCTTTGTGAACTCTGTAGAAACTGAGCTGTGATTTCTTTTTTTTAACTGAGCCTGAATTGTGTAATTGAAATAAATGAAAAGCCTATGGTTTGAATTTTTTGAATTGATCTTATGGTGATCTTGGCCGTCTATAATTCTGTGTTTGTTAATAGTCCATTATCTGTTTGATGTATGGTGTACGACCAAGTGGCAATCTCCTGGGCTAAAAAAACTGCAGTTCCTCTAATGACCACTTGAGGCTGGCTCCAGTAACGAGTCAGTCCTCATAGACCCCCCATGCTAAAATGCCCAACTTTACAGCAGATATGTACATGTTTATAGCCTGATAAATCCCGCCGATCCCTATTTAAAACAAGGCTTAAAGTTACAGGCCACAGGCTTTAGCTTAAACATATATGGAATTCAGCCTGCCTCAGCTCAACCCATGCTCTACCTCTTTTCCCATTTTCAGATTAGACAGGAGCATAGGTGGCATCCAGCACAGCTAAGATGCTATGAGCTACTATGAGCCTTAAAATAGCTCTTCAGAAACCTATGGGAGACAGCAGGTTACCTTGTGTGAAGAGTGAAAATGAGCCAGCCAATCAGCATCCTGGCAGTTAATGGTTGGGCGGGGGGCAGGGGATGACAACGACGTGAGAGGCGGTCACTCATTCAAAACCACAATTGCATCTCCTAAAGAGATTGCTGCAGAGTATTTCTTCATTGGGAGAGAAGAACAGCACTAAGGTTTTTCTTGATGGAAAATGTTTTCACTCTTCTCCTGATTGACTTTGGTGAGAGTTTGATAGACATCTGATCCGATCATCATCCAATCACCTTCCAGATGTTTTTAAAAACAGCTGCCCTTTCCCAATCATTTTCTAATGATGCATTCTCAGATGGTTCTGTAAAACTAACCATCTGATGAGTCATGTATGATGTCTGGGAGACATTGTCAACATTTCATACGCCCTATGTGTAAGAGATGTATCCTTTGTAGGTTTGACTTTCAACTGATTAAAACTCACATATTTGGTAGGTGAGAGACCTGATTGGCATAACATAACTTAAAACATAAAGCAATTGAAAAGCTCTTGATCCTGAGGCAATGTTATTACTCTGTATACAATAGAAAGGTAATTTACCATTGATACATTATCTCAATATGCTTTTATGAAACAAATACATTACAAATGACCTAGCTGTCGTTATTAAAGTAAATAAAAAGAGCAAAACACATACCTTTCATCTCCCTTGACCCTGGAATCCACACACTGAGACAACGTTAGCATACGACTAAGAGACAGTAAGGCCTTATCATGGAGATTATTACAGTCATCATGTGTATGCTAATGCACTTGTATATGATATGTTAGGCCATGGTCTACAGACCCTGGGTAGGACAGGAGCCATTCATAATTGATACGGAGCGTTTACTGCAAGCCCAGGTGTGTTGCAGGAAAAAAAACACTGACCCAATTACAGTTTGAATCCAGCATGCTTTGGTTAATTTGTGTAAAAGCCATAATTGCTCTTGGTTTTATAATTCATGAACAAGGGCGTGCAGTACTGGCAGAGCACCAGCATATATTACTCAACCACCCATGAGTGCACCCTCGCACTAGCTCTACACAGACAAATAGTAAACACGTGCACATACAAACACGCACACACATGCACAAGACAAACACAAAGCCTGGAAAAGCATGTGGGCTAAATGGTTGCAGATGTTAATATTGTGAGGGAAAAAGATTAGGAACTTGAACTCTGGTGAGTTGCTCTGGAGATACTAATGTGTTCTTTTTCCTACAGGTGATGCTGCCATCCTAACAGATGGACTGATGGGGGACAACATGCCCATTCTTAAAGGTAATACCCATAAAGAAGAACTGCACTACACGCTTGAGGCGGCCTGTGTCCCTCTGATAGTACAGTTCAAATTCACACTGTTCACTGGTAACTATCTCCTGCTTCGCCAGATTCCTCTTCTCCTCTTCTTATTCGAACAGATTTGTCCTTCAGTCGTACGAGGGATTGGAGTTTGCCACAAACACCAATTTTCTCATATTTTGAATTTTCTATGAGGTACGAACACAATTTACAAGTAGTCCAGACCTGTCATACAAGTGATGTGCAGTTTTTCAGTAATGGATTGTATATTTGAAGCAATTTTGAGTTTGATATTCCTATAAATTACACTTCATAATTATGTTGAAATTATATTGTTTGACTCTGAAATTTGAAAACTAATTTAATTCTAAATGCATTCCAGTTGCCATCATTATTTTTAAATTGGCTATCGATGCTATACACTAAAATATCAATATGAACACCTAAACTGCAAAACAGCTCAAATTATTTGACCCCCTGATTTTATTCTTATTTTCTAAAGCCATTTTCATATGGGACCAATTCTTCTTTGACAGTCCAACCCTCAGGTGACTCTGCAGAAACAGCTTAATTTTTTCCATTCCTGGGCTTCATCAGTTTCCTTAACTCTGCTGCTAACACTTATCACTAAATGATCTGAAAGTAGGACCTCAATAGGACATATGAGGCAAGACGCGGAGCCTTATATGGTAATATTGGGGGCGTTAATAATGCTAATTTACATTTCCCGTTAGCGCACGCTCATTTACACAAAGGTGGCATTCATCATGTTTATGTGGGTCCCTTACACAGTTATCTGTAGTTAGGAGCGTTTACTGAATCTGATATGGAACATTCGTACAAACCCATCTTACAAAGGAAAAGTATGAGAAAGCTAAGGTAACAATATGAAAATGTTTTTGCAGTAGGCCCATTGTTATGTCATATTCAGCTAATTTTTAAATACATCTACAAACTAATTTCATACGGATCATTTAGCTGATAACTACAACAGTGGTTTCCAATCTGGAGTAAATTTGATGGACTTTTTTCCCCTCTAAGTTTAACATTTTTCTGAAATATTGGACACTTCCCACCCTACTGAGCTTTAACCCTCCTGTTCCCCTCGGTCAAAATGACCCACCACTGTGTTTGACAGCAGAGAAAAATCCCATAAATTATATTTTTTCAACTCTAAATTTGATGACTTTTCCTAGATTTAACCCAAGACTGGAAAAAAGAGAAATGTTGTCTGTATTCATATTTCCATCTAAGCTGTACGCAGTCATAATCAAATCAAATCAAATCAACCTTTATTGATATGGCATATCGCAAAGTGCCTTACAGAGATGTACAGAAAAAAAGAAACATCAAATAAAATCAGGAGAAGAAAGTTAAAAGAACCAAACCCTCCCACCCCCACAGTCATGCAGAGGCATACACAAATATGTATACGTCCATACACACATTCACACATACACACACAGCCACGCTGACACACAGACACACACACTCACACCTACACAAACACTAGCCGTCACTACAGAGACATGGCCGGGCAGCGAGACCTGTGAGGAGGCTTGAGGTAGCTACCTTTGGGGGGCCAACCACACTGGGAGAGATCCCAGGCCAAGGTCGCAGGGAGCACCGCCACAGAGACCACCCCAACCCGGGCAGACAGGAGCCTCCGCACTAAGGTGCAGAGCCCTCTAGTCGGCCGGGCCAGAGACAACTCCCAATCTGGCAGGCCCCCTGAGGAAACACTTGAGATTAAAAACTGTTGCCCAAAACATAAAAGCATAAAAGCACAAAGGCTAAAAACATGAACTAGAACATAAAAGCATAAAAGCATAAGACATTAGAGGCCATAAAAAAAATAAAAGCATGAAGGCTAAAACACAGAGATTAAAACAGTAAAAAAGGATAAAAAATGCTCTGATTAGCACTGCCTAAAAGAAATCAAAAAAGAGTTAAGATTTCAATTAAAAGCCTGGTTAAAAAGATGGGTCTCCGGCAGGCTGTTCCACAGTCGGGGCCCATAATAACCGAAAGCCGCCTCCCCGTGCTTTTTTGAACTTACCTGTGGTATGGTTAAAAGGCCGGTGCCGGAGGACCTCAGGGTCTGCGGCGGCCGATAAGGTAAAAGCAAATCAGATAAGTTAGAAGGCCCAAGACTGTTAAGACACTTAAAAACTAGTAGAAGAACTTTAAAATCAATCCTGAAACGCACGGGGAGCCAATGCAGGGACTTTAAAACTGATGTTATGTGCTCCCACCCTCTGGTCCTTGTCAGCACTTGTGCAGCTGAGTTTTGTAATAATCGTAGATTTGAAATGCTCTTTTTGGGAAGGCCAGAGAGCAGGGCAGGCCCTGTGTCATCAGGAGACACAGCGATATACAGTTGTGTATCGTCAGCATAACTATGAAAGCTGATGCCGTGCCTCCTGATGACGTCCCCAAGGGGAAGAATGTAAAGATTAAAAAGAGTTGGACCTAAAATTGACCCTTGGGGAACACCACACTTTAATTTGTGGGTTTCTGAGGAACATGTATCCATACTTACAAAGAAGTGTCGATCTGTGAGGTAAGAAATGAACCAGTTAAGAACAGTACCAGAGAGGCCGACCAGGTTCTTCAGTCTATCTAATAAAATGTAATGGTCTACTGAATCGAAGGAGGCGGTTAGATCCAGTTGTACCAAGACTGTGAGTTCATTGTTATCCAAGTTGCACCTGATGTCGTTTAAAATCTTCAAAAGGGCTGTCTCTGTACTGTGGTTCGTCCTGAAACCAGACTGACACTTCTCTAAAATGTTGTTTGCAATTAAAAAGTAATTTACTTGATTGAAAACAAGTTTTTCCAAAATTGTACTTAAAAACGGTAAGTTGGATACAGGCCGATAATTATTAAAGATGTTGGGATCTAAGTTTCTCTTCTTCAGAAGGGGCTTCACCACTGCCGTTTTAAAGGGAAGACCCCCATCTGAAGAGAGCAATTCACCATCATAGAGTCAGTTACACGCCACAAAAGGGTGAGAATGCTTCAGTTCAATCAGCAGCATAACAATGACAAGACATGTCTTCAGCCCAGCCAGTCTCACAGACACTGCTCCAGCTGTGGAAAATAAGAGGGAGTGGTGTCAGTTATGCCCGCCAAAGGACAGTAAAACACATACTGTGTGCTGCAGGTGTAAGAAATATATCTGCAAAAGCTGTGCACTTACATACTGCCCTATATGTGCTGATTAATTGACTGAGTATCATGTTTGGTTCACATTTTTGTTTTGTAGATTTTTTTACATTTTTCACTGGCAAAAATAAATAAATATCAATACCAATTTATTGGAATAAATAAAAATGCATTAAAAACTACTTTTTTTCACATTGTTGCTACTTGAAATACATTCAAATATTGCTTACCACCTATACTGTAAAAAAAAAAAATACAACTGACAGTGTCATACAAACAAGTGATGTATCCTGAATACATGGGAAAAGTCAGGTATTCACACAATTTGTGGTGAATGACAAGTATTTTCTTCAGACAAAATTGATCTGGTGTTTAAAATTCAATTTAGCTGCTTTATTTGGAACTTTTAGTGAAGGCGGCTCTTTTTGACCCGGAGGACACAGGGTATATACAGAATATGAGGACATCAGGAGGGTTAACAATTCCTCAAACGGAATAAACAGAGACAGAACAAGGTTGAATGGGTCATCAATTACTCCCACACTGAAGCCATAAGAGGGTCACAAGGCAAAAATGTTGGGGAGCACTGCTCTACAATATCAACACTAATTATCAGCTTTTAATGTCAAGAACCCGAAGCCATGGTGCAATTCACTAGCCATCACTATTCAACAGTCATACAAGGAAAGACGACAGAGCCACTCGTCTCTCCATTTATTTGAACTGGGCACAGTGCCATGTCCTTGCTTTCTCTCCATGCTCATTAGCTACAGAATGATTATTGCTCTGTTTAGCTCTACATAGAAAACAACCCACAGATGCAAACTAGACCTTAAAAAGTATGTTCTAAAGGTGTAGATTTTGAAATAGAAACTACAGTAGATATGCGCTGTACTAAAGTCAGGTCCATGGCCGAACCCTTATAATTTAACCTTTTTATGACCCCAAACAATTGAACAACTTAAATTTTTTGTGAGTTATTTTTTCTTTGTGTGTTTTGTATGGTTAGGGTTACATGTTAGCTAAAATGTGAATACTTATTGATCGATTCCCAATTGTATTGTGTTGTTTTGATCCTTTTGGTCTTTATGAAATAGATGTTGTTTTTTGCACAAAATAACTAGAGGGCAGTCCAAAAAGGATAGAAGACACACAATACTCAGTAAACTACTAAGCAGTACATTGGCTTAGTTAAAAGCCAAAGTTAAAAATTGACATTTGAAAGTTTAAGATGTAAGAAATTAAATCATAAACATAATCAGCAGCTATAAGAGAAAGAAAATGGCCTAATAATGTCCTACATCAGTAGCTCAAACCTTCAGCCTCTGGTACTTTATTTTTCTAGTAGGTGGCTCACGTTGAACTGCAGGACATTAACTACTGGAGACTGTCCTCACAAGAAAGCATCCGATGAAGGGGTTTCATTCACAAAAGTGACTCACTCACTCTAAATAATCCCGCTTATTACATGGCTACTTGCTAAAGAAGTCAATAAAATATTAATTCAAAAGTTAAATTCAATTGTATCATAATGACAGTTATCCGGGGAAACTTTTCATCTTGAGTCTTGACTACACTATGATTTACAGAGAACCAAATATCCCCCAGTTATTTGTATTCAACCATGCTGTGTAATGTATTTTTTTAGTCCAATGTTTGTTTTTATTTCTGCACACTTCACATAATGACAGACAATACATACCAATATTATACTGTGAATATCGCTGAAGCTTTGGTTTTCTTCCTTCCTCTTCTGTCAGTTTGTAGTTTCCTGTAATCTGCATTATGTTCCATGCCAAAGTGTATCAGTAGCCCTTGCAGACTGTAACTTTGCTGGGATATCTGGACAGAATGGGCAATCAATACTCACATGGTCTTAGCTAAGCTGGGGGCTGATTATATACAGTATATCACATTGAAAGAGCATGCACAAGAAATGATGAGGACAATAGTAAGAGAAAGGGGGAGATGGAGGGGGAAATGTATAAAGGATTTTAAAGACTCATTTGTCTGGCTCCTTAATGAGAGGAAGCGGAACAAAGACCCCGGCTAATATTCCGAGGGGTCTAATTAAAATTAGGTGTGATCCGATGGAGGAAGGAGCCACAGAGGTGATTTTAGTCACAGCCCAAAAGAGACCAGCTAATTAGGGAGAGTGATGGCCTTTACTTGGAAACCACTGGAGAGTCGCAGGGCACACACATTGTCCATGTCCCTCTGGCCTGGCATGTAGATTGCTGCCATAGTCTTTGCTACAAACAGGGCAGAGAAAAGAGGACACTACAGAGGAATGACACAGGAACACTGGGCGACAACAGGGTCAGCGTCTGTGGACTGTGATTGGACAACAGAGCAAATATGAATTCTATCCCTGCCATTTCTCATTTTCACACACAATCAGCTGCTCTATTTCTGTTCTCCTTGTCCATGTTTCTTTTTCCAAGTCTTATTTTCAAACTGTAGGATGGAGGCAGACTTCAACTCAAGCTAAAAAAAAGTTTTCTAGCTGCATGAAGAAGTCCAACATTTCATCCTCCCACCAATTGCACTGAGAAAATAACACTGACAGCTGAAATAAATAAATGACATTCATCCTCGCCAAATTTTGGCATGATTTAATTTCAGTGCTCAATCGGGATCTCCTCCAAGCTGTTTGAGCCATGTCACTCTCATTGATGAAGAAACATCAATAGCTATTTGTCACTGTGAGCATTATGTATATGAGCTATCTGGTTTTCTTTGATTTTTCCCAACAGCTTGTACATGTTCATCTTACCTTTGACATTGAAGGAATGCCGTCTTGTTGTTCTTTATGAGACTGTGATAGTACTTGCCCTAATCTTAATTGATGGCGCTGTGGCTCATCTGCTAAAAGCAGCCTATATTTATCTGCTCGGACTATATATGTGCACTAATAGCAATTGCTTTCTGCTGCCTGTCCTTGGGAAGCTGCCAGGAAGACTGCAAGAGGGCAAGAAGTATCATCCTGATGTCTCAACGCCATAGCACACTAAATCATTCTGGTCATAATAAAAGCACATGCAGGGACCGCACAGTTACGCGCACACATGTACACACACACACACACACACACACACACATACAGTCAGTCTTGTAGTTGTCTGTGGCAGTAGGTTTCATCTAAAACAGGAGAGTTTTTAACAGATCCCACCATACATGGACATGTTACTTATTGTGGAAGTTTGATTCAAAAGATGTGCAGTCTATGGGGCTATTAAGTCTAACGTCACACCCTTTCAAAATACGATTCACCGGTCCAAATGCTCGGTCGAACCAAACAGACAACGGCTGAACCTGTGAACAATTACGACCACTTCTTTTTTCAGTGAGACTATTTTCATCAATAGGAACGTGGTAAAATGACTTTGGTGTTTTTAATTCAGATCAGTTCAAACAACTGGGATCACAGCACGGTGGCATGGTAGAAATGTGACTTGGGCCCGGAAATCGTATTTTGAAAGGGTGTTAAATCCCAATTTAACAGATGGATAATTTATCTATGAAATAATCTCTCACAGGTTCAGAGATTATGACAAATTGATCAAACAATAACATACTAATAAAAACAACTAGCCAACAGCGACTAATTTGATGGAAACTAACTTTCCATCAAATTTACTACTACATTTGATGGAAAATGTAACCCCCATTTTTGGGTGTGTTTGCACAACGTGCTCTTATGAACACGTTTGTAGCAAATAATACGTAAAGTTATGTACAGAAATTTGTAGAAAATCCTACAAAAATAAACAAGCTGACGGACCGCAGGACAGACAAGTCAAAATATGCTAAAGCGGAAGTGCAACAACGCACAAAAAACAGTGTTAGGTTTGATTTTAGCCAACAAAGGGTTATAGGGTTAGGCATGAAAAACACTTGGTTTGGATTAGAAAAAATGTAACGGACCAATAGTCCACCACCAGAAACTGTAACAATGCAAGAAAAAAAAAGATTTTTGTCAACAAAAGGTGAGAGTTATGGTTAGGCATTAAAAACAAACGGTTAGGGTCAGAAAGGACACTGTGGATTGGGTAACTACAGACGAGTACTTATTCCTGCTCCCCTGACTTTAAGTCCTGTCTTTTACGTGCCAGCCATCCTCCCCAAACCGCCTCGCTATCTTATACTGCGTCACATGCTTTCACTGTGGGGAATACACCCAATGAATACGTGGAATACACACGAATATCTGCACATTACTTTTCTTTGTTAGATGTACGAAAAATGCACGAGAACACCCCGGTTCGCAAAGCTTCCACAATACAACCGACAGCAGCCTATTCAAAATACTCCTATGCATTACTTACCATTTAAATGTTAATAATAATCCTGGATGACAATATTATCTGTTTTGGCGAGACCTGGTATACTGCCTAGAAGTTCATTCTCATTTAAAGGAAAAAAGGACAATATTGAATTCATTTTCTACAGCATTTTAATTTTTCTCTCATTTTCCATGTTTTTTTATGACTGGAAAATTGGTCAACTGTTTTCCAGCATGTATTCCTTCAGTCAAGAATAATGTGATTTGGAGCAATTAAAGCTACAGTTGCTTTTCGCATGCAAATGTCAAATGAAGCTGCTGAACTGGTCACCAGTCTGAAAATAGACTCCTTGGCACTATGTTAGCTATTTACAGAATGATGTGTTGGCAAGCCTAAGTCATATAAGGAAAAAGTGCAGCCCAGGCTGTGTCCATCACCACAGATATACAAGTATGAATACACTGTCAAACTGCGTTGTGAATTTAGAATATCATAACATGCTGTAAGGGAGTTGCTGTATACTGTACTGTCAGTGCAAGATTTTTACGTTTTAAAGTATTTGGCATAATATCGATTAGATGTCTACCGAAATTCAGAGCTGAACAATTTATCTTTATCTTCGCTTGTTTGGATTATTTATATTACAAATGTATTTCTGTAACTGTGCGGACTTTGCTCCCCATGAAGTACACTGATAGTATTTCATGTAATTTGTAAATTGTCACTTCAAACCTACAGGAGTCTGGTCTTTGTTAAAGGCTCACCATAGTGTGTTAAAACCACTGATGTGGGACGTGATGTGCCCAGTGGCTGAATCTGACAGGCTACGGGTGCCACGGCAGGTTTACAGAGACCTCCAATGAGAAATTGATCTGACAACCATTCAAGGGTAAATCATTTCCACAAGTTAATTACTTGGGAAGAAAAAAATTGAACACAGCTGAAAGTCTGAGGCATCTGTGCAATGTGAGAGCCATGTCTGTACCAAGGGAACACCATACTTACTGACTGATGGAACACACAAACTGATCTGTTTTGCCTATAGAGATTGGTCCAACATCAAATAAGGCATTTAAAAAAAAAACCTACGACTCTGTTTTTAGGGAAACAGAACCTCCACAAAATGAATTATTATATTTACTCAAAAATCCAAATATTGGATGAGGCGACTGGTCTAACCACTCAGCCACCAGCCGCCCCATGTAAAGAGGTTGAAGGTCATTGAGGCAGCGGCCGTGGGTTCGGCTCCGACCTGCGGCCCTTTGCTGCATATCTCCCTCTCTCTCTCTCTCACCCCATTTCCTGTCTTTCCTATACAATAAAGGCTTGGAAAACTGCCAAAAAAATCATTTAAAAAAAAAAAATCCAAATATTATTAGATTTTTCCAAGAAGGCAATACAGGTTTTGGTTATCTGAAACTCTTGAAGCCCTACACTGGCTAACAGTGGCAGCTCCAGGACATGCTCAGACCATACACCCCGACCTTTCCACTATGCTCTGCTATTGCTAAGTCGCTTACTACACCGGGCAAGCTCCAGCTCAACAAAATCCTGACTGTTTGCTGTCCTTGCTTGAAGGCATATTGCCTCTTTGATTAATTTTATGTACATGCATGATTATTGCTAGATTTTAGGTGGCATCTTTGATGGTCGATGTTCTTATTGTAAGTCGCTTTGGATAAAAGTGTCAGCCAAAGGAATGTAATGTAATAAAGTAATTGTAATTTGTTTTAATTATGAATGCTTCTGATTGATTGCCAAGACTAAACCATATGAACATCCTTTTTTCCATCGCGTTTTACACCATGTAACATCTTTGCCTTTTAGCCAGACAATTTACACATCGTCTCTGATTAGATTTGTGCATTTTAATAAAACCGTGGGTGAACTCCAATCTCCTCTAAGTGACTTTAATCTGCTCAGATTAGTCAATTTGTGCCATGCTTGAGTATAATGCAGTGAGAAGGGATGCATTTTTATGGATAAGTAGTCAATAACATCAGCATGTTACTGCCATAGTGCTCCTTGGCTGGGATCCAACCTGTTAATACCATTACAACAATACTGGTAAAAGGCCTGTTGGCTTTGCAAATTGAGCCACTGTAGGCTCGCCGGCATCTGATTGGATTTCCCCCAGTCCTGCGGCTGGAAACATGTGTTCCTGCGATCCCCAGAGCGGCTGTCAGTTTTCTGATGCTGATGTTTCTCTCCACTGGTGGAAGGACAGAACAGGAAGAGAGAGACAGAGAGAGAGAGAGGGGAGACAGAGACAGAGAGAAGCACCCGTGGCTATTTACAAAACAGTCATTGTTTTATCTGCGCGAGGCAGTCAGAGGCCGTCCCAGTCCTCTCTACCTCTCATTAATCAGTGACAAAGCCTTATTTAAGTGCTTGTTGTCCTGACCTATTCATGACTGACATTGGCATTTAAGAAATACCAGCGAAGAGCGCCGCTGTATCGGCAGGCTGGATGGGGCGGGAGGGTCTGTGTGTAGCATTTTAGTCAGAAGCAGAGCCATTAATATGTTTCTCCTCTAAAGAAGCTGTCAGCTCGGCGACAGCCCCCTTCTCACACTCATCCGTCTGCGGGTGAAGGGAGTTCTCTCCGGGTTGATGAGCTCAATGGGCGATCACCTTTTGTTATGACTGAGAAAAAGCAAGGAGAGCAAAGCAGAGACAGAGAGACAGGGCGAATCACCTATTCTGAGGTATAGGAAGGAATAGGGGAGCTTTAAAGAGAGAGATGCTGATGCAGATAAAGGAATCATCTGTTCACAAAAGCACGCTGGAAGGGGGATCGGTGAAGAAGAGAAGCAGAGAGTTGCGGAGAAACAGACTACTAATACAGACAGGATGTAATTATTCTGATGATGATATGTCGATGAGGTCAATATTCCAGAGGCCAACAAGTGAGAGGAGTACTGTAGGCCCCTGATGCATTTAGCTGACAAAGGTCAACCTCTCACAACTTCCTCTCCTGACTCCTGTATGGCTGCACATCAGTCAGCAGGGCTTCATCATTAACACATTCGCTGTCAAGGCTTTATCACAGGTCAAGTTCAATGGCGCTCTTGGCAAATAAAAGCGCTTCATAACTCAGCCACTTTATAAGCATGACTGGGTGATTGACAGTGGCATAAGTGATGGAAGCAACAGCAGAGATGGATGGAAGGAAGAGTTGAAATCAGTGAGGAAGGAAGGCAAATAGGTAGGTAGACCATACACAGACATTTAAAGGGACATGCTAATTTTTAGGTTTATACTGTATTTGTTTTGTCTTCTAGAACATATGTACATGATTTAATGTTCAAAAAGAACATTATTTTCCTTATACTGTCTGTCTGAATATACCTGCTGATGCTGATGTTGACTTTGAGATAGTATCTTGTGTGGACTGACTGGTAATGTGTGTCTATATATATTATACTGTATATAATAATGATTTTTTGGGGGGCCTTGTTGGCCAAAACCTAAGTTTAGCCCAAATGTACGAGATAATATCTCTCAGTCAACATCTCACAACATCAAAAGATCTGATGAAAAGCTTTAGGTGTCATGGGTGATGATCCGCGCTACACACACGCAGACACACACAGATACAAACACACCTGACATCACAACTAACGTTACGACATACGTGCAATTAAACCTTAACAATTAATGCGGGTAGTGAAGTGAGCTGCTCACAGCCAGTTCCCAGCTCATGTTGTCTATGCTGTATTTTGCGGAATTTTTCACTTCCCTATCGTGGGCCAAGCACTTCATTCAGCACGGCAAACTCTCACCCTCAAAACAGCCTAATTAAGCCTCAAAGTGTATCTTGTACGTAGTAGGTAAACTTAGGTTTTAGCCAACAATGCCCAATTTTTTTTTTCGCCTTGCCTTTCATAGGAAATAGCACATAACAGCAGTGATTTATACTTTCTTACCTAAACTGTAGAAACCCTTCTGCACTGCTGTCATAAGTCTTTCCACAGCACAGCAAACCCTTCACTGTGAGCATGTCAAAACAGATTCTGGGGAAAGTACGATTTCACTAGCTGAAGAAGATGTAGACAATGGCGGTCACTTGAAACTTTTTCTATCATTACTCTTAGTCCAGAGTAACTTTTTCCATGGTAGAGTAGATATTAAATGCTTTGTAAATGTTTTCACTCCTCACTGACTTATGCACTAAACTGTCTTTTCTTTTTATCAGAAAGTGGGATTTCAAATTTAAATGAATTAGATATAACATCCAATTAAGCAGTGACCAAATTTAAGAACAAGGGCAGATTTGAAATAGCTGCATTTTTTCAGGGGCTAGAAGTTTTCTAAGCAGACACTGTGGGGGTCTAAAAGTTAATGCTATGGCTACTATAGAGACAAATATCCTCACACATGAATGCAATTGGGCTCATTGAATCCACATGCGTCACAGCTTTCCAGAGAGACCCAATTCATGCAATTCAAGACTGTTTAGGGACCATATTAATAAAGCCATTAAAATAACACATTTATATTAACAAACATTGCATGGTTTTTGCACAGTATTTAATGGGATTAGCATAAAATGGGCATGTATGTGAAAAAGTATTCTGGCTAATCTCTGCTATCCATTTTACAAGTTAAGTGCCAACAAGATGATTTTTTTTTTCAGATCTAGAGTGTTTTTCCACCCTATCCCAGAATGATTAGCCAGTGTGGACAAACAGCACTCCAGTACTGACATAGCACTGTGTTGACCCATAGAACCCATTTTCATTCAGAAATCTCTAGATGAGTTGGGAGGTCAAGGGACCCCTTTGAAAATGGCCATGCCAGTTTTTCCATTGCCAATATTTAGCCTAACTTTGGAGCGTGACTTAGCCCCTCTCCCAAAAAGTTAGCATGACATGATACCCATGGATGCCTTAGGTCATGGACCGGCTGGAAGCTTTGGTGGCCCAGTGGCAGTATGTGGCCCACACAATGCCAGTTGACAATCACCAACATAAATGCATGCATTCAAGCATCGATACATGCACATACACAACCTCACAAACACTTGGCCTTTCAGCTTTCAGAGAGCAAAAGCTGTGGCTGCCAGATGGTGGATAAATTTTGTGGACTGATTGAACAACCAAATAACCAAAAAACGAACCACACAAACAAACAATCAACAGAACAAGCTTTTAAAATGGGTAAAAGTACAAAGATCAAATCACAGACCATTCTAATTAGCATGTGTACAACGCCCATGGTGCATACATGCAGGTTCACTTATTTGGTACATACATGCAGGTTTTCACTCCATAATCACTAAATTTGCATCTGTCTCTCACATATTCTAAACAAGTCTTTTTGGGGACTGCCTAACTCTTGGTGCACCTCAGGAGGTTTTGTGTGGAGTAGAAAAACTTTAGGACAAGTTAATTTTCTTGCACCGTTGGAGTAAGGAAAAAGTTAATAGACATATTTTAAAGTATATGTTTTAAATAGTACTTTTCAACAAGTATTGACTTTTATTTAAATAATTAAAAATAATCCATACGTTTATATAAACAATGGATCACATGACTACATACAGTATATGTTAAGCTGTTGCTCGTAATCATGAACCCACATATAATTATAACCCAAACCTGTAGTTCATAGTTTGAGATTATGATCCAATCTCAGGCAGTTTGCAGGCTGAAAACACAAATGACAATGTGATTTACTACCGGCATTCTACAAGTCAAAGATAATTATGCATTTTCATATATCAAACATACGTATGTATGATGCACATACTTATGTTTGATATATGAAAATTAGGGATGTCCGATAATATCGGTGGGCCGATATTATCGGCCGATATTGAGTTAAAAATGTAATATCGGGAATTAGTGTTACTGTATCCATTAGATCCACTACAGGTTAGCATGTTGAGCTTAACTGCTGATTTATTGATTGTATTATTTGCCAAGTTCCGGCTCAGTCGTTACTCAGTCTGGAAAAAGAAAACTATGTTTGTTTACTACTCTGGACTGAAGCTATGCATCTTCCTTGTTGTGATGTTGTCTGTAGTGTTGTTTGAGGCAAAATATTCTCTCTAAAAACACAAACAAATAAATGAATGGCACTTTTTTCAATAACTTGTTTTGTACAGACTGTGTTTACATTTGAAAAGCCGTGTTGCATTTATGTATGCATCCAGTAGGGCATCACAATAAGATTAGGCATAATGTGTTAATTCCATAATAGGTGATATGTGATGAATTTTGGTGTAAAAAGGCTGCATATATCTGTATCGGGTGATATCGGTATCGGAAATTAAGGGTTGGACAATATCGGAATATCGGATATCGGCAGAAAAGCCAATATCGAGCATCCCTAATGAAAATGTATAATACATATATATATACATATATATATTCTTACATGTAAAAAATTCACAATGCTATAAAAAAGTTCCGAGCTTCTCCACTTTTGTGAATCGATTTCCTGCTTTAGGTTCCAGTTCATCAAAATGAACAAAGCCCTCTTCCATTTAGGCCCTTACAGCAATGGCAATCCAAACGTCAGTGGTCAACATAACGTCTGAATGACTTCTAGTAAAGCTCTCAAAACAGTTCATGTTCAGACATAAAAAACAAGCATGAATGCAGTCAATGCTCATAGATACAGTGCCTCATATAGCACAATCACCAAACATTACGATGTATTGCTGTGCTTTGAATTGGCTGCTCCATTCAAATTCCAGAAAATTACACTTTCAATATTCATAGTTGACTGATAAAAGGTTTTCTGAATCGACTTTGGATGGAAATGGTGATTGTGGTCTGAAAAAAAAACAACTACTTACAGTATAACCACCACATCCTGAACTAGAACACTACCAGCATAATGCACCTTAGCTGCCCCCCTCTGACCAACCCCATCCTACCCCCTCCTAAACCCCCACTTTTTACTCACCTAAACCAATAATCCAGCCCCCTCCGTGATGGTTCCACTCCCTCACTTTTTTCCCACGGATTGCTACATCCCACATGTTACTATTTGGAAACCCTGCTTGTCATCTAAGACCTATCAGAGCACGGCATGTCTTCCTGCCAGAAGTGATTATTAAAAGATGTAGGGAGATGGGGAGGGTGGGGGTCCAGGGAGCCGGGAATGCAGTGCAATGAGAAAGACAGGTTGAAGCGAGAAAGAGAGAGAAGGCCCGCTAGTGTCAAGCAGCACCGAATCTCCTGATTCAAAGAGGGATTTTCACATTATGATTCTGTAACAGTGTATTGCATACTTCAAAGACCTTATTACAACGGCCTATTAGCATTCATGCTGCCATTCACATTGCGAGCGCAACACCTGCATGGGAAAGAGGGGTAGGATTTGCGGTGGGAGGATAGCTGAGGATCACAACGTTGGGGCAGATGACTTGGGGAGGGGGATACTTCTCTCAGTGAGTAGTTACAGGACAGGAATATTAATTAATAGCACTGTCTGAGGGCTACAACGGCGACAGAGAAGAAGGCAGCAAATTCATAACAACCTTGGTGGTTATCCTTTGTGTCAGCATTTCCCTTTTCTCCTGAAATTCCATAAATTGAGTGCTTGTTAATGTCTGGCATTATTCTTCATTTTTCTTACTGTCAACAAATCCAACATAGACAAAACAAAATAAACACTGTGTTATTCTGTCTAAAGTATTTTGCAAATGCCTCCCTCCTTCTGCGGCATTCAGCCTTATTAGCCCATTTCTTCCTACTGACTTCCTGGGATATGTAATTCTCACAAACAGATGGGCACTGAAATCTTCAGCAAACGATACTCAAACAGGAGTAAATAGTTAATTTCCTGTTATGTGCTATTTATTCCAGTGGATGGATTTTTCATGCTTAAGTGATTATTTCTGGTAGCAAGGCGGTGTATGTGGAGTTGACTTAAATGAATAAACTGTTGAATAAACTACAGTGGTGATGCTCATCCTAATTAATGTATTTCATGTCTTAATAGGGATGTACTAATCCAACAAATCAAATCAGAATCAACCCTGATACTGATAACCAGATATGACCAATCAACATTAAATACCTGCACATTTTCCTGTCCTGCTCTGTTCATTATATGAGCTACTTTTAATATGCTGCTTTTCTTAATCATTACTTCCTGCATGTCTTTCACAATATTTTTTCAACTTTTTTTAACCAATAAAAGTCTCATTGAGATGAATCTCTTTTACAAGAAGTTTTGGCCTCAAAATATGTTACCTGAAATTGAGTAGACACTGTTTAGCAACAATAACAATAACTTAAGTTGGAATTGTATTAATTGCAAACTTTTTGAAAAGAGGGTAAAAAACATTACAAAAGAGATACGTAGTTGTATGCAGTCTAGCAAGTTGATTTTGTTTGTGAGGGAGAAACACAGCTATGCAGCTTGCTTTATTATTCTGACACTATCTCACACATATTGTATACTGCAGCAGCAAGAAACGAATGTACTGGTTTAAAAAAACGTTTCAAGAAATCAGATTCTCTGTGTACCCTAAACAAGAATTCTGTGTGTGTGTGTGTGTGTGTGTGCGGGGGGGGGGGGGGGGGTATTGTTAATGGCTTCCAACCTTTTTACAGTCCACATAAATAACTGTTCGGCTCCGTTGGCACTTTGCGAACACAACATTTGTCCCATTATGGCAGGCACTCTTTTCCTCCGATCATGCTCTGCTAGTGGGCAGCACTTGGAAATGTGTGGAATGAACAGCCTGAAACAATATCAAGTGTTACCAGTCAACTCAACAGAAATCTAATGAACCATAGAAAACAGCTGGTGGGGTGTACCAAGAGAGAGCAGTTGCATCAGAATTCCTCCATCGGCGGCTTGAGCATGCTTAAGTGAATAAACTATAACCTAAGGCTGGTGGAAAATAGACATGATCCATTGACGTGTGTACAACCCAAAGTGAGGGAAGTAGCACACAAAAGAATTTACTTCTATACGGTGAAAATAAAAGAACGAGATATTAGCAGCTCTGTACTTACAGGTACACGTGTCAAGAATGTTCCCTTTTGACGAACAGTATTGGTCTTTAAGAGGCTAAAAGTGCACCTCTTAACTGAAGGGTACAAAAGGATTTAAAACAAAAGAAGGAACAAATTTGTACCATTTCAACACTAAGGGCACCTGCAACATTAAAAAACATGTGGCTCGTAGATAAAGCTATTAGTCTACTACTTTTAGGCCTAGTAGTAGTCATATAGTTACGGTTAATGTATTTGATTTACAGCCTCTGACTCGCCAGTTAAGAGAAACTTAACTGACATAACTGAGTGACGGCTTCTCTTTGTTCTACTCCTCTTACTGTTGTGAAATTGTGTAAAACATTTTAGGTAAAGCATGAGAGCTGTCTGAATCCCCATTTTGATATTTATGAAAGTGTTATTCTATTTATGAAAAAGAAAATGGAATTTCACTGCTTTTTTCCCCAAACATAGTCCATATTGGACCAGGTCCAGAATCAGAACCATTAATAACTAGACTTGTTAGATCTGGAGTACATTATTCAAGAGAGGCGAAAGTTTATACAAAACACAATTTCAGATTTGTAAAAGTCTTAATTCTATTTGTGAAATTGCAAAGAAGCATCATGGCTGTTGCTGTTGCTGTTGGCTGTCATGGCTGTTGCTGTTTCATATTTGTCGTCAAATTCCTATTCTCTACATTTCTCTTACGATTAAACGGACATGAGTTTCGTTTCTGTCTCACTTCAAAACAAAAGTAGAACAAACAGTCAAAACACCCTCAAACATGGGTCTATTGTTTGATTTCCTTTGTCTCTTACACTCTTGAAACTGTGCCACAGTAGTACCATAATTCAGTCATTAGTGTTGTTTTTCTTTATTTGATCTACAGTATATGTGAAGCCATTTTTGTGATAAGCTTCCTGTCTATATTTCCTCACAATTCTCAACATTTGATTGAGAAATTGTTCAACTTATGTTGTTTATTTGTCCACTAACATCTGCCATCATTTCAGACCCTGCTCTTCTGCTCCTGCCCACCAGTTATCCTCATTGTGTTCCTAAAACATATGCAGGCAGGTGTGACGTCACCTCACATCACCCCAATTTCCTAAAAGTGTGTGCTTTAGACCTGTAGCCTACTTATTTACCACCAATGTGTCTTGTGCCTCCTAGCATATTACATTTTTATTTTACTGCCTGCCTTACCTGCTTTTACCTTGTACCTCTTTAACCTGGTGGTGTCATGTGTTATGCCTGAAAGGAAACTCTGATTTGAATGCTCCTGTTATTTAAGTCTGTATCTGTCATAATGCAGAGCCTTCACAATGCCCATACATTCATACATAACAATTATACTTGATTTTATAGAAACTTTACCCTCTTTGGGACAATCCAGTCTAGATTTTACATGTCTACATATAGTGGTTCTGATTCTGGTCCAATGTGGTCTACATGTAAAAATATAGTGTGAAAAATAACAGTGAAATTTCCCTTTTTGCATTTTCACAAATAATATATAAACATAGTATATACATATATATATATATATACACAATTCTCACAAATCTGAGACCAGATTTACAGGGATATCACACTACTCAGCCTCCCTGGTAAAGTCTACTCCAAGGTGCTGTAAAGGAGGGTTCGTCCTATAGTCGAACCTCAGATTGAAGAGGAACAATGCGGATTCCGTCCTGGACATGGAACAACGGACCAGCTCTTCACCTCTACAAGGATCCTGGAGGGGGCCTGGGAGTATGCCCATCCAGTCTACATGTGCTTTGTGGATCTAAAGAAGGCATATAACCGGGTCCCCCGGGAGATACTTTGGGAGGTGCTGAAGGAGTATGGGGTGAGGGGATCACTTCTGTGGGCCATCCAATCTCTGTACACCCAAAGCGAGAGCTGTGTCTGGGAATGAGTCCTTACCCCAAGTGAAGGAGTTCAAGTACCTCAGGACCATGTTCACGAGTGAGGGGACGATGGAGCATGAGTTTGGCTGGAGAATCGGAGCAGTTGTAGTCGCACCGCTGTGACGAAAAGAGAGCTGAGCCGGAAGGCAAAGCCCTCGATCTACCGGTCAATTTCGTTCCTACCCTCACCTATGGTCATGAAAGCTGGGTCATGACTGAAAGAAAGAGGTCGCGGGTACAAGCGGCCAAAATTGGTTTCCTCAGGAGGGTGGCTGGAGTCTCCCTTAGAGATAGGGTGAGAAGTTCAGCAATCCGTGAGGAACTCGGAGTAGAGCCGCTGCTCCTCCTGAGGTGGTTCGGGCATCTAGTAAGGATGCCCCCTGGGCGCCTACCTAGGTAGGTGTTCCAGGCACGTCCAGCTGGGAGGAGGCCTCGGGAAGACCCAGTTAGAGCTGGTTAATGTGGCAAGGGAAGTTTGGGGTCCCCTGCTAAAGCTGCTGCCCCCGCGACCCTACCCCGGATAAGCGGATGAAGATGAGATGAGTAATCCTCATAGCCCAGGATGTCTTCGAAAAGGGTGTTTATAGCTTGCCTGTGCATTATAGGGTCGATGTTGAACATGCTTTATTAGATAATAAATCCAGGATGGAATCTGAGTCCGCAAAAAAGATTGATAGGTTTTATAGGTAGCTAAAGTAACGTAGTTATCAAGTAGTTTTGCAACAGCATACTTGAAAATGTATGACTATATTAAACATTTTCTATAGACAACATTACCGTTGACTCTCCTGTCGATGCAGCCACTGTCTCTCCTCTTGCCAACAGGCAACCTGGCAACCCCGGCTCCCTGAAAGCTGTCAATCAAAGTCCAGAGGCTTCACACCAAAAGTGTCAAAATCTTTCTCCGCGGGTGTAGAAAGCACTCCACGAGCGAGTGGAAGCTGCCTCTCCCGTGAGTGTAAAATGTGCACCGCAAGTGTAGAAATAACCCTAGGGCAGCAAAGCTGCATCTCCTGTGAGTGAGAAAGAGTCAAATCTGCACTTGATGGTTCATATCTGTGTGTGTGATACATTGCTCATGAGTCATTGTTTTGTGCGCTGGGTATATGAACTAATTCTGAGTCCATAAAATGTTAATACGAAAACAGCTGCTGGAGATAATACTGTTTTTTACAAAACACTTAGTTTGCTTACACGTGTGAGAAGCTGCACCTATCACTCATTTCTGTTGTTGATAAATGTGTCCATCCTGTTCTCCATTCATTTATCATTTTAGAGACTAAACAGGTCTTTACAATATGACATGATGAAAAATGTGGATCGGCATTTCCCGAAGCCAAAGATGACAACCTCAAATGTCTCAATGATAGTAAATTGATATATTTAGTGTGCTGTCATAGGAGGGAATAAAGCAGAAAATAGTCATATTTAGAGCGCAAGTGAGATGTTTTGTTTTTGTCTAAAATAATGTGTCTGAATAATCCCATGAGGAATGGGTCTTTGAAAGGACACGACACAAAATAAATGAATCATTAATTTATTCCTTCATTCATCGTTAATTTAAGAAAAAGAAATTGGACTTATTTTTCTTAAAAAATACTTAAAACTGATTAATCAATTATAAAAAACAAAGTTGTCAATTACTATAATAATTATTGATTGGTCATTGCAGCTCTAGTATGCAGGCATCCCATCCACAACGGTGTTGAGAAACAAGAAAAATACTAAAGAAGAAGATTTGGTCTAAAAAAGAAACATTTTGTTAATGTATTGTGTCAGTCACTCTTTGTAGTAATATTGCCTTGTATGTCCAGAGTTTGAGCGTTTCTGTGATTTTAATAACTTTTTCATTAACATTTTAGACAATGATGTGGATGGAGAGGCGGTAGTCTGTGGACAGAAAGTATGATTGCCTATCTCTTTGACAACTCTTTTAAAAAAACAGCGTAAATTCACCCTTTCTTTGGAAGCAGTCAACACAACACAACAAACATGTGAAGCTCCTGTGTCCCAAGCAAACCAGAGGTAATAATTAAATTATTTTTATTTTTAAAACAGTCTGGATAGACATGTCAGTGATTAACATTACTTATTTTGATGCATTACACCTTTTGTGCAGTGTCACCAACAAACAAACAAAGTCTGAGTACCCTAAGAGGAGCACAAGGGTTAACAAAACTTTTTTTAATGGGAACTGGAAAAAAGTTATTTGTTTGAGACAGGTATCCAACCCACTCGGACTATGTTCAGGTCGTCTTAGCATGGATTGTCCTTTTAAAATGGACGTATATGGGAATGGTTATGTAAGTACTTCTCTGTACTATCCACAATGAGGAAGTCAAACAAATTAAAGACAAGTTTCAACAAGCAAGCACATCAAAGACCACAGAAGAATCAAAATCCTCATGTCCAAAATAGCTGATTCCATCTCTTGTAAGTCCCCACATTGTCAGCTTCACAAAAGCTAAGGCAATATATCTTGTGATATTGTGTGCACATGATCGGTAATTGGATACAACTGCTTTGATAAGCAAATGACAATCAACTTATTTAGACATGGCAATAAAGTATTGAACTTGAACTTGATGAAGGAATCCACGCTTTGTGGGAGATGATGCAACCTCAGTTGAGGCTCATATCAAGGTACTGCTTGAGCAATAAAAAAAAGTAGCATCCCATCATAAATCTGGAGAATCTGAAAACCTTTGCATGGAGATGAAGAGAAATAGTCAAAGGAATGTCTACTGAGGATCTCCTAAAGAGATACCCTTTCCTAAGCACATCATCAGGGGTAAGATCTCTTAAGCTGATAGCCTGTGAATGTTCTCATTTGTCCAGGTCATCGTTATCCCCAAAGCAATTTCAGTCTACAGCAACTGGACTTGGATATTTGTCTAGGAAGACGTTTCACCTCTCATCCAAGAGGCTTCCTCAGTTAATTTATGCATCTGACCAGGCTGGGACTGGTCCAAATAACTGGTGTGGAGATCCAGGTATTTAACCTTTCACAAGGCCGATGATGTCACTGAAACCCTTTGAGCTCCACGTGCCAATGACCGTTGTTGGAGTGACAGTCGTTGGTGGGAGGCTGGTTTCGACCTCGTTAGTGCTCTATTGAGTCTGAACGACAGTCGTTGGAGTCACAGGAGGCCATTTGTGAACAGTTGTTCTTTGAGGTTAGATTGTTGAATCCCCTGGGAAGGGATGAAAGGGCAGCATCGTAAGTTGATACAACTTGAGCTACAGACTGGAAGTAAGTAAGTTTTGTCTCTATAGTAACAATTAACAAAAATTCTGAAAAAAGTGTGTATGCACTTATGTTGTAGTTATAATTAATTCAATTCTTTTTTAACTACAACTGGCATGGCTGCCACTACAGTGCTCCTGTGTTGTGATGTCAGCTAGGATGACCTGGCATACCCTCTATCACACACTGCTGTCCTAAATGATGCCTAAACCTGTTTTTTTTCTTTTTACATGTTAAAGATTGTTTAAATACCTCAAATTGTCCTTCTTTCTCTAATTTTCTTTTTTAAATCTCAGATGTGTGATGAGGTTGATGCCATGCTCCCTTCTGCAGCCGACATATGCCGCTGCTTCTACATAGAGGCCAGAGAGGATGCATTGGCTGAGGATATTGCAGGTACATTTGTGCACATTAAAATAGTGGATTTTGCTACATCATTTTGTCAGTTTGTGGTACCTAGTGGATAGCCATAAGCTATTGTTCATTTTGGATCACTGTACATGCTTTATCAGATCAATCTTGTTATGCATGCTAACATGTTTTTGCCTTATGTAGAAGTGTCCCCAAACTCTATATCCAATTATTCAATTGAAAGACACAGACTGAAAAAATTGCTCTTTCTAAACTTTCAGTGTATTTAAAGTCAAAAAGAACTGAGGTTTCTTCCTACACTACAAAACCATCAATAACAATCAAAACAATCTCTCCATCTGGTTGCTATGGCACAGTACTAGGTGTCAGCCTGTAACAGCAGCTCCCGTGGGTTTTTAAGTTTAAAAAAAGTTTTTGTTGTGTTTGTGTTTTGGATTTTGCTCAACTTTTGGCGACTCTTCTCCGTAATTAATATTTCCTGGGAGAGGACGAACACCTTTCTTTTTTTGAACTTTCACTGCACTTTTTGTGTTGTTTTTGTTTTTGTGATGGTTTTGCTAACCCTAGCAACGGAGGGTCAGGAGCGCATCACTGAGCACATTGTTTACACACGCGACCAGCTGATTGCGCTGTGTGAACCTGTACTGCTGCCTGGAGCCAGACCTGAGGTCCCGAAGGAGCTGCGGAGGAGACGCCGTGGCTGCAGAGCTGGAGTGAAACAGAGGGTGAAGAGGAGGAGACACCGGCGATCGTCATGGGAAACGTGAGGTCTCTGGGGAACAAGACGGACGAGATCGCCGCACTGATAAAGGCTCAGAGGGAATATCGTGAGAGCAGCGTGTTGTGTTTCACGGAGACATGGCTTCACTCATACATCCCGGACCACAGTGTGGCGATTCCCGGTTTCAGCACCGTTCAGGTGGACAGGGACGTGACAAGCAGCGGAAAGAAATAAGGAGGATGGATTGCACTGTACGTGAGTGAGAGGTGGTGTAATCCCGGACACGTTCACGTGAAGAAACGTCTCTGTATCCCGGGCATTGAACTGTTGACTGTGAGGATGTGGCCTTATTATTTGCCCCGGGAATTCACGTCTGCCATCATTATCGGTGTGGACGTTCCTCCTTCAGCTGATGCAGCGCTGGCCTGTGACGTCATCCACTCAGCTATTGCCCAGATACAGACGCTGCATCCTAACGCATTTGTTGTCATCACTGGGGATTTTAATCACGTCTCACTGGATAAAATTCTCCCAACATTTCACCAGTATGTTGACTGCCCCACCAGAGACTGTAACACACTGGATCTGTTGTATGCAAATGCTAAGGATGCATACAGTCCCACAGCCCTCCCCCCTCTCAGAAGATCTGACCACAACCTGGTTCTGCTGACCCCAAAGTATATTCCCCTTGTTCAGCGGCAGCCTGTCCACACTAGGAGCGTGAGGAGGTGGACTCAGGAGGCCGCTGACGCACTACAGGACTGCTTTGAGTCGACAGACTAGGATGCACTTGTTGAGCCACATGGAGAGGATCTGGACAGCATGACCGACTGCATCACAGAATACATCAGGTTCTGTGAACAGTCCGGGTTGGCACCACCATTCCAACCCGGACTGTGAGCTGCTTCTCTCATAATAAGCCGTGGATCACCAATGACCTGAAAGCCCTTCTTAACAAGAAGAAGAGGGTGTTCAGGTCTGGAGACAGGGAAGAACTGAGGAGAGTGCAGCATGAACTCAGGGATATGCTTAGGACCTGTAAAGACGCCTACAGGAGGAAGCTGGAGGCCAAACTCCAGCAGAACAATGTGAGGGATGTGTGGACTGGTATTAAGCAGGCCAGGTTAGGAGACAGCTGGAGAGACTCCACCAGCATAAGGCTGCCGGCCCTGATGCTATCAGCCCCAGGATCCTGAAGACATGTGCCAGCCAGCTGTCTCCTGTCCTACAACACCTCTACAACCTGAGCCTTGGTTAGGAGAGAATACCAGTGCTCTGGAAGACTTCCTGCCTAATTCCTGTTCCAAAGAAGTTGTCACCATCAGACCTCAATGACTATCGACCAGTGGCCCTCACATCTTACGTCATGAAGGTGCTGGAGAGACTAGTTTTGGTCAACCTGAAGCCGCAGGTGAGAGCCCTGCTAGACCCTCCGCAATTTGCTTACCAGCCCCACTTGGGAGTTGATGTCATCTACCTGCTGCAACGAGCCCATTTGCACCTGGATGGGGGAGGAGGTACTGTGAGAATCACATTCTTTGATTTCTCTAGTGCTTTTAACACCATTCAGCCACTGCTACTGGGGGAGAAGCTGCAGGTGATGGGAGTAGATCACACAATGATCTCCTGGATTACTGACTACCTGACAGGCAGGCCACAGTTTGTCCGTATGGGCAGTGTTCTGTCTGATGTGGTGGTTAGTGATACAGGAGCTCCACAGGGGACTGTACTGTCTCCTTTCCTGTTCACCTTATACACCACTGACTTTCAGTACAACACTGAGTTGTGTCACCTGCAAAAGTTTTCTGCCGACTCGGCTGTTGTTGGGTGTATAAGTGAGGGACAGTAGGAGGAGTACAGGGCACCGGTAGACAACTTTGTGAAGTGGACTGGACAGAATCACCTGCGGCTGAACATCAGCAAGACCAGAGAGATGGTGATAGATTTCAGGAAGAAGAGGAAGACGGTTTTCCAACCTCTGTGCATTCTGGGAAAGGATGTGGAGGCGGTGGAGGATTACAAGTACCTGGTTGTTACCATCAACCACAGACTGGAATGGAGATCTAACACTGAAGCTGTTTACAAGAAGGGGATGAGCAGACTTTACTTCCTGAGGAACCTGAGATCCTTCAACGTGTGCAGCAAGATGTTGGAGATCTTTTATCAGTCTGTGGTGGCCAGTGTACTTTTCTTTGCTGTGGTTTGTTGGGGAAGCAGCAGTGGCGCCAGCGACACCAACAGACTCAACATACTGATCAGAAAGGCTGGCTCTGTAATTGGCTGCAAACAGGACACTTTGGAGGCTGTGGTGGAGAGGAGGACACTGAAAAAACTGTTATCCATCATGGATAATCCTCTCCACCCTCTCCAACTCACACTGGTCAGACAGCAGAGCATCTTCTCCAAAAGGCTGCTTCAACTTCGCTGTCGTAGCAACAGATTCAGGAAATCTTTCCTGCCACAATCCATCACTTTTTATAATAACTCTCTCACCTCTGCCTGACAGAGAACTCTGCTCTCTCTACTGTTTTTTTTGTTGTATATATTATTATTGTTATAGTATATTTTGCATATTTGTTGTATATATTATTATTGTTTATTGATTATAGCACACTGTGAACTGTATATATACACTATGTATATATTTGATTCTATTAATGTTATGTACAAGTTTTTATTTGCTGACCCATTACTGCTGTTACAAAATAATTTCCCAGTCTGGGATCATTAAAGTAATTCTATTCTATTCTATTCTATCTCATCCAACAAGACATTGTTACCTACAACCTACATTTTCATTGTATTTTTTTTAAAGAAAACTATGGCTCATTCATTTATTAGCATTTGGATAAGAATGATTTCTCCATTAGTGATTGTCTAGAACTTGAGTAAGTTTTGTCTACTTCAGACTTTTTCCAGAAAGCTTGCAATTAAACAGTAAGAGACAATTCAGGAATAATAATTGGTATTTAATTGGTACTTATTCTTAAGTTCCAATCAAACAGGTATTAAAACAATATTGCCAAGTGAATGGTGTGTGGGAAACAGATTGTTTTGGATAACCACAGAAACCAAGATGATGATATTCTGAATGATTACAGTGATGGGATGTACTTTAAAGAGCATGCATTTTTCAAAGACCCCCCTCAAGCTCAAATAATTATTTTTTATGAGGATGAATTTGAAATTGTAAAACCACTGGGAGCTAAAAGAAATGAGTACCAAATATGTGCTTTCTATTATACAGTTGGGAATTTAAGTGGAAAATATTGCAATATTTATAAATGAATAAATAATAATAATAATAATAATTAATAAATAGCAATGCAGACGGTCACCTCAGTTTGCAAGTTCATCAAAGTCTGGCGTCATTTGTGTTGTTGCAATGCGCAACACAGAGGACAGATGTTCATCCGTCAGCCGTGATCTGTAACGTAACTTGTTGTAGTTCATCACGGAAAATGTTTGTTCGCAGACATAGGTGGAGCCAAACAAAACAAGCATCCTCCATGCATGCCTGCGCAGGTTCGGGAACTGCGTTTCTATCAGTGAGCCATAAAAGCTGTCCAGTGTGGAGGTGGTGAACTTCTCTTTCAGAGTAAGATCGCACTGGATGTCAATCAGTTCGAGTTACACATCTAGGGGTGCTTTCTCGCTGTCGAATGAGAAGGGAGTGGACACCAGCTCCGGTTCTGGTTCAATTTTCTCGAAGTCAGCGAAGCAGCGGTTGAACTCAGTGTGGAGGTGCGTCAGAGTAGCGGAGTATCTGTCAGTGTGGCCGGGTGGGACATTCAGTGTAGCCAGCGTTGGGAAATGTGTAAAAGACTTGTTGCTCATCTGTCTTGAAAACAGGATCAGCTTGGCTTTGAACGCTGTCACTAGTGTTGTTTTTGGCGGCCTGTTTTACTTTGAGTCTAGTCTAGTTTTAGTCGACTAAAAGTCTGAGCATTTTAGTCTAGTTTTAGTCAAAGAAAGTTGTATATTAGTCTCTTTTTAGTAATGCAATTATATTTAATCAATATAATAAAAGTACCTAGTAGTATTGACGAAACCAACATTTTCTTTTAGCCAAACCCATGCAAATATCTTTAGTTTACATGCATGTACGGGCCTAGAATAAGTAATCCAATTTATGTTGATGCTAAATTCAGTTCAGTATAATTTGCTCAGTGAAAAACAAAACTAGTGAAAGTACTTGGCCAACAAGGGGAAGTTTAGTGGACTTATAGAGAAAAACACACTTTACACTCTCACAAACAAATACACACACACACGCTAGGCGCTCGCTCGCGCACGCACACACACACACACACACACACACACATGAGGTCGCATTTCTCCCTTTCTTTTTCCACAACACATTCCATTTTGCTTTCCACGTCTATGTAATGAAAGTGTTTCTTCTTTTCTCCAAAACACGACCCCTTGCTGGTGTCACACTTCGTTCTCATGTTTCTTTAGTTGTCGTTGACCCTATGTTAATGCTAACCCACAGCAGCGGCATCTTCAGAATCCAAATAATGCGCGTGTCGGGATTGAGGAAGTGACGTCGCTCAGACGCGAGACTGGGAGAAAACTACAAAATAATAATAATAATAATAACATGACTAAACGAGACGAAACCACTTTATTTCGTCTCGTTTTCGTCAACGAAAATGAAGAGACATTTAGTCTCGTTTTTATTCGTCAACGAAATTGCATTATATATTTAGTCTTAGTCATCGTCACATGCCCAGTATTTTCGTTTCGTCTCGTCTAGTTTTTGTCACGTGCTAAAGGTTCGTTGACGACAATATTTCGTCATCATTTCCGTTGACGAAAGCAACACTAGCTGTCACATGTGAATACAGCTCATGCACAAACGTGTTCTTCCCTTGTAACTTCACGTTCAGGTCGTTTAGATGGCTCACATCAAAGTCACACATCCAATCCAAGTCTTGCAACTCTGTGAACTCATCTGCTTTACCTATATTTCCCAGAAACGTCATGATCTCTCCTCCCAACTCCCACACACGATGAAACGCCTTTCCCAGGCTCAGCCAGCGAACATTGGAGTGGTACAGCACGTCCGTGTGCTCTGCTCCGCTTTCCTCCAGCAGCTGAATAAACTGGCGGTGGTTGAGCCCTAAACTCAAGTTTACGAGTTTAACCACCGTTTTGGTGACATGATACAGTTGCAGCATAGAATTTCACAGGGATTCTTGGTGAATGATGCAGTTTCGGAAAATCAAATCTGAGTTGGGATTGTCATCTTTCACCCGGTCCTATATCCTCCGCAACAGTCAGACGTTTTTGCTGTGAGGTTTGGAGATCCATCAGTGGTCACGTTCAGTAATTTAGTCCATGGCAGGTTGAATTTCTCCAAACATTCTGACACGCATTCATAGAGGTCACACCCCCGTGTTGTCCCTTTCATCGATTCCATTGCAAGAAATTCCTCCACGATTTCAAAACCATCATTGATCCCTCTTTTTGAAAATAAGTAGCTGGACGGTGTCTTTGATATCTGTGCTCTCATCCAGAGCAATGGAAAAATAGGTTATGTCGGCTGCTCTCTTTAGCAGTTTATCAGACAATGCTTCATCAATCACTTCCACACGCCTGCTAACGGTTTGGCGAGACAGACGGATTTTTTCAAACTGACTTTTATTGTCAGGGCACAGGATGCCAGCTGTCTTAACCATACAGTCTTTCAAAAACTCGCCCTCTGAGAATGATCTTCTGTGTTTGGCTATCTTATGAGCCAGCATGTAGCTTACTTCTGTAACTGTCTCTTGTATGGCCGCCTGCTTCACAAGAATATTCTGACAATATCAGGGCACTTTGTTCTCTCTCCCGTGGCGATAGGTTGGTGGCATAGTTGGCATGCTTCGTCGAAAAATGTCTCTTAATTTCATATTCTTTGAAAACAGAAATTGCATTTTGGCATATCAGGCATACAGCCTTTGAACCCACATGAGTGACACAATATTTAGAAGTCCACTCTGTGTTAAAAACACGACATTCCGAATCAACTTTCTTCTTTTTTACAGCACTCATCCTGACGACCATCAAACTGTCGAGGAAGAGTCGAGGAAGCACATTTTCACCCACTCAAAATTAAAAGAGCGCCCTCTGTTGCAATCAGATGGTATAGCAGTGCAAACCCATATGCCTCTATAATGCAGGATTTTGTTTTTCTTTTCTCCTCTGTGGATGCCGCGGGCCAGACTGAGACAGACTTCTGTCTTTTAGTGCTGGTTGTATGGCCTCCCATTCAGAGATTCCCAAAAAGTTTTGTGAGGACACATTTGTTCTTAAAACAACTGAAGTGCATAAATATCACGTGAACTGTGTAAAAATGACGACGTGCTGCTCTGTACGGTGTCTATGGTAATTGTACATTTGATGCACTGCCTTACTTTGACGTAGCTTCCCCAGATGCAATGCATGGTTTTCTGAAGGGAGTTCTTCCTCTTTTAATGAAGTTGGTTATCTGTGAAGCTCCTAAATAAAAGCACATAACCATACATGAAATCAATGATGAGCTTAAAAATTTAAACATTATGAGGAATGAAAGACCAAACAAACTGCATTGGTTTGGTGGGTTCATGGAAAGAAT
Source organism: Echiichthys vipera (assembly GCF_963691815.1). Lineage (NCBI taxonomy): Eukaryota > Metazoa > Chordata > Actinopteri > Perciformes > Trachinidae > Echiichthys > Echiichthys vipera. Next base: position 9,409,784 of record NC_139826.1, read on the forward strand.
CCTTGGAAATTCTCAAATAATTGGATCAGCTAGTCAAAAATGGTGCCTATTCATACTGTTGCCCTTTTCAATGATTCACCATATCCTGATCTGATTAGACATATTGGCATGTGTTCTTACTTTGCTCAGAAATTGTGGACATCATAATGGCTACAAAAGTGTGAAGTCGCTCATTCAGTAATTCCTTGATAAGACTACTGAAGTCTTTGGAAATGTTTCAACACCGAAGAGTCACTACATGATTCACTATCCAAGACTTATATTGATGTATGGTCCACTTCACCCTTTGTAGTGTATGAGAAATGAAGCCAAGCAAAATCATTCAAAAATATTGCAAGCATAGGTAGGAACTTTGTAAATATAACTGCAATTCTCAGCAACTGTCAAATGAAGCAATGCTGGGAGTTTCCTTCAGATAGGTTCCTAGGTGACTTTGAAATTGCGCTCAGCAAAACCATTAGTGTGCCATTTTCGTCTCTGCCAGGTTATTTGCAAAACAAAATTAAACCAAAGTTTTGAAGATGTGCAGTTTCAGGATTTTGTAGTAGGTCATGTATACACTGAGGCCATCCATTTATTCTTTAAAATTAAGTACATTCTGAATGTTGACACTGTTTGGGTGTTGTGTGGAACACTGTTATTTCCTTTATTCTTATGACAGTCATTCCCATGCTTACCATGTCACTGTTCATAATGATTGGATTTTGCTCAATCCAGGAAATGAGTTAGACCCTCAAGCCCTAGAAACATATTCAGTTGGTGATAGAAAGTATTTTTTCCCTTATAATATGCTGTGTAAATATGTTATGTAGGGCTGCAACTAACAGTTATTTTCCTTGTCAATTAATCCGTCAATTATTTTCTCAATTAATCGATTAGTTGTTTTGTCGTACAATGTCAATGTTGATTACTGTTACCCAAAACCCAAGATGATGTCCTCAAATGTTTTGTTTTGTTCACAACTGAAGATATTCAGTCTACTGTCATAGTGGAGGAAAACCAGAAAGTAAATCACATTTCAGGAGCCATTTCCACTAAAAAAATGTCTCCAAGCAATTACTTGATTATCAAAACAGTTGCCAATTAATATAAAAGTTGACAACTATTTGGTTAATCTCTAATGATCTTAACGTGTTTGTAATATTGTATTTTGCCCAAGTATATTGACAATTCACAACCTGTGTGCAATGGTTTCTTCTTTATGAAATGCATTCATGGAGTTTCCATACAGAAGCGCCACAGTTCCAGTAGTCTGTATAGTCTGACTGTGACCGCTGTTTGTGTCCTGTGTGAAACCAAAAGTCAACATTGACTGATTACAACTTTTCTAAGATAATTAATAAGATGAGTTATGTAGCTAGGCTACGTCACATATGTAACTGAAGTTAAAAACTTACTTACTCTAACCCAGTCAAGCCTTCCCGGATAGTTATGTTGCCTAAACCTAACTAAATTTGTTTTAAAAGTCAACCGTTGTTTAGGTATGATGACATGTTGAGCTGCTGTCACTAGAAGGGGAGCTAACTTAGGTAATGCTCCTTGGGGCTCTTATTAGAGGGTAGGAACAAACAAACATGTGGAGGGTTGGAGGACAAATCCTGAACTTGTAGCCAACAACAATATCAGTTCTGATACCTAATTTCATGGTATCCTTTGCAGTTTTCTTCGAAATTTAAAACAGTATGGAACTTGCTGTGTTGAAATTCAGCAGAAGATCATATTCATGTAGGTTCTGTTAACATGAGGCCAAAATCACACTTGAGTCTTTCTAACTGCTATCAGTTCTGAGATGGTGTCCTTCAGCTTTATTACATGCATCTGTTGCTCTGAGCTACAGTAAATTGTTGACTGAAGAGCCACCACTTTGGTCACACATTGTACTGTATTTACAGATTGACGGCAGAACAAATTCCGTATGATTTTCTTGAGTTATTAATGATACCAATACTAGGTAGCTTGCCATATTCATTGTATTTTAAAGACCATATCAAAAACGTCCATGTTCGCCTCCTGGTTGGATTTTTTGGAATGATACTTTCTGGATTCCAAATCTCCTACTTGGAGAAAAGTTTGTATATGCTGCTCAAATGAGTTAGCCTGGAAACCAGACAAATCTCAGAGCTCATGTTTTATTTGCCCTGGCAGATACGGATCCCTTATCTCTAATGGATGGGTTTGATACTATGTCTGTCATGTTAAGGAGCTTTTTCACTTAATGCAAAATATGTGATGATGCCAAATCAAGCGGCAACTTCCTGGTCTGAGAAATTAAGCCAGTGCGGAAGTACCAAAAACTGCAGTTCATTCAGTGACCACTCGAGGCTGGCTCCAAAACAGAGCAAACCCCCTTCGAGCCCCATCTTAAAATGCCCAAATTTACAGCAGAAAAAATGTTTACAGCCTGGTATAAAAAGGGCTTAAAATTCTGCATAATTAAGTGTGACTGCTTTGAGTGACAGGTGGGTGCTGTTTCATGTGGCTTGTTAGTTGCTAGCCGCCTGTATGCTCCGCAACGGTCATAACACCTGGGCTCTCTGTTGGTGCATGGATACTAAACTGACTCGATGGACGCATGTGTTGGTGCCTTTTGGGGAATTATGTATTGTATTGGACTAATAATATGGCTTTGCTGTGGGTTTAATTGGACTAAAGGGCCGTTCAAGAAGTATGTGCTCCAGTTTTTTACAATGATGAAATTCTAGTATTGTTTTATTTATGTTAGCATTATTTTTTCTTATTAACAGTCAAGGTATTAATATCACACAGCACTGTCCGTATCAACATGAAAAATATAAATGTCAGTCCCCCGTGGACTTCTGTTTGTGTCAAAACCATAAATATGTGTTCTGTTTGAAACAGTGGTGTGGGAAATTCTATTCTCAAGATTAATATCATTATTTTGATTCATTATATCATTGATTTGCTTCTAATTTTTCACGAGACATTTATTGAGTTCAGGGTTTCCCACATAATTAGATTATATTTGTGGTGTTGTTAACTCTGACTGGGAGAGACAGTTACTCCCCCGACAGACCGACACAGGTTAGACTCCAGCACTGCTGCTAGTCTCCAGCCTGCTGTGAGTTTTACAGCCACTTAGTAACTTGGTCTCTTTGTTAGCCTAGCTTGTTAGTCTTCGCTAGCTTGGTAGCTTCAGGGTCATGATGTTCCCCGCTTGTCAAAGAAAGGGCCAGATGTTCCCTGGTCTCTTATTTTTCCCACAATCAGTGCCAAGGGTGCCAGGGTTATGTAACCCCTAACCCTACCCCCTAACCCTTACAAAATGCAAAATTAAATCAGCGGAGGCATAGGCTTATGCACCCAGGGAACATAAAACCCTCTTGGGGAAAAGGTCTCCTATGTTCCCCGGTCACATGCAATGCAGGGAGCATAGGACCTGAGGAACATAGGTACACTCCCGTATCTTTGAGACAGACTTTGTTCAGCCTGCCTTGGCTACGACTCTTTCTCCAATTTTGGATTAGCCGGGAGCAGGTGCAGTCATTACGCTACCAAGATGGCGATGGTGGGAACCACTGGGAGCCACCCATTTTGAGCTTAATTGTGGCTATGGGTGACATTATGGACATTACACCCATTATTTATACAGTTTCTGTGCGTACCCTTGCACCAGGGACACTATGGCAAGCATAAAATCAAGGCGCTGAGGCTGAAATTCTGGTGGCAGAAACAGTGATATACTGCATTGATACAATATAGTCTGTTTACACTTGTCTGCTGCTCAGCACTACTACATACAATTTGATCTTTCACTCTGAGAAGGTCTATCCAACTGCGTCCAGGGGCATTTTGGTCTACAGCCATTGGCAATGCCCCTTGGAAATAGAAATTGAACCAAAAGGTTTGTGACTAACTAGCATTGGAGACTTGACACGTCCTGGTTACAAATTATAATCCACATATCTTGCTTGGACTATAAGGACTATTTCTTTGTTTAAAAAAGAAAAGTCAGACTGACTGACTGTCAGCAACGAGGTCTGTGGATTATGAAGAGTAACTGGGGACATTTTTTCTGAAAGACACACTGCTGTTTATTTTAAACAGCAGACATTACAGATATTGATGAAAATTTCAAAACCTACATAAAAGCGATATATAAGCAAAACTATTGAACCAACGCTGCATTTCTAGATACCACAAGAGTGAGTTGGTAGAGTTTGGCGAACTAACCCTTTACAGACCAGACTAGTGGGACAAAATTAACTTGAGAACTGTGATCAGGCAGCGGCACATGGACATCAGCAGGTACCAGGAACAGATATCCGACCTGGCACCAGACGTAAACACACACAGGGAGGACATTGGGCGGATCAATACAGCTGCTCAGAATGAGAAGTACTGAGCTTTTAATACAGATTGCTTTCTTAAATGAATGTGAACGTCAGCTCAGATACCTCGCCAGTGTTAGTCAGCTTAGCTGAAATCAGAATCAAGAGTTTTCTTTCTCTTTCTCTATTTCGCTCATATTAAAACCATAGCACTGTGCTGCCCCTCAAGTACATGAATATATTGGGTAAAACAGACAACATTAAGTCTGTTGTTTACTAATTGTATGCCAATTCTAATGAACAAACTCAGCCTAAAGGTAGAAGTAAGAACACTTGGTCAATGATTGACAAATATTAAATGCCTTCAATCCATTTACGCATCTGTCCCCACATGTAACTTAGCTGCAGTTTGGCTGTTTGGCTGTTTGGCTGGAGATGTTACCGTACCCGTTATTCTCTGTCATCATATGACCTCTCCACTCAACAGGAGAAAAGACAAACAGCGATCAAAGTAGAATGAAAGAAAGAGAGAAAAAACAACCTGCAAAGTTAACACAGGATGTATTGCAAACGTTTTAATGAGTCTACTCTTAATTAGTGCCACAGGAAATCGATGGTTACCCCAAATGCTTGTCATTAACAAACGAGCAGACAGCCAACCCGTGGGACCTGTGCTGAATAGCTGTTTTTCTGTCACATGTTACAGCTGAGGACTAGAAGGAATGTGAAAAGTGTGTAAGCGTGTGTGTCGTGTGGCCTGCTCAGTGAAGCTGAGCACTGACGTTTGTGATGGCCGGAAGATATTACTTAATGTATCCGAGATTCAGGAAGGCAAATATATAAGGTATAACAGCTTGTATTTCATCATTTCTGTTTCAAACAGATATTATTTGTGTCCCTGTTGTTGTTCCTGATGTTTAAGCTTTAAACGGCAAAAAAAAGTCTATGTCCCCTTTTTCGAGTGACCCTACTTATCAATGGATCCCCTGCCTTCTGTATTACCCAATTGCAGTCACCTCTTCAGAAAAGTTCCTATAATGGAATACATTGCTGCACATTTACTATCATGTATTACAATCAAACTCCATGACAGAAAAGGCAGTTTTGTGTCCTACATCAAAACTCTTGTTGAGTGTGAAAAGCATCTTAACTTTTTAATTTTGGGGATATTAAACCAGCAAAGAAAACTGCATTGCGTTATAGGAGGGCTTTGAAGATTAAAGTTAAGTGTCGTCTCATTCGGCATTACTGTAGGTACTTTCATGCTCGGAGACAGCATAATTTATTTTCATCGGGATCTGTCGGCGTTGGTCGCAGGCAGAGTATGGCCTCTGTTTGTAATGGCTTTGACTCTTTGAGCGCTTGATTGGAACACACATTTTAAAGGGGGACAAGCCCTCTGACTTTGATGGATTTCCGAGCAATATTAGTCAGCGAGCATGTATCCCCCTAAGCTGTGGTGGAACTGATCGAGGTTGACCAAATAATCTGCCAATTCCCTCCCAAGAAATGCAGAGACGACAAAAAAATGTCTAAGTCTCTCAAGCCCTCATCCCCGAGAGCTGGATCAGCACTTGTGTCAAAAACTCCTGTTAAGAGCACAAGATTTCAACTTTAGAAAAGGTGGTGGGAGGACTTGCAGTTTCATGCTTTTAATTCACGTTTAATCACACACATCGTTTACAGGATCACGGAGTGAGTGCTAATGCAGTGTGACAATATTGTTAAAAGAACTGTTAACAAATGTCACAGTGAATGTACTCTTACTTATACCTCAGGTACATAATGAGTCAATACTGGAGAATACATCCATGTTTGTCTGTTTGTAAGTTGTCTCAAGGGCTGGCCTTGAAACTCCCAGTGCGCTCTCATTCATCTTACTTCATAAAGCTTCAAGCTTCCATGCTGGAAAAGATTGTGTCAGTGTTTTTTTTTTCTTTTTTTTTGGTCAGGCAATATCGTCAATATGGTTTATGAAGTTGAGGTCTCCCCAGGTCACATGAGAGCAGGACATGAAAGCCAAGCACTCTGCCTCCACTTCACAAACAAGCTGTCCCTACTTCAAACGGGTGGCAAAGCTGCCCCACATTTCTTCTCTTTTCACTTTCAATAGCCAACATCGCTAATGGCCGGCGGCTCTCTCCATCTCCCCTCTCCACCTGGCAACAGGAGTGCGCTCACAGCCGCGGCCAAAGGTAGCCTGAACTGTGACAGCACACAGCACACAGCACAGCACTGAGCTTTTGAACACAGCATTGACAGCCACTTTAACAATTTTTACTGAGATATAACAGAATACATTTCCTTTTCTTTTTTTCAACTAGAAATAGTAGCAGTGATTTAACAGCAAATGGAAATTTCTAAATCTTATATTAACCAATTTTTCTGCACACTAATTAACTCTATAGTGTTGGTTGATTTTGTTGTTGCTTCAGAGAAACAGTGTGACATAAGGGTGTAAAAGCATGTATAAAATCACAAATCTGTGAAACTATTACAGGTGAAAAAAGCAACATATGCATTAGAAAGAAATGTTTTACTCAGATGTACATTACTGCTTGTTTATTAATGTAATAATTCAGGATTTAAAAAAGAAAATATAGTTTTAATTTTTTTGTTTCTCATTCTGTGGGGACTGTCAGGAAGTGTCACAGTTCAAAAACAAAGTTTGTTTACACCGTCAATGGTGGTAAAAATAATTTCATGATGTCTTTTACATTTTCTTTACACAATGGTTTGCTAACACAGCACTGCTTCCTAGTGGATACCCTTGTGTCTGTAAAAGTATATAAAAAAAAACACACAAAAAAACATGTATGTTCACATACTCGTGAAAGCTACAAAACTGCCTTTCAGTGGGATGCTTTCTCCCTCACTGCCCTCAAGCTCAATGATCTCACCAAAGTAAAAACCCGACTGGATTCTTTTCACCCCCTAACACCATGACATGTGACACTCTCCATTGTTGCCAGTGACACTGACACATTGGCCAGGTTAATCATTTTACATCATCTTTATCATCATCATCTCACCATTAAATATATTATTATCCTAATAATCAGCTTATCTTCTGGGCCACACTGTCGATCTCTGCTTGTGCGTGGTGGCTACCTCGCTAAACTGCCTGAACCTATCTTTCTACAATCGGCCTCATAATGGCCATCAGTGATAGAATAAAAGCCTTGTGTTAACAAATTAAGGGATTTTGTCCACAGAAACGCTAGAAGGCTTTTCATTTGAAATTGAAACAGCTTATTTTTCCTGCAGGATGTGCATGGTTCTCAGCAAAAACACTGAAAATGATCCGTTGATATTGACATCAGCATTCTCACACTTTTCACTAGTTTCAAAGTATATATCTGTAGAATATATCACAAATTACTGTTTCCATTTTCTTTCTTATCCTCTAGTCCTTTCCACAATACTGTAGATCTATACTTTCCTGCGTCTCTGCTCTGTTAGTTGAATGTGTGAGTGTGTATGCAAACAGGTGATGCATCGCTTTCTGCTCATTTGCAAGAAGAGCACACAGGCATTCATGATTCCCCTGCTTGTCTGCCAGCTGAATCATCTTCACCGGCCACCTCCGCCTAACTTCCCCACTTCCGCCCAGTGTGTCAGACCCCTCCCTCACAGACTGTGCCGCCAATTTGACTGGAACAGCAAGTGCAGGCCTGGCAGCCTTCCAGGAGCCTTTCTAAAGCAGCTGAATATTCATCTTCATTTGGAGTATCACCCCCCCTCTGTCCAGGGCTGGGTCCTTTTAACAAGTTGCAAGTGATCCAAGCAGTTTTTTTGCTTCTTATTCTTCTTCTGTGTAGGCAGTGTGCCCTTGTCAACATATTTTTTAGTATTTTCCTAGTCTCTGTGTTTTGACATAGTAGGAAGAAGAGCCGGGCAAGAGATGGCTGCAAACTGTTTTATAGTGAGTTCTATTGATTTGCCTGTTGAACACTAACAACATGGGCTAAACACCAAAATGTCAAGGGCTGACAAATCCAGTTCAACATATTTCCTATGAATGGTAATTAAATTCCCTGTTATTGTTGCTTTATTTAAATTCCACACATTTACAGTCTGTTTTGCATGCAAAGTAGATGTTTATCATTTTTGTTTTGGAACATAGCACAAAAGTTCCTTAATTCAGTCAGTTTGTAATTGCTGGTTTGAGCTTCATAGCTTGGAGGGGTTCTGACTTCAGATGGACACGGGAATCCATGTCGGAAGTGCAAAACACTATTTGAATAGTTGTACAGCTGATGAAATCAAATGATGCTCTGTTGTGTTAGCTCTGGTGCATAACAACACACTGAATACCTCAACTAAATTCACATACCCTTTTTAACATGTTTCTGAGATAAGGATAACAATGAACACACTTTGGATACATAGAATTAGATTCTATTTGTTATGGTGGCTGTTACACACTATATTGGCATTTAGGAGAGGGGTTTGAGGGGAAGGGGCGAGGGAAGCGTGTTTAAGATGAGAGAACGCCACACCACACAGGTATGCTGGTAGGCATTCTTCTTCTTTGGCATTTAATAGCAGACTGGAACAGTTGTAGGCATATATGCTGCCCCTGTCAGGTCCAGAAGCATTACATCCCTGATACTTACATTACAGTTTGTACACATATACAAGAAAAGTAATGCACTGGAATTTAGCAGGAAGTACAAGTTACATCTGGAGCAAAGAAGCTGACTAGCATAACACTTCTGAACTCCATGTAGGGAGGTGAGTTGGGGTGGATGGGTCCCAAAATACAGGCCTTCACCCAGGGGGCCGCTGTGTTCACGTCCCAGCAGTGTTCACTTCCTGGAAGTACAAAGCCAAAGCACAACCTTTTTTCCAATCCTAAATAAGTCATTTTATTTGCCTAACCCTAATGTCACCTTGTGTTGCCTAAACTTAACTGCTCATGTAAGATTAAATTACGAAGATATCATTCAAATTATTATGCATATTTTTCCATAAGGCATCATATGAACCTGTTGATGAGAATATGTTGCACAGATTCAGGTACTGGAGAAAATTCAATACCGTAACATTTTCAGAATTTTGGCATTGTCATGTTAACTAAATATCTTAATTCTCGTGACATTCCTGCTTTAGAGCATAGCCAAACCCAGTGGTGATTGCTCTTAGACTGCAAGGGAAGCTCAGCTTCCCCTAAAATGTCACCAAAAAAAAAAGTGGTGAAATATGTATTGCTGTGTGTACATTTCATTGACTAAATACGTGCTAGAAAGCCTTCATCTTTTGTTCAGAATCAGCTTCTTATCACAGGTAACCGGCGCAACTTCCTTCTCATTCATCCCCGCAGCTCCACAGCGCTTTACAGTCGGACGCTCAGCTTCTACTGACTTCAATGGGGAAGCGTAGAGCGGGTTGTTCCACTGCAGCCAAGCTAGACGGCCATTGGAAAAATGCTGGGCTTTGTCCCGCCCATCGGACGCTCAGCGTCTCTTGGGGTCAGTGGGGTGGCCCGGACGCTCGGCTTCTGCATGATGATTGGATGAGCCGTCTGAGGTGGAATCCTTTTTTGATTGACAGCTAAATGAGCGAATCAGCGATCTTGAAGAATAAACATCCAGCGGAGCATTTTCCAAGTTTTTCATTCTGTTGTTCTGAACTGAACCGGAGACTTTGCCTTTGTTAAAAACGACTAGCATTGTGTTTGACAACTCTGTTCTGTCACACTGCGGTTTCTTTCCCCAACAAGCAGTGGCAGCTGCGGAGCTTCTCCCCCCTTCACTCACATTCACAGGCGGTAACACTTCACAGTGGCCTGGCGCAGCAGCTCCAGCTGGGCCAAGGCCGTTTAAGCAGCCTAGCTCTGCTGTCCATTGAGAGGACACTGGTCAGGTCCCTGGAAAAGACGCCTAGTTGGTACGACAAGGGGTCACAGAGCATTTCCTTGAAAAGGAATGAAGGGTAGTATTTACATATAAATAAACAAACACATTTGTGATGTAGGCCGGTAAAATGAGCTTCCCCTCCTCGGAAGACCACTGGCCAAACCCCAAATGGTGATGTCAAAGATTATTTGCTGTTGAAAACTCTTGGAAAAAATATGCTGTGACATCACAAACAGAATCCATGGAAGTTTAAACGTATGTGGATGATTATGTGGGTTGAGGGCATTCTATATATCTTATCTGAAATAGCAACTCAAGCCACACTGCCAGAAAATTTGTGACTGCTTAGGAAACATCCCTCACAATTGTGCAGTAAAAGCTTAGCAACTGCAACTAGGCAAAGTAGGGTCATCAAGCTTTGGATTTCTCAACATGACGAGGCAGCACGTGGGTCTGCATAAAGATATTTCCGGTTGTATCTCTATTTATTTCCTACCTAAAACCAAAAACGCAAGAGCAAAAGTATAAAGAATGGATTCAACAGTGTGTTCCTCCTTTCTAATGTAAGCTGTTAACATTAGCGTGCTAACTTGCTCACTACCTGTACTGTGCAGGCATAATGTCCAAAGCCACAGAGAATATCATTAGCTAACCAAATTCATTTGTGGAGTTAGAGGTTATGTTTGAAAAATTACACTGGTACACAAGTATCTTTAAGGCAATATAAGTACTAGGTTGGTTAACGTTAACTTTACTGACCTTATGCTGGTGAGAGGCTTTGGATGAAGCGGTAACATTAGCTAATATCAGCTATCATATTGTAGCTAACTTTAGGCTCTGTGTTAAAAACAACAGCAGATAAAAACAATCTTACTGCTTTGCATATCATTAGCTAACCAAATTAATGTACAGGGTCAGAGGTTATGTTAGAAAATTCCATATTCAGAACCGAAACATCTACTGTTTGGGAAGTTACATTCCAGTCAAAATTGTTACATTTCAAAAATTCAGTGGTTAGTCCTAACTCTCAAAGCCTTTCCTTTTGTAAAATATTATTGGATAAATATTGTTTAAAAATATGAACAATAAAGCATAAATCTAACCTCTACTTTGTCCAAATATGGTTTTAAATCCACAACAAAAATAATGGAATTTATTTAAATATCTACAGTAATACAGTACCATTAAACTGGGACTGCATATGACTACTGACTACAGTTCAAGATTCAATATTTTTAAATTTTAAACTAATTACATGCAATACACCACACACAAACCAAGCGCACATCTCCTCCTACACAGTCATCATGAGATATGGAAAAAGAAGAGGCCATGGAATTGTATCTGGGGTTCTAGTGTGTTTGGAGAAAAAGAGTAGCTGGAACAAAGGACAATCTGTAGTTTTTTAGTGATAACTAAACCTGACTAAACTAAACCCCGATGGAATCATCTAGAACTCAACACATAAAGGATGTTGAGGTTCCAAAAAATAGTCTTTGGGATGACCCTCACTTCATACAAGTGATGCACATCATTAATGTTAGCATAAGTAATCATATGCCACAACTTGAGGTTTTTTTTTCAGTTTGTTCATATTTTTAGGAATAAAACTGCCAAATCAGAAAATCATAGAAAAAGAAAGGTCAGACTCAATAAAAAAAGAATAAAACATTTTCATCAGTAGCCTATCATTTCCACACTAAAACTTTGCAACTTCCTTAAAACGAACAACATAAAGCATCTGCATTTGCATAAATTTAAGATGCATTTTTTGGACAGTACCCAAATACTTATATTGCTACACTGTTTAAACAATCACACTCTATTTTTCCACGTCTTCTATGGGGATTATTAACTGCTGGGATGACAAAGTAACCATGAAGCAATAACGTCAGTCTAAAAGTCTTAAAATGATGACATGTAACTATTAATAGCATTTTAACACCCTTTCACAGGGTTCTCATCTGGAATTAACCAGCTGATAACATTAGTTTCCAACCAACTCAGTTGTGACAGTTGTGATTTCATTGGACAAAATCAAAGTTTGCTCAAAATGAGAATGAAAATAAATATATTAAAAAAAAAATAAGTGAGTGGCAAAGCTGCCACGGTAAACTATATTTGCTATGTCAGAATGGAAGGATTAACAGACATAGCAAGATGATGAGGGAGGTCGATTAGCGTTTTTCATTTTCTGTAACACAGGAAGACAAAAACATAGAATTAATTTCAGCCATAATTGTAATTACTCAGAAGTAACAGCACACTTGAACCTCTGAAGGCAGAGAGGTTGAGATAAAAGTTGAGTCAAGTAAACCTGAACTTTTATGCAGCTCAATCTCTGAGTGTAGTGGATATGCAGTTATTGCCAGAATACTTGCATCAGTACCACGTTTGCGTCGCCGAACCTGTTTCTTTTTATTTCAGTGCTCATGTTAACAGGTTGGGGCAGGCAGGCAGTGTGGCTCAGCTACAGATAAATGGTGGTTTGACAATCATGTTGACATCATAACAGCACTTTTACAACGGTTTTGATGTGTAAATGCAGAATGTGTCACATAAAATGTATGCTGTCTTGTGGCTTGAGTGTTATATGTTGTTTGTGTGACTGGCCAATCACCTTTTCTGCAATGTTAACAATATTGGAGAATATTTGCACTCAAGTTGCTGTACCAATGCTTTAATGTTAAATGTCAAAATGCTTTCAACCAGGCATCTGTATGCCATTTTACGTATGTGTTGGCTAACTCTAAGTTAGCTTAAATGCTCTCCGAGTACTCATTGAAAGTTGGGGTCTAATAAAGACAGGCGGAATAAAGGCTGGAAAGCTCAGGCGGATGTTAACTAGACAACCTGGCAACTGGTATTTACTCCGACAAGGTAATGGGAAATGAGATAAAGGTGAGCAGGAGGTGACAGTCAGGTGACCAGGATGAGGAAAGTTAGAATGCTACTGGTGGAAATGTGGAGAATGACAGTAAAGCTTAACAGAGATTGGGAAAGAGGAAATGTGGCTGGAAGGAGGGAGAGGCAGAATGGGCAAAAATAAACTAAACTGAGGAAGTTGTCTTGGCAATGACAGTCCAAGCCTGATATTATTTTCTTTTCATCATACTCTTCTGTTGGTGAAGCATCAAACTTTTCCACCATTTCACTTGCTAACAATCAGAAGAAAGTGTGGTCCTTGTGTGGTGTCATAGGATTTGAAAAAAAGAGAAAATAATGAAAGTAACACAGGGTGTTTTTCTACTGGGAGCGCAACAAGAGTTGGATCCCTTTCAGCCCTGAGAATACTTCCTCGAAACTGCCAGAGGCATGTAAATACATAGTGCCTGTGGCGCAGAACCAGAATGGCATGCTTCAAACTCATTAAAGACAATTACACGAAAAGGCTGTATCTTACTGTCTAAAAAATCTCAGTTGGGATCATGTCAGACCCTTTAAAATAATGTGACATATTGTGTTTACAATAAGTGTGAAATGCTGAATAATGTAAGCAGTGTGTTCTCACTGAGTTAGCAGGCAAAACAAGTTGAAAAGTCTAAAACCTGAGTAGGTGTCTTGTGTATGGTAGATCTCAAGGCATCATGGACCTGAGGGCAAAGAGCTTCACTAACAGAGCAGAGCTCCGTGCAACCTTCCCAGAGTCAGGGCTATTTCTTAGTTATTGCAGTATGTGTGTAAATTCTACTCCTCTGTCAGTGCGAATGGAGAACTTCTGCAAAACACACTGCTTCAGACCCAAGACATTTTCTGCCAATTACATCAGTTTTTTTTTTCAGTTCAGAGTCTAAAAGGGATTTGCCACTTTTTGCTGATATTCCCTGATGCTTGTCAGATTGTGCATTGAGTTTCTGCCTAAAACCTTCCAACAGAGCACTAAAATATACAGCTTCATCTGGCATTTGTTTTACCTCCCTGGCAATTAGGCACATGCTGCGTCAATCTAGCCACAATGTTTTATTGATACATCAGCCGGGCTTGATTCCGCTCACACCTTCTGAATATGCAATACAATTCGAGGTGAAATGTAAAAATGAGTCAGACTAATGTGCAGATCATGATACCTGTGTTGAATGCTATCACTCCATTGAATGGACATTATTAGTGGTCATCAGCCTCAAAGATGTATGTTAGAAGATACCGTGAATACCGTGAAGAACCGTGCTACACATACTGCTAGGCTTGGAAGGTCATCATCTATTGACACGGTAATGATCGCCATGAGCTTGGTCAGTAGCTCAACGAAAGAACGTGTTATGGTTTTGGAAAGATGGCGGTTTGGGTTAAAATTCATACATTCAAGGTGTTTTTTAAAATAATGTTGACTTTACTACATAACATTCTTAATTAAGTTGACGTTGAATTTTGGTTTCAAACAGACACAAATACCGGTTTCAGGGGTAAAGTCCTGTTTTGGTTTACCCATCCACTAGCCCAACCTTCATCTGTATATAGAGTTGTCCCATCTATATCATGCCCTACGACTGTCGCCCTTTATACTACATCATCTTATAGTGCCGCAGTCCAACAGGTGCTCGGAGCATCTAATATGGTCGCAGATGGGTGAATCAGCGCAACAACAGATGATAACAGACGACCGAGCAACTAGGTGGCAAAGTAGGGCTAAACCTCCTATGGTAATGATAACAACTGATACGCCCACTCAATTGGCTGATAACATTCAAAACAAGGCTAATGATGTGTATGCCATAGGTTAGTTTATATAAACAAGGCTTTTTTTTTTTCCTGTCCTGCTTTGAGGGTGATCACCTGCAAACGCATGAAACATTGGATGTAAAGAAGAAGAAGAATTCCTTTAGAAATAAACACTTTATTATACTGGCTGCAGGTTATCAAATCATGGTCCTCCGTTATATTAAACACTTGAAATAATTTGATTGAAGTGAAAGTGTTTACCTGAAAGCTTTGGAGACCTTTGGCAACACTGAAATAGTGATGCCTTTTTCAATTACTTACAAAATAGATCATAATTTGGTGTGCTCAATTTTCTTCAAACTAAGACTTTGCCTTCTCAAAGGGAATTTTCTACTCCACGGTGAACAGCCTTTTTCTATAAAAGTATGATAGAAATTGTGTGTGACAACCGCCACTCAAACTGAGCAGCCCATAACGACAAGAGAGCCAAGAACAGGCTTAATACTATTTATAAATCTCTGAAATGGCAGGGTTTGCAGGAAAGTGTGAAGGAATAAGGGATGGAGGGTAGGAGGTGGTATGTGTATTTTTTTCCACCCCAAAGCTTCTTATGACCTTAGTGTTCCTCCAGTCTAAACATAGTCCCACTGCAAATACAATGGAGCCGTCCAAACCAGTGCATCCCCTAAGCAAGCATGCATTTTAATCACTGTCACACTGCAACGCCGCTGTTTTTTAAAAATGGGAAATATGTTGTTTTTTGATAAAAGCATCTGTTTAATCACTCATAGTTTTGATATTGTGTTCATCATCTGTATTACAGCATACACATTGCTCCATGTCTGTAGATTTTTGTTCATTCATTTTCCAAATAAAGTATTCCTAATCCCAAAAATAGTTTTATCCTGCACACTATAATTTCAACTCTTGACTCTAAGACTCTCTACTTTTCCAAGAGCACAGCAAGTGTTCAATCCTACAACATCCAGTTCTAAGAAGTCCCAAAGGATTAGCCAGATTATTGAATCATGGCTTTAGATAATACCATCAGTTACAGTTTACTTCTGAGAACAGATGCAAAAAGGGGCAATATGGCAATGTTGTGAATGTACTAATGATAGCAGCAGACTTCCTCCAAATAAGCAGATGCGTTGAAGTTTGAACAGCTGTCAAACGTGATGAGCGTGACACAAGCGCCTGCAGCGGAATCTGTGGGACTTTTCTTATGATATAGTGGCCTACACACCAACAGCACATACCAGATGACAAACCACGCTATCTGTGAAACACCTGGCACTTCTCTTTGAGAGAAGATTCAGGGTGCAGAGGAATTGTAATCAATTACAGCATATGCAGATAAAGTAAGTCTAACCACTCAAAGATGACTGAAAATGATGATAACAAAGCAATCATAGAGCTTTATGTCATCTTATATGTACTGTAGACCATGCTGCCAAATTATATAATATTATTATAAGAATCTGTATTTGATGCATTGATTGTTCCTGAACATGACACCCTCAAATGTGACCTGTTCAATCTGTATGCCATTGGTAGTAAACTGTTAATTTTAAGTGCAGCTGTGGCATGACAGGACTGTCTCTTTTAAGGGTCACTTCACCCAAATCATAGAAAATTTAAAAAATCTGAATTCATCACTTGCCTTCTGTGGCACTGTCTCTACCCATGCAAATAATTTAGGTTTGGAGATGTATACCTCCAACCCACAGCAATTAATTGAATTGATCGTGGTGCAGCACCTGAAAATGTCATATGAGAGGACTCATCAAGAGTGGAAACAGGGTTCCTGATACTCCAGGTAGTAACTGAGGACGCAGTCAACTGTTTTAGCTGGAACTACTTTTTCCCAATTAAATAGATCCTTTCACATCCGTTTAAACTACGTTCATATGCAACAATTTACATTAGCGACTTATCTTCTTTGAACACATTGAAAACATTTTCAATACTAACTGTATACAATATGTACATACTATTGCTATATTATTCTGTTTTGACAGTTGATTTACAAGCAATCCACTTATTTAAACATAAGATGCTCATTTTTCAGGTTCATATTTTCTACAACCATACATGCGTCCCGACCTAAAGATACAGTTACTAAATACAGGCTGTGTGCATTTCTCTGTTGAATAAGCATATTGATACTCTCACAGTATTTATGTAGCACCTCAGCCTGCTTTATAATAAGAACAAAAAGAGCTCACATTTTACAATATGTGACCGTTAAGGATTTTATAATAACATGAAAGTCGATGGGTTAGATTTCAAACTACAACTTAAGAATGGTGCTGCTAATCAGATTTCACACAGATAAGGGTCAATTACTATTAAAATGTAATACTTTTTTTGGTTTACAATTTACAATGTATTCAATTCAATTCAATTCAATTTTATTTATAGTGCCAAATCATAACAAAAGTTATCTCAGGACACTTTACAGAGTAGGTAAAGACCACACTCAATGACTTATTTATGATTTACATAGACCCAACAATTCCTCTGTAGAGTACAGTGGCAACGAAAACCTTCCCTATAACAGGCAGGAACGTCAGACAGACCCAGCTCTGTGGAGGACGGCCATCTGTCTTGACCGGTTGGGGAGGAAGAAAAGGAGAGAGAAAGAGAGAAAAGACACACAGATGGACAGAGAGAGACAGACAGACACACTTCCAGAGATGCAAGCAAAGCCTAACAGTAACTATAATATTTATAGTAATGTGAATATAACGTATATGTTAAGGCAGTTAATACAACAGAATAGTAGAAACAATCACAGCTAAGGTGACAGAATATGAAAATGATAATAATTATGGTGGCAAACATGATCAATGATGAGTAGTGGCAATAGCAGCTACGATACAGCTACAAATTTTATAGTTTATTAAACTAGTGATAGTATATATGAGTAACAGTGACAATAGCAGCAGGAAGCGTCATGTAGGACCATGGCAGCAAGCACCACCACGATCAGCAGAGACCTGCGAGACGACAAAGCACAAATAGCTCCGGGGAAGAAGCTGAATCAGTAACATGCATTGATGGGACATGAATGATTCAGACAGAGAGGAGAGAAGCTCAGAGTATCAGGAAAAGTATTATCCCCCGGCAGACTAGGCCTATAGCAGCATAATTAAGCAGAATAAAGGCTCATCGTAAGCCCTAGCTGTAAGCTTTATCAAAAAGGAAAGTTTTAAGTTTACTCTTAAATATGGGGACAGTGTCTGCCTCCCGAATAACATTTGGGAGTTTGTTCCACAGGAGAGGAGCTTGGTAGCTGAAGGCTCTGCCTCCCATTCTACTTTTGGAGACTCTAGGAACGACGAGTAGCCCTGCATTCTCAGAGCGCAGAGATCTAGTTGGGTGATACGGTACTATGAGCTCTTTAAGATACGACGGAGCCTGACCAATAAGAGCTTTGTACGTAAGGAGAAGGATTTTAAATTCTATTCTAGATTTTACAGGTAGCCAGTGCAGAGAAGCTAATACAGGAGAAATATGTTCTCTTCTATTTGTTTTAGTTAGTACACGAGCTGCAGCATTTTGGACCAACTGGAGACTCTTAACAGACTTATTGGAGCAGCCTGATAATAAGGAATTGCAATAGTCCAGCCTAGAAGTAACAAATGCATGAACAAGTTTCTCTGCATCTTTCTGAGACACAATGTTCCTAATTTTTGCAATATTACGCAGGTGAAAATATGCAGTCCTTGTTGTTAGTTTTATGTGAGAATCGAAGGACATATCCTGATCAAAAATAACACCCAGATTCCTTACTGTGGTGCTGGAGGACAACACAACATCATCCAGAGTAACAATGTCTTTAGCTATTGAATTTCGGAGGCCTTTGGGGCCAAGTACAATAATTTCAGTTTTGTCTGAGTTTAACATCAGGAAATTGCAGGTCATCCAGCTTTTTATTTCCTTAATGCACATTTGAAGTTTATCTAACTGATGGCTTTCTTCTGGTTTGATCGACAAATATAATTGTGTATCATCAGCATAACAATGAAAGTTAATGGAGTGCTTCCTTATAATATTTCCTAAGGGAAGCATATATAAGGTGAAAAGAATCGGTCCAAGGACAGAACCCTGTGGGACTCCGTGACTAACTTTAGTGTGCATGGAGGATTTGTCATTAACATGTACAAACTGAGATCTATCTGATAAATATGACTTAAACCAGCTCAGTGCGGTTCCTTTAATGCCGATCAGATGCTCTAGTCTGTGTAGCAGGATGTGATGGTCAATAGTGTCGAAGGCAGCACTAAGATCTAGTAAGACAAGTACAGAGACAAGTCCTTTGTCTGAAGCTATTAGAAGGTCGTTAGTAATTTTCACCAGTGCTGTCTCAGTGCTATGATTTGCTCTAAATCCTGACTGGAAATCCTCAAATAACTCATTATTATGTAAAAAGTCACACAACTGATTGGCAACTAATTTCTCGAGGATCTTAGAGAGAAAAGGAAGGTTAGATATAGGTCTATAGTTGGCTAGTACCTCAGGATTGAGACTGGGCTTTTTAAGAAGAGGTTTAATTACAGCTACTTTAAAAGACATTGGTACATAACCTGCTGATAAAGACATGTTAATCATATCTAATACAGGAGTGCTAATTAAAGGTAACACTTCTTTAAGTAACCTAGTTGGAATAGAGTCTAGAAGACAAGTAGAAGGTTTTGATGCTGAAATAGTAGAGTTTAATTTGTTAAGGTCGACTGTAGAAAAGCAGTCCAAGAATATATCAGGTCGTACAGTTTGTAAGGTTCCTGGGTTCGATGAAAGATTGGTGCCAAGCGAGTTGATTTTGTCTCTAATAGTTATAATTTTGTCATTAAAGAAGGTCATGAAGTCGTTACTGCTGAGGGTTATAGGAATACATGGCTCAATAGAGCTGTGGCTCTCTGTCAGCCTGGCTACAGTGCTGAAAAGAAATCTAGGATTGTTCTTATTCTCCTCTATTAAAGATGAGTAATATGCTGCTCTGGCATTACGGAGGTCCTTCCTATAGGTTTTAAGACTTTCTTGCCAAACTAAGTGAGATTCCTCCAGTTTAGTGGAGCGCCATTTACTTTCCAACTTTCGCGATATTTGTTTTAATTCACGGGTTTGTGAGTTATACCACGGAGCTAACTTCCTCTGTTTTATTATCTTCTTTTTTAAAGGAGCAACAGAGTCAAGTGTTGTTCTTAGAGAGCCTGCAACACTTTCAACAAGGTGATCAATTTCAGAGAAACTAACGTTAGTGCAGGAGTCTTGAATATTAGGATGAGGCATTAAAGTAAATGCAGATGGAATCGCTTCCTTAAATTTAGTTATAGCACTATCAGATAAACATCTGGTGTAGACACTTTTACCCAGTGGTGAGTAGTCCTGTAATATGAATTCAAAAGTTATTAAATAATGGTCTGATAAAATAGGATTCTGTGGAAAGACTATTAAGTCATCAATTTCCACACCATAAACCAAAACAAGGTCGAGGGTGTGATTAAAACAGTGAGTAGGTTTATGTACACTCTGACTAAAACCAATCGAATCTAATAGAGAGATAAACGCGATACTGAGACTATTATTATCGCTGTCTACATGAATATTAAAATCACCTACAATTATTACTTTGTCGGATTTAAGGACTAAATTTGACAGAAACTCTGAGAATTCGGACAGAAATTCAGAGTACGGACCAGGAGCACGGTACACTATAACAAATATAATTGGCTGCACAGTTTTCCAGGTTGAATGTGAAAGACTAAGAACAAGACTTTCAAATGAATTATAATTTAGTTTAGGTTTAGGGTTTATTAATAGGCCTGAATTATAAATAGCTGCAACGCCTCCTCCTCGACCACTGCCTCGAGAAATATGAGTATTAATATGACTGGGAGGAGTGGATTCATTTAGGCTAACATATTCTTCGGGACGCAGCCAGGTTTCGGTCAGACAGAGTAAATCAATATGGTTGTCTGATATCAGATCGTTTACTAATACAGCTTTAGATGAGAGAGATCTAATGTTTAAAAGTCCACATTTTATTTTCTGATATTGTTGCATTGTCGCAGATTTTGCGTTGATTTGTATCAAGTTTTTCTTTGTAGCTCCTC
Organism: Echiichthys vipera; assembly: GCF_963691815.1. NCBI lineage: Eukaryota > Metazoa > Chordata > Actinopteri > Perciformes > Trachinidae > Echiichthys > Echiichthys vipera. Next base: position 9,430,715 of record NC_139826.1, read on the forward strand.
TTCTGTTCATTTTTGATCTGTTTAATTTAAATGATCGTGGGGCAGACAGTGTTTGTATACTAAACTGAGCTGGAAAATGCTCCACAGGGAGCGCAGAGAGGTGTGTAAGACTGCCACTCTGCTTCCTGGGCACCTGCGATAAGGGCAGCGCAGAGAGGTGTATTAAACTGCGACTCTGCTTCCTGATCCCAACACTGGGTTGTCATGGTTTTAGACCGCTAACAACTGCGTCCAGGTTCTTAGATATGAGAGCGGCACCCTCCAAAGTAGGATGAATACCATCTCTCCTAATAAGACCAGGTTTCCCCCAGAAAGACTGCCAATTATCTACGAAGCCCACATTATTTACCGGGCACCATCCAGACAGCCAGCGACGGAATGATGACATGCGGCTATACATGTCATCGCAAGTCAAGTTGGGCAGGGGACCAGAGAAAATTACGGAGTCCGACATAGTTTTTGCATAAGAACACACCGACTCCACATTAATTTTAGTGACCTCCGATTGACGTAATCGGGTGTCATTACCGCCGACGTGAATAACAATCCTACCATATTTACGTTTATCCCTAGCCAGAAGTTTCAAATAGGATTCAATGTCGCCCGCTCTGGCCCCTGGGATGCATTTTACTATTGTCCCTGGTGTCACTAAGTTCACGTTTCTCAAAATGGAGCTGCCAATAACCAGTGTTGTTTTCTCAGCAGGCGTGTCACTGAGTGGAGAAAACTTGTTTGAAACGTGAACGGGTGGATGGTTAACCATGGGCTTCGATTTAGAACTATGCTTTCCTCTCACAGTTACCCAGGAGGACCCTGGCTGCTCAGGGATTGCCGGGGGAGGGCTAGCAGGAGCTAACGCTACACTATGTGGCTTCGCACCGGCTGTAGCGTAAGACTGAGCTTCCATGGTGCGGAGCCGTGCCTCTAACTCACTGAGCCTCGCCTCCAGCGCTACAAATACACTACACCTATTACACTTACCATTATCACTAAAGGAGGCAGAGGAGTAGCTAAACATACGACACTCCGAGCAAGAGAGAGCAGGAGAGAGAGCGGGGGAAGCCATCACCAGCCGTGAAGCTAACTGCTAAGCTAAAGTGGCTAACAGCGTGTAACGATTAATTAGCCAGAAAGCGGCTGAAAGAAGGAGAGCTGTGAGTGCTTGAGTAGAACTAGTGGATGTTTAAATGTTAAGCGGTAGTTAGCCGCTGTGGTGAATATTATAGCAAAAACAGTTGAATTTAGCGAGAGCAGCTAACAGTGAAACAACAACGAGTGACCAACACACAAGCACCGGAAATAACGTAATACGTCACCGTAACACGTCAGCACGTGTATCACAATTTATTTTGAATATTTGCTGTGAGAAGCATGTGCATTGTACTGTGGGAGAATAGTGCATTTAGAAATAACCTGAATTAGAATTATTTACAGCTTTTCTCTTTCTAAATATAAAATAAATCGTATTTTTTTTGAAGTCATAATCAGTAAGATTTGCGATACATTGTTTTATGTTTTAAAAGACAATTATAGATGAAAATCATACAGATTAAAGCTGTCGGAATGAAAAGTGGCAGATGATGCCATGGAAGGATTTATTGGGTTTTACATACATTAAAAAAAATGTTATCAAATTAATGATCAGCTCACCTTTATCAGCTCCTTTTGCCTTTCTTGCCCTCTTATATCACAACCCCCAACTTTCTCTTACTCAGTTAGAGTTCTACTGTAGCCTGTCCTGCCAGTATTTTATATCTGGGCATAATAAAGTGGACAACTCTTATCGGAATGAACAGATTTTATTGACTGAGTAGCATCACATGAGATGATTTACAACACATGCTATTGGTCTCTGAGTTTCTTGGCCTGCTAAATCAGTGCCGTAAATGCTGAAAAAGCTATGCGGGTTAAAATAGATATATTTGGTCAAAGTTGAATGCATTGTGGTTATGTCTTGCTTGGCAGCTGGATTCCCACAATATCACGTGTGAATCGTAGGACCAGATCTTGTGTGACCACAAGATCACACGAAATCTATCTTGTTAGGCTTCAAGCAACGTAGGGTGACAAACGGTGACAGTACGTAGAGGGAACTTTGATATGCTGTGAGACACATTTCCTGATAACAACTAACACTATCACAGAATCAAAGCTGGAGCACAGCAGGAAAAGCTACAGTGAGATAAATGAGGTAACAAGACATCAGTGGTGTGGCACTACTTTTGCTATTTAAGGTCCAGCTTAGCCATGACAGGGATCGGAAACAGAGGGCAGGGGTCCTTACAGCTACTTCAATCAATACGTTCATATTCATAATGAGTCAAATGACTATGTGTATGTGAAAGAGGTGACAAACCCATGGATAATTATCACTTGAATTATCAGCTATCAATGAGGCTTAATTTGGTTTTTACCAGTTTCAGTCTTATCACTCACATCACTTTCATTGAAAAAGGTCTAAAATTGTACCCACTGTACCCTACCTGCCCAGCACCAAATGGAGGCCGAAAAATTTAGCAATTTGCTGGTGAACATGTTAGAACATAGCAGATGTTTTCCTCAGGAGCGGCGAGCCAAACTCAAAGAAGAGTGAATATTGGACATTCATCAGGTGGCCAAAAATAGAACACCATGGCAACACACAATATGTAATGTAGTATTTATTTGGACATGTTTTACAGAGATTCTTTTGGTAAGTGTAATCGATGTAATGTTAAACTGCAAAAGCCTTGCACAGACTGAAGATGAATGTATCAGTGGCTGGGCTTCAGTCCATAATTATTTTGTGATAGCTGGGAAAGGATGGCATGTTTAGTTTGAAGATTTTAGTTCATGTTTGCACAATGATCTTACTTAAAATAAAGCTCAAACAGTTCTTGGTCGTTTTTCAGGGTCTGAATCTACTATCGAGGGATGCCAAAAGAAATATTTAGTTTTTTTATATCAGAATAATTGTCTATAACAACTGAGAAAAAAAGTGTTTTGCACCACCATCAGCCCCAGTAGATAGACATAAAAGAAGATATATATGTAGAAACAGATAGTATACAGCTATAGATATCAAATAATACAATTCATTTTTTTATTTTCAGACGAGAAAACAATTTTACTGACACTAGCCTTGGTTTTACCTCCATGAATAACACTGTACAGCCTTTTATTTGGTGTGAAGTCTAAGACAATCAATTCAAACTACACAAAGATAATCTCCTAACCTGCCCAGCTACTGCTCTGCAGTGTTGTGGAATGTCAAGGATCCTTTGAGCCATTTTGAGTTTCCAGTGATGGATATTGGCAAACAGCTTGCCTCTGTGAGTAAGGATAACCTTCCATTTGATCAATCTTTCACCCGTCTCTAAGACTATACCCTCAATAAATCAATAGCCTAGATGTGTTTGTCCTGGTGCTTTCCATTCTCCCCAAGCCCTTTCCATACGCTCCTGTCCTGAGGTACCTTCCTTTCCCTTTACTACTCTTGAAATATCCTCTTTGATATCTATGTCCCTTTGTTCTTCTTCTACATCTTATTTCTACGCTTATTTGTCAGGCATGATCTAAAAGCTGTTGCAAATTGCATCCTCTGCTAATTTGTCATGATACAGTATTGCACAGTATTTCCCAGTGTTTGTCATCAAACAGTACTTCACACTTGGCTGTCAGTTTTGGTTAATTTTATAGAGAACAAAGGACATGTTCTGTATGCAGCACCAAGGGAGAAGTCTTTTTAGACTGTGAAAGCTACAAGATATGAAAAACCAAACACAGAGGGAATTTGATTGAGAGTCGGGACAAGTGGCAATTTATCATCAAACAATGAAGTAAGGCACTGAGAACAACAGGACTTAGGGTGGTAGCGTTAATATTTTTCCATTAAGATTATTCCAGCCTAGAGAAAAAAAACATTTTTGCTTTTAATTTCATGTTAGAACAGAGTCATTATTTTGTAATACTCATAGGAACAAGTTTGTGGATGCCGCAATTAAATTTCCTGAACAAAACACTTTCGGTGCGGTGGTACAATCCCAATAGGATTGCTGGTCGCCTTCTTTCTCTCCTTAGATTCAGTGGAAGGGGGTGTCTAATGACTTCAAATAATCTCACAAAGCGTCAGCCACATATACCAATTATTAATTAGGAAATGGAAATCCCTCAGAGATCTAGTCCTGGTAAGAGAAAAAAAAATTAGGTAGTCCCATAGTTGCCAAGCTCCAAGCTATTTCAAGTTCATCATCAAATGCAGGATGTACCGCCAAGTACCTACAAGATATATGGATAGATAAATTAAAACATCTACAGTGAGATTATATGGTATATATAGTGACACAGTTACATGGACTTTTTGTTCTAGGATGTAGTTACACATTAGCCTGCTGTTTAACTGATCTATTAACACTTCAATATTTTAAATAAATAAACCCTATTCATTATTAAAATTGTAACTTTTAAACCAGCAATAACATGAAGTGGGTTTTTTTTTTGCCACTTGGTGACAGCGGAGACAAACTGTGAACACACCTTTAACATATCATCACCTTGTTGAGAATTTGTCAACAGTATCTTTAAAACATATTTTCATGAACAGGTTCGTTGGATGTTATCCAAAAAATTTTGCCCAGAAATCCGTAAAACGCTGTATGAAAAATGACTCTAACTATTGCTTGGTTTATATTTCTCTTCCTAGAGCAGAGTGAATTTTTGTTTTCTTAAGTACTTTGGTCAGCTTGTGTAGCTAGTTAAATTTCATAGTGCCTTTTATTTCCTCCTCGTGAGTGATTTTCTTTTGTGTAACTTTCAAAGATAAATATTCAGATCAGTGTAGTTATAGTCTGTTGCCTTTTCCTCCCTCAGGAACGTTTTTCACTTTGTTTGGTGTTTCTTGCCACGTCTGTTTTGCTTGTTAATTCCGTCGTCCGAACTGACAAGTATAGAGTTTTATACAGTGACGTGCGGTGGGGGTTGGAGTTGGAGAGACACTGACTCACAAGTCAGATTTATAAACATACAGTAGGATGCCAATAGGATAGGATGGGAGAATAGGAGCGAATAGAATGCTGAAAACCATTTTAAAACACCAGTGCCACTGTATATTGCAGTATATCTTACCTTTACTTGTAAATGACTTCTTCCTTTGACTGAAAGTCCAGCTTTGGAAAATTTCTTAGTTTAGAAATCAAATCCTCCATTTTCAGGGTGAGAAATGACAGCTTGTCTTTAAGCTCTACAGCGTCGCACAGCACACTTCTTGTGTTTACTTTTTGCACACGGGTTAGAGTTCACCATGACCTGGCTGGCTATCAGGCTGCTCTCTATCACCGCCTTCTTTGAGGCAGAGGTACTGCCTGCCTCAAGGCAAGCATTTTCCCATCTGTCATATCAATAGATGTAAATATTACACACATACGTAAAATACATTACTGAACACCATGGAAAAGAAGATGTATGCTTTTATTACATAAAAGTGTCCTCAACCATCATATTGGAAACATACACAGAAATGGGAACAAGCACGCGCCATTTGCACATGCTCAATCCAGTTTGTGAGTGATTGCGCAATCTGGAGGGAGGCTGGGCTGTCCATGCCTCACCTCTCGTCTCCGAAGAGACTCCATTTATTTAAGCAGGAAATACAGAATTTTCTGCGATTTTTACTATAAAAATGGTCAAAATACATTAAGAACCACACCAAAATCTTAGTCCAGAGGACAAATATTAATACTTGTGTTATTTTATTATTTCGTTTCTTTTTCCTCTCATGATGACAGGGGAGGCACAGCCTCACCTGCCTCCCCTGACTGCACGTCACTGGTTTTATAGCCTGTTTATTTATAGCTCTGTCTTAGTCAAGTCCTAACAGCAATATGTGGAATACACATGAATTACTATGCATTATTTTTGTTGTTATCGTACAAAACTGCATGAGACGGCCCTCAACTGAAGTGTTTGTCAGAGAGCACCCCCCCCCCCCCCCCCCCTAAATACCCCATATGTTATTTGTACAATAAGCTTACTGCAACCCATACTTGCATGTATAATGGTGGTAGCCTCTATTGGACATAGTAAATAAAGAAAGTAAGGTGACATAGTAAGAGCAACAAAGTCCATTTAGGGAGAAGGGTGGGTGGATGGATACGTCATGTAGGAATTTTACACACAATACTTAAGTCAAATCAGAAGGACCTCACAGAGTATATATTGCGTAATTCAAATTCTACAGGAGGCTTCCTTGAGTCAGCAGTGTCGTTGGCAGTTTAGTGCGCCAGCAGGCATTTATTAGCAGAAGGACATCAGATGATACAGACGTCTGGAGAAATGTTCTATTCTCTATCTAGAGTAACTGTGTGCAACACAGTACCCATGATCAGAGGCAAGAAGTTCTGATATCTAATACACACGCTGGGCTACACGGTGGTGTAGTGGTTAGCACTGTTGCCTCACAGCTAGAAGGTTCCAGGTTCTCATCCCGGACAAGTTTCTGGTTACCTTGCCCACCCTAACTTACTTGATCTGCAAGTTTAAGTGTAGCATCTTTTATTAGTTTCTGTCGTTTGTTAGCTTATTAGCGCATAACTGTCGTTGGCTGACAGCTATGATGGCAGTGTGTTTTCTCTCTGAACTTACAGTCCATTCTGAGCTGGAGGTTCCACGTTTCTTTGACGGTGTAGTAGTATAATAGTTTTTCACATATTTTGTTGTGACGTACAAACTAAAGCATGCCCCAATATGTTTGAATCTCGGATTGCAGAGAAGACATCTCCTTCAGTAGAGGAATGTGAAAGCACCAAAAATGTGACAAAATTTGGTCATAAGGGAGGGGAGACTTTAAGCCCAGTATTTTCTCTGTAGCTGTTTAGGATCTCTACCAACCCTGTGGGAAATATCTGTCCCTTTCCCTGCTAAATGTTCCACTATGTTCACCAAGTAGTCACTAACTGTGTATATGTGTTTTTTTCTTTGTGTAGATCAGGTAGTGTACAGTGGGTTTTTAGAGCTGTATTGTTGAAAACAGTAGCCTGTTTTGGCCAAAAGCAATACTATAAGAGTGGTCAGAGTGAACCAAAACAAAAAACAACAACCCTATTATATTGTCACATTATTTTGACATTGTCATTTGAGCCATTGTTATTCTAAAGATTATAACTGCTTTACATTTAATGTGTATTAATATTTGTGTTAAACTACAATGTTTTAGTGCTTGCTGCTGGTGGAACTGTGATTGCAAAACAAAATACCTTTAATTTGTTGTCTTTTGCCTTTTTCACATTGCATTACCCTTTAAAGATTGAATGTAAAGTTAATTTTCAAATAATTTGTTATTATAACAACCTCATGAAACCTTTGGTCGATCACAGCTGTCAGGACTTGTTGAATTTAAGTGAACTCCAAAGCCACCCATTCTCATCTCAACTCATCAAATACACCAGCTTGGTCAGGACCCCGTGGTGTGATTTTTTTTTTTTACTTCTTGCTTTGACACCATTTTCAGTGAGCAGGGTATGCTTTGGTTTTAGGCAACAAAACTACTTAGGTTTCTGCAAAAAAAAAAACTTGTTGGTAAAGTTTAGGCAAAACAAGTATTTGGTTAGGTTTGGGGAGGGATTGTGGTTTGGGTTAAAATAAGCATGTTTGTTACGTAACTTATATGCACATTAACAGCCGTCTCCTGGGCTCGCCATCCACCCGGGCCTGGAAGTCGAGGCCTAAAACTGTGAAGCACCTTGAACCATAAAAGTGCTATATAAATGCAAGGAATTTGCTATCTAGCATAAGCCTGTGAATGTTCTCATTCGTCCAGGTCATCATTATCCGCAAAGCAATTTCAGTCAAAAACAACTGGACTGGTTGTTTGTCTAGGAAGACGTTTCACCTCTCATCCAAGAGGCTTCATCAGTTCATGTACGCATCTGACCAGGCTGGGACTGGTCCAACTAACTGGTGTGGAGATCCAGGTATTTAACCTCTCACAAGGCCGATGATGTCACTGACACCCTTTGTGCTCCAAGTGCCCACGCCCGTCGTTAGAGTGACAGTCATTGGTGGGCAGTTGGTTTCGACTTCGTTAGTGCTCTATTGAGTCTGAACGACAGTCGTTGGGGTCACCCGGGGCCATGTGTGAACAGTTGTCCTTTGAGGTTAGATTGTTGAATCTCCTGGGAAGGGATGAAAGGGCAGCATTGTAAATATGTATCTAGCATAAATATGTAAATATGTAAATATGTAAATATGTATCTAGCATACTTTGTCATCTCAAAGCCTCACAGTTGAAGAGTGGTGTGTCAAATACAGGCGTTAAGGAGTCAGGAAATTAGGCAGGCATACAAAGAAAAACCTAAGGGCGCACTCACACTGTCCTTCCGCACCGCTCCCCGGGCTTTAGGGTACTTGTCCCCCCCTCCCTCCCCCCCTGGCCAGCCCGTCACACTGCCTGGGCCTCGCGCAAATGCTTCTTGCCTGTCCATACATCATCACGCCGTAACACGTCACATGCATTGATGAGGTCATCGCGATGCATCGCTTAGTTTACAAATCTTTCCATAGACCTCGGAACTTTGTGCGTCTTGTCCGACTGTTTTTGATTATTTTCATCGACCAAATCTGCAGGAAACACTCCACCTCCGCATCACACCAACTTGAACCTTTCGCCGCCATTGTTGTTGTTGTTAAATGTCGGCGCATGGTCCGCCTTTTTTTTTATTTCTTCTGTCTCCAAACAGGCGCACATAAATGACATGAGAGCCGCCGTAGAAGTCGTGCTCGTGCTCGTGCTCGTGCTCATACACGTGCGCACGCTCATGCTCGTACATGTGCAAATGTGCTCTACAAAAGCCCACCTCTCTCAGGGCGCACTCACACTGTCCTTTCGCACCGGGCCTAAACAGGTTTTGCGGGTAAAGCCTAGTGCGTTTGACCAGTGTGAGTGGGGGAAGTACCCTAAAGCCCGGGGCACGGTGCGGTAGGACAGTGTGAGTGTGCCCTCAAACGGGCTGTGGACGGCCAGCTGGCCGCAGCTAGGTGCGGAGCGGTTGCACTCACGCTGGTCAAACGCACTAGGCTTTACCCGCAAAACCTGTTTTCGCCAGGTGCGGGAGGACAGTGTGAGTGCGCCCTAAGAAAACCAGGCAAGGGGCAGGCAAACAGTCCAAGGTACATGCAGGCCTATTGCAGTCAGGCAGATGAGGGATAATGAGGGAAGTGTGAACAGCTGGGCAAGGAAAGTGGCAAGAAGAAGGTACTATTGTGAGAAATTAGACTGTACTGACTGTATTTATTGCATGCAACCATGAAATTGTGGCCTTTTTATAATGTTCAGTTGTGAAAGAGACAACTTCACGGATTGAGATGTGAAAGTAATCCCTGGGCTGCTTCTCTAGCAGCTTCTCACTGAGCTCACATACGTAGATGTTAGCTGATCGTCCAGGTGTCCTGTGCCCCCCTGTAAATAAAAGAAAACATTAGTGAGATCTGGGGTGGAAAGTACTTGGGCTTATTGTTTATGGCTATTAGGAGTTGCAAATGGTTATTCATTGACATTGGCTGCTACCTCACACTTACTCAACACTGCCAAACTACTGCACGTGCACTTACTTTCCGGTACGTCGCACTATATACACTCTCACATACCGATATGTCTTCTACCACTGTCCATTCTGTATATTATGGAGCATTATAATGTATACCACTCTCCATACTGTACATATCTGATCTATAGTGTGTACACCATGTTGATGTCATACCTCCAGCAGTGTATCCTGTATACAATGCTTCTGTTAGTATCACTGGTACTTATACCTGCACTAAGTATAAGTACTATACTCTTCCTACATGTATTAGTGTATACATTACACACTCCTCATACATGTCATACTGATCATACTGTATACATCTAGCATATTCACTTATTCCTCTAATTTTAATTCTACATTCTATTTTTATTGTATACATTTCTGTTAGTTCTGCATATATTCTGTACAATATTGTTTGCACTTATGGTTGTGTCAGCACCTGTTCTCAGTGTAATGTCTTTACAGTTGAATCTAATCTAATCTAATATTATTGTCAAAAAGAATATGTAAAGTAAAAGTCCTTTCACCGACTTAACCATTTCACAATTAAGGATGTACAGCTTATTAGTGCCTAAAGGCAGGGCTTTAAATTCCTGTATAATAGATTTTCAATTGATTTCAAAATGTGCCCTCCATTCTTTGAGTGTGTGCCTCAGGGGCCGTCCACACGAAGATGAGTTTTGCTGTAACAGCAAAAGTTTTTTTATCATTTTGGCCGATCATCCATATGGAGGCAGTGTTATGGGAGCCTGAAGACTGCGTTTTACTGAAACTGGTTCTCAGAGTGGATTTTTTGGGTTGCCGCGTAGACAGCGAATCTGCCTATTTTGTGAAGTGGTAATGTCATCGCCCCACCTCTCAACCCAACCTCTGACCACGTGACCTCTTTCGGAGCTTTATGTGCATGTGCAGTTTCTTCTTCTCTGTTGTTGATGAATTTCTGTTGCAGAGTTACAGCGTCACATATAGGCCTGACATGTGTACTACAGCATTTTTAGCTGGTTTCAATGGTTTTGTGTGGATACAGATATGTGTGGACTGAAAACCTTTTAAGAAACATTTTTCATTGTGTAGACATACCTTCAGGGCTCCCAAATTATTCGACACCCACTCCTGTTTACACTTGACTATAAGAACCCTCAATAATATGTTTTACATCACAATGGACATTCATAAGACCCTTCCTCCATCTCTGGCCTGATGACACAGCTCATCTCTCATCCTTGTTAACCAAGTGGCTAGTCTTCTTAATGAGCAGTATTAAAGGTAAAGTGTCATTACTGCAGCACTCTGTCTATTCATTACAACCATCAATGTCTATTGATGTCTGTCTTCATCTAATCATAGAACTCTTCTGCCTGCACTTGTCTTCATCTATAACCTCCCTCTCACATTACATCAAATTAATGTCAAATTACTTCCCTTTTGCCACACTCAGTTGTGCTATTGTATTCAATGCTCATAAAGCATCACAACTGTCAGAGAGGCTGACAGAGAAGGAGGGGCAGCCTGATGTTAATAAATAGAGCTGGTTCATGTGAAGTTTTGATGTAACTTTCTCCTGAGAGTGAGTTTCCATAAAGAACTACCTTTAAAAGTAATTGCTGTTGAAACAAACTCACATTTGATCAATTGGTTTAAAGAAATATAAACAAGCCAGAGTGTTTCTCCCCCTATCCCAGAATGATAAGCTGGTTTAACCAGACCATACTCCACAGCGCTGTGGAGGTTATTCTGAGTTGAATGAATATTAACATTATTGAAACACAACACATTTACTCTCATATATGCCAATTCTGGGCAATTATGAGCACCTATGGGAGAATCATACTTACTTACTATTGTCTGTAGACTATTGTCCAGTGAAGATGGATAGAGGGTTGGAAACTTTAACTATGAGCAAAACTGAGTTCATTACTCTATTTTACTGTCTTGGTGTCCTGACTCCGAAAGCCAACGCTGATTGGTTTGGTCACTTGGGCAACCTTCTCCAAATTTTCTCTACCGCAAGTTACCAGACTGATCTGCGAGTAAAATACAATGTAGCTCTCGCGAGGCTTCTGTAGGTTATGACCGCTCTGGTTTCACAAGTGTGTCATTTTGCATCACCTTTTGACCACCTACAGTAATTAGCTCCAACAAGTGTACAATGGCTTTAAAACAGGCTGTAGCAACTAGTATAACACATCCCACTCTAAAATGTGCAGTTTTATCATTCAATGCAATGCCACAGATGTTGCAAGTTTTGAGGGAGTGTGCCATTGGCATCCTGACTGCAGGTATGGCCACCAGAGGTGTTGTACGTGAACGTTCATTTCATGAACCTTCTCCTATGTTGAGACTTTGGCAATACGTCCAACTGAGGACCACCACATCCAGCTTCTTCACCTGCAACATAGTCGAGGCAGCTGATGCAACAGTTGGTTTGCACAACCAAATAATTTCTGCACATCCTGTCAAGCTGTCTCGAGAAAGCTCATCTTTGTGCTCATCTTCCTCAGCAATGTCTTGACCTGACTGCAGTCCATTGTCGTTACAGCAATGCTCATCTTCAATGGTATCTGGTACTTTGGAGATATATTCTCTTCATTGATGAATCCCATGTGACCGGAAAATACATATCTTTAGCCATGGCCATGTGAAATCCATGTGTGAAACCCATAGTTCAGGGTGCCTAATAAATGTGTTTCTCCAAGATAAAACTGCAAATTTAAGAATGGCCTTTTGTTGTGACCAGCCCGATTACACCTTTGTAATAATCGTGCTGTTTAATCAGTATATTGATATGCAACACTATACAGCCTCTATCCCAAACCCTACCAGTTTTAGATGGAGTGCTAGGAAATTGCCAGTATTGTCAAAAAACCTATTGAGTAGTCTCATCTGTAAGTAAGTATATTGGAGCATATGGACTTGAGGCAAAAAACTTTATTCAAGGATTCAAACTTAACTTAAAATTGAACTGTCACATTAAACATACCAATGAGTTTACTTTTTCCTTGGGTCTGCCAGAAAAGTAAACTCATTGCATATGTTTAATGTGACAGTTAAATAAGAAGCGTGTTGGCTTCATTACCTAAACATTTCCATAGTTTGAATAATTTATACGAATCATATCATAATCATAAGAATTATGATTAATGTAAATGTTACAGCAATGCTCAAAGTTTCAGTTAAATCCTGACACAGAGACAATTTGTTGCACGTTTTAGAAAATCTTTAGTTGGCAGCAGCTGTTTTCTGTTCTTGCCTGAAAAACAAAAAACAAATATTGTATAATTGTTCATAAATAAGATCAGGTAATTAATGCCTCATATTCAACTAATTCAACATCTGCTGATAAATCTTTTTATATTACGTTTCCTCAGTGTGTCAAAAACAGATATTCACTACTTATTGAGTCAACAGCAGATAAACTTGTTTTATTTTCATATTTGTGGTTAGACTGGGTGTAATGTGAGTTAATTTACATGTGTCACTAGGGTTAGTTGAGGCATCTCGTCACACATTTGAACACGTTTCCCCTAATAATTTATCCCCTTCTGATATAATTTTTGTAGTCCAATAATTCTTCTCTGTACGAAAAGGAGCTGGTAGACTCCATAGATATGGTCACCATAGACACAGGAATGCATTCTTCCACAATTTTTCCACATCAGTTCATGTAAGCAACTGACCAGGCTGGGACTGTTCCAATCGTATCCTGAAGCATACATATGCACCAATAACACGCAGTCTATTTATTTCCCATTGTGACATGGAATCCATTATGGTTGCCCCATGTCCCAATCTTCTTTTTGTCCCATCCTCCCCGGCTCTCGCACAGTGTTATATGTGAATGTACAGAATATAGGGTATCCCTATAAGCAGGAGACCTTTTACTCTTTGTAACAAAGCCTAAAGTAAGGGAATATCTCTATCCTAGACAACTTTGTCTCCATTTCAGGCTACAAACTTAAACTGACTGGTGTCTGTTGGAAGCCAAATCCTGCCGATAAACACAACCTCCAGCTTTGGAATGCTCGCCTCTACCTCTGTCCCCATCTTGGCATACGTCCAGACCAATAGTACTTTCTACCCTTAAAATGTGGTCCCATCCACACTAGCTCCAATATGAAACAACTATGTTTCCCCCTCCTGTGTTAGACATGGTTCTTTGTATATGGAACAGAAGGGGGCTCAAGTTTATTAGAAACCTATTTGAATCTAGAGTTTTGCTGACTATCAGATCCTGAAGGACAAACATGCCCTGTCAGAGAATTATCTTTAATTCCAGGTAATACATCAACATCATTATCAACATCCTGTGCGCACCATGGTCTTATACAATTTAAGGTCCTGCACTGTACCCACCTTAGCAAAGCAAGAGTTGCTAGGAGTTACCCCACTACAAAGACACTCCTGCAGACCTTGTTCATATGTTTAGTTTTTATACTAAATTAAGGAATTTCTAGGCTTTTGTTTTTTGGAACTTTAATGAGAAATTCTAGAAATTGATTTACAATCCTGCACCCTTATTTCACTGTTTGGTGTTCCAGAAGACCTCACTACTCTGACTGTCAGACAAGCCGATATGGTTGCATTTGCATCTTTATTAGCTTGTCACAGAATTTTGCTGGGATGGAAATCCTCAAATCCCCCTGTCACCCTCTATCTGGCTCGAGAACCTGGTCTTTTTTTTCTTAAACTAGAGAAGAAAAAAGTTCCTTCTCAGTTCTGTAGTCAGCTTCCTTAAGAAATGGCAGTGCTTGATAGTCTATTTTAACAACCTTCGAACACTCCCCACTTAATAGAAGAGGGATATCTTGTAATCATGCTCTTATTCTTTTCTTTTTCATTTTATTCTACTTATTTATGTTGTACTGTGTCTTATTTTTGTATATGAAATCAATGTCAACATGCATAGAACTTGTATCACTGTGAACTCTCAAGGTACAGGTGGTCTGCAGGTGTCTGCCAAGCAGCTAATGCAAGGGTTCCCAACCTTTTTCAGCTCAAGCCCTAAACGAGCATTTTGGTGTCTCCCCAGGACCCCAATTAAAAATATATATATATATATCATGAATTAATACAATCAAGGGTAAAGGGTAGGTCTCCACAGGAAACACTATGTAAGCAGCAGTGCAATGCTTTGTGGTAGCATCACAATGAGTGTTGAGGCATTGAGTTGCTCCCTCACTGGAATAAAGTTGAGATCCAGGGTATTTATACATCTCTGTCCATTAGATGTAGCCATCGATGTTGTACGAGGGTGTAGCCTGTTTTCTTTCTGTCAGTAGTCATTGAAGAGAAATTGATAACTGCTATTGACACGCCCATCAAGCATCTAATGCTGCGAAGCTTGGCAACTCATCAAACACCACCACCACTGTGGACACATACCACAAGGGAATCACAGATGTCACACTCAAGATTACCTCAGCCAGAGAGCATGTAGACATTTTTCAGGTCAAACTTCGAAAAGAAAGAGAGTGGGGGGTAAGTAAATGTAAAAAAACACAGCATCTTTTATTTTAATTAGGAAAATTAATTTACATATCATAGCATTCTTATGCATTTTGCCGATTAGGGACCTGATAAAAATTTGTCCTGACCCCAGCTTTGGGAAGGATTGCACTAACACTATGCTAGAAAAATTGAAAGTCAATAACATTGCGAAAAGTTGACAATTTTTTTTTTTTGAAGATTTACGCTAACAAATGTAATTTTGCGCCATGTGTCTTCTGTCGCCACAGCCAAAGTAGCAAGTTGAACAGAGAATGGGAGTTGAGAAGATCGTTTATGTGATACAAATACAGTTCAGAGGGGCATTAACTTACTTCTTAAAGCTTGTGTGTCTCCATCTTGTGTTGTTTAGAGGGTGAAGCACAGAAGGACTCAGTGTTGGAAATAACATGTTTGACTGCTGTGTTGCTTAATGAATTGTAAACAGAGGCACATTCACTGTTACATAGTTGCAGATCATTTACTACAACTATTAAGTAGGTGCAGCCAACCAGAATTGAGTACTCACTCACACCATGTTATAATTATATATGTGTGTATTAAGAAAGTCTTATAATTATTCCTGATGCTGTGTTGCTGCAGCTCTTCAACCTTGGATATTCATTTGTCCCTCCATCCTCTCAGCGTCTTATTACATGCATCCATTAATGAAGCAGGAATGGAATTACTGTTTGTTCTATCAGCAGGGGTCTGAGGACTGTCCTGCATAATTGGGAAGTAAGTGGAATAGATATGTGAAAGTGAATAAATAAGCCCAATGTAATTAATGAGGACCAATGATTCGACTGGTGATAATTAAATCTGCCGTGTTTTTTAATTTGCATGATTAAGATGTTAGTTAACGTTATGTTGTACCCATGCGTTACAGGTTGTTCATTCTCAAAATGTCAACAAATCAGAATTCTCAACACTGCACTTAATTATCTTCAGGAGCTTGAGAACTATCAGCTAAATCAATTAACTTTAATCTGCAACCAATTAAAGTGTGACTTTAAGGAATGCTAATTTACCACATGCTGTACTTATATCTCGGCCTGCTCAGACACAGACGTCACCCATAATGTCTCAGCGACTTCAAGCATGGGGGTATTGGTTGAGCATTTTGCATACTGTCTGAACAGGAATACTCAAAGTGTTTAAGCAGGAGAGGTATTTTATTCCTATTTCTCTCACACTCGACACGAATATACGTTTGATTTTGTGCCGCGTTTTATGATTCAAAAGAGGTCAGGAGTGATTTGCATATTTTGACATTTTAAACAATTCACAGTCCAAAAAAGGATTTTAAAAACCTGTCTGAAATCAGCCTGGTGGTTTTGAAGGAGCCAAATGGAAGGAACAAGCCTGAGTACTCAATTGTGCTGTTAATATTATACTGTCAAATGGAGAGGGCAATACTTGACAATGAAGAACAATGAGTAATTCCAAGCCTTTCATGTCTACCAGCCACATGCCTATTGAGTACATCACTTTTACTGATATTCTATTTTAATGTTTTATTGACCCAGACAGGCACAAGGTGAAGAGGAAGAGGACAGTTTGGTCAGTTTAGACACAGAGCATTGTAAACTTTCTATTGCCCTGATGATTGTGGTAGTAGCTCACACATTAGTGAGACGATGGTTGCAACTGGAAGTAAAGTACAACAGTTTTAATCTCTTCATCACCTGGGAAATCCTGGGAAGAGGAAATTAATGAGCATAGGTCCATATGGAGTGATATTTTTTATTTATTTTGTTTTATTTTTTACAATGAAATGGTACCAGATGAATTAGCTATTGTATGACACAGTTCCAGTCCAAATGTGTCCAATCCTGTTTGTTAGTGCCTCAAAGACTAGACCAACAAGATCTCCACTGTCTCCAATAAAATTCTTCCTTTGGTTAAGTTAAGGCAACAGGAAGTAATTGATTAAGGTAAGGGACAGATAAGGTCAGGGTTAGGCTGCAAAGGTTATTTGATTTATAGATCAATCAAACGACAGAAAACTAATCAGCAATATATGTGATTAATGATTTATTGTTTCTGTCATTTATTTCGAGCAAAAATACATCACATTTTACCCACATGGTTTTAGTTTATCCAATGTGAGGATTTTGTGTTATTTTCAAGTTTTATATGAATGATAACTGAGTATCTCTAGGTTTTGAATATTTGGTCAGACAGAACAGGACACTTGTCACCTTGGGCTATGGGAAATCATAATTGGCATTTTTCACTATATTCTGACCATTTTAAGACAAAGTAAATGTATAATCGAGACAGAAACTAGCAGATGATTCAGTAATGAAAATAATTGTTACTTGTGACCCTATTAAGTGCTTTGTAAAACAAGGGTGCACTGTTACAAACAAACACATTAAAAAGCTTTTCAATAAATATTTGATTCTTTTTTTTACATTATTCGTTAGCTACACACTGATATGACAGAGATGAATTGTGCAACACCTTAAAATTAATTATAAAGTAATCTAAACTTTATTAGACTTTAATCTAAATTTGACAGGAGGCCAGTGTAATCAAACCAGCAACCGGGGGATATGGGAACACTGTGGAGCTGTAGCTTCTAATAGTAAAGCATAATTTTGAACTAATTGTAGACAGGCTACAGCTTCTTGGCTCCAATAAAAACCCAATGCATTCCAATAGTGAAGATATAAGGACACCAGAACAATGCTGGATTTGTTTGAGCTCTTGGAAAGATAAGAAGGGGCATAGCTTTGATATGTTTCTAATTTAAAATAACTTAATAAGTAACTTAAAGGGATTGTTCAGATTTTGGCAGGGGGTATTACCTTCAGTAGGTGGTGGTTAGCACACCCCCAGTTTGGCGAAGCAGACCACCGTCTACTGTAGCTAATACACTGACTCTGGATAAGTACCTCATTCAAAGCCACTTTAAAATATCACAACCCTTCCTTAAAGATGTTTTCATTATAAGTTCATCATTCTTATGACCACAAGGAGTCACTGGTTAGAAATTAAACATAAGCATGGAGTTTCTTTTCTTCATTATAACAGTTGAAGGCTCTGAAGGAAAATATTCTGTAGCCATTTGACCAAATATAATCAAGATGAGGATTGTGGAGACACAGCAGGGGGCTGGTTACCATCAATGACAGCAATAAAGGTACAGGAAAGAAGGGAAGTTAAGCTAAAATGATAGCTTGCCATTGGTGGTTATCTCAACCTCAGGCTGGATGCCGCTTCATTGAAAACTCATCAAAATGAGTGATAGGTGTTGAGTCAAAAACTTGGTGCTGGTGGGGGGGATATTTGCGAAACATTTACACCTGCTGTTACAGGCTCGTACCTACAAATGAGAAATGTATGCAAGCTAGTGCTTTAAGTGATTGGTCAGTGACCAGATAACGTACAAAAAATCTAAATCAAACATGTCCATATTGGTGACTTGTGTGGAGTTTCAGATGTGGAAGTCCCTGCACTCTGCAACAGCTCTGTGATTAATACCACTGACAAAGCAGTAACTAATGATCGATTGAGGATGCTTGGATTCTAAAGACCATTTCCCCTTCACTTACTTTGCCTTTTTCAAAGCCATCTGATATTTTGATCACTGGCAGGGTGATCCCTGTCCGTGGAATTAATCACTAATTTAAAGCTGCAACCTTCTCATTTGCACAGAACTCCACTCACAGAAGGTGATTTTGAATGATTAGTTAGTTTCAGATTCACCTGATGTCAATGGAGCTTTTACCCTACTTATTAAAGAACGTGCCATGAATAACATCAGTTCAGTCTGTTTTATAACAGGATGTATTAAGCATGAATTATGGCCTGGCTTTGACACGTTGACTGTGTTGTGATATGCACTGCATATGTGTGACACAGATATAAAGGAAGATTAGACTGCATTATAAAAGTAATGCCACTGCAACAGGTTCAGCTACTCACATGCTTCTTTTGCTGTTTATTTACTTAAAGTGAAATTCCAGTGTAAAATCATCCCAGGTCTTGTTTAGGCAAATACAGTCATCAAATAAACCTTTTTTGTGTACAAACTACTAACGGAGTAATCCGGGACAGACGCTAACGGACGCTAACAGCCAAATGTGGCTACCAAAGATTAGCTCGGGTTGGCAAGTTGAACACATTAAAATGTATTTTTTAACAACTAATACTGCTCCAATTGACACCAAACCTCTGCAGTAGCATGGCAAGAGTCCCTACACATTAACCGAAGCACGTACAATGTAGTTAGTGAGCCCGGAGTTTATTAAAAGAGTATTTTGACTTACCTACTGGCCCCGGTACCAGCTGCTCGTAGTAGTCCATTCAAGTCGATTATTGAATGCAATCCAAAAGGAAGGAGCCCATTGATGATTTATTTCTGCAAAACATGTAAACGTTGTGGTTTGTGGCAGTTTGGTGAAATATATTTACCTCAGTAGCCAGTTTCTGCACTCGTGGAATGGCATTCTTCTTCAAGCACGCCTTCTTTGGGTCAAAAGCTCTTCAAGGAATTATGAAGTCGTCCTTTTCCAAACGTTTGCTGAAGACACGGTAATCCCTCTGCCTAAGTGCCTCGATCTGTGTCTCAATGTCCAGATTCAAAACAATAAGCCACTGGTTTATCAGAGCATGGTCATCGTACTGCAATGGCAGCCTATGGAAAGTTTCTGGGTTGAAAGCTTTCATTTTTGTTTCGCAGCTGGGAAAGATACAAACACAAACTATTCTGTCTCTCTTCACTTCAAGTTACAGGCTAGTCCTCTTTACCTGAGCTTGAATTCACATATGCTTATATCTTCCGGATCCGTTAGTGGTTTGTGCACAAAAGAAATGGTCTCAAAGGCTTATTTGATGAGTTTATTTGCCTAAAAAGAGCCTGGGATGATTTTACGCTTAACTTTCACTTTAAACATGTACAAAGATTTAAAATGATCAGCCCCTCGATCAGACCTTTTTTATGCATTAACTATATCCACACCCACCCGATCTGTGTCCGTCAATGAAATCTTCATTCATATGGAGCAAGAGAAACATGGCTCAACATTCACAGCCTTATGTATTATGCAGCGAAAGCTTTTAAAAAATATGATTAGAGAATTCCCATCTGAAACGCAGCTGCAACATCAAAGTGTGAGTGGGAAGAAAATTAAATGGTACAGAAATAAATAATGTTAGACTTGATGTCTTTGCTAATTGGGATATCTGGCACTCGGGTCAAAAGGCCTCCACCAGGCAAAGCCGTAAGTACAACAGCTCTCTTGTATTAAGGTGGTAAGGCACAATAACATGCTCTGCTCGCACACTCTTACTCTTTGACTCACTGAAAATTAGGCACACAGCACTTGATGGTTGAGGTTGTGAGAACGTAGCGCTATTGTTGGAACAAAGGGATGCAGAGGCAGTGTTTAATACTGTAGGGTTGGGCATCGAGAACCTGTTCCAGTTGAGAACCGCCAACAATTTGGACTCCTTTTATTGATGCCAGGATGTTTTTGTTTTAAGATTTATTTATTTTCGGCAGTTTTTCAAGCATTTATTATATAGGACAGACAGGAAAAGGGCCACAGCTTGGAGTCGAACTCCTCAAGGATGTTCATGTCGTGAACGGTACAGGAATAACACAATGGTGGACTCAATGCAGACACGGACAAAAGAAAGTTACAAATAAAACGTTTAATAATACAAACGGAAACACACTACAGATAATCAAACACAAAACTAACTAAACAAACACGGAAATACAAGAATGGGGAGACGACGGGAGACGACGGGAGATCGGGAGACGGACAGGAAGACGGGAACACGGGAAACTACGGAGAGAAAACAGAACACAAAACAAGATTAGTAAGCTTACGACGGGGAGCGTGAAAATCACTACGAGAAAGGGGATGCCAGTCCGGGGGGAATAGTTTTACCAAGGTTGGGTCGACGACGGTCTGGCGCTGCATGCCTGCCAGCCTCAGGCTTTTAAGGTGGTGGTGTAATCAGCTAAACAGGCAGCAGCTTTGGGGAACGCCTACCGGACCTACAGACGGACAGGGGAAAGCACATGCAGGGAAACGCAGACAGAGGGAGACAAACACACACAAGACAAAGGAGAGGAGCGCACTGACAGAGCCAGATCTTGACAGTTCAGCCTCTTTACATGGGGCGACTGCTCTAACCACTCAGCCACCGGCCGACCCCAGTGTGTATTTTGGACAATTGGCAAAACAATAACATCAAACTCATATGCTGCTGGGAACTTGTAACAAGAAGGAGTCATGGTGGAGAGGAAAAAATGGTCCAAAGTGTGGCTTCATTTCACAAAGAGTGATAACAAAAGTGCAACTTGTAATGGTTGTAAAAAAAGAGGGGGGAAACAGAAATATGATCTTCTCCCTCCTTGTCGAATCAATAAGGGAATTGACAGAGAATTGGACCAACAAGCAGAATCAACACTGACATTGGTATCAATAAAATCGTATCAATTCCCATTGCTAAAAAACAATCAGTTTCATAAAGAGACTTTTACAGCTGACGTCTGTGTCAGACTGTATGCTGACCATCCTCTCCTGCTGTATTAATGAAGGCTTCTCCCCAAGGCCTGCTCATCTTCTGCCAAGTAACCGAACAAACACTAGAGGGCTCTCTCCATGGACAGCAGTGTGGGACCCCTCTGCTGTCACTCACACTGCACTCACACACACATTCAGCTATGCAGTGATGAGCATGACCTTTTCACTAACTATCTTAATAAGACCTGTGTAACACTTCCCCTGCTCCTTGTCTTTTAATAATGTGAGTTAAAAAAAAACCCACAGACACATCCATGTGTTAAGAATAGAAATAAACTTAACTGTCAGTTTGAGGGCTAGGGGAATGGAGTAAAGACGCTACAGTGTGTGTGTGTGTGAGTGTGTGTGTGTGTGTGTGTGTGTGTGTGTGTGTGTGTGTGTGTGTGTGTGTGTGTGTGTGTGTGTGTGTGTGTGTGTGTGTGTGTGTGTGTGTGTGTGTGTGTGTGTGTGTGTGTGTGTGTGTTGCTGTTCATTGCTTAACCCTATCAAATGACTGTAAATGAGCAGCCTCGGTTTGGTTTCAGCGATCGCCTGGCCTGGTTCATTTCATTAATAACTGAGAGAAGAGAGGGTCAACTCACGCGTCGCTGCCTCAATACAGGGAAGAGTTAGAATAAAGAGGGGGAAAATACAGTACTGAGAACATTTACCTGCACACACCTATGTAATATCTACAGCTCCCGTGTTTGAGAAGATAATCTTTGCGCGTCAGTGCCTGGGCAGAGCGGCATGCATTCATGTGTGCGCCTGTTGACCCGGCTCCTCATCAACCCAATGAGCGCCGTGGAGGGGAGGCTCTCTACGCCACCGTGCATCTCTCCTCCATCTCCTCCTCACTTTTCCAGTCGGCCAGCAAGCCTGTCGGAGCTCTTAACTACAACCCCAACACTGTCACTCCGCCTTGACAAACTGCAGCAAGGATTTCTAGCCTCTCCGCGTTTTTGCTCGTTTTCCCTCCGCCACGAATGAAACGCGTTGGACTTTCTTTTGCGTATTTTAAAGGAGAAGAAATGAAACTGTAAAATGATGCAGCAGCGGTAAAGGATGCAAGTCTCAATTGTAAGTATAGCCCGCCACCATGATATATAAACCTAACAGGTATTTACATTGGTGTTTAGTGAAAGGTTTAACCGGACTTCTCATCGCCCCTGTCTCCATCGCGGAGAGACTGCATTTTTCCCGGCACAGGGTGAACAGAAAGATCTGCAACTTAGGCTACCTTCTTTATTCATATTTCACTTGCCTCTGCCACGAAATAACTCGCACATATCCTGCATGTTAACATTTGTTTTTTCCCCCGTAAATCGGACTGCTTGTGCGCTCTGGTGCCTTATTTGATGCACTGAGACCGCTCATTGGAAACAATGTCTCCTCTAAGGGCGAAACTTCAGAAAGAGGGCGATTTTGTGTAATCGGGGTGCCGGCTGCGGTCTATCGCAGAGGCGTAAAAGGCAAGTAGTTCAAACTTTGCAGTTTTTTTTATTTTTCAACCGGGGAACGAGACACTGAAAAATGTATTGGTGCTGTGTGTTGTGGATGGCCACCTTGGACAGCTCCTCCGCTGCCGGCGCTCGGTTTGCGGCTGAGCTGTCTGGACCGGCTGCTTTCTGGCGGGGAGCTGTCCTACCCCTGTGGTGCTGAAATCGCCTGCTTAGTCACGCACCACGGTGACTTGAAAATGCCCTTAAAAAACAGAGGGAAATGCACTTACAAGCACTTTCGCTTCAGCTATTTATGGTTTAATTGTAAATGCTTTATAATTGTGTATTTTAACAGTTTTCTACTCTATCCTTATCACATTCCCTCCTTTTTTCTTTTCCTTCTCTCCTTGTTAAAATAATGAACCTGCTCCTTCATCTTTTATCTCCGGGTCAGTGCCCGTAGTTGGAGAATGTCACAGTAACTCGGATCAGTCCACACTTTATGATATTGCAGAAGGCTTCAGGTGGAACAGCGTATTGTCCTTGGAATTGCATTCCAGGAGCTACACAGCATATGACCATAGTGATATACTCTGTGCAGTAAAAGTTACCAGAACTAACAGTGACACTGTGCTGAGAGCAACCCATGTCCTCCTGCATCAGCTTTAGCTAAGGACCTCTCACAGCCAACGCTTTGTGTCTGTGTTTTTGTTTTTTTTACTTTGGTTTTGCATTCTGGTGAACAATGCACATGGACGTTTTAAGGCGACTAAGCTATTTAAATGAATGCTATGATTAAAGGGCAAAATTTACATCGGACTTATTCAGTTGTGTGTCGCTGTATTTAATTTCCAAATTAGTATTTTATTACAGTCTTTCTGTGTTAAAAAAAAAAGAGTTAATGTCAATGTTGATTAGAACAAAGCAGCCCCAGTGTAAAATAACGGAATTGATTCTTTGATTAAACACCTTCTCCTAATACCTTCACAATCATCTCATCCGGATTACTATGATATCAGTGAGCTGCAGCGCTGTTGACATCGCAGCGCTCACCTGCAGCCAGCACCTCTATCTGAAGCTTGCACGGATGTTTGAGGAATTTGATTGCATCATATACCAATATTTCAACCGAAATGTATTGTGAAAACATTAATCAAACGGAACATGGAATTGCGAAATACTTCCAGGATAATCCCCAGCACAACAGATTAGAGCAAGGCAATCTGATGTTGTGGGCTGCATAGCCTCAGAATACAGACATATCTACTCCTTGTTCAATTGTAGCAGCATTATATGGAAACACGATTGGAATAAAGGGTTATGACTGCTACAGATGGATCATTTTTGATGACCCAGTGACATCTTGACTTCTCATACTAAAATGAGAATTTCCTCCTGTTTTTAAAAATCAATATTGCTATTGATATTGATATTTATATTGATTATACAATATATATATAAAATGTTTGCGTCTTCGTTCTCATCCCTGCCTCCCTATTTCCTCCTGACAACTCCTCGCAATACTTAAAGACAACTGACATCATTTGTGATTGCTCCCTCTTAGGTCCCCCCCTCGGATTGACGCCAAATGGATGCTGTGCTGAGCTCCTCACCCCCTCACCAACTATGCTATGGAGGCATGCCAAGCCATGCAAGTGACCTTTATCACGCCATGAATGCAAGCTCTGCTGTTCAAAGAGGACACAAGTAACCTTTTCTTGTTATCTAAGAAGGAGCTGTTGATCTGAAGAGAGGAGCCGGACACGAGAGGCAGAGAGAGAAACAAGTCTCGTGAAACAAACAAACGAACAAACAAACAAACACACAACGACAGGGTGCCAAAGCGGTCCGAGGAGATGCTGATGGATCTGTGGATGTCCTTGCTGTTGGTGTGGATTACTTGTGTTCCCTGCGTGTCTATGACTCCCATCATAGGCCAGTCCAAAAGTACACAAACTGGTGGGTCCGCAGCAGTGGCTGGCGGTCCTGGCGAAGGACAAAGATTACTGAGCCGCGCCAAGAGAGGATGGGTTTGGAATCAAATGTTTGTGCTGGAGGAATTTTCTGGACCCGATCCAATTCTAGTTGGCAGGGTGAGTGCTGTGATTGTCAGCATTATATTAAGCTCGCTTATCGTGTGGAAACATTAATTCGGCCATTTGAATACTCCCTCCATTTTTTTTGTCTTCCCATGGGCAGTGGGAGGGTTTTGGTTGTCAAGGGGAAGCAGAGATAGGGGAAAGAGGGATGTGTAGGGGGTGGGGGTGGGGGCGGCTTTTACAAAATGCTTTTGGAAATAATTAAACTCTCATCAAATAATGGTTGCAACATTTTGTGCTGTGTTGGATGTCCTTGAAATTCAAGATACAGTGGAGCCGTCACGTATTATGCTACTTTTTTTTTTTACCACACATTATTTTCCACAAAATGCAGATGCATGAGAAAGTCTTTCTTTTTTGTAATCCCCCATTTTCTCCCACATCAATTTCTTCATGTAAAAGCAAGACTTAATTTGAATTGTGGATGACATAAAAGAGGGTTATTTTAGCCATGGTTAGTTTTTCCGTTGCAACTCTATAATGAATAGAACTGCGGGCTAATCCTGCGGCTAAGGGCCACCTGCTCCCTGGCCTGTGTGGAAGTGTCAGGCAGGTTTCAGGGGACAGGAAGGCTACTGGCCAGCTCGGCCAAAGCAGCTTGTTCACAGCTCATTGCTGGGACTCACCTGGGGAGAGTCAGCCTGGCAGCCAACACTTGCTTCCTCCCCCAGAATATTACCCAGCCACTCTGGCATGGACAGGAAAGCAGGCCATCAAGCATATTTGATCTTGTTCAGTAATAGCTTTTGCAAACAGTGTTGTGGTGTCTAACATTTGATAATTGGTGGGTATGCTTTTCGTTTATGACATATTGCCATTTTAGTGCATTGACATTTTTTTTTCAATCCCACATGGCACCTGACAGGACTGAAGCAAAAAAGCTGTGGCTGCATGAGAAAAATAAGTCACTTGTGATCCAAGTAAATACATTTAATTTCACTCGCTCTTGCTTTTTTTCCCTTCTTCTATCCCGAGCATTGTCACATGGCTGCATCAATTAAACATTCGCCACCATGTGGGATTTGCACCTGTGTTTTCTAAATACCATACGAACACAAAAATGCTGTTAAGTGATGCATTAATTTTTCAAGCGAGTCAATTAGGTAGCCTCTGTTGGATTTGACGATGGCTGCTCATCAGCATGCTGAAACAAACACTCTGAAACACTCTCCGGGGCCACACTGACCGTACATGAGCCTAGATTTTAAAGGTTGGATCTCAGCTGTGAGACATTGAGATAACAAATAGGTGGCATATTACCTGGTTATGTACGGTATTTGAAGATATTTTACCTGAAAATGTTTGGTGCTTTTTTTGGTTTTGTTTTTTTAAAGGGAAAAAAAGAAAGCCACACCAGAATAGAATAATGTTTAATGACGGCAAACATGGATAAAGGAGTTGTGATTCATAACACACTTTGAGCATCACGCTGGGTTCCTGGGGCCTGAGTGGGAAATGCGCTTCGGATTGTCAACAGAGGATTGGTGACACAAAATCATGTTGTGAAGGATGCTTTCTCTCAAGGCCTCAGTTAATGCTTTGCAACAAACTTGACGGCAGGATAGGTTAAGCATTTTCCTATTGAAGGACATTCAAGGATGGGAGCGGGATAGGGGGGCAGCTCTGGATGAAGAAGAACTCAGCTTGCCTTTTGCGAGCTGATGATGGTGATGGGTTGCGTTCACTGCAAGGTTAAGTGCTCATGACTATGCCTGGCAGAGCTAAGATAAGTCCTATATTAAACCAAGATGGCACTGTATTGGTTTAAGACTATAAATCTCTCTCCCTCTCAGTCCCTTTTCTTTCCCTTTCTCTGTGTTTCTCACGCTTAATTAAAAAATGAATCAAATGGACGGGAGGTGTGATTCAAATGGGTCATACAGCTCTCTGTGTATTTTGCACAATTTCCTCTGCTGCGTGTGAGGCCGCCTGTGTCTGTGGTTGTGGGCCTATTATCAAGGAAGTCCAGGCCAAGATTGGACTCCTCCATCCCGTAGTTTTTTATTGCTGTTGCACTTGCAGGTTTAATTATACGTGCATCCCCAGTCTTCAGTTTGCGACCATGCAGACTCCCCCCAACTGCACCAAGATTTGGAAAGAGAGTGAGAGATAGCGTTTGTGAGAGGAACAGAAGGAGAGATTGTGCCATCGATTTTTAACGGTGTGTCATTCTCAGTGTTCCTTCTCAGCAGAGGCTATTAGCATAAACGCAGGAAACCAAGAGAGGAGGGTTAGAGGAGGCGGAGGTGTGGAAGTAAGAGTGAGAAGGACGGCCACAAGGCGTGACAGGAACCTTCCCTTTTGCTGTTCTTTTTCAGCGCATCGTTTCTTGACATTGTGATTCACTGAGTGCCGTGTTCGTCAGCCCCCGTCAGTCCTGTTGGCGTCGGGGAGCAGACATGCAGTACCTGTTAAAGTGAAGCAGGGGAGACAGCTGTGAAAGCTTGTTGCTCAGCTGTAGCTTAAAACGAACACAGCATTGGAAGGGATTTTAGGATTATTCATCATGAGCCAGGGATGGTTCAGAAATATCCCGTCATTAAGAATAGATATATAGCGAATGAAGTGTGAAGGTAGATAGACTTGAACGTATTTCTCACTCGGACTGAGCTAGAGGACGTGTATTTGCTCATTGTTGGCGACGAGTGGGAGATGCCACTCTAACAAGTAAGGACTCTCATGTAGGCCATGGAAGGAAAACAGAGGGTAATTTTATGTAGAGCAGCTCTTGATTTATCATCGCACAGCCATAACAGAAAAAGGAAGCCTGGGTTTTTAAATAAAATTAGTTTTTTTTTTAATGCATGAAGTTGTTGGCATCTTTTTGAATGAGGCCTATCAAAAGACCATCTCAGAAACCATGGGCTATTGATCTGATGTCAAATT
Source organism: Echiichthys vipera (assembly GCF_963691815.1). Classification (NCBI taxonomy): domain Eukaryota; kingdom Metazoa; phylum Chordata; class Actinopteri; order Perciformes; family Trachinidae; genus Echiichthys; species Echiichthys vipera. The sequence goes on from NC_139826.1 coordinate 9,458,716, forward strand.
AGCCTTTGTTGGCAACAGACAATATTTCAGATAGCCAGACCAAGACTTCTTCTTCTTCAGTGCGCCAGGTCTGATGAGAAATTTGAGACACAAGAGTGGACGATATTTTAATGCATTTCACCTCCTTTGTTCTCCACACAGACCTTTTACCTACATCCAACCCAAGCCTGCTCAAACATGATTGGTCAGTACCACTCAGACAGACAAACTTCGGAAAACGATGGAAAACAGAAGGTTCCTTGTACAAAAATATTGTCCCATTGCCTACAGATTCTGCATTCACATACAAATATCTGTTTATAGCGATGACTCACAACCTAATGTGATGTCAGACATGTTTTCCATTTTGCCTCTTCAATCAAAGCTATTTCAATTATTCAAACATACAAAGAAGCAACTCATTTACACCAGACCATTAAAGAAAAACATTGCCTTAGAACAAAAAACAAACAGTGAACAAATTGCTGTGTTTGCACCAAAGAGAAATCACAATTCCTTCCTTTGTAGTGTGAGACAGATTGATGGTGGTTAGCGCTTGCATATCTAACAGCCTCAGACGCAACTTTTCTACACTCCTTTCCTTCCCAGCGATCATTTAGCATATGGTGTGTGAGGATTGATAATGATGGGATCCAGTGTGCAGAATTGTAGTGCAGATGTGGTAAATTGACTGATCCTCATCCCATTGTCCAACGCTTTTATCCACCACAGCAGTGTATGTGTTTTTGCACAAAGAGAATTGATAATCAACCATTAATATTCATCAATCCAGGCTGAACTGCAAGAATGCTAGGACTGACAGCAATACTAAAAGGAAAAAAGGCTTTGATTATTGATTCAGCAAAGAAAATGTCCGGAAGAAAAAAATAGCTTTGTGCGTGTGTGTGTGTGTGTGTGTGTGTGTGTGTGTGTGTGTGCTGGGGGAAAGAAACAAGCAGAGGTGCTTCAAGCAGAGGTGATGTTCTGTAATATAGGTGATCTCAGCTGTGTCCCTCCCAAAATTGAAGACCCTTTTATAGTAGTGACTTGTCTGAAATGGTTTAATCCTTCTTTCTTGTTTTCCCCTTTAGAGGTACATTCAGGTGAAGCTGATAAGAGATCACAGCTTGGATGTATTGGTTCAGTGTGTTTATTGGGAAAAAACAGGTGGCTTATTTGTGAATAGTGTATCTGATAAAGTGGAATATACATAGCTCACTATGGTATTTCTGTTTCCTTACCAGCTGGACCTTGACCTAAGTAAAACATCTTTATCCGGGATAGTTTTCTGAATTCATTTCTGTACTTTTGTGTTGCTTTTGTTGCTTTCTGCACTCCGGACTTCTCCTACAAGATGTGGAACATCAGTCTATAAATACTGATGCAAGCTACTTCTGGAGCTCAGCTGGATGGCCTCTCTCTGTCTCTGTCTCTTTCTCCCACCTCCAAGTGTTTGGCATTGGCAATGTGAGGCAGCAATGCCAAGATAAGGCGAGGGTGAGTCCCGAGTGCAGCTGCAAGACTGTTGCTTCTTTATGACACAGCAAAGATTGAGCCCCCTTCTTGACTGAGTCGCGCCGATCCCCCACCTTAATCTGCATTAAGCCCTGCTCCAACAAGTGGGCTGATATCTGTCTCTGCCTTTGATTGATGGATCAGGAGTGGGAGTTAACGAGAATATTAGCCGAATTATTGCCAGTGATTGATAGCCATTGTGACACATAAATTATAAGCATTGGCTCAGATATAATAAATTCTGAAATATAGCCCAAATTAGACACAGGTTCTAGTGCCATAGTGAGAGGATTGAATCAAATAGCTGTCATTAAATCCAGTAAAAGGAAAGCCCATCAATGTGTGTTGGACTTCATTTCATTCCATTCGGTTTCTCACACCCACAACAACTCCTGGAATACAGCTCTGTAATCTCTCTTCAGGCAGCACCACAGAGATCTGTATTGAGCTGCAGTCTAGCAGCAGCAGCAGCAGCTCCTCTGTCTCCCAGCCGTTAGATCTCCATTCCCTCCTCTTGTGTTATTTAGAAAAAAACATGCTAACATCCCTCTGTCCTTAGCCTCTACCTCCTTTCCCTGCTCAGTTACCACACTCTTCTCTTTCCCCGAGGCTCACCTGTACAGTATATCACTAATGCCGGCGGGGCCATTATATCAATGGACCATGGTCACAATCTCCCTCTTCCTTTCCAATCTCTCCCTCTGTCTGTCCCTCCTGGTCTGTAATAAAACACTGGGCCCAGCGGTGGCTCTGATAGAGCTGTGGGATCACATTAGTGCTGCCCTCGAAGAGCTTGACAGGTTGTCTATGGCTCTGTGTTGACGTCCTGTTTCCCATTAACAAGCTGCATATGTGCATGTGCATGTGTGTGTCGTACAGTACATTCTGCAGTGTTATGGACTAAAACGAGATGAGCAGACACAGGCTTGGATGGAGTATATTTAGACATGAGGGTTATGTGTGCAACAGTAAATACAGTGTGTCCAAGAAGCTTTATAGCTGGTGTATATTTGCAAACATTTGCCACGGTGTCAGCACAGTCATATTTATGAAAGATTTTTCTCTAAACTGATCTATATGTGTTTTGAGTAGAAATTGCAGTCTGAATTCTGTGGTATTTACAATTTATTGGTGACCTCCTCCTCACTGGCATTATTACTTTTAAAGCAAACGTATCATCATTGCTACTTCCATGTTATTAGGGCCCGAGCACCGACTAAGTCGGTCGAGGACCCTATTGTAATTACTGGTTGTAATTTTACCAGCCTGTCAGTCATTATTACAGGCCCTGTGCTGAAATCTACATATCTGTTTTCATTATAAAACAGGTTGAGTTGTTTTACATATACATACATAGAACGCTCAATCCATAGAAATACACATTGCACATATTCAGAAACTGTGCCTTTAAACGAATCTTCAGGACTTCCATATGGTTGTGATGTCACAACTATACAGCTGCAATAACCCTGAGATGCCAAGGTCATTGTTGCAGAAGACCAGAGAACACTGACCAATCAGAGCAGATTAAGTTTTTTTAAGAAAGGGTCTTAAAGTGACAGGCACTAAAACGGAGCGTATCAGACAGAGGGTGAATTCAGGTATATTCTGACAGACGGATAAACATGTTCTAGTTGAAACCCAAGTTAACTTGAAAACTAGCATTAAATGGGATATTTAATAGAAGTGCTGTGGAGTACTTTAAAACTGTACCATTGACAGATATGTCATTTTTAAAATATCATCAAAATCACATGACCTCGTAAGCACATCCAGATGGTAAGTACTGGGTGCAGGACATAGTAACATATATAAGATGAAGACATATGGCCAGAGGAAGAGCAGCATGCTCAAAATCTCACCTTACCTTGGTGATAATTTCATAAATATATGTTTCATGGGAGCATTATAGTGTTCAGACTCCCATTTTAAACATCACTCATTCTGTTTCCCTCTTTATGTGTTTCTAAACACACCCACACATATAACATCGAGCATACACAGCTCACAGTGTCCTGTCTCTCCTCTCACATGTACCCATCCACCGCTGTACAATAAATCACATACAGTATTTTCATATGGGAGCTGAAATCATGTTTCAGTTCAGTGTATCGTGAGGAGGCACATGACGCGTCTCATCGGCGATCCCTGGGAGCTCTCCTGTGTACATGCATCAGCTGCAATTATAATTTTAACAGGAAAGCACATCCATTCACACGGCTTCAGAGTCCCTGAGCAAAATAATAAGCTTGCTGCTATCACTCACATCTGTGGCTCAGTGTGATTAAATCCATGCTGTACAGTGAGCAGCTCACACAGGGGCCACTTTCCTGAGCTTCTACATCGGTGCTAATTCATAGTAAATGGTCCCTTTATGGTTTCACCTTGGACTGCGCCACTGCGAATTAGCTCTCATGTCAGTGTTTGTCAGTCAGCGGTGTCAAACCCTTCCAATGGATATCCAGAAAAGCCCACTCCGCTCATCAACTCCAACGCTCCTCCACCCCAGCCCCCTTTTTAACAGCTTCCCCTCCCCTATCTTTTCATCTCCTCCTGCCTCCCTCACACTCCCTGGCTCACCGGGCTTGGCCTGGGATGGCTGTGCGGAGGTGGAGCGCTTAGCAGGCTAAATCATCTGGCACTCTGCCTTGAACTTTGCTCTAACTAATTTATAAGAATTAAAGCGGTTCACCTCAAACGCTTGGCTTGTGTGCTGCTTTGGCTAAATTAGTCTAGTTTCTTTTTAAAATAGGGGATTTTTGCTTTGTTTAGATTATATCTTTCTCAAAGCATTAAGAGATGCATTTGCAATTTAACAGGCTTAAGCCTCTTGGCCTTTGTCTTGTGCTGACATTTAAACTGATTGTTGATTTGTTAGACAAAACACCAGCCCGTGAATAATCAGATTTTTAACAGGCAGCGCTAGACGGATAAATTAAAGCAGCATTAAAGAGCCTGATGTTGGACATTCTGCGTGCGTATGGATACGGGTTCTGTTTCCAGTCAAAAAACTGGCCAAGTATCAGTAGCAGTAAATGAGGTTACAATTATTCAAATCTGATTATTCAAATCAAAAGATTATGATTATCTGAAACCTGTTAATTGGCCCTTGCCTCTGACACAGTAGTTGTGGGCATAAACCATAGCAGCAGTAGCAGTGGTAACAGCTAAAGATTCCTGCTCTCTGTGCCAGTGTGCTCTTGTGGGCTCTGTGTTTGGCTCCACTCCCCAGGCAGCTCCTCTTCTATGGATAGAGCCCAGCGTATGTGAAATGCTGCAGGCGGCTGCAGGCGGCTTATCCCTGCGACTCTGCTCCCATACATGTCCCATCATCCAAACTGGGACTGCCGGAGTAATCTTGTTAAGAATGGATGTTGTTATTGTGTGACTGGATGTGTATTTGGCTTCATGGTTAGCTGGGAGCACACGTGGGCTGGAGCAGGAGAGACAATGAGGAGGGAGTTTTTGATGAGGGCGGGTGAGCCTATTCCTAGCACTTAAAAGATGACAACCCTCTTCTTCCGCCTCCTTATATTCTCTCCTCACTCCTTCCTAGCTCCTCCCTATCTTCCTCAAACAACATGATGACAACATAGTGGTGATGTGACATTTACATGAAGATGGGTGTCTTCACCTATAACAGGTATTAAAGATGATGATTATCATCACTGCTGGGCAGGAGGCAGAAGGTTGCTCACCTCAATCACTGAGTTGACTATAAAAAAACATACACACAAGAAGAATCAATCCTTCCTTCATTTGCTCTCTTCTATACCCTCAATGCAATCACTCCTACCTCTGGTATCTGGGTGCCAACAGACTGTGGCTTTGACCTTTCTCCCAAATGAATTATTTCGGTTTAATGATCCTTTCTGCAGAAAGAATAAAAAGATAGCTAAAATAATAGCCACGGGTGGAGAAGCGCGGACGTAAAAGAACAGCACCCAACACCTTCTACTTCATTCTCCAACCATACTTCCACTCTATCCATAAACACACCTGTACCGCTCTAATAACGGCTCTTCCATTTGTTTGTGTCTCCAAGGTGCATGTGATACATCTAACCTGAGCCTTATAAATTACTTCAAAAAGAGACGCCCTGGATGTAACAAGCAGGTGGCGATGATGGAAACACACTCGCTTCTTTGTGTGTGTGAAAGTGACACTTTGGATTTTTTTTTCTTTACTCCTCCAATGTTTGATTAATTCTTCTTTTTTTCTGCCGGATCAGAAAAGGGAGTGGGAAGTGGACACATGACAATGAGAGCAGTACATGAAAAATTCAAAACGTTATAATATAAAATCCAGATGAATCATGAATGCTTAATGGGAATCAGGGCAGAGCATGCAGGATGTTCTCAAAGAATCCTGGTGTTTGTCTGCCAGCGTGCACGGGGGACACGGCATGTTACATCGTCTCTCTCAGCTGCTCTCTCTCTCTCAATGGCAATGAAATGAGGTGTTGAGGGACACTGAATAGAGGATGCCAGAAACATGTGAAAAGCTTTTAGGGGGTAGAGGCCGTCTGTTATCGAAGTCTGGCTAATTGCCTTTATCCTAGCTGTGACTGCGTGTTGTTGTGCTTGTGGATCGGACATGCACCGTCTATCTGATGAAATATTAACAAATCTTTGCTAACACCCAGTCTTTCTATTGTGTTTTAATGAAAGGCAGGGTTCCAAGAAAAACTTCTGCTATTATGAATAATAGAACATCCAATTAGTGTAACATCATCGCAGATGAGTTTGATGAAAGACTAGACTGCTGTAATGTTGGAAGAGTGTGAACATTTAGTTAAGTTATCAAAGTGTTTGAATGTCGAAGGGCTGTGGAGGGTGATTGCTTATAACTCATATGATGTCATACAAGATTAAAGCCTGTGGAGAGGTTGAACTGAAGTCTGAATTTCACTTTTTGTGTAAGGAAATATAAATTATGTGGCATATTTGTCCGTTTTTCCAACGAGGATAACATAATTTTTGTACATATTTGTGGAAAGAGAGCCTAAGCCCCAAGCTCCCACGGCAGAAGTCGACATATATTTGAGAGCCAGCATGGCTAGGAGACGAGCTGCTAGTTGATTGGAGAACTTCCTAAAAACGCATGACGTATTTTCCCACATAGTGACTGAAGCCATCCGTCCCTTTAATCAACGTATTGTACAGTAAACTTTGCTTTTGATTTGTAAAAGTGACCATTTACTGACATTAGCGTTGATTTCCACTAGACGGTAGACTTTTTGGTCATGTAATATGGACACCTGCACTTTTTCAAGAGGCTGTTTTGGTCCCCTGCACTTTTTACCATTCAAAAACAATGTTACGCTATATTAAACTGAGATGCATCGGGCACTAGGACCAAGCGGAAAACGCCTGTCAAGCTTAAGCCTGTTTTCCTTAGTTTAGACCGCCCACAAGCTCCTCGATTGGCTCTGCCATTTCTTTTGTGATTGGCCGTCCCAGCTGTCACTCCATCTTGTTCGCACACCGCTCTGCTAGTCTGCGGTCAGGAGTCTGCTACTGTAAGTTGGAAGTTTGTTCTGCCTGGTTCACGTCAGCTAGAAGGATTGTCATATCAGAGGTTTAATTTACATAAACGTTCGAATCAGTGTCCATGTGCGTGCGTGCGTGTTTGGTAATTATGCGCAGCCAGGATGTCTAAAAAAAAGAGACATAAGAGACTTCTTTAGTGTAAGTTACTCAAAGAAATGTGTGATTTTATACATCCAAACTCAAAAGTTTTTTGTTTTTTTTATAACCGTATCATCAAATTGATGACTGTTGCACCCCAAATTGTCCCACAGTTCATGTTATGCATCAATATACTTTGTCAGGTGACGGATAGTAGAGATGCAGAAGGAGATGTAGTAGGAGAGGCTGGAGGAGGAAGAATAGGAGAGGCAGGAGGAGATGGAGGAGTAGAGGCTGGAAAGGGGGGAGAGTGGGAGAGGCAGGAGGAGATGGAGGAGGGAGAGTGGGAGAGGCAGGAGGAGGAGAGGCTAGAGGAGGAGGAGAGGCAGGAGGAGATGGAGGAGTAGAGGCTGGAGGAGGGAGAGGACGAGAGGCCGGAGGAGATGGAGGAGTAGAGGCTGAAGGATGGAGTGGAGGAGAAGCTTGAGGAGATGGAGGAGTAGAGGCTGGAGGATGGGGAGGATGAGAAGCTGGAGGAGATGGAGGAGTAGATAATGGAGAAGGTAAAGGAGAAGAGGCTGGAGGCTCACAGGTGAGGTTGAAAGAACAAACGGCATAAAGTATCAATAGAAAACTAGAAGAACTACTAGAAAACACAGTGAGTTTTATTTAAAAAATACTTGTGTCCCCCGCACCACTGAAATCAAAATGTTGTCCTTGTACTGCATACACTATGCTATACTACATACACTACACCATACACAACGTCCACTATGCCATATACTACATACACAACACCATACACTACCTACACTCTCTTTAAGTTTATTCCTACTCCTTTTCGCACATCCAAATGAAGGGAAATGGCTAATGAAATTAATTATGTTGTCTTCTTTTATTTCCTTTTTTATTGGATAAACTGCTGTTCTATTTTTTATTGTTTTCAATTTTATTTTTCTTGCTGAATTTACATGCATAAAATAAATAAATACAAATACACTACAACATATACTATGTACACTAAGCTATACAATTGATGATGTGCAGATGTTGCGGATAAAATAATCCAGCCAGTGAAGCATTGATGATAATGTCACCGCAGTCATCAGCTGAGAGTCTTGCCTACACTGATGAAGTGTTAACTTTGCAGAAGAAAATAAAACAGTGAAAAGAACCTGGTACCAAAAGTGAGTTGAGGCGAGCCGAACCATGCGGTGGAAATGAGGCATTAGTGTTGTGGCCATCCCACATTATGCAACAGAGGTGTTAGTGTTAGCGGTTTCTTTTTTCCATAGTCTTGTTGAGATGATGGTAAATGACCAACTAACCTCAAACTCTCCAGTGAATGAATCATTACACACAGTACTATACAGAGTGCTCAGATTACAGATGGGACTGAGCAACAGCTAACTATTTTAGCCCCCTAGCTGTTTAACTGTCATTGGAACTGAAATGATAATAATATTTTTATTGCTCGCCCACACAGAATTTGCACCAATTAAATTACAATACTGACACCGTGAAAAAACTCACACCCACTGGAGTTTGTATTCTTCTCTCACTGCACAAGAATAAATCAAACTCAAATGTCCACTTTTTGGAATTACACTTTGGACCAAATAAGTACAGTCAAGTCACAGCATACACAGTGTGTGCAAAAAATATATAACTAGTATTTATCATTTTAATAATTATAAAAGCATAAATGGCTTTCATATTCCAGAAAAAAAAAGCTGTCCATTTTTTTAAGCTCATCCTAATAAGGGTCAGAGGGAGCTGGCACCTATCCTAGCATGCACTGGGCAAGCACATTTACAGGCTGCCAATCCAGGGCTCAACACACACATTCACACTCACATTCACACCTACAGGCAATTTAGACTTTACAATTTACCAATTAACCTGCATGTAGTACCACTGTACTGCCTTTATTGATAAATGTTATTAATTAATAAAGGCAGTACAGTGGTATTTTTGGCAATATACCTTTTTAAAAAGTGCTGAATGAGAGTTGAAATCAAAAGTTGTCACTTGTGCGATTAAGAAGGCTGTTTGTAGTGCACTGATCAGAAAATGCAAAAACATAACATTATCAACAATATTATCCTTTGAGGAAATTCTCTATAAGCACTGAGTGGTGAGAACAAGAAGCGTAAAGACACTTAGAATTTTGAAAAAATGAGGAGCTGTGTCTTGGAGGGAAACCCCCTCAGAGTCTCACAAGATGACTCCCCTCGCCTCTAAGAAGATTTACACTCTGCCAAATGGCACGGTGCCCTTTTATGTTACTTTCTGGGCTTTATCTGCGTCATGAAGCCACGACGCTGCTGTTAGCTGATGAAGACGAGGAGCAGCTGTGGTGAGGCAGCAATATTTTAATAGCTCCACAGATCTCTGAATGGTTTGCCATCGGGGGAAACGACCTGGGCCAACCCCAAAACCATTGTAGCCTCCATCTGGATGGAATCAGCCACACAGGTCCTCATTTCCCTCCATCTCAATCTGTGCAGCACTCCCAGTGTTTACAGAAGCCGGCGCCCGCTTGAATCACCACTCTGCCAAGATGTGGCATGTTTATCAGTGTCTCACTCTGCACACAGGAACACATAAACACAGATGCACATGTGAACACAAACACACATTGTGTCTCATTGAGTGGCCAGATAAGAAAACATGACATTATCTTTTTAGTGTGACTGTTGTACCTGTGCATGCACTCACACAGGAGCTTTTGTCAGTGCGTGTGTGTGTGGATCCGTGTGTGTGTAGTCAAAATGCAAATGTCATACCTGCATTGATGACCTTTTCTTCTTTGTTGATGCAGGGTGTTTTTATAAATACCGTGCTGATATCCTGCAATGTGTAATTACTGCACCACAGCAACACAATGTCTCTTTATTAGTTTTCTGACAACGGCCGCCCTCGTCACCACTGAGTGCTGTGTGTGTGTCTGTTTTAATGTGTGTGAGGCTCTTCTGTTGTCCTGTTTACACAGCTGAATCCTACAGTACTCTCATAGTACATTCTGCTGCTCACACACTAACACACACTCACACACAAAGTGCTTAAAACAATGGATCATGCTACTTATATTTATATGTTATTTTAGCTCAACAATAGTCATAACATCCCATTTATTATCCTGTTATTCATCTACAGGAGCTTCTTAGAAATGGTGTCGGGGGATTTATAAATGGATAATATATCCAAGTAACACATAGATGAAAATAGGATGGAGGGATTTAACTGAGCAGATACCTCAGTGTGCTGTATTACTTCAACACATACCGCATCACATGAAGATGGAATTCAGATCAGGCGTCTCGAGGATCTGTGCACACGATATGTGTGCGAACATATACAATGCAAAAATAGGAGTGGGATTTCTGCCTTTGTTGCATCACCAGTGCAGAGGGAAAATGCATGTCAGAGAGGTCTCTGTGCATACGTAATGAGATCCTACTCTGCACCAGCTCGGCATTCGTCGATAAAGATCACACTCCCCAGGTTCGACTCCGGGGATTAGGGCAGAGGCCGTTTGATCTTGGGGGTTTTGCATAAAAATCCCAAGTCTCCTGAATCCTGTAGCGAAGGAGCTGAGTTAGCTAATTGGGAGGTGCTCCTGCACACAGCGATGGACGCACTGTAGCTTCATTTAGTGTCCTCAAGATGCCTTTGACAACGCCGCAATTACAGTAAAGTAAGAGTTTTCTGTTAATGATGCTTTCGAATGGAGCACAGTAGAATGGAGTCATACAGCAATTGACACACTTACCTTGCTTTCAAATACAGGACACACACACACAAACACACAAACACACACACACACACACTGAATAGTGTGTACACAAATATTATTTATGATTACTTAGATGATTACTACTGAATATGATTACTTATTCCAATCACAGCAGGCAATCAGAAGAACATCCATCATCAAATAGGAGTCATGTTCAACTTCAGCGTATGCGCGTGAATCCTAACACTCCAAGCTGCATTTAGGCAGGGTTCCCATCAATCCTGGAAAACATCAAAATTGAGACTGACTTTCCAGTCATGGAAACACCTTGAAATTGATTAAAATGGAAATCATCAATGTTGCCCTGGACAAAATAAATGAATTGTATTTTAGCCCCTTACTCGCCTATGTAAACCTAGGTGGCTTTTGTAAAACAGTTTTGTTTTGATTTATTTGACATGATATAATAAATAACAGGCACTATGACAAATACATATTAATAACACAATAAAGTTTAAGGATAACGTATTTCCACTGTGGTCCTAACTTGAATATTACAATAATTATATTCAATATATTGCTATGTTCTTTCATTTAAGTTATTGGCGTAACTTTGACAGATGCAGGCTTTTAAAAGAGGAGGCCAGAGCTAGCATTGATGGGTGTAGCCATCACTTGTAATGAACCAGAGGCACATTGCCGTAACCCCGCGTCGTAAAGGAGGAATAAAACTGGGACTGGATGTGTGGATTCTTCCAGGAAAAACTCCTGGAAAACATCCTTTGAAGTTCCTGGGAAATTATATCTTAGAAAGAGTGGGAACCCTGTCAGGGTCCCCTGCATCCACATTAGAGCCACATGTGCCTAAGTGGCCAACGCAGCAAAAGCAGAGAGGGGTGTGCCAGTTACGGAACATAATTGCTACTAATGACCATTAGGAGTTTGGTTTTCATCCTCCAGGGGCTGTAGAAAAGGCCTTTCGTCTTATCAGTTGATTAGAAGCAAATAGACGGGGCCGGATCCTGCATATTAAGTAAAAGGGGGGCTAAAATGGTGTTACTCAATCAGGGGAAAGCCTAATGGAGTGGCAGGGGAGCTCATCCTCTACTAATGCCTGAGTTCTAACAAATGGACACAAACCCCTGCTCTACTTGTTGACTATTGGTCGCATTGTTTCTCCCGCCAGTTGAAATTGTATCTGTAAGAAACAAAAACAACTAAAAATGGTCAGCTTGGGGCTTGGACTCCTGCTCTGAACAGCACAATGCTGTAGACCTTTGGGTTGCTCTGTAGTAAAAGCACTTATGCTTTTCCAGCAGCCGTGCTGGCATCCAACTGTCAATGATGGCAGCAAAGTTGTTTTTTCCTCTCCATGGATTCATTTGCATTATGCAAATTAACAATTGATATGGATCTTCTCCCCTCCAATGAACATTTTTCACAGCAATTTGCCAAGCAAGTAATTACTTATTGATAGAATGATATTACACAGGAAATTGTTGTATAAAATGGCAAACTCATCTCATAGAAATGGTGGCAAAAATAATAGTAATAACAATAATAGAATTAGAAATCATTAGTTAAATGGACATGAGTTATTGATGTTTGCACTCAGCACAGTCATTCTAACTGCACACTCTTCACTGCCACCTGTGGTTGCACTCTGGGCTTGTGGCTTTGCATTTTAATTAATTCCAAACATTATTAAGGATACAAATTCACTGTCTCACTCGACTGCACTTCGCAATGTAGTTGAGCTGCAGAAATATCAGCAATTATCCATATTGTGATGGAATATTTATGCTGTGTTTGTGTAACCTGCATGTCACATTGTGCTGGGGCCAGTGATAAAGCTTTTTTCTGGTCTTAACATGGTGTCACTACGGAAGCCCTGAAAGGCAAGGTGAAAAAAAAAAAAAAACAATTTTTTCTGGCATTGTTGGCCAAAACCTAAGTTAATTTCGTATGCATAGGAGATACTATTAGATCTTTTATCAACACTGTTAAACCAAAGTCGGCACTTGTGCACAGTCCCATTATGTTTTGCAAACATTTGTAGTTAACTTATAAGGTAAAACATTTGTTTATGCTGCATTTTGCTGAACTTTCAATTCCATTTGTACTGTATGTGCCCCAGGCACTTAATTCAGCAGGACAATTTCTCACCCTCAAAACAGCCTAATTAAGCCTCAAAATGTATCTCCTACGTACGAGATAGTACCCTATGTTTGAGATAGTACCTCGTACATAGGCGATAAACTTAGATTTAGGACAACACTTCTCCAAAAAAAGTTTTGTTTCACCTTGCATTTCCGGGCTTCTATATATTACAGAAGAGTCCTTGCACGTGTTGGACGCCGCACAGGCATTGGGGGGCACTTGCGATCTATCGCAACTTTTGCAGCCCCTCTCGCTTCCGCTGCGTGGCGCTAGAGAGCGCATAAGAGCTTTATTTTCTTCTTATCAAGTGTATATCACACTTTGAAGATTTGATATAAAACGGATGAGGTTTTCCACATGGCGCTGACTTCCTGTTGCCAGTAGGTTGCCCTATGGCTGTTAGTCAATATTCTCTTGTGGTTTTCCTCAGGCCTGGAGTCTTACCATGGATGGGGAATTTGATGCAGTCTGGACAATGTATACTGAAGTTAGAGTGACTTCCTGTTTCATGGGTAGTTGCAGAAAATGGCGTATATGCCATTTTGCAACATGCTCAAACATGCCTTATGTTTCCATACATGAGGTGTTGAACACTCAATGGAAATTTCATGTAAATCAGATTATGTTTGACTTTTTCACTCTGTCGACAGGAATCGCTATCACTGTGAGTCAATGTTGAGATGTAGGTGTGTTCAGGCCGTGACTGGTGCAAATTGGAAAATGCATGGTCAAGTCATTACAACTTCCTGTTGTTGGCGATATCGCTGATTTCGGCGCCACGCCATGTCCACATGGTGCAATGAAAACTCTAAGTTTTCAGTATTGTTTGATCAGACATGTGTTAAGATGGTACTTAACTATTTTTGAAGTTGAAGTGTTAAATCTCTAGGACGAGATTGTTAAAGTGTAAAGATATGTAAAAACGTGTGACTGTTGCTAGTAGGGGGTGCTATGACTAAGAGTCAATTTTAACATGCGGTTGTGTTCATGGCAGGACTCCCATGAATCATGAGAAATTTGAGGGTGATAAGACAACATATGGTCAATTTACAACAACTTCCGGTTTTATGGCAAAAGGAATCACTTTGACACCAAGACACCCTCACACGGTGCAGTGAAAACTCAGTTTCACTGCACCGTGCACTTGAAGTTTTACTTCATCTCGGGTCTCAGGTTCGTACTATTGCCATATTGCTGACCCCAGATCAGCCACTAAATATTTACGCGTTAGCCCTTTCCAACCAACCAGGTGTCTCCAGCTGGCTTTAGGTGGCGCTGTGGAACCGTCCCCATGATCTGCGTCGCTGCGCAGTATAAAACATGCTCCACAGCCCCGTCCATCCTCTTATTATATATTATTATATACTATTATTATGTATTCAGCTGCCACTTTCACACTAGAGCCGCTACTAGCTTGTTGCTGCTAGCTCAGTTAGCTCTTGTCCACAGAGATTGAAAAACAACATGGAAAAGAAGAATTTCAAAAATTGCGCAAAGCTCTCAAAAAGGCAATTTATTTATCAGGAGCAAAATAATAAGAAGAAACGGAGAAAATTCAATAAGTTTCTCACTGAAGCAGTGCTCGGGCCATAATTGACTTCTGAAAAGGTTTTGTTTAATTTACAGTAGACGACACATCCAATCAAAACATATATATTGTTGTGAATTTGGACAGTCTCTCGTTCTCCTCTTTGGTCGTTGTTTTTGTCTCCCTCTGTCGGTGTTTTTCTGTATGGGCTTTCTTTCTGTCTTTCTGTTTTGAGTTCATTTTCCTGGCAGGTGATCCTTGTTTGCATTGATCACCTGCCACTCTGTATATAATCCGGTACTGAGCCTCACTCAGTGCCGGATCATACCCTCTTCATACCCTGATGTCTCCCTGTGTACCTGTTCCTCTTGTGTCCAGTCATCGTGTGAGTTTGTATCTAGTTCTTCGTGTTTTTCTTTTGTGTTAGTGCACCTTTTTGTAAATTAGTTTTATTAAATTTGTTAATACCGTCTCCTGAGTTCCTTGTCTGCATTTGGGTCTCCTCCGTGTATTCTCCGTCGCCAATCATGACATATATTTGATTTATATGTATGATGGCTTTATAGATAAATAAACAACAACAACAACAGAATTTTATTATAAAATTAGAATCATCTTTAATAGCCTAGTATGTGTTATTCTCACAGAAGAATAAGATACACAATGTTAAGTAATGCTTATTTAATCCACTAAATATTCATATTTAAATGTCTGTTACAGTATCAGTGTTAACTTTTTCAAAATGAGCTCAGATGCAAAAACAAAATTAAAAAATCAGCATGTCTGTGAATGAGGACCGCCATTTTTGATTTGGTATTCTACTGTGAAAAACACACCAGGGGGAAGTTAACATGTAGTAGATTGTATTCAATGTTAAAGTAACCATGTGGATGAGATAGTTATAATAAAAAATAATAGGAATTGATTGCTATTGACAAAGTAAAGGTTGCAGAAAGTTGTGTCAAAAATGATACAAATGGAGTTATAGGTTCATATTTCCTATGTTATATTATATATCAGAGACTGGATATTATAAATGCTTTTAATGTTGAGCACCTTGCTGTGGCAACATCAAAGCAACCAAAAACATGCAGCACTTCAACACTGACCTCTGGTAACCTTGAGGGAAAAAAGTAATTAAAGTCAATAAAGCAATTAATATCCCTCCAACAGGATCAGTGGTCAGTCACAGAAACAGACTTATTTTAAATGATCTAATATATAATGACACTTATTTTTCCTTGTCTGGTAATACCTATATTGCGTTAAGAAATTATTTCCCAACATGTTTGCTTCAGCACCATTTCAGCTCTAATATTGAGCATCTCGAGAGATTGGCACCTGGAGGAAAACAGAAAAAGGGAGAAAGAAAAAAAATGGCCAGTGTGCAGCTGCATTTTCTTCCTCAGTAATCGAATCCCTCAAAAGGGGTCCATTTTTCTTCATCTCCCCAGGTCCACAGGACCTTTAAACAGAGCAAGGCACCAAAAGAAGGCGCCATAGAACACAATTATAATTCCAATATAGTCTTGTAAAGAAAATGTAAACAGATAGCCAAGCTGCAGAGCTGCCCCCATTTCCCCAGAAGACTGGTAATAAAGTAGAAAAGATGTAATACTGGAAGAGGCTTTTTACCCCCTGTCCTTTTCTCACTCCAGAAATTGAAAAGTAAGGCTCTCTGAGATGAAGCTGGTGGAAAGAAGGGTTGCTCTGAGATTTATAAGATTTAAAGGGGAGACAGAGGAGGGCTAGATCTTACCAGAGGCATTTATGTGGTTTTGCAAATGAACGGTAATGCACAAGTATTGATACGAAAGAATGGTGGTTGGCAGTGCTGGTCGAGCCCCTCTCTACAGTACAGTAGCTGTGCATGTTTTGTCATAGGCTTTATTTCGGAACCCTCCAGACTCTGACAGGGGACACAAACAAGCCAGTGGCCCCTCCAAAAATCTAAGCCAGAGCAAATTGGTGGTGCATTTTTATTCGTAAGAGCATGCTTCTTTCTTATTGGCAAATCTTGAATTCTCGGGGCGAGATATTTTTCATCCCTTTCCATAGTTTTCTCCTCTCTTGAATATTCTGTTTGTTGTGTGCCGTCTTGGGGGTAGCATTTGTTCTATGCCTGATTTAGTTTTTTCTTTAGTTTATTCTCCAATCATGGGAAGGCAGAGGAAACAGCAGTAGGCTGCCTATGATAATTTTCTGGCAGTGGTTGCAACTGTCCTAATAATAATTACTGGTAGTGGGAGCTGCTTGGGCACACAGCTTTAGGGTGTGTGTGTGTGTGTGTGTGTGTGTGTGTGTGTGTGCATACACGGCGTCTTCTTGTTGCACTCAGTCATAGCCGTCATTGCTCTTCACATCATCTATTATTTATACTTCACAAAATGTTACAACATTTAAGTGAGGTCAAGAGTTTAGGTTGTAAAACAGAGTTGATGATTTTACGCCATATTATGTAAAGTATCTGATATTGTTTTGCAAAACAGTTTCAGATCCAATGATGTCCAAAGTCTGCTGTTGTTCTGAACCATATGGGCTGTGTGGTAGGATATTGTGGCGTGACCTTTAGCATTACAGTGTGAATGAAATCTGGTACTCCTTTAGCCTGGAGAAGAGGCTCCCGGAGCCGGTTAGTTGGACTGTGACTGGCTGTGTCTCAGTTTCCCACTGAGTGTAAATCACTGAAAGAAAGAGAGAGGCATGGACTTTTGTACTTGTGTGAGTGTGCACGTATGAATATGTGTATGCCCTCCTTATATGTGTGTGTGTGTGTGTGTGTGTGTGTGTGTGTGTGAATCGCAGTCCGGGCCAAGAAGCAGTAAGGCCCGGCAGGCCGGGAAGGCGTGGAGGACAGGGGTGGTGGGGGTGGGGTGGTGTGTGGGGGTGACAGTTTAGTGTGAGAAGGGGAAATGGCATGGTGCTACCGAAGCTAGTCATCCGTCTGCTGTGACACCCAGCGTGCATGGAAGATGTCCCCGGGACTCGGCAAGGCAGAGAGGAAATGTGGTCGTGCAGAGGAGTGGGCGGCAGAGTGGAAGTGTCATCATGTCTGTAAGTGTCACTCTGTCTCCGGTTCCTTGTCTGTCCACGGCACATGGCCAATGTGTCTTTGCTTTGCACTTGCTGTCGCATTGCAAATTTTCAACCACGCTAATGCAACATTTTTTTTTACCCGTTGAACCCTGGGCTGCTTTGCCACTCTTTTTCTACAAGCCCGTGGCAGTCCCAGCATGTCTTTCCTAGGTATGCTCTATATTGTCACTCGTCACATCTTCAACACCAACTGTTTAGAATCACAGGACTTGAAATTGAGCAAATGAGAGGAAAGTAACAGCTAAAAAAAATGGAAACGTCCAGCTTTTGTCACTCTAAGTGGTAGTAGTAGGCTTCAGATGAAACTTGACCAGACCTACATAAGAAATGTCTTGTGTGGACGCCCATGTCCAGGTACAGATACACCACAAACAAAAACTGTTTACAAAAACAGTCACAAACATCAGTGCTAATAGCCACATACTGTTAAAGTCTGTCTCGGTCTCTGAATGTGTGCGTTTGAAAACATCAACAGCTTGACAGACATGGATATTAAATCCCAAATACAGTTTTTCTCTGACAGGTTTTAATTCCTTTCCTGAAGTTTTGAGGAATGCCTCTGCACATCGTTGGGCAGGACCTGTAGCTCACAGACTAAAAATGTCTTGTGCTTGTCCTTTGCGCTGTAATATCATTAGCGAAAATATCTTTTGAGAATGAGAACTTGGGACAAGGCAGATAGTGGTTACAAGTTATGCACAGTTCATTTCATTTCCTACAAGCTGCTGGGAAAGCCACAGTTGGAGGACACTTTTTATGAAGGAAAGGGGGATTTGTTTTTTTCTTTTTGACTGCATGTCCACAGGTTTTAAAACAGATATTTTACAGTTAGGAACTTAGTAGAAGCTTGTGGAAATTCTATATTAAACAAAATCATGTTTTATCGTTTCTTATTTCCATTTGAGATGAAAATGTACTTTTTAAAACCAGAGTTCCCATCATTCGTATGGTGATGGCTTAGCACTTGTGAGACATGCGCACCATACTTTTACATTTATTTATAGAAATTACAGTGCATTACTTACAAGTATCTCAAAAATATACTTAAGTGGAGTACTTGAGTATACTTAATAAGTAGTAGCTTCCACCTAAGCAGTTACTTTGATTCTCTCAGTATGTGTATGAAAAATCAACAGGGTCCAAAGGGTAAATCATTCATCCCCTCTGCAGAACTTTAACGTTGGTTAGTTAATTTTAACTCCAGACCGCCCACCCCCCTTTCCTGCATTACAAGTTCTCATTATTAATGGTATTACCTTCAGTATCAAGTGTCTCGCTGTGGGTGACCCAGTTGGGAAAGGAGGAAGGACAAAGAGCGACAGAGAGACTGAGGGGGGAGCCAGAGTTGCCGGGATTTTAATGGCTCCTTCTTGCCAAGTGTGGTCATGAGCCTCCAGTACACAGACAAGGCCTAATCAAAAGCCCCACACCAAGTGAGTGACAGCATCAAAGTGCATCTGCATACTGCAGGGAATTCTCTCAAGTTTCTGATTTTTTTCACTATTAAAGTCGGTGCGGGAATGGAGACGCACGCTATGATGATATCTTCCTCTTTTTTTCCCTCCCCTCTTTCCTCCCTGTAAACAACATGATCGCTTATCCCATTCTCCTGTTATGTTTGTGTACATTATTTCCCAACCCTCAGGAGGCCCAGAGGAGGAGGAGAGGGGGAATTAAAAAAGGAGAGAAAGAGCTGAGGAGTTAAAATGTAGAAAAGACACCAGGAGAAATGCTGCTGAGAGAGCGGGGAGAATGTGAGAGGGCTGTGTTTTCACACCATTCCTGTTTGTTGAGCGTTTTAGCACCCTGACTTACTACAGTACACTATGTCTCCTCAGAAAAAAGTGTTGTGTCGCTGCATGAAAACATCTTTATGGAATATGACAGCATGACCAACGGCAACAGGGGTTGACCAACAAAATATAAACACAACTTGAATGATTTTTCACGCTTAAAGACATTACAGCAGCATGTCTTTGCTCTGAGGCATTCTGTCTTTATATTTTGCCGTTCAAACTCATCAAAAACATTGTATTAAACGAAAAGTATTTGTCAGGTTTATACTTTGTATCACCATTTTCTTCCCTCCTATTAGCAGATTGGCTACTCAAGAGCTGCTTCATGTCAAGGGAACTGCAAAACTCTGCACGAGCCAGAATGATGGAAATTACTTTTCTGGCTTCTCTGTGTGGCACAACTATGAGGCCAGGAGTGTATTTCAAATGTAATTGAGTTTGGTACATTCCCAAAGGCAAACCAATGTGTTTGTGACCAAAAACGATGCACATTGTTTCGCTTTTTGATATGCAGCCAAACTTTTAGCCAAACATCTATTCACCTTCTTCCAAAATCCCACTGGAACAGTTTGTTAATGTTGCGTGATTGGTTTTGTTTTATACCTGCGTCCTTTAGACCTTCCAGCTCCAATCCCCTCTATTCTCAATGTGACTTCCAAGCGCCTCCATTTGGCTTTGATGTTATTAAATGAAAAGACCTCAGGTTGAGGATACTGGCACCTGCTCACAGCATCACACTCGACAGCAGCAGCATTTGGGAACACACCAAACTCAATTTCTTTTACTGCCAGCCTAATGACAATGACGACCTCGCAGAGCAAATGCAAAGTTAAACTTTTATTTGCCACAAGCTCTTAGAAATAATCCTGTGACGTCCTTTGTTTTTTTTATCTACCCGTACTGACAGTGCAGGTCAATAGGATTGGCTACCCCATTTCTTTGTATGTAAGCATTTTTGCCAGCATCTGGAGCGGCTAAATGGATATTGGAAGCTGTTGCCGGAGCCGAAAGAATGTTGGACAATGGTTGAGATTGATGAGTGTTTGGGAGCTTTCCCTGTGACCCCTCCGCATCTGGCAGGAACAAAGTCAGGCAGGTGTGACAGCCAGCATCCATCTACTAGTCAGCTATAATAGGGAGGGGGCATTTGTACAGGGACACACACACATGCAGACAAACACATACACATGCCAAAGCCTGTGTTTTATACACATTTTAGCAAGCAAGGAAGCAAACAAGAAGGAAAAAAAAGTCTTCCTGGCAAGCTCCACTGCATGTCTTTCCTGTAAGGAGTCATTTTGCGATGCTGACTTCCTTCAAATGTCTGCGAGCTCTCATGTCTTATTATGGGAGACAAATGACATGTCATACAAACACGTTGTCCTCACTCGTTAGCTCTGAACATGACAACCTTTGCAACATGTTTCACTTAATGGTGTCCTCTTCCATTGGTTGGACTTAGTCGGTAGTCAGACAGCTGACATGTTGGGATTCAAAGTGTAATTGTAGATATATCAGGCTATCAGGATATTGTCATGAACGGAGCGGGGAATAACCCCAAGGAGTGGGACCCAAATGCAGACAAGGACACCGAGAAAGGTTTAAACAAATATTTAATAAAGAAACGAGAAACAAACATAAACCAGGGGACGGGGAAAACAGGTACAGGATCCAGGTGAAGACGAGGGAGAACCAACGCGGGGATCAGGAGACGAAACACAAACGGGTGGTGGAAAACAGGAACTCGGGAAACTATAACAAAACAACTAGGATAGAGAACACAATCATTCAGATAAGGTAGCCAACCAAGAGAGAGACACGAACCACAAAATTTCAACAGCCGTCTGGCGCCGAATGTGGGCCCCATCCGGCTTCTTATACCTCCAGTGCTGACGAGCTGTTGAGCCACAGCTGGGCGGAACCATGCCCACCAGCAACGACATACAAACACAAAGGGAAAGACACGAGCAGGAGAAAACAGACAGAGGGAGACAAACTCGCACAAAAGGAAGAGGAAAGAGCCTTACAGGACAGGGATCCTGACAGATATAAGCCAGTCAGTGTCACTTCTAGTATGATAGAGGTTCCTCTTCGGCCAAAACACCATCTAATTTTTTTTTACCCTACTTTGTTAAATACTTAATATTTAAAAAAAAAATGATATGATAATGTGAAATCCTGTTTTCTGTAAATTAACACTAAAAGACAAAATTAATTATAAAGTCTTGTCACCCTGTCTTAAAAGTTGCAAATGCAACATATGTTATACACACATGCAAACATTCATGGTGACAATTACATGAGTTCAAAATATGCTGGAAATCAGTCAGGTGTGTGTGTGTGTGTGTGTGTGTGTGTGTGTGTGTGTGTGTGTGTGTGTGTGTGTGTGTGTGTGTGTGTGTGTGTGTGTGTGTGTGTGTGTGTGTGTGTGTGTGTGTGTGTGTGTGTGTGTGTGTGTGTGTGTGTGTGTGTTATGAGGAGGATAGTGACATCTAAGCAGCAGGGCCTGAATGCAGTCATGCAGGTTCTCTTTGCAGTAAAAGCATCTCTCAGCTGGGTGGTCTATGCCACCATTGTTAGAGTGCCTTACTGCATCAAGCCCCGGGGTACAATCTCCACTCCCCCACCTATCCCCCACCCACCACCACCCTCCTCCTCACCGCTGCCCTCCCTTCATTGGCATGGAAAATCCCCCATGAGCCTCTTCTCTGATGTAAATCACAGGTAGGGGATATGTGAGCCCATCTGATGCACCGGCACTGTGCCGTGAAATCTCTGTTGACATTACCGTCGGGCGATTCCAGAAAAAGACACCGAGCAAGAGCAGGAGAGGGGGAAGAGAGTGATAAAGAGGGAAAGGGAGCGATAGAGAGAGATAGATGTGAGGAGACAGGAGCATTTCAGGGAGTCTCTTTTGACTATTTTATTTTCCCACTCACTGTCTCATCTTCGTCTCCAGGATGACGGACTGAACTCGGTCGGCTGCACGCTTTCATTGAGATTTGACAAAGTTTTTTTTTTCTCCTCTCTTTTATTCCTTGACAGAGTTGTCTGTTTTAACTGGCCTCAAAAAAGCACCTTTAAATCAGCCGCTGGATCTTACTGCTTTAATACCCTCTAGGACTAACCTGTTTTCTTACTTTTCTTTAGGTAACCTTTTAACAAAGATTGATTTTTTTTTTCCCCCAGCCCGTGTTGCTTTGTTATGTGATAGCAAGAAGTGGGAAGATGAACTTGGAAATTAAGTGAAGGTAACAAGGGAATCAGGGAAATGGGTTAGGAGAGGCAATTTCAGTGCCCACCCCTGCTTTCCAAGCATCGAAGGAATGAGTAAATTACTTTTACTTTAGCGTATGAACATATTTAGGCATTCCAGGAAGGCCTTTATATTGTTTCTCTTGCTGCAACTTGTTTTTGTGTTGTTGGAGTTGTGCAACAGGGATGTAAAAGGTGGCCCAAAAGCTAGCCAAAGAGTACGATTATGTGAGTAAGAGAGGCCTAGGATATTTTGTCCAATGTGGCGGAGGAGGAAGGCTGGGGGATTTTGTCTGCCTCGTAATGCTGCCCGTGTGGGTTGGGAGAAAGGATAAAAGGAACATGTCATCGCTGTCCATGGCATTAAAACAACAAAGATGACTCTGTTTTCTCTCTCTTCTTTACTTTTTCCCTTTTGTGTTCCCTCTGTCTCCTGGACTGTGTTCCACCAGACGGAGTGTGAAACACATATAGTGGCATCATGACACACAGAGGGAGTGCTTGTGCTTGTAGCTGCCGTCCACTCCAAGGTGATCTGACATCTTAAAGCGATGCTCCGTGCAATTGCACATTCATTCAGACAAGCATGTTGACGTCGCTGCTTGGCCACAAGGACCCCCCCCCCCCCCCCACACACACACACACACACACACACACACACCACCACCACCACCAGTCTGAATCCCGCTGCCAAGTGCTTCCGCAAAGAAGAGGATGGCTTAATTGTTTCTGCCACTGCCATGCCTCTTCTTCATTTTTCTCCCTTTCCTTCCTAATCCCAGGGACGGGAAAATGGAGCTGTTATTTGCATGTCTAATGATACTCGATATCACAGGCCTCTCAAAGGAGAAGGCACAGATCATTATTAATATAGCCAATGAAACCCTCATTTACAGTGCCTTTTGTTCTTAGGCCTGAGCAAATACTGCTTTACAATACCTGCCTATTAAAAGACGTTTTTTTCTATGAATGTGGAAAAACTACAGCAGATATGCCTTTGTGCGTCACTCTCCGTCAGTTTGGATGCTGGAAAAAGCTACTGGTGTGCAAAAAAGATATTTATTGAAAATAATGTAGCTGGGATATTGATCCTGCTGAAGATGAGATCAGTACTCCTATTCTTAGATATTTTACACATACAGGTCATGATCCTGTTTTTTTGGCAGGAGTTGGTCTCGATACATAACTTGCTCATAAATCTTCTAGCTGTCCTTACATGATGGAGCAGATTTTGGCATTCAAAGTTAGGAATATTTGACTGATCACATGCAGTTAGTGCACATTAACAGTTGATATAATAAAGCAATAGCCCACAGTGCTGTTGTAAGAAAGGGCCTACAGTAGAGACTTGCTAGAAGACAAACAAAAGTACTTTGCAGAAGCTGTCAGAGCCCATTATTCAAGTCCCCATACAGAAAACTTGCTGTGTACCTGCAGGGATTTTCAGCAGCAGCAATGCATGCCTTTTCAGCACAGGCAGTTGGCATTGAAACTGGCTAATTTGCAAGGCTTCTCAGGTTGAGAACAATGACTTTGACAGCTCCAACAGGCACTGTGGAGCACATCTGCATTTTTCCGTAGGAATAAGCCCAAAGAATGACTCCAGCACTTCTTGTCTTCCAATTATGGAAATATGTGCATGTCTATATATACTATATATGAAAAACCTACGGAGACATGCTCATTGGAAACAACATTGTAATTCATTTTATAGTGTGTGTGTATATATATATATATATATATATATATATATATATATATATATATATATACATACAAATCTATATACAAATGTTACACGCAAAACCAATGATCAGGTTAAAGAATATTAAGAATTATAAATAAAACCCCCTTTAAAACATGGAAATCAGTTAAAATCATTTGTATAAACACTGCCAAGCAAACACTGAAATGTACAGTAACTGGCTTGCAGTAATTATGTTGCTGTAGTATATTCCACAGTATGCTTAATGTTAATTTAATCACACTACAAAATTATGTAATTGCTATTACAGGAATAATCACAACTCTAGTTGTATTTTTTAAGTAAGTGCATAAGTGCATGAACTTTAACACCATTATGCTATGCAGATCTACAGCAACATGTTGTGTAAATGCTGTAAACATGTGTTCATTATACATGAATAATGCTGTGAAAACTACAGTAATGTGTTAGCATAGAGTGTATATTGTGAAAGGGACATTCTACATGAGTACTTTTGATATTTAAAAACATCAAACATTTAGTTCAGAATACATCTGTGCTTTTATTTAAGTACAATTTGAAGTACTGGGTTTACATATATAGTGTGGTATTGCTGTTTTACAGAAATAAATGGGGTCATGATTATTCAAATGTAATTAAAATATAATATTTGTATAATTGCTGTTTAATTCATTAAGATCTCATATGAATTGTTGTGCATATATTTTCACAAGATATCATACAAACTCATTGATGAGAATGTTTAACTTTTAAATATACTATTTTTGTACACTCTCATCACATTGTACAGCAGTGTTCTCTATACTTGCAAGTGCTATCATTTTATCCCTTACTTTCTGAAACATGAGCTTCAACACTTCCACTGTGAAACTCACCAGTCAGCATGTGCTGTTTGTGACATTTAACAAGATCACAGGATCACGTGTTTGACGAGATGAGTATGTGATACTTCCACACACACACTCATTTACTCCGTGCTTAAACCATGAACGAAAAAGAAAAAGAAAAAAATCCAAAGAGAAAGTGAAAGAAAAAGGATGGGATGAAGAGGTGTGTGTGTGTGTGTGGGGGGGGGGGGGGGGTGTAAAATGTTGAAATATGAATTACAAACCTGAGCAGCACCATCTGGACCGAGAAAACACACATCATAGTGGAGAGCCGGCACATTGAATTAGACTTGCTACGGCATCCATCTGCACCTCGTGAAATCAATCTCATTCCTTGATTTGATTAGGTCAGCCACGCTGAAGAAAGAGAAAACTGTTGTGCTCCTTGATTAAGCTTGTTTTGTTTTGCACCGCTCCACACCCACCTCCCTTCTGCATGCTGTGTATCGCGATGAGTTTGGGGCCCACAGGTAGGGTAATGACAGTAGTCAAGGTTAATGCTAAAAAATCTCTCTCTATTTAACACTCAGCGTGTGTGCCACAGCCTCTGTAACTGAGCTCATTTACACTTTTTCATGGCTCTTTATTTTTTAGAACATTTATGTATTTATTTATTTAAATGTATTTGTTCTGCTCAAATACCAGGGTTCTCTTGGAGGTTTAAATCTGGATTCAGAGCTCTTCCCAGGACACATGTGGATCTCCCACGAATTAAGTCAATGCTTTATACCAGAAGCTGTGTTCCTTATTTACCTTTGTTTTCTGGCTTTGAATGTTGCATCAGGCACACGCCAATGCACAGACTGATTGCCTATGTGCTCTTGTTGTAACAACAGGCTGTAATGAGCAGGCGGTAAAAATCTATACTGAAGATTGCTTGCATACAATAGGTCATTCTTGTAGTGAGACCTAATGTAGCCTGGATGCATTATGCAGAGTTGTTTTTATTTTCCTATTTCCCATTCTCTCTCTCTGGTGACACTGTACCTTCCTATGATTAAAATGCATACTCCCATGCATCCACACTCACAAACAAAGGGCTTTTCATGGGTGGCTAAATCTAATTGTGTTGCCCTCTTGTACTAAAGGTAGCTGCTTTGACTTTGACTTATTCTCCAAAAGCAATAATGTGCCGCTGGGTGTGAATGCCACGCATGTGCCATTGCTCAAAGAGCAGGAATGGACACAGAACACATTAGCCCTGATTGACCTCGGTACAGACTGCACACAAATCCAGTACAAATTGTCTTGTTTTTTTGTTTGTCTCATTAATTCATGATTGTCCAAGAGGAAAATAAAACTGAATGAAAGCGTGACGAGAAAGCTTGCCGATGATTCAGTTCGCTCTCCAATAAAAGGAAAGAAAAGAGAGGATGTGTGGAGAAGGTATAACACTGGGAGTCTCTGCACTGATTGTAATTACTGTACCTTTTCTGAGTGGAGCTGGCTTCAATTACAAACCCCAACCTTTGCTTGTATGTGGGTCATGACACCATCTCTTTCGCATTGTCTCAATAAAGGAAGACTGTCTGCAGTGATAATAAATGAACAGGGAAACATGCAGGGTACTCTTTCCCCATTTTAGCCTCCATGAATGCCATGATTGACCTCTCAGAAGAGCAATATTGATTACTATTTTATTTCAACAGTTCCCTATGGATTGAATTCCTTTGTGGCCAGTGTAAAAGAACATTAGATGACCTAAAGAGTTTTATTCTCACTGAGTTATGAGAAATACCTTTATTTGTAGTCAACTTCAGTAAAAATTAGGGCTGGGACTTTTACATACTATTACTATTACATAGAAAAATAACGCAATAAAAAACACACAATTAATCGCAATTTATTTTTGCACTCACTGCAGAACGTCGTACCATAAACTTTTAATTTCCAATGGTCCAGCACCACGTATGTTCACTGTGCGGTTTCCTCCATTGAAGTCTGTTGCGGTTCACACCAGAAGGGAACGTTTCTGTCCAATTTGATAAAACACTACGTGCCATGAGACAGACTGGAGGGAAAATGTTCCCAAGAATAGCTAAGTGTATCATATATCATGCATCGCGCCATCTGTTCCGTACATTCAAAATGTTATTGCAATATTTAGAATTACAGATTATTCATGTAGGTGTAATTAACAGTCAAAATCCAACAAATGGGAGGAAGCTACTCTACAATTAATTTCCAGACATGTTTGAGCAGAATCTATCTGGAGTAACTACGTATTTAGGCTACAGTTGCCTAAGGGTGTACAGATGGGAAAAAAATGGTAGCTCTAATTTTACCACTTTTGGCAATGAATTACCCCTGTTGATCCCTCATTGCAGTATTAGGCCCTCTTGAATGAGTTCTTTGGATTTTGTCCTGCTGTGGGGCTTGGTAACAGTGACCAGATGAGGAGAACTAGGTCACAATAAGTGACTGAATTGAGTAGAAAAAGGTCAACATCTGGCTGTTACAAAAGGTGCTATGTAAACTAGTCCACGCAGCACACGGCCTTGGGGTGCCCATACATTTTACATAACAACATGCAATCTGCTACATATTTAATGCACAACATGACATTCACCAGTGCGATCGTTTGGTCCGGTCATGAAACCCTGGTTAAGCAAGTCTGCCGTCTTCACCACATCAGGATCTCACCATACATGACATTTAGAGTCAACACAATGATGCATTATACAGCACTTTTTCATACTGCTTTACATCTTTCCCCGTCTGCATCATTCGCTACAATAAATAATATAAAAATGCTGCATATTATGATTAAAAAACATGGTTAGACAGTATTTAACTACTGTACTTAAGTTACATTTTGAGGTCCTTGTAGTTTACTTGATTATTTCCATTTTTTAATTATTTTATACTTCAACTCCACTACAATTCAGAGGGAAATTGTTACTTCACTACATGTAGACTTGGTAAAAATATAACAAATATGAATAAAATGCGCTCCTATAGCAGCCAATAGATGTTTTTGGCATGTTACTGCTTACATAGAAAACAAATAGTGTTCAGTTGTTACAAATGTCTCAGATTATTTCATTTGAATAACAGTTTGAAGCTCAAATTATCCTAAAATTGCCCAATATTTCACAACAAAGCAGAGTACAAGATAAATACAAATTTGTAAAGCTGAACTTAGTTTTTCTTTCCAATACCATAAAAGATGGTTGATACTAGGCGTGAACCAAATCTGATTGGTTGATCTGTTGGTTTAGGCAAGAGGAATGTGATCGGTTAAAGTTAGAATGGAGATGTTGAAGTGTCCTTGGGCAAGAAACTGAACCCCAAATTGCTCCCCGTGCTGCACATGGGTGTGTGAATGCGGTGTGAATGGTTAGATTAGATTAGATGGTATGTAGATGTCCACCACCATCTGTGTGAATGTCTGTGAGAACGGGTGAATGTGACAAATAGTGAGAAAGTGCCTTGAGTAGTCAGAAGACTAGAAGAAGCTGTATAAGTACAAGTCCATTTATCATTTATCAAATGATCTCACAGATTTCTGTCACGACCCTCTGGAGGACCGCTAAGTAGGGAACCACTGAGCTGAACTACCTCACAACTTAAAGATACTATGTGGTATTTTCAGAAAGTCATTGTTATAAATGACACTGGCGGGTAAGAACTGCAGTCAGTACCCTGTTGCCTGCACTCCTCTGAGCACTGTTGGCCTAAACAGTCAAAAAACAATATCAGAATATATTACCTTTGCAGTAATGTTAGCTTACCTGTCCAATATCCAGGAAGAAAGCCAGTCTGGGGTTGGTCATGATGCCCAAAACCAGACAAAGGTCCATCCATGAATCCTTGATGATGCTGACAATAGTTTATCCCCTTTGGTCATATTCTTGTTTGGCTTCACTTGTTAAAATTTTTTTCTTGTGCTAACGTGGATTTGTGTTGGGCTCTGTTGTGGTGGGTGCCAGTCATTTGTTGATGATGCTGTAGGGGAGCTGAAGAGAGGTAAGGCACTCTGGAGTGCACATAAACATATTTGGATTATCCTGTCAAACTGTCCTGAGTCTTTTACATATAAATCAGTTCACAGAATGTTATTAGTGACAGAGACAGTCTCAATTCTTAAGACACAATCCGTTCACACAGTTGCATTACAAAGCCTTTAATACAAAATTACCCCCTGGAATTTTTAAAGTATATCTGATTCTGATCAAAAATTATTTCACAAACTACAACAGCATAGTGCTACTTACACATTGTTGCATCAGTATTAACAATCTTATAATGTAACATTTAACAATATATCAGTCACAGGGAGCCTTTTAATTGTACTAGTAAAAGTACTTGTTTTTTTTACTTTTAGTTCTGCTAATAATACTTTTGTACTTTTACTTTGATAGAATTTTGAATGCAGGAATGGAATATATGTACATTGTATACTCATGTAAAGGATCTGAGTAATTCTAGCATCACTGTTAAATAGTATACTTACTGTATCTGTATTCTCGGATGAAATTTAGCAAAATTATCAATGACCCTTACTAGCAGACAGTAGCTGACAAGCTGCATCACAGCGACAGCATCTCCTCCCTCTCGCTCCTCGTTCTCCAGTCCTACTGTTATGTACTGTACATACATAGGAGGAGCATATGTCCTATCTACGATTTGCCCTGACAAGGAGCAAAGTCATTAGTTCCCCCAGTAGAGCAACACTTAAGTATGTGGAACCCAGGCCCGAGGTGGGGGTGGGGGGTCGGTGTGAGTAGAATCTTCCTCATTAGGACACAGTGATTGTGCAAGTGATTGCCGTAAAAGCTGCTCTTCAGCAGGTCCTGACATATTTCCCCCTCCACTGACAGGATAAGCAGTCCCATGCAGCCCCTGATTGGGAGTTTGGCAAATGGAGGTGTGTGTGTGTGTGTGTGTGTGTGTGTGTGAGAGAGAGAGAGAGAGAGAGAGAGAGAGAGAGAGAGAGAGAGAGAGAGAGAGAGAGAGAGAGAGAGAGAGAGAGAGAGAGAGAGAGAGAGAGAGAGAGAGAGAGAGAGAGAGAGAGAGAGAGAGAGAGAGAGAGAGAGAGAGAGAGAGAGAGAGAGAGAGAGAGAGAGAGAGAGAGAGTACTCAACAGTACTGACACGAACATCCTGTGTTCAGAATACTGTATTGGTGTTTTGTATCAGACTTTACTCAACACCTTGCATTTTATCCTCTCTGTACCCAGATCTAGAAAAAAACAAAACTATTTGTTGCAGCTACAACCCACATAGTCTGTGGTGTGGTGAAGTCAAACGAAACGTATGTTACAGAGATGGCAGTTCAGTGTGCCGAGATACTTGATGGGCACTAAATGAAGTAGGAAAAAAATAGGCATTGGTTTCATTTTAAGGGTACTGATATTGGTTGTGGTGTTTTAATTATTATTTTTTTAAATGATACCAAGCTCTGGTGTTTAGTGACTCCAGTCTGCATTTTAGTGAAAAATCATCATGACAGTATGTTGCTTGTTTCCTGAATGCCACAGTCAATGTCACTGATTCTTGGAGCTGTTTTAGTTGCCCAGGCAACAAAATGACAGGTACATGTGACCCCCTCATCAGTAATTGTATTGTTTGATGACTTTGTGGACTCCAGTGCGAAGGCTGTCTAAGAAGAGGGCGACCAGGGCAGAACTGCAGCTGGTTACAGCTCGGCTCAACTTTGGGAGAATCCAGTGTTAAAGTGGCAGTTTCGAGTAAAGTAATGATTTATTGCATGCCTTTTCCTTTTTCAAAAGAAAGAAAACAGTGTGCCATTTTTGTAAAATAGAGGATTTAGTCATCCATCCGTTATTTTTGTCAGCCAGAATGCACCATTTCTTGTGCTACCTAGACAGTGAGACAAAACGGTCAAACTCAATTTAAATGTTAAAAGTCACAACTGTCTACAAGAAGAGGACTTCATCCTCAAATGAATCCTGGCAGCAAGGCTGCATTGGTGTTGTTTTCAGTCATGTAGCCACAGTGCTTAGGTGGTACATGGCCCCCCAAATTGGTTTATACAAGGCTTGAATGACCCAAACCACACTGCGGCTATCAGTGGATACCTGTTAAAAGTTCATCTAAAACAAGTCTTTAGTTGTCATGGTGCAAGTGTGTGAGAAGAGCCTGCCAGAGGATCTTAGGAGCAGCTGAAAGTGTTGATATCTAACTGTAGAACCTGCTTCTTTAGCCTGGTTTTATAATTCATTGTGTTATCTGTTTTATTAGTTGTCTTACCTCCTGTATATATATATATATTTTTTTAATTTTTATTGTGAAAGTTTGATTGACTTTTATAATGGGAACAAATTAATATATTAACTGATGTTAATGAACCAACCACTTTTGTCTTTGATAAGATATTGTTATTTTCACAGTAACATAGAGTGAAAATACATTTTTTTTTTTTTTGGGGGGGGGGTCTGCTCATAAAAGTTGTCACATCATCCTCATCAGGCTATTGAGTTTGCACTGTTGCCGTGGAACTGTGGGTGTTCAAACTTAACTTTATGAGTAAGGGCGCACTCACGATGTCCATCCGTACTGTGCCCAAACCGGTTCATAGTCGAAGTCCAGTTTGTTGCAACCATTGCTCTCCTAGGTGTGGTACATTTGGCGGCCACGTCTTTTCGTCTTTTGTAAAGCACTTTTGCGCATGTACGAGCACGAGCGTGCGCATGTGTACGAGCACGAGGCCTACGGCGGTTCTGACGTCATTTTATGTGAGCCTGTTCGGACATAGAAAAAAGAAGGAGGACCATGCGCGGACATTTAAAACAATGGCGGCGAAAGGTTCACATAGGTTTGATGCGGAGGTGGAGTGTTTACTGCAGATTTGGTCGAATGAAAATATTCAAAAACAGTCGACAAGACAAAAAATCTGCGGTCTATCGAAATATTTGTAAACAAAGTGACGCATCGCGATGACGTCAATCCATGCATGTGACGTGTTACGGCGTGATGACGTATAGGCAGGCAACAAGCATTCACGCGAGGCCCAGGCAGTGTGAGTACAAACGGGCCTGGGCCGCGGGGGGAGAGGGAGGGGGGGACAAGTACCCTAAAGCACAGCGCACGGTACGGATGGACAGTGTGAGTGCGCCCTTAATGGACATCAACATTCAGAACATATACTATATATGAAACAAATATTTGTATACCGCCGTCTCACTGAACTGTATGCTGCCCAGTTCTGGCGTCTGCTGGAGATCGGTGTTTCATCAGAGGTTACCTGGAAATAATGCTAGAATCCCAGTTGAGACAGTTAACTTTGCTGTTACCTTTGCTAAGCTCCCCCGCAGAAGCCAGGTCGCACCGGTGAGTGTGAGCTAACCATGGATCTAATTTATAATCTGTTTCCCTCTTTCTCCCTATAAGCTCTGATCGGAGTGATGATCTCCCACAGAAGGCCGGCCCTGGTAGTGCACAGTGCAGGGTGGAAGCAATTACGTAGCCAGTGGGAGCTCTATTGCCATTGTTAGCTCTGTGTTTGCTTGTCACATCAGAGTAGGCCCTCAAAGTGTGCCAGGCTTTGAAGCAAGTTTGACATAGTGGCTTAGGTCTGTCATGTGATACCAATTGTGATTTTTCCAATTGACATTCATAGCGACATTTGTAGTTCATTGGATATTTTTTTTTTCAGCATCACAACCTAATTTTTACTTTATTTCATTTATTTTTTTAGAATTTGATAACATTTCAAAAGTCTAGAAGAGATGCGCCATTAAATCATACCATCTCTATTCAAGTTAGAGCTAAACTTGAAGTAGCCAGCAGAAGTCTCTCTTGCAACTGATTTAACAGTGTGTAAGCAGTGCTGAGGTATTTGATTATGTCGTGTGCACACATTCCTGGCCCAAACTCTGTACTCTGTAAGATTTTCATCAAGTTAATTGTCTTTCAAGTAACTATCTATCAAAGAGTGACTTAAATCAATGATGATTGATCATATGACCCAATAATGAAAGCACTTTGTTGGTCTGGCGGTGGAGCTCATCAGTGACTGTTATGCTATGTTAACTTCTAACGGACTTCCAACTTCTGAGTCAGGCTTGTAGTAAGGGCAGAAGTTTAATAGAAATGTATGTGTGTGTGTGTGTGTGTGTGTGTGTGTGTGTGTGTGTGTGTGTGTGTGTGTGTGTGTGTGTGTGTGTGTGTGTGTGTGTGTGTGTGTGTGTGTGTGTGTGTGTGTGTGTGTGTGTGTGGACATAAGAGGGTTACATATAGGGGACAGAGCGGAAGTAGAGAGGTGAATGTGTGACAGTAAAGTTTACAATAGAGCAAAAAAAAAGTCAACACAAGTAGCCACCATGAACGTGACAAGATGGGGGGCTCTGAAGGAACAGACTCAGAACAGAACTTACGGAGTACAACTTTAATCAAACTCTGTTTAGAGCCTTATGTAGGTGATCCCAGCCCAGACTGAACCTTTTTTCAGCATTTCGAGTACAGCCAATTTAAAAGTCACTTTGACCTTTATACAGGTCTGGAAAGAACACCTATTTCTACATTATTGTGCATCCCTTTTTACGGGGGTGACCTTAGAGTATTAGTGCCAAGTGAAGAAGTGGAGTCTAAGTTCCAAGCACACCAGGTATAAAATTGTCGATGGGTTGTCAAAAGTATGTATGATATATGGTAAATGTATCCAAAAAAATATGCAAGATAGAATAGTAAATTTGCAGCATGCAGCCATGTATGCCAAGCTGCAGGCCTACCACTACACACTAGAAGTCACGCATAGGATAAAACAATGACAGACCATCATTAATTTGAGCTCATTTAAAGAGTTTCTCAGTGTGCAGGATGTTGCGAGGCATTTGTGTTAATGAGCTACATCATTCATGTGAAATGATGGCACAATTAGGAAAACAAAAGTGCAAGGTGTGACAATTTAAGTGAATGTGCTTTGTCAGTGTCTGCAAACAACACCTCGGAGACAGTACATGCATAAAAGCCAGCTTATAAAAACATTGCAGGGGGTTTAGAGGTCGAGATTCTCACCGACAGATTTTTACCTTGCTATTCTGCACCCTAACCACGCTCCCACAGGAATCTCTGTTGAAACACTGTGGCAGGAAATGAAATTAAAGCTGCTGAATACAGATGTTTTGGTGCATGCCTGTGTGCTCAGGTGTGTGTGTTTTTTTGAGAAGTCTGCATATTGTCTAAAATACAAACGCAAAGAGCTGCCAGCCGTGTCACAACAAGCAATGCAACATTGCAGGATTTGTAACTGTTCTACTCAGTGCCTCTCTCCTCCCCTCTGAAAGTCACTCACCTTGGGGATCAAGAGGCTTATGTGAAAGGTGACTTAAAGTAAAATAAGGGCTCAGTCTGTTAATGTGAATAAGAGCAATGTTCTTTCCTTCCCTTTTGTTAAAGTCCTGGTGTTTCTCTTTATCTCTGACCTCTTTCGTCCCACACTGTTGTATCACCCTTTTTAACATACAGAAGGTTTTGCCTGTTCTTCAGTCCACAGATGTTTCAACAGCTTTATGTAGCAATGTCAGACTCATTAGTTATACTCAACCCATGCAATGAGTGGAAGCCAACCACTCAGCCTAACATGTAATGCAGCTTTAGTGAACTAATGAAACTGTAATTACAAAAATAATGAGAAACATGTAGTATCGTCCAGTAACTCAGGGTTAGTCATTTGTGAGCATGCATCATCATGTGCACAGTTTCTTATTTCATTTTTCATGGATTTTGATATTTTCCTGTTTTGTTATGGGGTGCACATTCAAAGCACTTCAAGCTTCTGTGAAATTCATACTGCAGGGAGCAATATCCCCCGCAATGTGTGTTTGTATGATGTATTTGCGATGTATAATGAGGAACAATGTAGGCTAAGGTCCATTTCCTGTGCTGCTCATAAAGTTATTGCCCCCAGAGGGCCTCATTTAGCAAAGTGTAGGCTATGTTGAGCCACGTTTAGTATCACTGCTACACTA
Organism: Echiichthys vipera; assembly: GCF_963691815.1. Lineage (NCBI taxonomy): Eukaryota > Metazoa > Chordata > Actinopteri > Perciformes > Trachinidae > Echiichthys > Echiichthys vipera. The sequence goes on from NC_139826.1 coordinate 9,493,961, forward strand.
GTTGCTGCAAAGCACAGTAACCAAGACTACACATTAGTCATTCCGTACACTTGTTTGCAGTCCCCCGCTCTGTTTCGAATGTAGGATCAAACTAAGGACTCTGTTCCACCTATTAACTTCTTTTATATTTTCCTCTCCCTTTTATTTGCAGCTACACACAGACTTGGATGTGGGTGGCAAGAACATCAAGTACGTCCTAGCTGGTGAGGGTGCAGGCACCATCTTCGCCATCAATGAATTAACGGGCGACATCCACGCCATGAAGAGGCTGGACCGTGAGGAGAAAGCCGAGTACACGCTAACAGCCCAGGTTGTTAATGCCGACACAGACGAGCCCTTGGAGCCGCCATCCGAGTTCATCATCAAAGTCCAGGACATTAACGACAATCCACCGCAATTCAACGAAGGCCCGTACCGAGCCTCTGTTCCTGAAATGTCAGCTGTTGGTGAGTTACAATAGACAGATTCCTTTTCTGTTCTGCACTGCACACAGCAGCCTAATCAGCATTTTCCAAGACAGCTGATATCTAATGGGCTATTGTATAAAATTAATAAGTACATAGGAACCAGAACTTCAGCCATACGGTAGCTGCAACTTGAACAAATGTTGCTAGTCAACACACACTTAGCTAATGCTATATGGTACATCTTCTAAGGCAGCAGTTCACAACTTTCTTGGCCTGAGGTACCTCCACTGTGCAGTCAGATGAAATAACATTCCACGCCATCAATTCCCTATGTATGTTCCAAATTTAAGAGATGATATTGTTATTTTTTTCATATAACTGAACTGTCAGTATTTAGGTTAATTTGGTCAGCCATCATACTACGACTACGTCTACTACTACTACTACTACTACTACTGCTACTACTACTTGTTTCGGCCATGTATCTATTACTTTTAGATAACTATTTCAACTGTTCATCCATTACTCTGAGCTAACTATTTAAACTTTTAGCCAACTATTTCAACCATTATCCATTACGTTAAGCTAACTATTTCAACAATTTATCCATTACATTTAGCTAACTATTTCAACTGTTTATCTGTTAATTAAAGTTAACAATTTCAACTGTTTATCCATTACTTTTAGACAACTTTTAGCTTTTTTTTTTAAGCAATTTATTTCTTTTAATTACCTGCTTGAACTAGGAACAGCTCAATAAACTCTTATAGCTGCAGTAGGAAAATAAGCACCCCAAAAAGTCAGAATTTGAAGCGTGTGAGACCTCTTCTTGCAGCTCTCCCTCTCCACTCTCTGTCCCGAGCCAATAGGAACGACCTCTGTCTTTCTGAAATGACCTGTGATTGGCACCGCCACAGGTTATATTGTTTAAAGACTGACAACAGAGCCAAGACGACGTGCAGAGGTTCTCTCTCAGAACACTTGAATTACAATATGATGAAAGATTATTATGCATTTTTGCCCATTATGGCCAAAAATAAACCGCCTAACTCAGGCTCATTATGATCACATTAAGGATACATTTATTTTTTTACTCAGCAATGTTTTGTTTCATGTAGACTATGTTTCCCTGCCAATATGTTGAAGTGGCTGAATATATTTTACCATTAAACTGCATTTGACTTTTACAAAACTTTGAACTGCGAAAACAACCCATACCATCACTTACAATGTTAGTTTATATCAAGAGATAGACATGCCCTGGGAACGGGGGGCACTGTTCTCCCTTGCTACTTTAACCAGTGTTGCTAACTCCTAAGTAAGGGAAGTAGCTATTGGCTGTCCTAAAAGTCGCCTAATTTGCATAATTGGCCAATTGCATGTAACCGTAATGGATGCTGTAGGAGAGAGGAGAATGTTATAGGAGAGACAAAAAGTTTAGAACCAAACTTTCTTCTGTTGATTCTTGGCCTTTTTTGCCATTAAAATAGGCCATCACTTCTCAAATGAACTTCATGACTTTAATGCTTTGTCTAGACCCACATTACACAAATAGATTTTGTCCTGTATTGTTAAATGTTAGAATATAACATTTAATCAAAAGACTGGCATGTGGGTGGAATTGCTAGCTCTACTATTTACATCCCTCTCTGTAAGAAAGGGTGGGATCAGTGGTGGCTATGTGCATGCGCGATTCATTTGCAGCCTGGACGCAGAGTGGTGTGTTGTCTCCTCTTTGCTTTGACTGCGGCTGGGACTGCTGAGTGAAGCAACTGTGAGACTGACCGACTGTGAGTGCTTTGGGACGGGGGAGGGGTTCTCAGCAGCACCTGTCTCCGAAACACATCAAATTTCTCCATAACACCAAAAAAAGGTGCTAGATTTGTCGTTAGTCACTAAATCACAAAAAAGTTCTCAAAGGGGATTTGGAAAGTCACCAGATTTACCGAAAAAGTCGCCAAGTTGGCAACACTGACTGTAAGTCCTTGGGTTGGGCTGGACAATAAACTGGACTGGACACCACACACCAGCACAGGTGGCAGGAAGACACAAAGGACCAACAGGCTCAAGAACTCCTTTGTCCCTCAGGCCATCATCCTCTACAACTCCTCACTCGGGGGAGAAGGAAATAAAGAGGACAGAAGGGAAGGAGTGGGAGCCACTCACTGTACAATTAATAATCTACTCTTACATAGCTGGACACTTATCTTCTTTTCTTTGAGCAATAATTTATCCACCACTTAAGTGCAATGATTTAATCTTACTGCTCATTTCTGTCATATACAGTCATACATATTTCATCTTAAACATTTCCTCTACATTGAACTCATCTGAATTCATTTTATGTGAATTTTATTTGACCTGTATTCATATCTCTATTTTATATATATTTAACTAAGAGTTTATTGCTTAGTGTTTATTGTTTTACTTTCTATATTTATTTAGCTAAGAGTTTATTGGTTATCTTAAACTGTTGTTTTTTTTTATACCTCCCTTGTGTTTTTGTAAGCTGCTTGAAACTCAATTTCCTTGTGGGTGTCATCCCAAAGGGATCAATAAAGAGAAGTCTAAGCAGTTTCACACACTCACATAAGTGCAACATGCACAGTAATGTAGTGTTAGATTTGATATACCATTTTAATCAAATCATAATTTCTACTTTCAGTTGAGCTACTCCAAAATCTTTCCAAGTATCCCCTGGCAACGGCCTGGGGTAAATCTACACCCGGTTGGGAATCACTGCTCCCTACAAAGTAGCCCACTCACAAAGAAGTCCAACAACCAAAATGCAACAACTAAAAATTAACTAGTTTTTTTTTTCAGCAAAGCAAGGTATGTCTCTGGCATGCTTAAAAAAGGCTGTGAGGCCTTATGATGTGGAGCATTTGGCAATTTTTTTTTTAAACATTTTAATGCATGCAGTCATTTATGTGGTATAAGCTGGTGATCACCGTGTTCAAAAAATTATGGAAAGGTTAAAAAAAAAAGTTAAGAATGCAGTGTTTCCCCTAAGATGGAGTTGTAGTGCACATGAAGAAAAAAAATGTGAGCCTGCTAAGCGCCCTGCCGGGAAGGGGTCTTTGGACCAGGGTACATACAGTGCTTTTGTGTTTTCATCAACATTAGTTCAAAATATTTTAAATGCATGAATGTCTGGTTATTATATTAAGTGACAATATGGGCAAAAAGGCCTATATTCAAATGTATTGCTTATTTTCTTACACCAAAACATATTAGTGATCAAATAAAGGTAAGGTGTCTTCAAGAATAAAACAATAATTTCCCTTTATGTTAACTTCAGATCACTGTTTGTCAGCAAACTGAATGCACTGGAATTGAAGATGAGTTGAAACTTGTAATGTGAAGGTCTGCAACATTCTGAAACCTGCCAGTTATGAGACGAAATGAGAGGGTGTATCATCTCCATGGCAACAGCTCTCTGTACTTTTGTCTAACTTCTTAGTGGGATATAATTTGTAGCATCATGAAATATAAATGAGGATAGAGATGTGAGAAACTTGCCACAGCTGCATATCTAACAGTGGTGAAAATACCGATTTATTTCCCTGATTCACTGTTTTGTTGTTGATTACTGCTGTTGTAAGAGTATCATCTGTTTAAGAGAATAGAAGACCAGAGAGAGAGTGACGTTGGATTCAGAATGAGCGTACATGCAGGTCGAAGCGGAGTTTTGTCTGAGTTAATGCTAGCAGAAAAGTTTAGACCAAGTGAATGTAAATTAGTGTGCACTGAGCTCATACACACCGCAGCTTCTCCAGACAAAGGGGGCTTCCTGTGTGCTATTTCCCCCCACTGCTGAGTGAACTAAAGGGGGTTAACTACGGCATGCGGGCAGGTTCCATCCCTGGAGACGAAGAAAATGTCTCCCCTGTGTTTCAAACTACGGTCGGAAAGCTAAAGCAGGAAGAGCTAACATGGCGCTCCCTCTCCATATTCATTCATTATAATAAATAATAATAATAAATCAATAAATAAATTATTAATATGTCTACAGCAGCGACGCACCTCCGCTCTGCTGAATGCATTTGGGGAAAACACTGGAATGTGCATATAATTTGTTGAAAAAAAGGAAAGGGACGTGGAGCAGAAACCACTTTGTTTTGTATCAGAGGCCTTTAGAATTCAACTGTTTTTTCTTCTCAACAAAGCAGGGTTAACAAACCTCAGTGTAGAAAAGCCTGTGCATGGATCATTTTTAATTCAAGCATTTTAGTATATTCATAGATAAAGCAGAAGGAGCCAAATAAAAGTATGAAGGGCTTGCTAAATGCTCACAAACTGTTAGCACCACACTGTCTCTTAACTAGTCAACACTGACTGATGCTAATTGCCACCAGCTACCTTTCTTCAATCCCCCACAAACCGGTACACAGACATCCGCAAACACTTTCTATTTTGCTGTATGCTAATGTATTCATATATTCACATTCTTATTCTGTCCATGCATTTAAATGACCACTGCATGATGATCACAATTCAAATGTGTTGCTCATTTACAACTGGCAAAAGCCTGCAAATGGATCAGTAAACTGGGTTTTTTTCCCCTTTAGGGCAGCCTTGTCACTGACCCCAGAGCAGCGGGAGTCTTGTAGAAAATGTTTCCATCAGTAGCAGGAAGGAGATCAGAGTGTGTCTTTATGCCTTTTTGACATTGGAGAGGTTCAGCGAGGGTGTGGAGGTCTGTTGTAGGGTGGTATGCACTTGTTATGATGTTTTCTCATCAAGCTTCCCCTTGTTACCTGTCACACAGCTGACATAACATGCTAGGGCAGATGGTGCTAGGTATGTATTCAAGTCTTTTTTGTAAATCCCATCTGTAGGTTGTAGACTTTACGTCAGTTATTTGAGGTGATTAAACGGCAGCTTCTCATGATCATGACTTGTATTAGCTGCTGCTGCTGCTGCTGCTGTTGCTGCTGCTGCAGTGGAAGCAAAAAGGAACAAAACACAGTGCAAAAGAATCCATGTAAACACAGAATAACAGTGAACTCCTCTTGTCTGAACTCTGTTACTTGATCCCTGCTGCTTATTGTTTTGGATCTCAGTTGAAATGTACTGTAGCCCTCCAAGGGTTTAGTCTGTGCAGTGCAGGGACAGCCATAGCGATGGGGTAGAGAGCAAAGTGGTAGTTGACAGCACTCTGTGATTTGCCAGTGGGAATAATGCATAAGAAATGGAAATCGGCATCTCTTTGTTGACTGTTGTTCCCTTTTGTCACTGCTGATTAATTAAACATTCACCAATGCTCAGTTGTTTGCTTGAAAGGCTTTTTCTTACTACGACTAGTTTTCCTCTTGTTAAGCTTTTATGTACTGCGGCATTATGGGAAGAATCTGACGCTCTGAACAAGCAAATAAAAAGTAATTCATCCCTCTCAGTTCATATTTATAAATCACCAGTTTCTTAAAAGTGGTGTTTCATCTTTATCCCATAGAAATGAGAATTTGTCCAGTGTGCTGTGCAGCTGGTAACTAATAATGTCCAGAGGAAAAAAATTGACAAAATTTACAATTGACGTCTGTGAAGTCTCCTGCATTTGAGCCAATATCCTCCAATAGGAGAAACTGGGAAGCATTACAGTGTAAGTACGGCATACGCTAAGAGGTGCAGCATTATGCCTGGTATAGAGTTCAGACAATGCTGAGTGGGCTGATACATTTCTGCCTGGCAAGAACCAACCTGCGTGAAATAATCAAAAATCTAATCCAGACCATAACAGGCTGGTTGTCATGAAGATGTTATCCACTTACAGAGCTTGTCAGTTCCACTCCAGACTTCATCAATGTCTTAGCTGCTCCTCGCTTATCAAGAGTGTGTCCACAGTGTATAAGGGAGACCAGGGACAAATATCAACACCCACATTTTATCTGTCAAGGACTAGATAGAAAAAACCCTCATTGAATGTCACCATCCCCCATAGGAAGTGGTCCCAACAGCCGGATGAGATATGTGACATGGGCCACTGAGGTCGCCATGTTTCCTGTGCGTGGAGGAGCATAGAGGTTAATGGGAAATGAAGGAGAAAGACCTTTTGTTCTTCCTTTAAAAGGGCCAGTCGGATAAGACGTGTGGCTTTCTGTGACTTTTCTCTGACTTTCATTTTCCTGAATGGCTGAGAATGGAGGTGACTACCGTTCCAATTGTTTAACTGATCGTCTTTCAAAGTACAGTGCGACAATGAGAGGAAGTGGAGAGCAAAGGTGGTGGTGGTGCTGGAGGAGAAACGGCCAGTCAGAATAGTTTGGTCTCATTAGTGTAAGGAGCCAGGAGTGCTCAGTTATGTGTTGTAAGGAGATATTTTGTGACCAGTGTGCTTGACTGTGCGTTCTTTTACGGTGCTGTCTGACAAGAGGAGAAAATCTCCAAAATGTCAACTTTTTAGTAACAAGGGAAAACAGCCATGTTCTTAAAAACTGCATTCATTGATTTTTTCGATCACTTTTTTGGGGACAGTCAAAACACAATGCAACACATAACTCATCAGCAGACACTTCATTTGGAGTTGTGTTTCTGCCCACCTGACGAATATAGGTCCAATCTATAAACAGCTACCTGCCATGACTGGAAATTAGGTTGTGGGCTAGAAACCCAAGACAATGGATGAATAGAAGCTAATGTGCAGTGGCCTCCAATATGCTGCAAATACAGAATGCTGCAAGTCCAACTTGTCGGTAATGTTGCAACTACGTACTTATATGCACTAGTGTTTCTGTATATTTATTTAGAGCGTTTGTTTCTCACTGCAACATGTGGCTTTAAAATGGTTGAGATCATTTGATTGTGTTTTCTTTAGTCGCATTCAGCTCTCATGCACTTCTGCCACCACAGGAAAAGGCTGGAGTGCAACCCTGTCTCCTAGAAATTAGGCATATACAGTACACTATTAATTTGTCTCCCAATTACACATAATCACTGCCCATTAAGTTAGCAGGGGGGTGTTTTTGAAGTTAATGTGTAAGGGGTAAAAAGCTCTTTGGTTAAGTTAGGAAAATATTGTGGTGTGTCGTCTTTCAAGTCACTGCTGACTACTACTACTAACCAGCCGATACGACGATGTCAGATGATGAAATTGGCGTTATCAGTTGCTTGTCACTACCATATATACTCTATATGAAGGCCGTTATCATCTCTTGCAATAGTAAGATGGATCATTCACCAGTATTGCTCTGAAACATAAACACACATTTTTATTGCCTAAACCTAACCTGACATTCGCACCATTACTGACACCAGTCTTTTTAAATCGAAGCTGAAGACACACTTTTTTAGATCGGCATTTAACTCTGACTAGGGTAGCTCTGTGTACTTATTTTTTCCTGTTTTTATACTTTATGCACTTTAGAGGGCATTTAACACCCTGCAGCACTAGTAGCACCTTTCTTGTGTTTTCCTGCAGCAATGTAGCACTTTCTTGTGTTTTTATGTATTGTTGTTATGTATTATTTTATTGCTTTGATGTAAAGCACTTTGGGTACCGTCTGGCTATTGTAAAGGGCTATTCAAATAACATTTGATTGATTGATTGATGTTGTTTTGTTGCCTAAACCTAATCTCATTGATTTATTGCCTAAACTTGCAAAGTAACGTCCGTTTTGTTTGAATTCACAATGTGACTCCAAGACTGTTAAAAAGTGACGCCAAGCGGTCTTAATGGCAACCGTTACCAGTAGTTAGTGGAACTGCAGAGTTGGATATCTGTCGGCCCATTTATATGAACAACGCTTTCCACATTTCAAATACTCATTTGATCCACTGTTTATATAAAGATATTAATTAGATTTGTTTTATGTTTTACAAATCCATGGGTTTTGTCATTTCCTCTGCTTCTAATCTTAAGGCAAGTAAAGGACCATGTGGTCTTTTCTTTTTATTGAAAGATAACAATTCAAATCAAATTAATATTTGATATACTCTACCTCTCCATATCTCTCCTATATTCTTAGTTTCATACATATTTTAATTAGATAATTATGTTTCGCTGGCACTTCAATTCAAAGTGAGCTTGTTGCTTATTTGTGAAAGCCTGCCCATGATTAGAATTCTAATTCATTTGCACGGATTGCACAGATCTCACAGGATTAGCAGATCCCGTTTTCCTGTTAATGGGGTCTTCGACTTTAAGGCCAGTACAAGCTGACAAATTCCCATGTTTGTCTGTCGACCATATGCTGGAATTATGAGGCTCTGCTACCCTTCTGCAGCTAACAAGGGGGTTGTGATGTAGTTGGAAATTACAAAGTCTGCTCAAAGTGATGCTCCAGGTAATTAGGAGGAGGTCGCAAGACCCTCCTCCCTGCGTTAAGGGGGGTGCCAATGACAATAATTGCTACACTGCGAAACAAACTTGCTGAAAGTTGTTTTGCCGGATGGTCCTCATGCAAAAGATGCCCCAGGAGTGTTAGGCTGCGAGTGTGCTTCGTTATCAGGGCAATTAATAAACTGATGCGTGGACAGATGGCCCATCTCTTCTTCGCATGTGCCGCTCTCTCTGAAACCCCAGCAAAATGAGTACCTGTATGGAAGCACGGATCCTCGCCAAATGTGTCACGATCTGCTGAATTGGAGCGCAGACATAAAATTGAAGTGACATTAATAGATTACCTGGAGTTGATTTGCATTTTCAGAGTTATTATGGGTGTGGGTAAGGGGACTAACAGGCACAGCCGTCTATGTAGAGCCTTAATGATGTTTCTGATTACACTCTCATCACCAACGGCAGCTGGGAAAATAAGTAAAGGCTTGTCATCACAGATTTGGACGATAAATGAGCAGACTTGATCAAGGGGAGACGTATGGAAATGAGCAAGATGCAGACCTTTATCAGAGCCGATTGTTTCATGCTTCCAACATACAGCAGAAAGTGCACTGTGAGCACAGACGATTTGATACACAGTTTTATAAGTGATATACTCATACATGATCCTGCATGCAGGATTACATTCTTAAATACTACTATATGTTTAATCAAAGCACGTGTCTCTGTTTGCCTATCTATATATCTATCTATTTATTTGATTTGTATCGCTCTTCACTTATTTTTCTACACATTGCCATATCTTTCAGATCAATACAGAGCAAGCTGAGCTATTTTCAGAGCATTTCATGCTCCACTTGGGCCAGATGTTCTATAAAAATCCCCTTTCTTGATATACCTAAAAATATTATTGTGCTATGCTGATCTTGCAGTAAATCTCGAACATATCAGGAGTCTGAATGTATCAAATACAGTTTAACCTGAACAAACCCAAGCAGTATTTCAGGGTCACAGCAACCCACATGATTGAAAGAAGCACATTCATAGTGCATCTTTTATCTACCATTTCTCTGTTGGGCTTTGAGCAGAAAACTCAAAGCAAGGGTGTTTGGGGTTTGTGTCTCTCTCTTCTCTGATCCTACACTCTGGTCTGCAGCTTGGCAGATGGGCTGAGTGGCAGGGGGCCCCTGGCCCTTTAACATAGTGGGCAGCTGGGCCAGTGCAGGGCCGGGGCAGATCTGATGAGCAGGCTCCTGGGCTGGGCATGGATGTGGCAGACCGGGGCTGTGGTGATTGTAGTAGGCGCCTTACAGGCTGAGCTGGGGTGAGAGGGGGTTAGAGCAGTGAACCCAGCCAAGGCGGTGACTCTCTCAGGTCTGCGATAACTGCCAGGCAGCGTGCATGCCAGCCTGCCCTTTACCACGGCCATGCTAAATGACAATAGCACAGGCCTCCGAGAGAACTTAACTGACATGTTAGAGTTTCTCTGTAAATAACCTACTGCTCCTATCCATCTCACTTAATTTGGCAACAGCATCTGCACTTGTGCATCTGTGTGTGTGTATGTTTCTGTCAGGGTTCCAACGGTCATGGAAATCCTGGAAAAGCCGTGAAATTTCCAAAGCAAATTTTTCAGGAATGGGAAAGCTATGGGCTTCTTAAAATCCTTGAATGTTTTGGAAAGGTCATGGATTTTTTTTTGTGTTGACTGGAATTAATTGTTACAGTAATCTTCTGTGGATAACCTTCCACATAATGTAACATACAATGATCCAGAATTTATCTTCTGATTTTGTTTCTGTTTTATCTACCATTACATATGTTTCTTCATCTTGTCTGTGTCCGTCTCTCTCCATGAAAGTCTCATTTTGTTTTTTCTTCTATTTCTGTCCTCCAAATGTCTGACACTGACTATAGTGACTTGTATCAGAGCAAAGTTTGTAATTAGAGAGGTGTTTTCACATTCCTCTCCTGAAGGAGGAGATGACTTAGATAAGATACATAACTTAGTTGCAGGTCACTAACGTTAGCTCCATTCGCTGGCAGCTTGGGCTCCATGTCTGTCCATCCAGCTGTGGGGCTCCATGAGTCACACCTGCCATACTGCAAGTCTGCGATCTGTCAAAAGGCTCTGCTGCCCCACTGCCTCCTGTCTGAAGCAGGCTTAAACATGTACTGTAGGTGTATTACTGATTGTCTCATATCTTTTTGCACACTTTGCTTTAAACCTTGGGCATGCTCGTCAACCTCAAGTATAAGCTACAACTCAGTTTTCGAAGAGTCTCAAGCTACCATGAATACTTGTTGGAGTACAAGCACAAGCAGCTCAGGGTTGGAAGAGGCCAGATGCAAAATTTCTCAATGAGGGAGAAACAGTAGATGCTTCCAGCTCCATATATGAGTTATTTTTACTTTCTAAATCATAGCAGTCTTTTTAAAATACTTTTGACATGTTTTTGGAGTGGGACCCTAAATATTGCTGGGCAAATGTACATTTAATCTGTCATGGCTCTGTTATGACCAATTTGTATTAGTAATTCGAGCCAATATGATTTACTTGTATGTAGAAAATTGTTATATTAGTTGTATGAAGGCTACATGTGTTATGTTGCTGCATTGTTTTACAGACATGCATACAGAAATTAGTTAAATATGCAGTAGGTAAAAGACAAAATGCCAGAAATTTAAATATAGTGAGAGCTCTTCCTACAGCTCTTCCGTCTCTGTCCTGAGCGAAAAGGAACACTCAGTCTCTATGGATTGACCTGTGATTGGCCAAAGTCTCTCATCACAGGCTAGATTTCCTAAAATGTGAAAACAGAGCCAAGAGGAGGTGCAGAAGTCTAGTTTTCTCTCAGAACACTTGAATTACAATATGATGATGATAAGATGATGATGAAAGATTATTATGGATTTTTTTTGCCCAACATGGCCAAAAATAAACTGCATAGCCCAGATTTAATAATCAAATGCATTAATTATACACTGTCAGAGCAATCAGTACTGCTTACCTCATGCTCGAAAGCCAGTGCCAGACATATGTTTGTAAAGATGTATTTATATATATTTTTAATATAAGACAATGTATTGACTGTGCCTATAGTTTAAAGTACTTGAAGAGAATATGAACAACTAGAGACTGAAACCGGTGACAGTATACATATAGGTTGTTAAAAATCATGGAACGTTTTGAAATTTTGTCCCTGAAAATGTCTGAGAACCCTGTCTTGTGTTTGTGGGTTGATTTCTAAGCTTGTTGTTATTTACATCTGTTTGTGTCTGTGATACTCGTCACCTGTCAATAACTCAGCAAGTCCTTTTTCTGTGTAAATCAATTCTTCTCCACGGCTGCTCTTCTCTGCTCGTCTGAATCTACACCCAGCAGCTGATAGAGTCATTGCTAATTCAGCATCTCTTTGTTTTGCATTTAGCAATCACATTACTTTATATGAGAAAAAAGGGAACATCAGATATTCCCTAGCTAACACATGTTCAGAAGAGAAAACAAAAACAAAAAAAAGAACTTGCACACTCACAGCTGCTCAATATCACATACATATGTGTATTACTAATTCATCAAATGTTATTTATTATCCAATGTACCATCTGAATTATGTATGTAACATCATCAGTCACTGGTCCAGATGCAGTAATATAAGCCCTTTGGAGCCTCCTGGGGCATTCTTTTGTTCCTAAAGCTTGCAAGCAGGCATATATGCACACACTGTACATGTTAATGCTTACGGGCAATCACACATGCACAAGTGCATTTAAGTGCACTAAAACACATACCTTCCCTGTGTTAGCATAAAGCCACTATGCAGTCGTAGAAATGCTGTTGTTCAGGTGTAATTTGTCCCTGCTCCCCTGTGTAGCCCGCAGAGATGCACTCTCTTTGTAACTCATTCCCTCTCTTCCTCTCATGCCCCCCCCCCATCTCTACTTCTCCCTCCCTTTTGCTCGCCATCGGTCTCTTTTGCAAAGCTAATGCTCTCTCACTCTTCCCTTGAGGGAGAACAAAAAGTAGCTGGCTTCTAGGTAATGAAACCCTTCAATGTGATCTGCATAAGATTGCCTCCCTTGCTGGCCTGGCTGCCTTGCCCCGATGAATAGCAAAAGACTCTCAATTAGACTAAGGACACAAAGCAGCTTTCTCCTCAGCCACAGTGTCGTTTCTCAAACAAAGTTATTTCCTTTTTTTTGCCATACCCATGAAGAAGAATGAGAAGAAAAATTGAAAGGAAGGAGGTAAATAACAAAAAAGTTCATGAAAGGGAAGGTAAATGACAGAGTTTGTCGTGTATCAGAGCAGATGTAAGCCGCTGTGTGCCTGTTTTGGTAATGATGCAGGCTCTCTCATGCAAATTTCGTACATAAGTAATGAAAAATTTTCCACGTATTTATTTTGTGTGTATTTCATATTTTTTTGCTGAAGAAAGCAACGCACTGTAAAGCTGCGTTTACACCTGGCCGCGACCGACGCAACTTCAAGATGTCACTTCAATTGCGTCAAACGTGCAAGATAAAATCATGGTCCACTTCCGGTCTGTCACTGTCTCGCGGTTGACGTCTGTTTGCCCTTTCATGAGATATGTCCATTTTTGTGCCGAACTTTTCATATGATACCCTGCGAACCTGTTGATGATATACCCTGAATGATGAGAAGGATGCTAATTGTAGGGGCTTCTCTCAAATGTCAACCTATGTGTTTTTGTGTGTCGCATTAAGTTAATGTGAACATGGTCATAATCAGTGGTGGTTACATGGTAACAGTGAAAGTTAGGACCCCTTGGTGGCATGTTTTATCAGTCTGGGAGTCACGTTGTGAATTAAAACAAAATGGATGTTACTTGGTTAGGTTCAGGCAACAAAACTATGTGGTTAGTGTTAGGAAAGTATTGTGCTTTGGGTTCAGAAAATTATGTAATGAAGGTTACTTAAAATGTGACATGAACTTGGGTCTCCCATGTACAAGTGCGTGTCTGATCCATCCACCACCCAAACTTTTCTCCATCATACAACATCGCAGTTAAGCAATATAGAGCAACACTGACGGCTAATCCAGTTTACCATTAAAATAGATTACTACCAAGGAAACTAAAAGGTATAGTAGGGCAATACCGCCTCCTATATATGGTAATAATAAGCAACTGATAATTCCCATCACCAGGTTGACAAATGAAACAATGAAACAAATGTTAAGAATTAAATTGGCTGAATGAAAAAATGTCATAAGGCAGTAGTGTTAGGAAGTGTGCAGAATTAACATCTGAAAAGACCTTTCTTTTTTCAAAAACGGCTAACATGTCACGTCCTAGGTTGCTGATTAATTAAGTAATTGTAATGAAAGTTTTAGCATCCTTGAAATGCATGTAACACTCATATTTCGCTGTCATACTTTCACACACTGCTGATCATTGCATCAAGGTCAGTTAATCAATCTGAGAGTGAAAACAAGGACACAGCATCCTCCCTTCAGCAGTACTGTAGGGGAGGAGAGGGACTGATCCTCGTTCAGTGTCATCTGAAAACACTGTAATGCCTCCTGATGGCCACGAGTGGGCAGATCCCTTTACTGAAAGAAAGTGCATGAATTAATGAATATTGGAGGTTTGAGTTACTTTCTGAAAACACTTCCAAATGTGGACAGTCTCGCAGTCGGATTTAAATCGGATTGGATTTAAGGTGGACTTGTGCAAGCTAGCATTATTGTAACTAAAGAAAATCAATCAGCAACTAATATATTAATTAGCTTTAAAAAAACAACATCAACATAATTGTATCATTTAAGGATGTCCTTCTGTCCTTTGCAAGTTGTGTTTGTTTTGTTCAAGCAACAGTCCAAAACACATTTTTAAAGATGTCACATTGTGTTTTATTAAATTTTAATAGGCAATTTTGACTATTTTCTTAGATTTTAAAGGCCAGTTGATTAAAGGATCATTTAAGAGAATAAACAGATCCATCAATGATGGAAATAATGTAACCATCATGGCTTGCTGATGGGCTAAGCCTTTGTTAACTTGACACTAATTTCAATCTGAGCGCTTCTGATCAGCCATTGAATTAAGGCAGTAACAGAGACAGCAAAATTATAACGTCATTCTTGGAAAGGAATATTTATATCCCTATACAGCTGGGGACTTGCTAGAGGGAGGAGACAGAGAACACTGGATCTCACAAATCTAAAAATGCAACTCAACAGCCTTTTGTTACACCCACTTGCCTGGTAAATGCCCACCTCCTTTGAACCGGACACTCCCCATAATGCAGGCCTTCTGTTAAAAACAAAAATTGTAGTCTCCAAAAATGTTTTTCTTAGGCTTGACAAAACTCCTCCAGAGCCACAGAAGACATTATTCAACTGTTTTCCCCAAGTTTAAGTAAAACTTCAGAGCAGCCCCACTGTTACTGGAGTGCTACTCAATTGATACTGTGATCCATCTGTCAAAAAGCACATATTTTGTGTGCAGTGACCAAAGCTAATACCTATAGTCAGCTTCTATTCAGAGCCCTTCTGATGCTGCGTTGGAGGCAAGAATGACTGCAACTGTAAAGGTAAGTAGAGCAGAGCAGAAAAAAACAGATAATTTCATATTTGAACTGTTTTGTTTGTGTAGTGTAAATTAAACATTTTATACTTTTGTTTCAAAGCCTCTAACCAGCAAAAACAATCAGTAACACATAGCTGGATAACCAGTGCTGATCTACAGCCGCCAGCCTTCAACCTGTGACCCCAAGCACACCCCCACCACACAGTATAACATGACCATGAGTATTTTATTGCTTTATACAATATACAACATTTCACGGCCAGTTTTATTAAAGTTGCACATATTTTTATTACAAAAATATTGCTATGCCCTGGTATTTTTATGACACGTAGAAAACATCTCCATTGGAGATCTGTTTGCTGACATTCCTGATCCAAAAAACAACCATATAGGTCGTCTTTGCAAGCACATTACTATGACCATTGATTGTACATCATCACCAGTAGGTTTCTGAAAATTCATTGTGAAGCTCAATGTGTACTCTGGCCATCGCCACCTTGGCAGTGCCTGCCTCTGCCTGCTTCCAACTGATCCAAAAATGGGCACAAAGGTGGCGTGTGGATTGAGTTGAGGCAGACTGAATGAAGACTACTTCCTCCTGTCACAGAACCAACCTGTCCACACCCTTAATTATGCAAAACTTTAAACCTTTAATATCACATAAATGGGTGAGTTATATGAAAATGAATCCCTGTACAGTTGAATGAAATGGGAAGTTAGCTATTTACATGTTTATTTCTGCTGTGAAGTTGGACACTTTCATGATGGCTTCATTTTTGATTACCCGAGGTTGCCACTTGATTCTGACCAATATAGTTAGTTGAGGCAGTATAAAGAGTGACAAAAGGTGTTTTTCCATTAGGCTCGAATACCCGTAATGAGGCGGGTCTAAGTCACCGAAACTCCCTTAATTTGCATATGAGTCACTCAAGCGGCCGTTTGACCGGCTTTTTTTTTTACCCAGAGTGAAGCTGATTGGATGTAACTCCAAGATGGGATGTGACGTGTAGTAGTACAGATGCCACAACAAAGTAAAGTTAACACTTTTATCCAATGGTGTAAAATGCATGGCAGAAATTAACTGTGCATGCGCATCTTTGCACTGGCTTGTTCAAATGAGTGCTGCAGCGGCCGGCTACATGTCCCCCCTCTTTCTCTCTCTCTCTCTCTATCTCTGTCTGTCTGTCTCTGTCTCTGTCTCTGTCTCTGTCTCTGTCTCTGTCTCTATTTCTCTCTCTCACTCTCCCTCTCTCTCTCTCCCTCTCTCCCTCTCTCTCCCATTTACACATGCACACACACACACACACACACACACACACACACACACACACACACACACACACACACACACACACACACACACACTGTACTGCAAGCAGGATGATAGATTGCCTGTTCACACACACACACACACAGCACCTCAGATCTTTGAGGTGGAGATTTTTTTTTTATGTTACTTGTGCATAAGTTGAATCATACGGCCACTCTTAAATCTAACTGCAAGTATTGTAGAGAGAATGCCGCGCCGCTGTAACACTGATCAGCTGGTAATCGGCGATCGAAACCCATTCAGAGTGATACTTCACCTCCAGAGTCTCATAAATCCTTCTAGGGCCTTTTTTTGTAATGGAAACACGGCGAGTGAACGCCCATTTGAGAGGGCGTGGCCTGCCACTTTCTGAGCAGCCACATTTTACCCTGCATTGAGGAGGTTGGCGTGGTGTATGGGTCATAGAAACACAAAGTTTCACCACTGTCTGTGTATCCTGTGAAACCAAAAGTCACCAAACATTGACTTATTTAAACCTAGGTAACATACTTAATTCACATCCTTAACGTACTGCCCACTAGTCATATGTGTCATTTTGGGAGTCAATGGCAAACAACCTATTGTGTCATTTGGAAATAGATGTGATGAAGCTCGGCTGAAAACAGTAATTTTCTCATTCACTCAGCCATACATTTACTTACTAATTATCTCGGCAGATGACACACTGAGCTGGGATCATTCACTGCAGTTGCTGTACGTGTTGTGTTTACAATGTTAGACAGGACTTCTTTTATGTTGTTGTTGTTGATGTTTCTTCATTTTTTTATGCTTGCACAACACAGCTAATCTAATTATATCTATAATCATTAGTTATTTACTTCTGGAGGAATTAATATCTGATCATTAAGACATAACACATTTTACAAACTTCATACAATTTTTTTATCTTTCAATGACACAAAAGTTCCATAGTCATCTAACTTCCCTGTGTGTATGTCTGTGCGGTGTCCTTATCAGATGTGTTATATATAAGCCACAAGTGACAAGGGACTGTTTGAAGTCACGCTGATGAGTGGGAGGTCCTCTCTGCAATGCCACTATAACAGGCGGAATGAGGAAGTTCTCCAGTTCGCACCTCCGACTTGGCAAAAGCTTACTCATATCTGCTAAAATGCCAGGATGCATTCTCATACACATACTTCAGTGCACAGCCATGACTCACCTATTAATTATTTAAAAAGAGAGTTGTGGATATTTAATGTTGTGTTGTCGAGCCATTTTTCAGTGCTCTTTTCCCGCTCTGCATTCATCCCTCTTTGCTCCTCTGCGTCTTCCTCCTGCTGTATCTTGTACTGGGTGGTACATCATCTCCGCTTACTCTTTGCTTTATTCAAAAGAAGCAAGTACTTTTGCTCTGTGGCTCTGCAACAAAAGTAAAAATCAATGTGTGTGTTGGAGGCCTGCGCTCCCTTTTTTCATGCTTCAGGTGATTTTACAGGATTGAGCTGGAAGAACAGGATACCCTGTACTCCCATCCCTCTATGTCTGCATTATTAATTGTCTGAGGTACCAGCCATAGCTATTTGGACCCTGCAGGCACCCAGCACTCAGTACCTAAAAGTAAAATTAGAACTTACTTTCCATTGAAAGACATAATAACACTATTTAAAGTTTCATTTTGCTCCCACAAAATTATTGATTTAACTGCAAGAAAAAAAAAAGACATTAAATCATTTTGGGCATATGAACTCCAGGCAATGTCAGGAGAATCAGGTGCAAACATTGTCCGCAGTTGCCATTTCACACATATCGCACACAGCAGGAGGTTCTCAATATCAGATGTGTTTTCACTTATTAGAAATTCTCAGTTTGATTTAGGTGGGGGTATGCGCTGGGTAAAGCGTGCCTAGGCAGGACTCTGTCGTCTTTTCAGTTTGAAATTTTGTTGGTGCCTCCGCGTAAATGTTTGTTTATTTTCAGTTTGGAGAGCACATGTTAGAAATCGACACCCACTGGCTTGCTGTGAATTATCTGCAAAATGAGCTGCTCCATTCACACATGATGGACGCAATTGGACATTACACTGTCTTTGTACTAGGGAACAGACAGGGTAAAGTCTGTTTAGGCTCAGCAAACATCTATATTTATTTTGTGTGTGTGTGTGTGTGTGTGTGTGTGTGTGTGTGTGTGTGTGTGTGTGTGTGTGTGTGTGTGTGTGTGTGTCTGTGTGTGTGTGTGTGTGTGTGTGTGTGTGTGTGTGTGTGTGTGTGTGTGTGTGTGTGTGTGTGTGTGTTTATGTGTGTGAGTACATCTTCAAGTGGCTGCAGGCAAGATTCATGTGCAAAGCTGTGGCTGATAGTAGAGGGGGATTGGTCAATGCAACATAAATAGGCGTGGAAAACATTCATCAAGGTGGCAGAGATTTGAGACTGGAGAGGCCCATCCAATCACTGGCAGAGAATAAAGGGAAGAGGCGTAAAAGTCCGTACAGCAAGGTCATTTGAAAAAGAAGCTGATAAGACGAAAGGATCAAATCTCCAGTACGGGTGAGGCTCTTGATGTCTGTCCCCATTAAGTAAAGCCCTCGCCTGGCTCGCACAGTCACTGCCTCGCCTCAGCTGTCTGATACAATGAAGAGAAAGCAGAAAAAAGAAGACTAGTCTGCTGTACTGTGTTGTCACTGCTTTTATTTTGTCATCAAACTGTATAGCCCGGCTCGTAATTTTATTTTTTTTAACCGTTCCTTTTTTTCCCCTTTAAATGTTCAGTTTTTGTCCTATTTTACAGCAGAGCGATGTCACATTCAGGTTATTGTTTTTTTTACCCTCCTGTCCTGCTCTCACGCAGGCGGCTGATTTGTGGCATCACACAGCTTTCTTCTGCTCTGGCTGTTTGTGTGTTGCAGCATCGGCAGCTGTATTGCTCTCAACGCTGCACTATGGATTTAGTCAGTTTGTGGTTTTACCACAGTCACAGTCTGGACTCCACACACACACACACACACACACACAAAGCCACACGCACACACAGTCAATCCTTCAGCAGGTTTACTATGTCACACTGGGGGCTGCTGTGTAATTGGGTGAATCTGCTCTCCAGCACGCTACAGAGATAGCCCTTTAAAATTTCACTTCACTTCTGGGAGTGTAAACAAACCTTGGGATTACTAGGGGTGTAAATCCACATTCCACCATGTCTGTCGCTCTCCTCTCATTCTTCTCCCTGTTTTTCTGTTGGCCACCCTAGAGTTTAGGGGCAGGTAATGTGTTTGCTCAGTATTTGTGCAGCTGTATCTCTTGCTGTGTTTCATGACTGTCAGCATGTTAACAAGTGCATCAACGTGTGTCAGTCCTCCATCCCGGATATGTGTGCATGTGTGTGTCGGTAGGTGTGCCCCGATTTGGGTGTGTATTTTAGCATGTCTGTCGTGTGGACACTTTATGTGGCGGCATGCAGCTTTCTGTCTGTGTGTTCCCTGTGATGGATTGCTTGTCAGACAGTAGCATAGCACGGCTCACACCGGCTGACGAAGACATTAAGTCACCAGTCACGTAGACGTAGTACGTTTCAACATTCCTCTGGGAAAACGCTTTAACCCTTCTCACTCCAGGACGGCTGTCAGATGACAGAGTGTATTACTTAGAAGGTGCTCGGTGCTAAAACACACAGTATGGCTGGATTCAGTAGAGTTCAGTGTCTTAATGCAGTTGTGCGGGAGGTGCAGGACCTCTGTCACCTTGCTCTTAGATTGGCCTATTGCTGGAGTTATGGGCTGCAGACTGCATGCCACCGCTGTCGTTAAAGGGCTTGATGTTTTTGTTTGGTTTTTTTTACCTCTGCAAGCTGTAAGAATAGAAAATATGTAACTGAATGAGCATATCTTGTTGCACTGCAACAGCCTTGGGGAGTCTTTGCTGAGGGAGAGATGACAACGCTCCCCTCCAACTCTGTCCTTTGTTTTTCATGCAACGTCATTCTCAGTGCTGCTGCTGCCCTCAGAATATGAAAATAGCACACTCTGAAAAAATGTGAATGTTCATACTAGCGCAGAGGGAAAATGTAGTCATTCTGTTAGCTGAAAGTATCATCTATAAACATAATAGTTTTCATTTTCGCAGATGCAAGTTGTAATGCATTGGTGTATGTTAAAATGTACTTAACAAGCTTCTATTCATTTTAATTTAAATGTATTGCTTTTTCCAGTATAGCTTGACACTAAAAAAAAACTTCTCTGCTTCATCAATACGTTGTTTTTGTGGTTAGATAATGACAATGCAACATACTAACTTATTTAATCCAATTCAAGTATTTCTGAATTCTCATGGGAACGTGAATTCACATTTTTTTAACTAAGCCCTTCTGACTCCCAACCAGTTATAAGAGGCTAGACAAAAGTACAAAAGATCTCGTTTCACTTTTACATTTTTCTATCCATCATTACACAACTACAAAATCGGAAGAATTGTATTGATCTGACAAATGCAAAAAATATAATTTAGAGTTGTACTCCATAAGGATTAAGATACCTTGTTTCTAGTGGTCTCTTTGATGGTAAGATGTAATTAAAGGCAAGTGTGTTCTTTCAGAGCCCTTGATCTTGGTCACATTCACGGCCGCTATGTTTGTTGACCTTTTTTTTTTTGGTCAATTTGTAAACTTTATTGAAACACATTCACCTTTCTACTTCCGGTCCGTCCCCTATATGTTACCCTCTTAAACTCATACACACACATGTTCCTATTACCCCTTTGTCCTTACTACAAGCCTGACTCAGAAGTTGGAACTTCTCGACT
Organism: Echiichthys vipera; assembly: GCF_963691815.1. Classification (NCBI taxonomy): domain Eukaryota; kingdom Metazoa; phylum Chordata; class Actinopteri; order Perciformes; family Trachinidae; genus Echiichthys; species Echiichthys vipera. Next base: position 9,515,260 of record NC_139826.1, read on the forward strand.
TCCAAGTACAAGTGAATGCAGCATAACCATTAGGCGAGTGGAACGTCGCCACAGAGGGTATGTCGCCACAGATACACTCACAATCACCATTGTTTTATAGATAGTAACTTCAAAGACAATTAAATAGATGTCAATTTTATAAAGTATGTTTAAATAATTGGATGCAATTTTCCTATTTTCTCCTAGTTTTTTATGGAAAATTGAACTGGTATGTGCAACACTTTTAATTAGTTCTCAAGTAATAACTGTGGGATATAAGCTTCTAACGCATAGTTTTATTGTGAATTGTTGACTGTACTAACTTTTATTGTTTTTGTTAGTGTCTAAAAGTGAAGTTATGATCAGCATCTGTTTCATTAAATTAATCATCACTCACATAAATATTAATTCATTGTAAATTGTCCACTAAAATACTGCATGTTCTCAGTGCCTGAATCCTTAACCAGGAATACCCCTGCCTCATGAACAACAAGGTTAGGTAATAAACAGATGTGCCAGTTCATCTGGTATGCTACAGTAGCACCCTGCTCGCAGACGGCAAGTTGAAATGGCTCTGACCAGTTGTGGTATAACTGACAGCATGAATTAACATTAGATGTTGATAGGAAATTAATTCATGATGGCAGATTTAAGTAATAGCCATTCCAATATGACTCAGTCTGTTAATCAATTAGACTCTTTATTAGTTCCTGATGTGGTAAGCATTAATGTATCGCTAAGTTCTTCATGAGTTATACATTCACTCATGATGATCTGTGCATTGGTTATTAGTGGATGCATATTGGTGCATCAATATTGTAAAGTGTTACCAAAATATCTCTTTCTTGATTTCCAATAATGTAGTAGTGTTCTTCCCCCATCTTGAATGGGAAAGGCTTCTCCCCTGTCTGCACAGTGCTGTCTGTCATATGAAGCTGGTTGAGATATATTTTGTTATTTTTCCCCCGCTGATGGATGATTTCAACTGACAACGTTCTCTGCCAATTTGAAGCTTGAGCTCAATAGTTCATCAGGCAAGCTACACAGTTTGTAGTTGAACAATGATACTCAAATAGGAATTCCTAACTACTAATTTCCAGTTTTTGCTGCCCTGGCTCCACAGTGGTGGAAAGAGCTCCCCACTGACATCAGGACAGAAGAAACCCTACAGTGCTTATGTTGCTAACTGAAAACTCACCTGTTCAGAACAAGACCCCACCCAAGTGCCAATAACTGCAGTTCTCTGAGTGTCCACTAAGAGTAGTTTGCACAACAGAGCAGTTTCTCATTGACCCTCATGTTAAACAGGCCGTTTTCACAGCATAATTAAACCCATTTAAGGCCTGGTACGAAAATATTAATTACAGTTATATTATTATAAAATAATTAGGGGCCTCTTGAGTGACAGCTAGCCGCTGGCTCTCACTTCTCCTCAGAGGTATACATTAGCCAGATGAATGCATCTCCCTCCACCAACGTCACATCATCACCCTTTTTTGGTAATAGGAAATTAGTCAAAGTCTGACAAGATGGAGACTGTTGTAGGCAAGTACGATTGGATCAAGTTGAGAGAATGGACCTCGACGGGTATGCTTCATCCATTTTTTTATACAGTCTACACTGTCTGGCACTGCATCTTTGCCCATGAAATATTTATTAAAATAAAAATAAATAGATGAAAAACACATTTCTCTAATATTCTCATATTCTAAAATGCATAAATTAAAGCAGGTTGGCCCATTTGTTGAAATGTATTTTGTCTTCATGGTTGAATGCACTTATTGTAAGTCACTTTGGATAAATGCATCAGATAGATAAAGGTAATGTAATTCCCTCCTTGTTCACGTATGAAAGTAGGCCTATATATTTAAAAATGGGACATTTCATTATTTTAGTCTAGTTGTGTTATTCCACGATGCACAGTGGCTCTGCGTACAGAAATATCCAAGCACACATGCACACTGGGAGTTGTCTACTGTTGGCCGCTGAGCAGCTCAGCTGGAACAGTACTGGGCTACACGCCTCGTTAAGGGCATTTTGGCAACTGTGTTTACATAAGTAATTCATTTCTGGTATTAAGTAATAACTTTGATCTCTGGTTTACCACTCTCAGGAGCTGGTGCTGATGTAGTGTGGCAAAAATATTACCCGCAAGTTAATTTCCTACCACAGTTCTGCATTATGCTGAAACTTTTTTTTGTCTTTTTTCCCTCTTTTTTTTTTAGTATTAAGGGAACATTATTCACATTAAACACTCTTGCCCCTGTGGCAGAGTTCTCAAATTAAGCAACATTTTGTTCATTTACCCATGATAAAGTTGTTCATTAGACAATATACTTTGCCTTATTCTTTGTTATTACCTCACCACTGTGAATGCCTTGGGAGCAATTAAACATGTGAAGTGCCCAATTTCCCTCCTCGAATTCCAGTCCTGAACTCTATCTGCGCGTTGCACACATTTCCTATGAACTAATTAAAGTGAATCAATGACACAAGCCTTTAAAATGGTGGTATATGTCAGTGGAGAACAAAGGACCCTCTTAATTATTTTGTTACTGCTACTCCTGTAAACGGCTTGTCAAGGCAGCGGACTCAGTAGCCGACTCCTTGAAATAGGGATGTCATGAACACACACAGACACATATTGTCCAGACAGACACAAACATAGAGAAGCACACAAACACACACACACACACACACACACACACACACACACACACACACACACACACACATACACACACTACTGTCCCCAGTTTCTCTGTGACAGCTCCCTGTATGTCTTCTAAAAGACTAGTAATTGTGCTACAACAATGATAATGTAAGTGCTTAAGTGTGACGGTCCCCTTACTCTTCAAAAGTGCAGCGTCCCTTATCTATCATTGGCTCTTGGGAACAATGTCTTGGATGCTGACAACCATATCTTATTGTCAAGATATGTTTTCCTGTTTTAAGCCCTCTTCTGGCCCATGTTGTGTTTGGCCAATTTTGAAAAGTGTGTTACAGCCTGATACAAACACATATTTCCTGATCTTTTCAGCCTCTGCAGGGTGTTCCTTATTCATTTGTCCTGTTCCTTAGCTGCTTCCTGCAGCCCTGCTGAAATACGCACTTCAGCATGAGTATGCATTAGTCCTGTTATAAAGACTAATGGGCTGAAAGAGACCATGTTTTTATTTCCTGCCTTACAATTATTCGTTGTGCCTCCATGTAATCCAAAAATACTTTCATCTTCATGTATATATATATATAAAAACAGCATGGAGAGCCACCACTTTTAGCCACATCCTGAGCTATACATCATGTGAGTGTTGGTGCAAATGGTGACAAATGAAGGGGTGGGAGGTTTGAGGCTGCATCGGAAAATTAGAAAAGGTTCTCACATGCCAATTGTTTATGAGCATGATTATTTGTTTAAGGGTTTCCCTAAATGCCCCTCTTTAATGATGCCATAAATGCCCATCTGCAACCCAGGAATCTAAAACTGGCTTTGACTACTGTAGAAAAATCAACTGGCGGTGCTCCAAGTATGTCATCCTCTCCTCTGAGAGAATAGACGGACGGGGATGGATGGATGAAAGGATGCCTCGACACGCTTGTTTTCTCCACCTTGTTACAACCGTTTCTGTGTTATCAAGAGCTTTGGCCTGCCACACTACAGCACAGCACTACACTTTGTATTTGACAATACTCTGCCTCACAAAGCTAATCGCCTCTTAATTCTTGAGTTATTCCCCATCCGTGCGCACCCATTTCAATCAAATTGGTGGTACTGTCCAAAAATAGTGCTGGCGGCACTGCCTGGAGAGATGGCCTGTCAGTCGCCCTGTCTGATCATGAGCTATTATCCTCTCTGCCCACAGAAAGGAGAGAGAGCAACACCAGTGTCTATGTGATCGTGATCAATACATAATCACTTTCCTGTCACCGAAATGGCGCTATCAAGGGACAGTCCAGCCCCACAGACCAGCCATTTTAGAAAAAGGATTTGGCACGCCATCATTCTGACCTAGAAAAGTGGGTGAGCGGTGGCTAAGTGAAGGCTGGACTCATTTAAACAGTCATTGCCATGGGATGCATTATTACATTTCCACTATGCTTGGGTTCATTACATTAGTTTGCACTGTGCTGTTGTAAGAAAAGGGACTATTAGGCCAGACAAATATTTACTGACCAACAAACAGACTCTCTAATACTGAATGGCAAGGGAGCAGCTGTAGTATGCATGCAGTTAACATCATTTAGTACATGGCTTTTTTTGAACAATTGTCTAATTGGCAGATAAATACATTCTGAGGTTTGCACTTTCTGGATAATAGACAGCATTTTCACATTTAATCATGTAATTTCACAGCCAAGAAGATTTTTTTTCAATACAAATTCATGTGAGTGCATGAAACATTATAATGCCAGTTAGAGGCGCATTACTCTTTTCTGCCTTTCAGACAGCTTACGTAAAACAGATTTTGAAATATTTGGTATAGGGCCAACACAGCCTCACAGACTTTTGTGACATCAAAAGACATCTGGGCAACCATGTGACATTAAAGAAAAGATGATAACACCAGAGCATCAAACTATTTATAGATTGTCTAATGTTTAATATATTGGGGATCAGGACTGACCTATTCTCTCAGACAAAGCTTGGAACATTAAAAGGGATTGCCTAATACCATGTCAATATTTATTTTGTAACTTCTGTCTTTTCCATTTAAACTGGCATGAATATATATATATATATATATGCTGCCCATGAGCACAGCAAAAACTACAGCTCCAACAACAACAAAACAGCGTGCCAACCATTAAATTCACCAACGTATTTCATTTTTTTTTTCTTGCTGTATTCTTTTGTGTAAAAACATGATCTCTCTGCTAACTGCTGTGGTTTACCGACAGACTCACCTTTTTTGTTGGGTCCGTGATGTTAGCCATTGAAGGTCTAGGGCTTATTGGAAATGTTTTTGTTAAACAGCCGCTAAAACATACAAATATAAAGATATTTGATCATTTTAAAAAAAATACATTTAGAATACCTATTGTAGCAATTAACAAACTGAAGGGTCCCAATGTTTATATTGCCAGACCTATCTCCACAGCAAGTATGAAGTTTGGTCTGGTTACACCCACTATGGTTACTACCAGCATGAAAAAAAGATATAATCTTGGTGGTTTGTATTTCTTTAAACCAATCAATCATCTTGGGCCGCACTAAGCCCCGTTTGCCGTACTGGTGACATTGCAAGATAGAGGAGATAGCAGAAGGGGGCCTGACATCTGGCGTGGCTTTATCCCATCACTGTACATCCGGTAAGCCAGACTGCATGTCTCTTGATATAAACTAATATTGTGAGAGTTTGATAAGGTTCATCTTTGTAGTTTGAATAGAAAAGGAGCCAAGGGATAAGGACATTCAAATGCAATTGCAATGAATGGTAAAAATCCGTTCAGTCACTGTGGAGATATCTATGTCTAAAGTCAAGTCATAGCTTTACATCGGACATTTGGGGGAAAAACATTTCTGAGAACATGCAACTTTCTAAAAAGGTCTCCTCAATGAGTCATTTTGAACAAGTCACTTGCTTTTAGCAAAGAGCTGACATTACATAATACCAGTTAAAGTGTTTTGTTTTGTTTTTCTAATCTAGCCATAGAGTATCTGATCAGCAGCATTTTACCATTTTATCTGCTCAACCCTAGTGTTGACTAAGAGTTTAGATCTTCATTATGGCTACTAAAAGGATTTGGTATGTAACCTAAAATGTCCTTCTCATATCTTATATTTGTGCATACCATACTATTGCAATAAGCCACTAAGAATGATGTGCTGTCATGCATGGTACTTCCCCTCTGCCTATTCCTCCCTGTGTTTTTCCCTCTGTCTTTCAACCCCCGCGGTGTGAAGCCAGTCAGACATAAACAGTATTGTTTTACCCCGGTAGGGCTCACAGCGGGGCACTGTTAGCCCCACGCCTCATGCAGCCCACAGCTCTCCCCATGCCTCAGTGATATCCCTTCTCTATGGCTCGGTGCCTGCATACATATGAATGCCCCCTGTCTTCTACCCTTCACGCTTCTGAGCTGGTCCAAGCTGAGCAGAGCTGAGATGTAGCACAGCTGCCATGCTTGTTGGACGTTGGGAAATGGAGAAGAAGTGTAGCACTCCGGCAATAGTAAATGCACTGTAACGACATATTCTTTTGAGAGAACATAGGTATGCTAGTACTGAAGTGGAGAGTACTTCCCTGTGATGTGGTTAGCTGTTTTGCACTAGGCATGCTGACTGTGAATTCTGGGCAATGGATGTAAAAAGCAGCTCATGCTCTTGTTAGATCAACTGTAAAATAAAACCAAAGTGTATATAAACATTATAATGAAGACTTTGTAATAGTTTTGTGTAATGGGGTGTTTTTTTATAAGATTATCTCAAAGCTGGCTGTATCTTTGCAGAATATTTTCTGTGCACTCACAGTTGGCCCAGATGATCCATGCTTTAGCATGATCCAAGGCCTGATTGAACTCACATTACTTGAAATGATTTGGGCCTCAGCAGGAATGCTTTGTGCTTATACGTCATTACCCTTCTGAGTTTTTAAATTTCCGTTGCGGCGAACAGATATAGATTATTTTTCTCAGGACCGCTGTCAAAGCTCTTGCTCAGGTGGGGCCCCCCTCATGGCCCCCTGGGAGCCAAATGCGTATTAAATTGCCCTGTTGGAAGCCAAAACGTGTGCTAAAGTGCCCTCTTGGAAGCCAAAATGCGTGTCATCTTCAATGGCGAGGATGCATTATATGTGCTCTTCAGAAAGTCTGTGCATGCCACTGCTGTGAGTAGACCCTTAATCATGCTTGTTCATAATTGTTCATGAAGACAAGTATAGTGTTTCATTTTCAAATTCATTTCCTTTTTCTTGCCACCCTGCAGTGTACAGTAAGCGCTGGCAAACGGGCTTCTCATGATCGCTCAGAGTTACATCTTTACGACCTTCCACTCTTTCATTATGCTTGCAATACTTCTTGGGGAATAAGCAGCCTATACAGATGAAGCTGTGTTGTGGGATAATGTGTTACAGAAATAAGCTGCAATGTTCTTCCACAGCCATTGTGTGTCACATCGGGCTGCTTACCCCAATTTATCCCCTCCCTGGTTCAAGGAAGATTCCTATTGATTTCCCATCACTGAGCCAGTGTACAGAGTAAATAGGAAGCGTGTGCCCTATTATTTGTGTTGGTTGATAAAACAGGAGGCTCGACCCCCATGTCTTTATTCTAGGGTTTCTTTAAGAGACCAAAGGCCCTTCAATCAAAAAATAACAGCTGGAAATGCCTCATATACATCCTTTGAAAATGTTATGTGTTTAAATTAATGGTTAATTTAAGGACAGGATTAACGAGATTACTCTTAGCATGGAAAAACAAACATAAGTGCAAGCTGTATTTTAACACATGACTAATGCGTGTCACCCTGTGGGGTACTACCCAGACCAATAGAGGGAGATTTGCGTCCCCAGGAAAGGGTTGTAATCTTTCAGTGTCTGGGCATTTGCTCAACAGCAGGAGAAAAGCAAGAACAATTCATTTTTGATGAGAAATGGCATGATTGCATCTACTTCCACATCCCTAACTGGTTTGACCAAGAGTGGTGTGTAAGTAACACTTTTTAGGTCAATAATGATGCCAGAGTAGTTGAGTTTACAGTAGATCACTTGCATTCTGGTTGAACATGTTCCATTGGAGGCTTTTTACATTCCTAATTCCTATGTGCACCGGTATCCAGATTTTTTCACCCTTGGAAGTTTATAGGTGTTGTGTTGCTATTTTTGTAATCGCCACAATGCCACAGGCTTCAAATAAAAGCCAGTGACAATATCCCTCCTGCAATTGCATTCCTGTGCCCATTACTTGGCCTACAGCTGCATCCATTTCTGCAGTGTCCCAGAAAATTCTGAGCATTATCAAGGGGAAGGACGAGCTAATCTGCACTGATTTGAAACAGGACCAAAACACTGGCTTTCCTAATCCCCCCTTTTTTATCAGGGGCGGTGAGGAGCATTTTACCCCTATGGGAGGGAAAGAAAGAGGGAGCTATTTCATGCTTCAGTGGTTCCACTGTTTTTATGAAGATTTTTTTTTCCCTACCCTCAACTTCCCCCACTTCAATCCATAGTGTAACTGAATGTATAAATCCAGTCTGCAATAGTCACACACCTTTTAGAGTTACAAAGGTACTATCCATAATTAGGTATGTGTAGATGGCTGCCTTGCCTTCTGTAGTAGTAGTAATTTAACTTTAAGGCAGATAAGGCTCTGTATCTCTGGAAAAAAGGAGGTGCAATTTCCTTAGCTGTCTCTCATTTTGTTCATTTGACAATTGGCAAACACCACGGCACAAAGGATATAATTTCGCTCCTGCATGAGCACACTAATTTGGATTATTGTACACATCTGTGGGATGTTTCCTTTCCATATTAACATTCTGTCAAGTCATTTGAATTGATATTGTATGTACTCATTTATCACATAAGTAACCAAATTATTTATAAAGCGCTTTTCACAGGACGAAGTCACACAGCACTTTACACGGTCATAAAACAATATACATGCCAAACCCCCGAAAAACACAATACATTGGAGGAAAACACAATTAGTTGACATAGTGCATACAGGTCAACTAAATACCTATCTAAACGGATATGTCTTTATCTGACTTTTAAAAAAGTCCACAGAGACTGCAGACCATAAGAGTGCGGGCAGAGGGTTCCATAATTTAGGAGCTGCGGATTCAAAAGCTTGATCACCCAAGGTTCTAAGGCAGACAGTACATTTAACATACATATTTGCTCTAAGAGAGTGAGCCGATGAGTATGGGTGCAGTAGTGCAGTCACATTTGCTGGGAAAGCTCCAAATCAGGGTGTTTTAGATATTTAAAACCTCATACTGAGGTGTTATCCTATGTTGTGTGAAGACAGCAACACTTTCACAGCTTATGGCGACTACAGTTAATGCATTGGAATATTATGCTCACAGTTTATTCCATGAAAATTGGGAGAAAGCTATCTGATTGGCAGTTTATTAGGTTCAAGTAAAGAAAACTCAAAGTCTATCAACATTTAACATCAAGTTAGAATGTGCTGTTTTTTTCTTTTTTTGCGAGTACTATCGCAGTAAACAGAAACACAGGAAGAAAGAGAGCTCATTGATCTCATCTGATGTGATCTTAACACTGCAAAAGGCATGCGGTGTAACAAGCAGTATGAAGTTTACAAGGTAAGCTTTGGCAACACAAAAGCATGGGTCATCATCACAAGACTATGAATTACTCAAACGCCTCTGTCTCAGAGGACCACTTGAGTCTCTCTCACTGTGAAATAATTGGGTTGCAACAGTAAAACTGCAACTCCAGCTAGAGTGCAAAGGTGGCTTTTGCTTTGTTTTGCTGTTACAAGACCACAAATGCGACGGTAACTATTAATCAATGTAGCTGACATTATAAAGAGCGAGATAACTTAAAAACATCTTTGGTGTAGTCCTATTTATAAAAAAGGCTCATGGACTGGAATGGTTTGCCTTGGGGATAAAGTATGTACTGTATTTGCCTCTTTTTTCAAATAAATATTATGCTCATTTTCAAGTTCCAACTTTTTTTTTACATGTTTTTATTTTTGAAATGTTAACACCACTGTCATTGTATCCGGGAAACGCCTGCAACATCACTGTAGCAGCACTTTCTAACTATATATAGTCATGTGTCACAAACACATCACAGCTGACATAAAGTCCAGACGGCTTGTTTAAAGGCATGGTTTATGTTGTAAGCATTTCTCTCTTGACTGAGTGTTTTGATACTTCATAGTATTTATAAAACACCTCAACTGCTTTAAAATAAAAAAAATCTAAATCTCAATTTCTACATTGTGGGACCTTTAAACGTGTACATTTTTCTGATTCAGGAAACTTCAAATTTCTCCCTCAGTAAGTGAATGTACTGAACTCTTGGCAGGTGCAACTGTTGCGTACACATCGTTTTTATTATAAAGCATAAAAGACGTGGAAATGATTCCACTGCATCAGGGTGGTTCCAGTGCACAGAGGCAGCAAGAGATATTAAACAAACAGAATACAGATGTCTGATTTGTGGGTTGCACACTGTGTGGAGGAATTGTGTTTCCATTGCATCTGGCATTTTTTTTTCTGTGTTATAATTCATGACTGAAGCCTCTGCATTGCAATGTTGGAGCCAAAACTTGGTGACGGTCTTTCCTACAAGCCTTTTCATGTGCAGTGGACAGACTTAGGTGCCTGTGGCAGGACCTGTGCAGTCTGCGACGAGGGACGTCTACCTTTGTTGTCAGAACACCTCTAAACATCTTTCACAGAAACAATTACCATACCATCTGTAGCTCCCTGCCAGCGTGTTGCTCACTGTCAGCATGTCAGTTTCTTTTTCTCACGCACACACACACACACACACACACACGCACACGCACACGCACACGCACACACACATACACACACACACACAAACACACAGACAAGGAGCTAGGCCATTGTGGATTAAAATAAATTAGTTGAATTGTGTTAATAGTCTCATTATATTTAGTTTTTCAGTGCATTTTTCCCTGATACCTTTTAATGGAGCTGTAAATGGTGGATTTAATTGTCACTAATCTAATTGACAAAAACTACCGGCAGTGTTGGTATATTGTATTTGCATGCATTTCTTGCAAACCTCAGAGAGCTAGTTTGGTAAACGACCTCGTCACTGCTTCATGTATTATCGTTGGTGTGAAGGTTATGACTAATTACTCTAGTGTTAAAGGTTGTACATGTGGGCAACTTCTTCTCACAATGTAAAGTTTTTACTTTCTGTTTTAGGTGACTTGATTATCTTTCATTTATTTTGTTGATATATGTCAGCAATGTTTTATCATGTGATGTAATGCCTGTTAGTGTATATGTAAGAGGTCTGCAGTTCTTCAAGACCAATAGTTGTGAAAGTATAACTTGTTCCTCTACAGTCGATTTGGTTACCTTCACTGCTATGTTACAATACGTATGTCACATATCCATCACTGTCATGTTGATTTGCACACCAGCTAACATAATGAAGCGGAAGCTATCACCACAAGAGGCTAAATGACAAATCAACTCTGACATGACTGGTTTGCTCAGTTAGGCCACCCATTATAACACACTTCATCTAAAGTCATGTCACATTTGCCGCAAGTAATTGACACTTTGACACCAGAACTGTAAACGAGTTAAAGACATGGAGTGGCACAATAACGAATAGTTTGTTTTGGGTGTGCATGCCTTTTTTTTTAAGTTCAGATGATACTGAATGTGTTTATTATTTCATTGTGGTGGGTATAGTTCTTAAATCTGCTGACGTGAGGATAGTGCAACATTTAACATTTGAGGAAGAGTTAAGGAGTGTCTTTTAAATTTATCTCACACCAGATAAATATTCTTTCTCTCTTTCCCAGAGCTGCCATCTGTGCTCAGTTTATTTGCTTACTGGCATATTGCTCAGTTAAAGATAGAAGAGGCAGCAATGTTGGGGATGCACTATTCTATATATCGCAGAATTTCTAATTCAATTTGAAGGATATTGTGAAGGTTATTGTTGCATTTAAAAAAACATACACAATTTAAAAATATTTATGCGTGATAGGTTTTTATTATTAAATGGGTTGTACTAAATTCAACACTGGTATTAGGGGTGTTGTTATATGTCAATATTGGCAAAAAACGCGATTTTAAAAAGAATAATAATTCATGTTGTGTTAATATTACATATCATACATAATATTGTGATAATGTGTAAATAACCATTTTCGCTTTCCCTCCACCTATCTCCAACACTGTGGATGTTTAGATTATGAGTTTGTGTGTTAATCAGTTTCACTATTGGTGTTGTCTTATACAACATCAAAGTACTCTATTTACGTTTTTAGAACTTTTCTGGAATGCTGCCATCTTCAAATTGGAAGGCTTTCATGGTTGAAGCCTATGGAGGCCAAGATATCTCATGATGTAAAGGGGCAAGTCTGTCCGTCAATGAATCAGAGGCTGTGTTTCTGACTGGGCATGTGTGTAAAAGTGCTCATTACATCCTATTATCATGTCGATCTATGCTGATTGGTCAGCAGCGGGGTTTCAATATTTTTCCATATCAAGGTTCCACTGAAATATTAGATATTTAAAGTAAATCACAAGGTTCAGCTGCCCTTCCTATCCCAGTCATTTCTCTTATGTACTAAATTAAAAATAAGCAGATAAAATAATTGCTCAGATGTCATGCACACTGCTGACATTTCAGGGTCACACCACCGGAAATGTGATGCAAATGTTAAGCATGTCTGATACTGATGGAACTTTATTTTTGAACAAATCAACCTCACATAGGTACACGTAGGTTTAAATAGTCTCATCTCCATTGGAAAAGCTATGTAGAGATGGTTGCCTTTAGAGTCACGGTTCCAAATTCTGTCTTTCTGCACCACAGGTACCCCAGTTACCCGGGTAACAGCTTCAGACGCAGATGATCCAGTGTACGGGAACAGTGCTAAACTAGTCTACAGCATACTGGAGGGGCAACCATATTTCTCCGTGGACCCTAACTCCGGTAAGTGCAGTTATGTGCTTGTTGGTGTTTTATACTGATAAGATGAATCTCTATTCCGTGGGCACAAAGCTGTGAGGGTAATGTTATTAGAAGACAAAGCAGCACACAGTGAAAGCCATTTCGGAGTATGTTTGACACACTGGATTCAAGAGTCACCTGTGCAGGATGGCCATGTCAAGTTGCTTACTGCAAACAGCTGCAATATCTCACTATATATAGCATGCTTATACTACAAGCAATAAAACGGGACCAGTGTGATCACTGATCGAAAGGAGACACAATAGGAGCACACCCCAGTGGGGCGGGGAAAGCTCTTTGTGCTGATATTCATTGTTTGCCTGACAAAGCCTGACGAAGATCTCTGTGAGATCGAAACGTTGCTTCATTAAATTTAATGGGTGCTATTAATACAGTGTGCAAAAGCTTTCTCTGTTTCTAACCAATGGAGAACATAATATATTACAAAATGTAATGAATGAACGCCACACCCTTAAAGGGGAAAAAAGGAAAGAAATTGGCTTAACAGTAAGAAAGTGATTACATGTAAGGATTATTTTAGTAGTCCTTTTCTTCTGACAGACACAGGCACATCAGGCCAGAACCTTTCATTGTCCTTTTTCATTACCTGCTGCAACTTGGATAAATGAGCTTACCTCACCTCAGGTCAAGTGGTGGGCTGTAACTGTTTCCTAATAAGAATGTCCAACTTATTGTCAGGAATTGTTTTACCTTAGAATGGTCTTACTTATTGTGCATAGATGCAGATATGAAATAAAAGCTTTTTTATTTCAACTGTGTGGCCTAGGACTTAACAACCAGCGGCTGCCTTAAGCATCTGGAGACCTGTTTCAAAAGCTAAAAACAGAAGTTAAACTAACTTGTTTATGATCAGCTAGTGAGCCCAGTTCTGGAATACACGTGAAGCAAACTCTCATGAATGACAGGCACACATGGATGTATAGTTAGTTCCTGATCACAAAATGGCGCTTATTCATTTCAATGACAATTGCTAGCCTAGTGCATACGATTGATGATGATTTGGGCCAGTATTATGTGGTAGGACAGTGGCCCCTTCCCTACTTCCTACCCCTCTACTTCCTTTCTTGGGCCGAACCAATCTTTAAACTTGGCCTTCATTTTGATTACAATTACACACATGTACAATTGTGTGACTGTATCTTGCAAGGCTGTATCACTGTGACAAAATCTGTCTACTGACAGACAGACACACATGTAAGAACTGAAAAAAAAAATGTATTATATCAAAGTGATTTATTCCAAGCTTTTCACAATCACCTGAAGACAACATGTATTTTCTGAAAAGTATGACTATTAGATCGTGACCAATCCTATTTTAAAATGAATAATTGTAATTAATGAAAGTTGCCTCAGCTGTGCCACATGTGTAAAAATGCCCAGTATGATTTTGATTTGCTTCCTGCTTCTGTGTGATGGCTACAGGTATTCGAATGATGCATGTAATAAACAGATTATTCAGTGATATGTTAACATAATCTTTTACATGTATTAATCAAATGTATTCCAGACTAAAATTCTAAAGCAAAATAAAAAAAGGCCATACTTAAAATATGTGAAAGGTATTTCTTGGTTTAGGGAGAGGTCTTGTGAGAGGTCCGTGTTTGTGTGCCTCCATCAACTCAAGTCACACAAATTATTGCTTTTGTCATTATGTTGTAGTTTTGAAAAAAAAAAAAAAAACATACATACTTACATCTTTCTTTGTGCAGAGGCAAAAGGTACTTGTTTAGGCAGCGAGAGACAGACCTTGAAAGAGGCTGTATCACGTCAAAAACGATATCAAATTGAGAGCACAAATGAAGTAATCCCTGCACACAAATGATTAAATCGAGAGCATACATTAGTTTGTTGTTTTTTCTAAAATGTTCCTGTAATGTTGATGATGGAGAATTATATGAACTCCAAAAAATACATTTAGCGATCTTATAGTCATATTTTTCATACAATCTTTGAATATTTAAATTAGTAAAACAGTGTCTGTTGAACTGGAGGCTACTTGGTTTACTGTGACATCTAAACAAGAGGTGGAACATCAACACAACATCACATCCTGAGTTCATGAATATACATGCACATTCTGCTGTATAGAAACAGAAGCCCCTGTAAGCAGGGGCAGATTAAGGTGCTCAGGGGCCCCTAGGCTACTGTTTGCTTGAGCCCCCCACATTATTAATCACGCAAAAAAACAACCTGCTAGAACAGAATAACATTCCGGAACCTTGAAAAATCCTGTCAAGTTAAGCATTTTCTTTAGTAGATCTTGGTCCCGCTGTTCTTTCAGGTGTTGTGCTTTTCTTTTTCGTGGTCAACTATCACATTTTGCCGCTATACTTTCTACCCATCCACATGATGTTAGCTGATTGGGTAAACGTGCCCCATATCTATCCAAACAGTGACTTATTTTTTTAATGTTTCTAAGGGCTCCAACAGGAAGCAAGTTTTTTCTGGAGCCCATAGGCTGCAACCTAGGCAAGGCAAGGCAAGGAAAGGCATTAATCCGTCTCTGCCTGTAAGCGGGCAGTTAGGCCAGAGGGTCATGCTTCCTGCAGTATCTGTGATATAATGGAGTATAAGGGATCTAACCAACACATTTATTATAATTTGATTAGATTTCAGTGGTATTTATAGTTTTCTTATAGATCAGTGTATATGCATATAATGCTGCATGATTTTAGGCAGCAGAGATCTCGGTACTCTGAATTTAAATTCAAAAGAAAGATGGATGTGACTGCATTGAGTAAGAGGATGCTTTTAATGTACATGTGCACTGCCCAAATGTGCAACAGGTTGTACAGTACAGGTTGCAGCAGGCAAGGATGCTCAGCCCACTTGAGCTTATCTCACTCTCTAACTATGTATGAGGCTCAAAATGCAAACATTGTGTAATAGAATAATAAAAGGATATATAGTTGTTTTTGTTGTTGTTGTTTTTTTGTTTTTTTAACACAACACACAGAAGACCACATGGCGATGTGTTAACAAGCGTGGTTCCCCATCATGTAAATAACCTTTTTTCTGCAAGCCCATAAGGAACAACATGAGTAAACGCACGCTAAAAGGGAGCTGACAATGATGGTTAAGCTTGAAAAGGACTGCAGGTAGTTCAGCCCATCTGTTTTTTGAAATGCTTGTAGATTATCGCTGCATGAGGCTGCTGTTTAGCCAGGCTCCTGGGCTCCCTCCCTTTCTCTACCCCTTCCCTCTACAACTGAACGCTTATGTTTCAAAACATGAACAGTAAAAAAAATGTGTCAATCGGGCTACTGTACCCACAGAAATTGAATTTATAGCTTTAATTAAAACCTGATCTCGTCCCCATTAAGGGGCGGCTGTGGATCTACCTCTAGCTACAGGAGTCCTTTGAAGGTCCCATATTGTAAAAAGTGAGATTTCCATGTCTCTTTTGATTATAAAGCAGGTCAATGTGTTATATCAAAGTAAAGTATCAAAATGCTTAAAAAGAAATGTACACAGCCCCTATTCAGAAACTGTCTTGAAACTAACCGTTTCGTACTGTCGTGATGTCACAACTCTACTATATATAGGTAGAAAGTGCTGCTTGAGCGCAGTTACAGTCATTCCCTGGGTGCAACGATGGTGCAGAGACAAAGAGAGTGGAAGTGTGTAAGACCTGGAAATGGTGACCAATCAGAGCAGACTGGGCTTTTTCAGGAGGTGGTCTTAAAGAGCCAGGCTCTTAAACAAAGTGTTTCAGACAGAGGGTGAATACAGTAATATGCAGGCAGATAGTACGAGAAAAATGTGTTTTAAAGCATGTTAATATGTTCAAGTAGTTCACAAGTGAACCTGAAAATGATCATATTATGTATCCTTTAATAACAACATTTTCGGTTCGATCCCCAGCTCCTGTTGTCCGCCTGTCAAAGTTTCCTATAACAAGACACTGCACCTCATGTGCTCCTGATGGGCAGACCAGCTTGCATTGCAGCTCCACCACCATGAATGTGTATATCAATGAGAGTCAAATTGTAAAGTGCTTTGTCTGATAAGGGGTCCCTATATAAATATAGTCCGTTGACCATGAAAATAATAACGAAATACAATCTCTGTACTGACAAACAAGTAAAACGCACCCACACAGCTGTTGTGTTGAGAGAAACAGAAAAAAACAACACATGCTGTGTGTTTGGCTCCCAATACATTTAATAAGGTAACATTTTGATCTTACAAAGATCTCCGTCAGGCTTTTCAGACAACCGTTACTCACATCACAAATGTAAAGTATTATATACACACAATATTACTCACATGTGATTGCAATCTGGATAATACAATGACCCCGGCTCTGCAGAATAGGACTGAGACACGTGTAGCCTTACACAACAGGAAGTATAGGCTACACGTGTAGACAGATGAGGACGACAGTACGCCTCTGTTAGTAGGATACATCGAGATAAATGCAATGGCTTCTGTATTATGTTTGTCCTGGATTAGCTAGGTCAACGGATCAGTGATACTCTGTATGGTTCAACATGTATGGGTTACATGAAATGTTTTATTAAAACTACTAAATTATATGATTCATTGGGTATCAGTGAGTTGCGTGTTTAAATGAGATCATTGGTTGACCGAAATGCTAAATGGGCCAGTACTCATATGCTTCTATGTAACATTATTGCGTTATGAATTCATAATAATAATAATAACGAATACTTCCTTTCACCAAGCAAACTCTTTAGCAGCGTCAAAAGGCATAAAGTTATCTCAAAACAGATTCCAAATTGGATTTTTAATTGCTTTTTCAGCTGACTTTCTAACATGTGTCTGTAAGCAATATGATTAAATAATGGTGAAATTACATTAATAAGAAATGAGATGGAAATCATCTGCTCACATTTTGGAAAACAGCACACAATAAACAAGCTTCAAGAAAGGGAGTCTCAAAATATATGTGCATATTTAGGACAAACACTCGGTTCAACACATAGACATTGAGCTCATCCTCTGCTATAGGCGACGTCACAGTCTAGAAGCATATGCGACCGGGTGTGGCTTTAGGAAACGCACTGAACGGACAATTTAAGGATTAGCATTCATGCTTTGTGTTATTGCAAAGCACGTGCAGATGGCTCATTCAAGTGAGCCAGATGTTTTAATGAATGTTAATGAAAAATAAAAGGAATGCGCATTAGAATGCGTTTGACACTTACAACGCAACATTGGAAATGAAAAGCATTCAATAAATAAATAAACATCATGCCCCAATTCATCACTTGGTTAATGGTCGGTGAAAAAAAAAGTTGAGGCAAATATCTATGGAAATGAGTGTTTGTCTATCCTCCCTTTTCAGTGATTAGGAATTAATTTGAATAATTAACGATGATCAACAGAGATGAGAGTGTTGCTTCTAGCAGGATGATTGAAGTGTGTTTGTGTGTGCGTGTGGAAGAGGGAACAGATACGAGTGACTTGCTTGTGTCGCTTTTTTATTTTTGGGTTCATTTGTTTGCATGACTCGAGGAGAGGTGGCTCTACCTTGTTGATGTCATACAAAGCTTATTTTTACTGTTTAGACCAGTGACATAATGCAAAATGTAAAATGTACCTGTAGAATAAAAATGTTGCTTTTGCACACCAACTAACTCACTCGTTTAGACTTTATCCCAAACAGTCCCCCACACATTTACAAGGACAAGTGAGAGATGCACTACATACTGCACATGATGTTTCAGCTTAAAGTAGTGATGGGCAAAACAGATGTCCTAAAGCTATATGAAGTCCACTAGATTGTTTTTTCTGTTCAACACAAGGTTGAAAGCAGCCTGAATTGCCATCCATTGAGCCTTTTTCTTTAAACCAAGAGCTCCATCTATTGGACTTGTAGAAAAGAAAGAAAATGCATCATGAAGTTTCATGAAGCCTCATTTTCCCCATCACTAGCTTAAAAGCCTTTATACGTAGGGGACATTTTTTTGTGCATCTATATTTTCAAACTGTTGTTTTTGTACTTTCCCACAGGACGTCAATCAAAGAGATAATGTGACATAATTTCTCAAACTCAAATTTACTCAGGACATTTTGCTAAAAGGAAACAAGCTTGCTGTAGCACAAAGCACAGAGGGAGACACTTTCTTTTGTCTCCAGGGCCCGAGCACCTTAAGCCCCTCTGGATTTACTGCATGTGAAACTGAGCACTTGGCCTTTGCATTGTCTGTTGCAGTGCTCTATTAGATAACATTCTTATGATTTGTTTTAGTGTTGTCGATCACCACAGGTTGACGGACGAGATCAAGCAGGAGACTCTGTGGACTATGATGTCAGTGGACGACATTTTGATCTGAAGTGAGGGGAGTAGGGAGCAGGTTGATGAAAGACTGGGGAGGTGGAGGTATGCAGAAAAGTGGAATGTGCATGAATGAGAGGCAAGGAGTAGAGGTGGCAAAGGTGGATGTGTTTAAGTGCTTGGGGTTAATTCCTCAAAGTAAAGGAGAGGGTAGAATAGAGTGCAGGCAAGGTGGAGTGGATGGAGACAAGTGTCAGGAGTGATTTGCTACAGAAGGGTACCAGCAGGAGTGGAAGGGAAGGTTTACATGATGGTAATGAGACCAGCTAAGTTGCATGGTTTGGAGGCGGAGGCACTGACAAAAAGACAGACAGGTAGAGCTGGAGGAGGCAGCGTTGAAGATTTTTGTTGGGAATGAAGAGGATGGATATGATTAGGAATGAGTACATTAGACATTTGAACATGTGCAAAGGGTAGATGCTGGGTATAATGGGAGAAGGATGCTGCAGATAGAGTGGCCAGGTAAAAGGAAAAGAGGAAGCCCAGAGGAGGTTCATGAATATGGGGAGTGAGGATATGCAGGTGATTTGGTGCAATGGAGGAAGATGCAGAGCACAGGAAAAGATGGAAACACTGGATGGAAATGGGAGCAACTGGAAGATAAATAATATTGTTATTAATATTACCAGTAGCAGTAAAATAGATCAGATACAATGTTTTAAACTGAACTATTGTAGCACTTTGAAACGAACTGCATCCACAATGGTATGCCACCGGTCTGGCATTCATATGTAACATTCAAAGATAACATTTTTAACATTTTGCAATCTTTACTCAAACAGCTACAAAAAAAACCACATTATCTTGTTGATATTACATTACTTTGTATTTATTATAATTTCAGAAATCCACTACAGAAAATGATGCATCCAACACAGTTGGGGTTATAATACTTTGATGTGATGTTGACAGGACATAGCACTACGTCTTCAAAATACTATTACAAATGATTTACAATGTAACAGTTTAGCAAGTGGAAGTTGTGCAGTTTTGTGCAGGATGTGCTCTGTCAGTGAGTTACTTTTTGGCAAACAAACATTTGTTTATATATTTGTCCAAGCATAGCCGAGATAACATAAAACTGAAAGTACAGTAGTTGTGGAAAATTGAAATCGTTCACACATTAATACTTTTCTACATATGAGTCTTACAAGTTCAAAATAACAAAAAAGAACTTCAAATGACAAAAATAAGAAGTTTATGTTCTTTTTTACATTACAGCAGTGGGGCCTGTGTGCAAATTAATTTGGAAATAAAGCCTAAATCAACAAAAAACAAGCGTCAAAAATCAAGACATCACACTTGGCGGACAGGGAGGTATATAAAATACAAGGTTGAGACATAATGTGAAAATAAACTTCTGATTTTGGGTCTGGGAGTAGTGCTCTATGGCACTAATGGGACACTGGTTTCGAATCCTTTTCTTGTGCTGATGCCATTGCCACAAAATGCACCATTTTTTTCCCAGGAAAGTTCCTTTTAAGCAATAACTGTAAAGAATAATTCATAGAGTAAAGGAAATTATGGCAATGGCAACATGTAATGTTTGGGGTTAAGGTAAAATAAACCCAGTGACACAATGGAAAAAAAACAACAACCATCAGTATCTATTACTTACCCCTTCCTCCAGTGTAAACTTGCTGTTTAGGTCATGTAGCTGTTTTGTTTAAAATGTCCAACTCTTTTCCTTCACATTCTCTTTTTTGTTTAGATCATCTGTGTTGTGTCTGACCTTCAAAAGCAAAACTGAGCCTGATATTGTGCTACATCTCAAAGGAAAATCTATTAAAAGAATTGAAAATGCAGGCACAGACAACATCCTAACCCCTCCCACGTTTCTTTCCATCATAGCCAAGCAAATTCTCATTGTCTGAGGCAGCTCAGGACCAAGGCAGGGTGTCATGCCAAGCCTGGCTTTTATGAGGGGTTTTATATTCATTTGATGATCCTGCGGGCCTCTGTTTCCTGAGTGGATTATCCATATATGCCGGTGCTGAGCCCTTTTTATATTCAGTGCCGTGGCAGAGTCAATAAGGTCCATTCTGCATACAATATTCAAGATTATACAAGACAGACAGCATAATTCACACTCAATCAGAATGCAAATGACTGCAGATGGCAGAAGAGCACATTTGAAAACACACACAGCTGATTCTCAGTGCTGGGACTGGCTCAGTCATGACCACCTTGCCATCCTCACACAGACACAAAGAGATTTTTTTTTAACCTTTGCTTTATACAGAGCCCATGTTTCATAAAGTCATGGGTAGCCTTGAAGGTTACAGTGTGCTTCACTTTTTCTTGTGTGTGCTTTTGCATACTCGCATGAGCATCATTACAACAATGTGCAGAGTATATCAGTCATGTTTATAATTGCATTGATGTGTTATGAACTGTTTCCACCTTCAGCAACCATAAAAATTGCTCTCCATGGAATGGATCGGGAGATGAGAGAGGAGTACTTGGTGGTCATTCAGGCTAAGGACATGGGAGGTCACATGGGGGGCTTGTCTGGAACTACTACTGTCACCGTCATGCTAACGGATGTCAACGACAATCCACCAAAGTTCTCTAAAAGTAAGTCACTTTATGAACTTAAATGTCCCCAATTGAATTAGGAGGATAACTCGCTCTAAATAAGTATTTCTCTTATTGGTTGTAATTGGGAAGAATAAATGTTATTTGGCAAATTTCATAGATTCAATAGACTCCTCAGAAACTAATTCTAACTGATGTCTACAGCTAATGATGATGCAGTGTTATGATATGCTTTCATAATTTTGTTTCATTTTCACATTTCTCGAAATCGAAAAACTGTGTCTCTTCCTCCCTAGGTTTGTATGAGTTTGTAATCCCTGAAGACCTACCGATAGGGAAAATGGGCGGCAAGGTTAAAGCAAATGATAGAGACATTGGTGAAAATGCAAAGTCAACATATAACATCATCGAGGGAGATGACCAAGGCATGTTTGAGATTGTCACGGACACACAGACTCAAGAAGGGATTCTTCGACTAAAAAAGGTAATGGCTTGAAACCGGCTTAAAATGGCTTAAATCAACCCATAATGCTGTCTCTGTAAGTTATTGGGTGTAAACCTAACAAGGCTATGGGTTGTGTAATACAGCAATTGTTAACTATGATGCGTTTTGCAAAGTGCGGTTGAAGATAAATGAATGAACGATGGACAGTGGCAGGGGTCTCATGTTTTCTACAACGCCATGCATCTCTACTGCTCAGCATGTGTGGTATTTTTTGTAGCCTACTACGCAGAATTTGTAAAAGTGCTCACTCAAATGACAACTTTACCATAGTACTGTATTAAATGGTAACTGTTCGGCGATCAAACAACAGAGAAACTCAGATTACAACACACACAGAGGGATAATGACTTTGTTCTCTGCTCAGGGTGCCATTACTCCACTCTATATTTATATCAAGCATTTATTTTCTGCTATATTAATGTTTGAAAGTAAAGCTCCTTAACGTTTCAAAGACAGGAAAAATCTCCATGTTTATTGTCCTTGACACACAGAACAGTGCTCCTGGCACTACCTAATACGACCTCATTAAAGCGTACCTTCAAACCCAGGTTTCAGCCTTACTCCACCAAATGCAAAATTTTAAAAAAATGCAACAGAGTGTGCAAGGGGCTCAGAGGGGGGTAGAGAGATGACAAGGGTACGTGGGGGGTTTGCCCACCTCAGATTAGATGGTAACACCATTTTTAAATTTGATGAATAAAGAAGTCCCTCCATTGACTCTTTAACTTCATAAAGTAATTTGAAAGAAAATATGAGATTTATGCTTGAAGTAAAGTATAAGTTATCTAACTGGATATTTTATGTGTGTAGACATGGAGGCAAAAATCTCAAATATGTGGAAACTAAGTCTGAATTCCTTTTTCCCTTTTTTTCAGACAAGATAATCTCATTTTCACTTTACAGTCTTGCTTGTTTAGCTGTAGCTGTTAGCTCAAAGCAAATTGTTACATATTGGTTCAGCCCTCATTCTGACTTTGGTTGAATTCAGTGTTGCTAACACCCACATTACCATCACACATAAGAGCAGATGGACTATACAGAAGTGAACTGTTGTTTTTCGTAATGCTAACCCATCCACATGGGAGAGCTGAACTGTGCTAGCAATTGCCTCCAAAATAACTTCAGTGAAGCAGTTGCTAGTTAATTGCCCCGCTTCAGGGAACATTAACAGTAGTTGTTCGGAGGAGAAAAAACAATGCTCATTAAATGTGTTCAACATATTCCCATTTGTATGGTCTTGAGAAAAGCGAACTAGTGACACTCCTGTCACAAAACCTGAATATCTAACCTCAAATCAAACACATTACCGTATAATGGCATGGTGAAATGTGATGTTGGTTAAGCGTCCCCGTCAATAGCATCATATTCATCAGCTATGGCCAGAACACAAGCTTAGCTGTTGATAGAATGAGTATCCCAGGGTCTTGAAATGCAATGAGATACGCAGTACAAATGCAGTGTGAATATTTCCTCCAGGATAAAAGCCATAGAGGTTTGAGTCTGCATATAAGTGCTTGCCTGTATACATATAGAGCACTAAGTCACTTATTTTTCTTAACACAGAAATGTGTGGAATTTACATTTAAAAACCGCAATGTGTTTTAATAACACTGTGACCTGCAATCAAGTTTAGATGCAGATATACTTCAAGGAAATCTGTGAAGGATCAAACTGAGGTTTGAACATGTGGTATCAAAGATACTATAGCTGTTTATAAATGTATGCATTCTATAGATGCTCTGTCTGGTAGAAGAGGTTTGCATACCTTGAATCATACATGATTGATGGATGGGTGTTCTTAAGTCCTGAGTCATGGTTGGTTCAGTGTCTGGAGAAAAAGGCTATACATCAATCAAATGTGGAATGTGTTGCGATGTAAAATGGCATTACCCCAAGGACATGTGGTGTGACTTTGTCAAAGTGTGAACAATGAACTGCGTGGGTGGTGGAATGTATAAGAGCTAAGGCAATCTGCCGGGACCACAATTCACTGCCACTAAAGAAAACATCAGTGCTGGAGAACAAACTCGACACAAAGTCATAAAATCTCTAACTGTTGACAAAGCAAATGTCAAATGTGTTAGTCTTTTAGGCAACCTCTACTTCCATGTCCCGCAGAGAGAGCCCCGTTCTTCCGCTCAGCGTTCTTTCTGCGGCCTTGAGTTGGTTGCAAACATCACTAATGCAAGATGGATGATAATGTGCTGGGAAAAGTAGAAGGCATTTGAACACTTACTGTTTTTGCATCCCTCCAGACGGCAGCTTCTCAAGTTGAGATGAGTTAAAAGAGGCAGTTGTTTGGCTCTTTTGTTCTACATCCTCGCTGGTGTTATCCTCCAACCGGGGTGACAGAAGAAAATATTCTGTGTAACTCATTCCCCAACACATCCTGTCCCCATCAACAGCTGCACCAGTTTAGAAACTGCCATCTAACGTAGAAATTCAAATTACTACAGATCCTTTGCGGCAAGGTTAAAAAAATGTGGTCTAACTGAGGCTGGAGAGGCGCAAACCAAGCGAGAGATTCTTTTTGCTGTTTGTGTTTTTAAGCTTATTATCACCCAGCCCCCAGTCCTGTCGAGGGATGTTCGTGGGATGCTGAGCTTTCACCCCTGCAGTCAACGCTGAACTTTGAAGTCTCTAAATGGCCTGTGTGTACATACTGATTTGATGACCAAAAAAAAAAAAAAAACAACAACAATATAGCAGAGGTGTGGGATGGGACAGGACAATGAGGGTTTTTTTTACACAGGAGGAACTAGAATATATCTTTGTTGCTGAGCGTAAGACTGCTGACCCCTGTTTAAGACATTTTTTTTTTTTTTACCAGAAACATTTTATAATTTAAGCTGCCTACACAACCTTGACTCCAAATTGTATGGAGCATACCTCTACTGCTTTCCTTTTACACTCATGAATCTCTTTATAGTCAACAGTAGTCGACAGCACCACTTTGCATACTGATCAAAATCAAAGTGGCTCTCCCTGGATTGCTCATTCAAAGCACTGTCTGCATTTATTGAATTAATCATTTGAACGGGTCAAAATATGACTTGCATTCTGACTCCATGGGTTGGATATCATACAGTATTTAAAAAAGCAGCCTAGCTTAACTAGGCTAATCAGAGAAGCTGTTTACCACTGTTTTCCTCAAACCATACAAGTGGATGTAATGTAATTAAATATGCCAGCACTAGTGAGAGTCCCCCTCTCCCCTTTCCCCTCTCTGTTAGGTCACTGGAAACAAATATAATGAGTTGTTCCTACATGCTGTCAAGTGGGAACAATACTGAAATATTTTGATAAGGGAAAAGACAATTTTCCTGGAATAAATTTAGAGTTATTTGTGTAAATGGGAAAAGCAGCCCCCACAAAGGTTACTAGTACTCTAAAAGCTTAATTTATCAATATTATTTTCTTAACAATTGATCAAATGACTTTGTGTATTGTGAATACACAGGGATTTAGCATTGACATTGAATTTCAGCTCGGCTGTAGACTGTTTAACTGTCTTTAAGCCTGTTGTTTTACAGCCCACAGTCTTAAAAAACTTTAAGTCTCTTTACCACGTGTACTGCAACCTTGAACTTACAGTATCTCAACATTGTCCAGAGGAGCTTTATGTGAGAACCCAAATGTTTGAATCAGTTGGATCAGACATTATATAGACTTTACCCTGATGGCTTCCTATTACAAAGTCTGTGTAATGTTTGATTAATCCCATGCGTAATAGAACACATAATTGTCTGGGACATTTACACGGACGAGTGAGCTTGTTGATGATCTATCATGCGCCTAGCATGAAACTGGAAAACATCTGAGGGTGAAGAAAAGGGGTAATTTACACAAAGGCACAGTTTAAAATGGTACTCCAGCCAAGTAAGTCAGAAAACTTACCAAAAAAAGTTTAAAGAAGCAACATAAGATCAAGATCCCTCCTTTTAGTCTCTAGTATGGGTCAAGCTCCAAAAACATTAGATCCCACACTTCTAATAATAAAAACTTGATAGCAATGGTGAGGAGTCAAAGTACATTATTAAGCTCTCAAATGTAGTGGAGTAGATATACAGTATGACATGAAAGTATTCAAGTGAAGTATGACAGCCTCAACAGTGTTTAGTTAAACTTGAGTAAATGTAAATGAGAAGGGGGATTTTACACAAAGACACAAATGAAAATGTCAATGAAACAATGACATTCTGGAACTTCTGTCTGATGCTGAAATTGCCAAACAAATTCAAGGAAAGGCAAGAGACATTCTATTCATATTCTTGACCAAATTATGAACTACAGTGAATTCTGCATCATGTCTTCCCTCCTCCACACTCTACCCAGTGCCACCCGTTGCCTAAACCAAACAGAGTATTTGCAGTAGGTGAGAACGCATCTGATATCGGACAATCTCCTGTTATGTGCTTGTGTGTCAGGGTAAATTCGAATAATGTGAAGACTTGACTTGTCAGACATTGAACAACTGTTGTCACCAGTTAAAAAGAATACTGTTTTGTAAAACTAAATATTAAAAAAATGCTTAGTTCTTTACCTATGTCTGTACCAGTAAATTTCTTTCAAATTTTAATTAACATTATAACATTTCTCTCTACATTTACATATAATCATTTTAGCTATCCAGCCCAAATGTTATACATGCCCTTCCTCTCCACTACCATATGAATTTAAGTGTAATCCATTGGCTCCATGTCCAGCCACACTCCTTACTTTCTCAGCAAAGACGGCAGGATCATAGATAGAAAAGGAAGGACTAGAGGGGGGTTTTGTGTCAGGAGTGAGGAGGAGAAGAAGGGGAGGTTAATAATGAAAGTGTTCTGAATAGCTTCTCCGGCCGTGGAGGAGTGGGGCTTGGAGAGGCTTCAGGGGCTTGGTCTGTGTACTTGTGCCCCGATGCCAGGATTGTAGGAGTGGGGAAGTCAAAGGTGTGGGTCAACTCCCCCGTCTCCCTGGCTGCTGTTACTGTCTCAAAGCTGGGCCCCAAGAGAGCCCTTCACCCACCTACCCCCTCTGCCCCCAGAGCTCTCAGTACTGGCCCTGTCTCACCTCAGGGACAATTCCTCTTGCTCTCTCTCTTTTTCTCTAACTGGATATATTTCTCATTCTGTTCATCTCCCTCCTCTTAGTCCTTCTTTCTCCCCAAGCCAGCTCCTCTCCCCTCAAGCGGCAAGGCCCAGTTTAGATTTCCCTATAAATCGCGGTTATGGAGCGTGGAAGTAACTTGATCCCATTATTCTCGTAGTATGTGAGCGACCAGAGGTGATTCAGAATTAAATTGTGACCGTCTGGGGTGTCCTCGGAGATGCCAAGAGACTAAAATTGTGACTCTCCTCTTTCTTTTAAATATTAATGATGAGCCATCTGTAAAGGAAATACTGCATGGCAATTGAAAATTGCGATGAAACAGATATCATACAATGACATGTCCTGTACAAAATGTTTTTATTTCTCTTTAGAAAATTACACCTTTTGTTGATAGTCTTGAATAAGCACCTGTTCTCATTTGTTTCATGTCAGCTGGTTGTGATAGCAGTATGAAAGCTCTAATAATTTGCTGTCACCCAGAGCATTAGGAGGGAGATTTGTGCTCTGTCATGCCTATAAAGGTTGGGAAATATTTTCAGGTTGTGCAGTTCTGAAATGTACAATTATTGTGCCTGTTTGATATAAATCAAAATAGTGATCAAATAAATTATGTTTGCTGCAGTAGACAGATACCTTAGACATTATCACAAAGTCACTCACAAACTATCTCTTCCAATTAAACCCCCACTCCCACCCTCTCCGAGTAATGTCCATGTTTGTCTTCAACAATTATGATGGCATGATTCTTTTTAGTCAAAAACTAAAAAAAATATGTTTACACTTTAGACGCTCACTCGGTCAACTTAGCTCAAGGATGGGATGGTGTCATTTTGGGTACTACCAGTGGGGGGCACCACATTTAGACATGTAAATGCTTCTCTCTGTCAGTAAATGCTATTTTCTCAGGGTAGTAGACTTGTAACTGGTACCAGGAATAGAGAGAGCATTACACCTGTACTGATGTCCATGCATTGGTTACCGGTTAAATATAGAGCTGAGTTTAAGGGTTATTATTATTATTATTATTTATTTTTAAAGCTCTACGCGGCCTGGTGCCCCAGTACATCGCTGAGCTCATCTGCCCCATCCCTAAACCAGCTGCTCCCGGCTGTCCCTCAATCAAG
Source organism: Echiichthys vipera (assembly GCF_963691815.1). Taxonomy (NCBI): domain Eukaryota; kingdom Metazoa; phylum Chordata; class Actinopteri; order Perciformes; family Trachinidae; genus Echiichthys; species Echiichthys vipera. The sequence continues at coordinate 9,543,472 of NC_139826.1, forward strand.
GCTGAGGGGTAGGCGCGTCGGTGCTGTTGCAGTACTCGCCCCAAAGTTTTGGCACAGTTTACCATTTTCAATTAAGTGTTCACCCTCTGTGGCCAAACTCAAGTCACATATGTTTTCAGGCCTTTGAGCGTCCCTAAGTTTTTATGCGTCACTTTTTACACTTCTGTGTTCTGTATTTTCTGTCTGTTCCTCTACCTATTTCTGTGTGTGTAGTAAGGTACTGTTGTGTAATCTATCTCTTTTTTTTCTGTGTCCTATTGTTCTATTATATATAAATGTCATCTTATGGTACATCACTTTGGTCAACGATAGTTGTTTTTAAATGCACTTTATAAATGGATTTGATGTTATATATATATATATATATATATATATATATATATATATATATATATATATATATATATATATATATATATATATATATAGCGGTGGATGAAATAACAACAATGTTCTAATTAACAATTAAAATCCCTGTTGGTTTTTAAAAAATAAATAAAATTACACATGCATTTTTTTTCTTTAGTCTTATATACTTCTCAAGTATAAAAAAAAATAAATGTACTCATTATGCAGCATGACTGGTTGAGGTGGAGGTACCTTTAGCAGCTATATATTGCTCAGAAGTTTAAAATGGTACTCCAGCCAAGTAAGTCTGACCAAAAAATGTTTAAAGAAGCAACACAAGATCAAGATCCCTCCTTTTAGTCTCTAGTATGGGTCAAGTTCCAAAAACACTGGATCCCACACTTCTCATAATGAAACTTGATAGCGATGGTGAGGTGTCAAAGTACATTATTTAGCTCTCAAATGTAGTGGAGTAGAAGTATACGGTATGGCATAAAAGTATTCAAGTGAAATATGACAGCTTCCACAGTGTCTAGGTCAAACTTGAGTAAACGCACCACAAGACTGTAGATGTGTGATATGGACAGGTCAGGCACCTGAATGATGATGCTGTCCTTGACCACCTGTCTCTTTCTCCCCCTACAGCCTGTAGACTACGAGAGCAAGAGAGCCTTCACCCTGAAAGTTGAAGCCACCAACATCCGCTCTGAGCCCAGCAGTGGTGGGCCCTTCAAGGACACTGCTACGGTAAAGATTGTGGTGGAAGACTCGGATGAACCTCCCATTTTCTTCAAACCAGTGTACTTACTGGAAGTGAATGAGAATGCCCCCATCAACACGGTCATAGGGACAGTCACGGCCAGGGATCCAGACTCTTCTGGGAGCCTTGTCAGGTAAGAGAATGAAGGCCATTTACATTGAGCTCAACCTTTACAGCTCAACCATTTTCTATTGACAGAAAAACTTGAGAAGCTTTTGGTGTACCTTTAAGAAGTGTAGAGTATAGGTTAAAAGTGAGTCTTTAATGACTTCTTTTAATAAAAGGTTTGACACCTAGGCATGCAATTAAATCTCACCATGCCTGTGACCTTTGGAGACTATGGTCATTGTCTTTGGCAGTGAGGAAGCAATCCAATGATTGCTTTCATTTCCACAGATGCACAAAAAGAGATGTAAATTACGAGTTAAAGGCAGCAACTTCTACTTTCACCGTGTGACCAGCCCTGCTATATTCTCCTCTTTGGTGACTTATACTTGGAAATACCACAAGGGCACCTTGAGGATAGGTTATACAGGCAATTTCTCTCCCTCCATCTTGGCATTTCATTAATTCTCCAGTGACTTTCTGACCGCATTCCCGGGACAACACTCAACAGGTTGTGTGTAATTGCATGGCGAGCAGAGAGCAGGCTGGCTTTCATAGATTGGCTGAGGCTATAGAGCAGGGCCGGTTCATTCTACCTTATCCCCCCCCCCCCCCCCCCCTTTTTTTTTTCTGGTAGCATCTTCATGTTTAGTGATGAGATTGCCAAGAAGAATTGAGCCCGGAGGTTGCATGATGTCCCTCCCTTGGTAAAAAGATAGTATATTTCATGCGTAATGACATATTTTGCTTCTCTCCGTCCTTATTTTGTGTCATGCAGCTCCTATGTTTGTTGAACAAGTCTGTGTTTGTTAGAGAGAGATAAAAGAGGGGATTTTCGAGGTGCTAAATAAACACACACACACACATATATATATATATATATATATATATATATATGTGTGTGTGTGTGGGTGTGTGTGTATATATATATATATATAATTATGAGTTATGTGCAGATGGCATCTTCAAATGTCTTGGTTGTTGTCCAACCAACAGTCCAAGGTCTAACAAATAATTTGCTGCGGCTCTAAATGCAAATATGGTATTTTGGTCTTCATTTGGGTGAACAAACAATTATGCAGGTCACATACATGGACACAGCTGTTATTGTGAACTAATGTTTGTTAGATTTGTAAGTGTATACAAGTCCAGTGTATCATTATATTTAATAAACACAAATTTACAATTTATTCAAAAGTATCTGCAGTATTAATACAATACGTTACATTTGTCTACACTGTTGTTATTTACCTCCTTCAGTGCATAATTGTTGAAAGAAAAAAGTGACTAAATAATGAATAACTGTGTGCATGCAGATGGCAGCACCCTGCTGACATGATCTCTTCACACATTTGCTGCTATGATACTGTCCAGATATTAACATCCCTTGCATTGATACTTAAATGTTTGAAGCATGATGCGGTGCAAACTAAGTCATAGGCTGCCATATTTATGCACCAGCACTATTTCTCTCTCTTTCTTAGTCATTTGTCCTCAGGTCATTGCCTCAGACTCGCGGTTTTCATCACGCTCTTAATCAACAATTTACAATTAAGTGGAAAAGTTATTATTTTCACAAGGGGGCGTTGCTCAAGGGCTTTGTGTGATAGTAAGGGTTCCAACAATAGAGCCTTTTGAAAATGTACTCTCGTATTGAAAGATATTTTTGATTTAGTATATTCTTTCAATTTCATTCTTGAGGATCAGAAGAGGAAGTTGTAACTGGCTAATAGAATGCTGCATTAATCATCTGCCAACTCCTGTGAAGCGACTGATCAGCGGGGGGGGGGGGGGGGGGGATAACTGCTCCAAGATTACACACACAACCAGACATTTTCTTGCCAGTTTGCATTTTGTCACAACAAATTGTTTTGCCTCAACATGTCATTTTCTTTGAAGTCCAAACGTACATACCCCCTCCCCCCTGTGCCCCCCTGTAAATGTTCAAGATGAGCGCGATCTATCACAGATGTCAAGGTTTTTCTTTGTGGCGGATGATATAAAACAAACTATTGTATTGTTTTGTTGAGAGCTTAATATGATGCCTCACCCTCACCAAAGACCATTCGAGTCTACTTTGCATTTGTATCAGCCTCTAAGGCTGAGCTTTGAGCTGATACAATGATTACTGTGTGGAAGATTTTAATCCTGCCAGATATACTGGCTAACAGAGCGCTGTAGGCTCAATAATGCCTCTTACATGATCAGAAAGATGTTCTAAATCATGGACAATCTGGACAAATGCCTCACTAGACAATAAACTTAGTTTGTTTGTAATGCATACAGGGCTGAAGCTGAAAACTCTTTTCATTACTGTGGTTACTCATCATTAATCAATTAAACATTTTGTCAATAAAACAGAAGACTGGAAATGTCCAAATTCAAATGTCATCGTTTTGTCCGACTAACAGTTCAAAGGTACAGCTGGTGTCTCCCTCTCCCAACAATGAAGACTTGACTCTCACTCAACTGTCCATCCCGGCTCAATATTATACCGCCACCGCATGTGGACTCACCATTGTCCTATTATCAACCTTGCCATGCCTAAGAAAAAAAACAATCTTTTTCCCACTCACTCACTGATTATACATCCCAACTGCATCCCTGAGACATGGACACGGCTGTTATTGTAGAAAAAATACATTTCAGCTGTGAAACTGATATTACATGCACACATATGTTATTAACCATAACCCTTTTGTAAATATTTCAAGATGTTTCCAGAAAAAAAGCTAAATATTCTTGTGAAAACAGTCAACGTGTGCAGCTTATTGATCTTCACACTTGAATTATACTCATACTCATCAGGCAACAATTTTCCACCTCTCTCCCTCCTGTCTCTTGTTTTCTCCCTCTTTGCCCTTTATTCTTTAATTTTCTGTTTCAAAGATTGGAAAGAGAAGCTCTACTGTAGTTAGTGAAGGTATATCTACAGTAGATGAATGGCAGCAGTCACAGCAGTGCGAGTGAGTGGACTTTCTCCTGCCCACCATGTGAACAAGCTTTCGAGTCGACCCCTCTGATTAGAATCGTTCTCTGTCTAGATCCCCCCTCCAGCTGGACCAGACTAAACCGGTCTGAGTCTAAACCACTCGGGGCGAGTGCTCTGGTGGGCTGCCATGTCCTCTGCACTCAGGAGACAAACAAGCCCTTAGCTGTACTTAATGCATCCAACCAAGAACATTTCAGGTGCACTCCATGAAATACTCCCTCAGTATTGCTTCTCTCTGGAGCCTGCACACTGTCGTTTTCTACCTGACTGATCACAAATAAACAGCAATGTGACATCTGGCAGTCACTATGGCTGTCTGACAAGGAACTAATATTTTTATAGAATAGCTGTGACTTAATTTTAGTCTGAAATACACAAGCAGGTGTATTTGGATTTTAAACAAGTTTGGTGAACATCGTCGTTTTCATTATCCTTTTTTTATTTATTATTGAGGGATGGAATTCTGTACAGCTTGTTTACTGCAGGCTCCCTTATGTTGTCTTAGCACAGCTGACAGCTAACATGCTGCATATGGTAATACAAGCAGTCATGTAAAGGGGATGGTTTTTAAAGTGAATGTAATGTAATGTCAAGAATGATTATTTCACAGAACGTGGTATTTTTATTATTCATGATTTACTATTGACTCTCGAGCAAAATCACCTTCCCAGTAAAAGGGCCAGCCTGAATAAAATGTACCGCAAAATCACAACTGGTCAGCATTTAGGGGACAGCAAAAATTAGTTCTACATCTGTGATCCTCCCAGAGGACTTATTGACCTGATAACAGGCAGGAATGTCACAGGCATTTTGTTCTCAGCAGAAAAATGTTCTGGTTCTTTTCACCTCTTCTCCCTCCAACTTTTACAAGCACTCAGTGACTCACACACATTTGCACATGTTCACACTCTAATGGTGGTAAATCCAAGCACCTACTGTGCACACATACATAGGTTTGAAAAAAGCATAAACGCACAATTAGGATACGCACAATTACATTATTTAGTAGAGAGCATTGCCAAGTTTTTACAACATAAATATGCTATAATCACTCACAGGGTCACAGTTTTTTTTAAAACACACAGACACACACACACACACACACACACACACACATACAAGCCAACATTGCCAAAAGTGGACTGTCGGACTACATAAACCAATTGTGGATTTCTGTTTCTGGTCATATTAAAATAACAATAATACAATAGAGTGTTTACTTTCAAGCTATTTGACCATAATATTACGGCAAATGTGCTTTTTGATTGTTTTTAAATAAATTGTTAAGAGGGAACTTGAGTCCTTGAGCGATATCTACCTATGAAAGAGGGGGCATATGCTGCAGTCAAACAGTCTGCATCCATCCTCTTCCCTAATGGGTGCCTGTTTACTGTAAAGACTGCTTTGTTTCTTTCGAAAAAGGATACTTTAACATTAATGTCATCAATATTTAAACATTCTTGTCATACAAATATTACAAAAAACATCATTGCCACTTTAATTGCGAATTAATAATGTATAACCTGCAAAGCATGACCAACAGAGGACTTTAAAAATGTCCGTTTGCCGTAGGTCCACTGTTGGTGAATGCCTAACAACGCTGTTACTGTTACGTAGGTCCTAAAGTGCACACACACACACACACACACACACACACGCACACACACAACTTATGAACAAAGACAACAAAAATGTACCATTGTACGAATTAAAACTTCAATTTAAAAGTGATAAAATGAATTGGGCTAAAGCCTTACTGGGTCTGGTCTGACCTGCCGACATTACTGAGTCAGTGTTTTTGCTTCATAACTCTAATCTACTGATGCTGCTATTACACGATGTTAAGCATTTATTGATACATTTAATTGTTAGTTGTGGCTGTAGGGGCTGATGTTAATCAAACTTTACAGACTTTTTTTTCTGTCAGGCTCACATTCTTTACATCAGGTATTCTAGTGATGTTTAAAGATGAGGGACTCAGAAAAAAAATACTTTTATACTTGACTTTCCCACAAATGCTGATGATGTTATGTCAAGTTATGAGGGCTACTTTCTCAGACTTTTTAGAGATCCATTCAGTAATGCTCCTCATAATAAGACTTGCTTGTCCAAAGTGCCTTATGTTTATTTCCCTCACATACAGAACATATAATTATGGTTCAGTTTAATGCTATATGCGCTCACAATTATATTTGAGCTTATTTCCAGGAAATAAGAATCCTTAGTGTCTCTTATTGACATGAAACCATACAGCTAATGGGGTTAAATCAGTGTTTTCTGTCTGATTTAATCTTTTAATCTTTAATCTCAGTTTGCATCTCATTGTGATAACAAACCCATTCTGCACCAACATAATCAGTGCTCAAGATTCAAGAGATTTCAAGATCAGTCAAAAGAAAATTTGCATTGAAGATTAAAGAATATTTCATGTGTTTGTTTGTGTTGCTAGTATGTGTTACTGTATGTAGCATGATTGCAGTTAAACTATAAGTGCACATTTAGTTGCTGAAAGTTTTTACACTTGCTGCTCAGCATCTGACATATCTTTCCTACAGAAAATCATTTGACACACATTATGCGATGGGAAAGAAAAATTACAGGGGAGTTAGCATGAGCAATTATAGTCACTGGGGCTAAAGAGACACAAGATTGCCACCCACAGAAACTCAAACAGAGAAGATGTCCATGCCACACTGTTTGATTGACAGGTGATCTGTGAGGAATGCAGAGTCGCTACACCCATGCACCAAAGGACCATTAACAGAAAAAAGAATAATGATCTCACTGATTACAGCTAATAGTTATCTTTTTTTCATGCACGGAAAAGCTTCTGTCACACTGATGCATTTTGATTAGTGTATTGTATTTGTTTCATTTTGAGGTTGCATATATTCAATGTATTTTGTGTCAGTTGTAAAAATGCTTCACTGCTTTCAAATATTTGGGTCAGTTGTAAGAATGCTTCACTGCTTTCTAATATGTGGCACTAACAGCTTCTCCGTCATGTTTAACTGTTGGACTGAGGTCAGCCCAATGGCATTTAAAGGCCTGTGAGAAGTAAAGCAAAGCTGAAACCAGAAGATACACACACAGAGACATATGTGCGCACATTTGCACACATTCTCACACATTCTCACATCACACTCAGGAAAACCACACACGTATAACGTTGGATATCATTTTTTATTTGCTTTTAATTCTTTTCACATCACGTTGTCAGTTTGAGTGACAGGTTGCAGAACATTTCAGGGTCTGTCTCCTCACTTCCACGTGAGGCTGTCAGAGTTTGACTGGGATCCACTCAGTCTGCAGGAGAGAGGCTGCTCCCAGGTGGTTTGCTGCTGTCTGCCTGTCTTGAAAGTGCTCTGCGTCTGCAGGGCAAGAGAAAAAGAGAGGAGAGAAGGGGGGGGGGGTCCTCATGGACCTCTCCCAGCCCTGCGTCTAGAGGATTTTACACCATTTCATCTCAAAAATGGAAATGTCACGGCTCGGTACATCTCCCCAACAATTGGAATCTGGGCCAGCAGTTTATTTATTTAATTTACCATCATTCTTCTATAGCAACATCCTCCTTCATATAAATTGTTGTTATTGTGACTTTGTCTTTGGCTTTCCCTGGTGCTCTTTCGCCTTTTCTGTTTCCATCCCTCTGTATCCCTTCCCCTTTCTTGTCTCTCTCTCATACAAACGCTATAGGGTTCCTGTCAACAGGTCTGCACTGATAGGGATGAGCAGTTCCTCTGTGAGATGGTACAAGACCCACGGTTAGGAAGGGAGACAGGGTGAGCGGGCGCCTGGTGGCCGAGGAATGTCTGTGTGGGGAAAGGGGTCTGCAAAGAATTGGATAGGGGGATTGGATTAGGAAGAGCCGGCTGGATGGGAATGAAAATACTTTGTGACTATTGAGTGAGTAAGAGGGTGAAGAGAGAGGGAAGATGTGAGAGACAGAGAGAACGGAACAAAACCAGTTTGTCCTGGAGGTATGGAAATACTTGTGCGGTACATGGTGTAATTAGCTCACGTGAATCACTAGTTTTTGGTGTGTAGGATGTTTATGACAGTAACACATAATGGCAGATGAAACGTGTGAAACCAAATATGACCCATTATGACAGATTCTTTTTTAGTGAGTTTTGTGTGGGCTTGTCCCAAGAATTGGCGCTGTGCACGTTGCAACATGAAAGAGCGATTTCACAGCTTCGAGTGGCATTGGAAAATTCTCTTTTATGTGCATTCCAATTTTTAGACATGCTGCTGAAGTTTTCGTTCTGGGGAGTGTTCATATGACTGTGTTCTTAACACTGTACAAATCTCAAAAGTCAGTCAGTTCGTTTACATGCACAGAATTAACCAGGCTATGGTCTTAGCCCGGTTAAGGTGTATACATGCAAGAATATACCAATTACTAAAGGAGATATCTACTGTAGATCTCTTAACTGGGGTATGAGGACTCAGATTTTAAGCGGGGTAAGATGTTTACATGGCGTTTGAGAAGCGGGTATTGCCTTGACCCAAATATAATCAGGCTTTTAAACTGCATGTAAAGGCACTGTGTGAGTGTGTCAAAGGTAATGTCACAGAGAAACAAAATCCGGATGAGGAACACTTTACAAAAATACCCTTTGAATCAATGTATGATTCATTTTAAAAGTCGCCAGTGGTTTGAAAAAGATATTATCATTTAGCCTAAGATCAGACAAAGTCACATGGTCATTGTTTCATCTCCATCTCATCTATTACCCCCCCCCCCCCCACACACACACACACACACACACACACACTGTCCTAACCCATTTATGCAAAAGCCTTTGGGGGGGGGCATTGAGTGTTGACAGATCCCAAAGAGGTTAAACAACAACCCATCTCTTATCCAGACATAACAGACTAATGGTCTTTTTTGCAGGAGGAAGGTGTTGCTGTGATGAGGGTGAGGGCTTCTTGGATCTTATTAGGTTTGAATGTTCCCTGCTGCTCATGAGACAGCTGTAATTAATTCCTTAGATAATCATTGATTTCCTACTGTTTTTACTTAATATACAAGTAGCTCTTGATGGATAAGGCATTGCAATGCCACGCCTTTAGCCATTGTTCGTAATACCAGTTGATACAAATGCATTATGCTGTATTTTTCTCGTGTTGCAACATATCCACAGATCAAAGATGGGCTACTATGTGTTTTATGGGACACAAGTAAGAAGTGCTAAAAAACAGTGCATTCCTACAGCTTTACCATTGTTGATACTGGGAGCAGCCATGTTGGATTGTGAGAGATCTCCATCTGGGAACTTGGAAGTACCGACTTCCGAGTTCAACTGGAACGCAGCATTAGACAAAACTTAGAGACAAAGCTTTTTGTCAAATTTTCATGATTGATTGTCTTTGCAGGTACTTCATTGATCGTCATACAGACCTGGAGAGGCAGTTCAACATCAACGTGGAGGATGGGAAGATCACACTGGCCAAACCACTGGACCGGGAGACGGACATGTGGCACAACATCACAGTTACCGCCACAGAAGTCAGTAAGTAACCTCTCCTGACTCTGCTCTCCCCTGCTGTGAGCAATGTCCATTGTGATTTCCAATATCCTATGATTGACAATCAATTTAGCACTGCACATTCATTGGCACACAAGGTTTAAAGACTGAGAACTGCAGACATGTACAATATCTTCCTCCTCCTAAATACTTTGTGTGGTTGTCTCAGTCAAAGGAATCACTGACCTGCTACTCACAATCCTCTGTTCAAGAGTATAGTGCTTTGTAAACCAGCGCTTTTAATCGCTCTGAGAGTATGGCACAAACAATTAGCATTTGAATCCACAGAGGCATTAAATACGTTAATTTGCTGAGTTTTGATTGAATTAAACAGCTCAGTAGTCAATTTGTGTAAGTGCAAGAACATTAAGACGTATCAAATAAACAGTTTTAAAGACATGCTCCAGAGTGGATTGCTCCAACGCCAGCATCCATTACAGATTAAAGAACATCTGTGAACCGCAAAACTCACTGACTACGTAGAAAATCTTGCCGGCAGAGCTACAAACAGCTCAAACCATATGTAAGGCTTTATTTGCATACAGATTGTTTCGGGGGGGCTGTATTTTGTGATAAAGCTTAATGTACCCCTTAAAGCTATTGGAATAGAAATATACACAGCTTGTAACTTTTTTTTACCCTGTCCTCTTTCACTATGTCTCCCCCTCATTCTCTCTCTGTCTCATGCTCTATCTGTCCCTTTCTTTCCTTAATCAAAGGAAACACGCATTAATTGTCAGAATAAATGAAAGCCTTAACGCTGTCATAATGTTTTCGCCGTGCAGCACAGACAAATACCACCATCGTAGCGGCCCGTTGGAGGAATTGAATGTGTCTCATTTGATAAGCCGGTTGCCTTGTCATTTCTTGCACCCATACATTTAAAGTGTGTTTTCATGCCTCTTGGCAAAGTAACTGTGGCTCGAGATAGTGGCATCTCTGAGAACACCTAATATGAATTTGCCAAAATAAATATGCCAGTTTTGCTATTCTTCACGGATGGGAGGGAAGCCGGTGTCTTCTCTGGCGTGAAGAGGAATAGATGTGTTCCCAGTTCTATCCCGATGCCATTTGCCACCCAAACGAAGGCGCGTTCCGCTGCCTCGCACCAGTTGACATCTGACTAATCAGACTCTATTCCCTGTCTGCTGCTGGGGGAAAGTTATTTTTGTAGGGGTGGGGGGGGGGGGGTTCTCTCTCACTCTGCTAATCCATCTATCACTGTCTATCATACTGTCAATTCCCACTCTCCTCACTGCTTACCTCTTTTTCAACTCATCTCCTGGCTTGTCTGGTGGCCTTGGTTTTCTGGGTCATCTTGTCTACTGCTCGATTCAGTTTTTGTTAAAGTAAAATGTTTTGAATAAAGATGAAAAACACAAACATGTGTCTGTTACAGTACTGGGTAAAGTGTGACTATAACAGTTTAAAGAAGAAATACCACAAATTGTCTTACAAATGAAAAGTTTAAGTTATAGGCAATACAACGCAGCCTAGCTAATTTCATTAGGCCTAGGATTATTGCTACAGCTTCACGCCATCTAGTATGACCAGTTTATGGTAAATAGTGTTAGCTAATGTTAGCAAAATTCAGATTTATTTTCCTTACTGACAGTAAAGGGGAAATTCACCCTGTTTTAAAATTCATACATGTTATCCTATGTTCTAAGACAACAAGAAGCTTCAAAATTCATACATGTAATCCTATGTTCTAAGACAATCAAAAAATATTAGTACACATGAACTCCCTCCCAAATCCTAAAAGGGTGCAAAAATTAAAATGCGTGATGTCATCACGTATAAAGTGTGGAGCTGCTCCATAATCAGTGAATTGGGAAAGTGGTTATAAATGACACTGAAAGCACCAGGGGAATGTTCTGAGTATATTGGAACATGTTTACAACATGCTAATCTAATCTGAGTATAAAAAAGATAACTTCAAAAGAAAAAAAGAAAATCTCCAAATCTCTATTCATTGTCTATGGAGCAGCTCCACACTGTATACTTGATACCATCAGAGGTTTGAGTTTTACTTCTCTGGTTTATGTCTTCGAGAGAGACAGAGGCGTTCATGTTTACAGATTATATTGAAGTGTTCTATTCCATGGAAATAACACACTGGACGTGGTGTCCCCCTATAATGATAACATTTGCTGGCTTTATGACTTTTCCTTTACACTACATGTTCTGGGAAAAAAGGCAAGTTACATTTCCCATTATCTTGTAACTACAGTGAAACAATGACAAAAAGTTTCCCTTTACAAACATTTCGACGCCATATGATTATGATTTTAAAACCCCTTTAAAAAAAAAACACTTCACTTGTTATTGGTTACCAGTTGGGACAACCTCTCTGAACAGGAACTCTGAGGTGTATTTCCAAAATGTTAATGCAATGCATTTACCACTGATTCTTCTTACAAGGTGACAGTAGGGGCAAGATTTATGAAACCAAATGAAATAATGAATCAATAGAATAGAAAATAAAAACACACCAGTGTCATTGGCCACAGTGACACAGAACTCTTGGGGCCACATTAATACATAATTGCTTTAAAATTTGGCATTTGCACTACTGATTAATAAAAACAAGTGATTACAGGGGCTCTCGAAAGGGACTGTCAATTACCACTGATAAATAATTCCAATCAAAATCTAATCTAATTAAACTGCCTTTTATTGTCTTTTTAGACTTCAGTTACCAATGACTCATTAATATACATGGTTTAACCGTCATGTTTTAAACATTACAGTGTACAGGGGATTTTCAAAAGCACTTTGAATGGGAATTTTTCTTTTCTTCTTTTCTGCTAGAATCCTGTTCTGTTTTGCATCGCTGATACCAGCTGAAATGTAGATTGATGTGGCTTATCACTTGTCCTCCTCAGCTCAGGAAATTAAGGGAAAAATAAAGATGCAAAAACAAAAGAAATTAAAACTAGGTCACAATATTTCATGTGTAACCTTGTTTTTCCCTCCACTTTTATATTTTGCTCATTGTGTTTTCTTATTTATCTCCTCCTTTCTCTCCCTTTTTTGATTTCCTTGATCTATCTATCTATCTATCTATCTATCTATCTATCTATCTACCTATCTATCAACCTATCTATCTATCTATCTATCTATCTATCTATCTATCTATCTATCTATCTATCTATCTATCTATCTATCTATCTATCTATCTATCTACCTACCTATCTATCTATCTATCTATCTATCTATCTATCTATCTATCTATCTATCTATCTATCTATCTATCTATCTATTTGTCTTTATTTCCCACTGTATATTAGGAAACCACAGTCAGATATCGAGGGCAATTGTGGCCATCAGAGTAATGGACATTAATGACAATGCCCCTGAATTTGCCACCGAATACGAGGCCTTTCTGTGTGAAAATGGAAAACCTGGACAGGTAAGGAAAGAAGTGGCTCATTCATCAAACCAGTGATCTATCTTTCTCTCTCTCCCTTTCTTTCCGTATCTCACTCCTGCACTGTAATGATTGGCCACCGTGAATTATAGCCTATTTATTTCACTGGGAAACTACAGAGGTGGAAGTATAGTCCTTTTTCCCTTCAACAGTCCTCCCTCGACACAGTGTGCATGGACCAAAGGGGGAATGAGAGCAGTCAGGATTGATCAGAGTGGATCATAATTCAAGACTGTCTTTCATGTCATCCTCCAGATGGCACAATGTTTCCCCCAGCCAAAAATCCTGGACAAGTACTTAGCATTCTCCTTCTCATCAATCGACCTCATTCAGGGGACCTGTGTATGTACAATAGGGAGATCCATTGAAAGAAGGGGAGCCAGGGAAAAAAAATGGAAACTATCCTGCAGCGCCCAAATTCTAATTTCCAATCAATCATAAAGACATACAGCGTGATAAGACCTATGATGACAGATTAACAGATAGAGCCAGGAGCTTGAAAGTGTGCCAGACTAGACAGGACCTCATTGATAATAATCTCAAACTCCAGAAATGAATAGGGCATATATTTCATCAGGTGTGATGCAGCCAGTATTAGACTGAGGCAGTCTGCAGTGGCAAAAACAGAGTAATGAATAGGCTTCCTTCTCTAATGACTTGGAGCCATCCCCTGTATATCTTCTTGTCTATCTGTTTTCAACACAGGTGATCCAGACTGTCAGCGCGGTGGACAAAGATGACCCAATCCAGGGCCACTACTTTGATTATCGTCTAGTCCCCGAGATGCTTAACAACCCCAATTTTACCATCAAAAACAACCAAGGTAAGTAAGAAAAGAAATCCCAGTGAAATAAGTATTTTCGTTACAGAATGACTGAAGTTTTTGGAAATTTCTCCAATGGCTTTCCAGTCTAATCTCTAACCTGCGCCATGTTAGCCGTACTCAAGACGAAATCTGGTGGATCAGTATAGCTCACAATTAGCAGATGTGAAATTGTCTGGACACCAGCTTCTTTTTACTTCCCAGTGCATTTTGAGGGAAACTAAATTAATGTGATCCAAATGGCTTTTCCCGGTAGTCTTGCAGCTCAGTGTAGGATGACTTCCTAAGAGTTGTTGCAATGTGGCAGATGGCACTACGTTTATTTGCTAAATACTCTGATTTTCTGTTTATTTGCCGTTTTCTCTGTCTTTATCCAATTCCTCTTCTCCTGCCTCTCCTCCATAACTGGCTCGGAACAGGCTGTGTTCATGACATTGTGTAATGTTTTCAGCTAGGGGCAAATTATCTTCATATGGTACTAGCCTTCTGTTTCAATGCAGAGGCTGCGGGCTAACTTACTGCAACCTCTCTCTGATGGAGGAAAGAGCCCATAAAAATTAGGTCATCAAATAGACTAGTGATATTTGGAGAAATATAAAAAGCTTTTACTTTTGAAACATTATCAGGAAGGAAACATGAGATGCAATAATCAAAAGCAACACAAAAAATAGCCTTGACTATATATATATACATTATATATAGATATACCACTCCTGACACAGAGTATTAACTAAGATTAAGTATTACTAACTACAAACCCTGACAGAAAATGAGAAGAGCTGTTGAACAGGCACATATTTGCTGCAAAATACTTGTGGATCATCCTCAAAGTGTATAAACCATGCAGGTTCCTGAACCGTGCCTTTCTGTTAAAAAGAGATTTAATAGTTGCTTAAGATGATGCAAAAGATAACACTCAGACTAGAAATGTTTCACGACAACAAGCACAGCTCTGCATTGATTCAAACAAACAAAAAGCCTGTATTTGCCTGAAACCAAAGTGAATATATATGGGTCCGCTCTTTATATATTACATACTGCACCAACCACTTGTCTTTAGTATTGCTAATCCCGATCAGAGAAAAGAAGCCCATCGCACCATGTCCCCCAGCACTTCAGTGACTTTTTCTATCTGAATCAGCAGCTGTGGGAGACACTTGAGTGAAGAGCGTTGGGCTCCTGTGAGCCTCTGTGTGCTGCTTTTGTTTGCAATGATGAGTCTAATTGTAGGGGTTGCACAGTGAAGAGGTTAGAGGCTGCCCACACTGAGGAAGATGGCTGAGGTTCTGACCAGCTGTATGCAAGATATCAAGCACTATGACAACACTGTGTTCAGCAGGCGGGGTTGCAACGGAGCAGGGCATCCCATTATCTGCAGTTGAGACAACATAAATTCGCCATGCTGCCAAGAATGAAATCCTGCTGATAGAAATTACTCAACAGAATATTATTTGTACAAATGCAAAGTTAAACATAAACAAATGCACCCTCCTCAATGTCAATACACTCGGGTAATGTAGATATAGCCCGATATGACCAATACCTTGTAAGTTAGCTAACTTTCCCGCTCAGTGACTTTATGACTCCTCTCTACTGATGCTAATGTTACTCCAGTCTTTAGCCTTTAGCATTATTCCATAACGTGTAAACCAGTAAGATCAACCCATTCATATTGCAACTCATCACATAAGGACAATTTGGCTACACTTAAAAGCATTGGATAGCCCTGCGAATCAATTTGTGATGCTCCACTACAGTTGTTTTTAACACGTGGTTTACATTGTGAATTCTAATAAAACCACTGCGTTATGTTTTAGCACCAAAACCACTTGGTTAGGGATCTGTGTTGGGGTTGCAATAAGTATGTTGGTTGAGGTTCCGGCTCAGTGGTTAGAGTAGCCGCATCATATACAGAGGTTAAAAGTCCTTGACGCAGCGGACCAACCTGTGGCTCTTTGCTGCATGTCATTTACTCTCCCCCAGTTTGCTATCACTCTTCAGCTGTCCTGAAAAATAAAGCCATGAAAAAGGCCGAAAAAAATAACAAAAAAAAGTCTGTTAAGTTACTTAAGAAACATGCAGGATACACACAGGACACAAACGGTGATCTCGTAAGTGAGAGCCCTATGTCTGTTTGACCTGTCCACCAACCACCCTCCTTCCTACACAGACTTTGTCACTTTTACCCCTGGAGCACTTGCACTGAGGGTGACAAAGTGTTTTTGACACCCTGGGAATTGGAATAGTCTGATCAGTTTGCTGTTAGAAAAATAAATCTCTGTCTACATAGAAAGATATTTTTTTTCATATAACTGATCAAATTATTGCAATTTAATGTATACACAGTAGGTTAAGGCATTATGCATCATTGGTCAATTATTGGTTGATAACTGATTAGAGCAGAACCAGTCGTGGCTTTGTGGCTAATGCCTCCTTCTTCTCTAACAATCTCCGCTGAACAGTCTATCAGGCAGACATCTACCTAGGGAAATGATTGCTGATTTTGCCGGCTAATTAGCTCATCAGCTAACGCACAACGAACAGCGCAAAAACATGCCTGGAAGATGTCAGCGTCCATTGCTTTAAATGTTACTTGTTGTAGTCATGTATCTTTAATACCTCTACCAACACAACAATATTCTTAGCCTGTATGCTCCATTTTTAAGTGCATGTTTGCTTTTATTGTCTCGGGGCCCCTGCTGGACCAGTTGTCAGTCACCTTGCCCATTCACTAAGAGGCTTGGAAGCTAAAGGAACGTTTCTGGTGCATCTTTAAAACCCCTTTTTTCCCCTTTAGCAATACAATAACAAAAAAATCTAACAATCTAAAAATACATTTGACGAGGATTATTGACTGCAAAATATGATTAATTTTATGATTTCAGTTGGACTTAGTTTATACCCCTTAGCAGGTTGAATGTATTATGAATAAGTAGGGACCAATTAATTCATGTCTGTGTTGCATACACATGTGATGCTACATAATTTTCATACAAAATGACATACGAACACAATAACACTGCATATACGAACAAACAATCCATACAACTTCTTCCAATCCTTTGGTATCACACTACTATAAAAGTTTAAATACTACTCATTTGACATTCATGAGTGTATATTTGCTTACATAATCTTAATAGACTTCAAAAGTGTGGAAAGTTTTCAGACTGTTAGTGACACTTCTGCTGTCACTGCTGTCATTTGGAACCTCCCACATATTAAGTTATTTATAGCGAAAAATTATTTGAAATGAACACTTGCTTTTGTAATAGTGATGATGAATATTTCAATGTACACTGTTTTTTTCATCAGAATGCGTCAGTCGCTAGATGAAACACTGCAGTGTTATCTGCATATCTGCATTTGTCTTTAAGTATCAAACATATTCTGTGGATGGGTGGACGGGCAGGACATGTTAAGTTCTACTTTTACCATCAAAAGCTGCCAAGAAAATAAAAATGACCTGTATATGAGGACAAGCCCCTGGTTTACTACAGTGTAGTTGATACTTGCATGCGCACTCTGAAATGCTGAATGATGTAAATGAAATAGGACATGTTGGTGCTCATAAAGCAGAGCGTACCAATTTGTGGCATCACTCATAAGAAAATAAATCTAAGCATATGTTCACATAAATTACAGATTGTGTTAAGCAAACAATTATATCATGAAACATTCCATCTTTTGATTAAGTTTGTTCTTTCAATGCGGATGTTTCAACATGGCCCGTCTCTCTATTGTGTACATCTCCAGATCTATTTTCCCTCCCTCTTCAATGCACCATCAAGTAAAGAGGCAAAGGTTAGACTATCAAAAATCTTGTACACTTTCCATAAGATCAGCAGGAGTAGATTCTTATGGGACTCTGAGTGTTTGATAATGCGAGCAGGGTAAGGAGAGCCAGCTAATGAGCAGACAGCTTCACAGAAGTGTCATCAAAGAGCAGCTGGCACCTTTTCGGGTCAACGTGTGCCATCTTCTAAGTCAGTGTCGCCTGCCGTGGTCCCTTCATTCCCTCAGCTTTCAGGGGGGGGGGGGGGGGGGGGGTTGCCTTCCTTCATAATTCCCAAATTGTACCGTCAAGAAAAAGGAAGGTGGCTGAAATGTATCTACGGAATTGGGATGGGAGAGTGCGAGAGTGCCTGGTGACGATTGATGTGAAATTAGTTTACCCTCATGCTACACTGATCTTCACACAATTTAATATTAGAACTTCCGACCATTGCTATCATGAATAATAATGGGTTTTCACACCTCCTCACAAAATAAAAAAAAAATCATCTCTGGCTTTACCTCTCTCTGACAGACAATTCAATCAGTGTTCTGGCCAAGCATGATACCTTTCGGCGACAGAAACAGGAGATGTACTTCCTGCCAATCATTGTGACGGACAATGGGAATCCACCGATGAGCAGCACCAACACCTTGACCATCCGAGTCTGTGGTTGCAGTAAGGACGGCATTGTCCAGTCCTGCAACGTGGAGGCCTACGTCTTACCTATCGGCCTTAGTATGGGAGCTCTCATTGCCATCCTGGCCTGCATCATACTGCTGTTAGGTGAGGTATTTATTTTGTACATAGCCACATCATTACCTTGAAGTGATGACCGATGTAGATGAAAACATTCATAATCTGACCTTGATGAATGATTGTACTAACAGAAAACTCACTTGTCAAAGCTTGACCTAGACTTCTTCTTTCTTTCTTCCTTTCTTTCCATCTGTCTTTCTGACAGTAATAGTAGTACTTTTTGTGACCCTGAGGAGACACAAGAATGAGCCTCTGATTATAAAGGACGACGAAGATGTGAGGGAGAATATAATCCGTTACGATGACGAAGGAGGTGGCGAGGAGGACACAGAGGCCTTTGACATTGCAACTCTGCAGAACCCGGATGGAATCAATGGTTACCTGCCACGCAAGGACATCAAGCCCGACCTTCAGTTTATGCCCCGGGCGGGCCAGCACTCTGGTCCAAACGGTGTGGATGTTGACGAGTTCATCAATGTTCGGCTCCATGAGGCAGACAATGATCCCACAGCGCCGCCTTACGACTCCATCCAGATCTATGGATACGAGGGCCGGGGATCCATTGCCGGCTCCCTTAGCTCACTGGAGACGGCGTCGTCAGACTCGGACCAGAACTATGACTATCTCAGAGAGTGGGGCCCCCGCTTCAGAAGACTTGGGGAGCTCTACTCTGTGGGCGAGAGCGACCGTGAGACCTGACCTTTGGTTTGTTAAAAAAAAAGACCTTTCCGATTTATTTTCTGTCCACATACTTGTGTATTAAACGCTAGGGGGTTTGCTGGCTTTTAGAAACAGGTATTTAAAAAGAAAAAAAAACAGTTAATAACAAGGGAGGCCACCATTTTGTATTCTTCTTAGAGTGAGGTATAGCAGTCGTCATCCACTACGTCAAGCGCATTGTATTTGTTGAGCCAAACAATGTCTTTATTAGGAGATCTATGATTCTTGTGGAGTGTAACTTAGATTCCGTTGTGGAGTGTCTAGCAGTATTTTGGGTGTTAGTCATTTGCTGTGACTGCGAGTATCAGAAAAACCCTGGGACTGCTGGTAGTTGCCCAATGAGTGGAAGTAATGGATATCGTTCCCTGAAGCTTGAGCTTACTCTTGATGGAGAGCAAGTTGGACCTCAGAAGCTGCAGAGGGACTCTTGTTTTATGTCTCCTTAAGCCACCCAGCTGATCGGTGATCTGAAACAAAATGACAATGAAAAAGCAATATATGGTCTACATTACAATGATGAATGTATGTATGATTTGGAAAAAAAAAAAGCATAAGACATACCAGTACTGGCTTGAAGGTGAATTTGTTATCATTTGATATGTTCTCTGGTGG
Source organism: Echiichthys vipera (assembly GCF_963691815.1). NCBI lineage: Eukaryota > Metazoa > Chordata > Actinopteri > Perciformes > Trachinidae > Echiichthys > Echiichthys vipera. The sequence goes on from NC_139826.1 coordinate 9,563,336, forward strand.
CCACATTTATAAACTATCTAAAGCCTGAAAAGGCTTGCTTTATACAAACCTTTGTATTTACACGCTACAGGTGTGAGTCGCAAATGTTACTAGCCTATAAAAGACTGAAGTGAAGACAAAAAAGAGAAATGTAGAAACTCTGAGGCCTTCTTTTTACAGAAGCAACATTAAATACAATTGTAATCTACTGTTTTTTGACAAGAGATGTGTTGATTCTTCATTATTGTTCGATCGGTTTTTGTATTTCTGTTCTTAAATCATGTTTTTCCTGTGCTTTTTGAAGTACGTGTGTTTAGATTTTTTCACATTCAGCTGTTTTTTTCCAACCACTTGAACACTATTTCATAACAGCCAGACAATAACGTGAATTTATTGCAGTTGATAATATAGACTAAATGTAAGCAAGCAAACAAGAGCTCTTAGTTACTGTAACACTACAGATGATCTAATTAATTGGGACTGCAGGAATGGGACCTTTCTGACATGCTTATTCCGTGTGAAATATATCTCATATCCTGAGGTACAGCTAGTGAGCATCTGAGCACAATTGATCTTTGAGTATATGACTCATCAAAGCTCATTTAGGAAACACAGACTATATTAGCCCAAGAAAAAAATCAAATGAAATCCAGACCATGTGCATATTGTGCTTACACTGTATGATATCAATAAAAAAGACTTGTTGTGTACATATAGTTACTGCTAACGTCATTAGCTTTCAATGAGGTGGTAGGTTTGTCTCTGCACGTTAGCTCTTGCACATAATGAGAATTCCAATGGCACTACAGCTGCGTGCATACTCAGTTTGTACTGATACAGTATTATGGCAGTTCTCGGTAGACTTAACAATATATAATGAATAGTCCTACATGCAGATCATATTTTGTACTGTGCTTTAATGCTAATAAATGTGTATGTTCAATTATTTACTCCCTGTACTGTAATCTAAGATACCCTGTATTGTTTCCTACTTTGTGAAATATATTTTTATAAATACTGCTGAATGGGTCTGGTTTTTTATGCAGATGAGTTCCGAACAATCAAATATCCATCTGGCACCACAGTGCAGAGCAACTGTCACTGCTAGTTTCTGACTGGCACTGTTGACATTTTCATGCCCAGCGCTCACATTGTGTACGTAAAAAATGTACTTGCATCCTTCTGTGCCCCCATGGGTGTGTTGGTGTTAAACTTAGGTGTGGTAATGTGCATTGTTGACGTATTGCTAACAAAAAATTGGTCTGTAGTCGGTAGGGCAGTATTTTCCTGCTATTTAAAGGGCACATTAATCGATAGTAAGATCAGTGATGCACAGACTGCTGTTATATCTACAGCCCTGTGTTTAATCCACAGATGGGTGATGGGTGTTTCATAGAAATGAACATCCTGATTGATAGTGGTTGGGAGAATAATACATCATTAATGAGGAAAATATTAATCATATCCTCTAAAATGTGAAGAGAGCAGAGCAGCTGCCACGCTTTTTGCATTTACTCACAAGGAACAATAACTTTTTCATAACTATTTAGTTATATTTTCCTCTGTCAAGTTTAAAACTACAGATTTTAGTTTTGCTTCTTAAATTTCCCACAATATTTGCTACAGTGACCTTACTGTGACAATGGAAACAGAAAGCAGCCTTTCTAATCAATAAAGGAAATTCTTAAAGAAAACTTTCATACATATATACAACACATGATTTCAAAAACAACAGCTTACATGTACTGTGAAAACAATTAATTTGGGTGGTTGGCAAATGGAGGATTTAGGTGTACAAGGGGATTTGGACGGCATCAGACCCAATCAGTGCATCGTGCTTGTAACAAACACGCAAGCACACACACACACACACACACACACACAGATCAGATGGGCAGCAGTGCTCCTCCCCCTCAGTTAAATGGGTTATCGGTTCATTTGCTCATATGCACTCAAAATAAGTTGTTGATAGGACAGACAACTATGGGATGGTGGAGGATCTGTCGCTTCACGCACAAGCAGGTCCATTTCCTCATCATAAAAAAATGTTTGCTTCTCCAATTTCCAGAATCTGTTTAAATAGCTATGTACCCACTCCAGTCTTTTAAAGAGAATGGGAGATGACACTCAAAACCCACTTATGTTTAATGAAGAGACAACCCCTTTGCCCCTTACACCTTACTTTGCACCTAAAATATGCGCAGTCTAACAAAATAAGTAGAGTTGGACACATCATGGTCTCTAGACCATGCACTATGAGGCCCTTACACTGAGGCACACTAAATCAGTTTTACACAAGGGTCAGTTTACTTATCATCAGTAGCACTACTCAGCCTGTGAGAATAGTTGTATAATTTGTTCTGTGGCTCTGAAGGGAGCTTTCTTAAATTTGGGAAAATAACCCTGATGATGTCATAGTGATGTCACAAGGGTTATCTGAGCTTGCGCTTTGAGACTTTAAATTTGTAACAGAAAGCCGGTGTTATAAACTTTTAGTGTGGAGTTTTGAAGACAGAAGTTTACAGGCATAGGGGGATCTACAAAAGATGCTACTGGTTGCATTATGGGAAATGTAGGATCCAGTGACGTTGGAGTTTGATCCAAACTAGGGTCTTGGCTGCTTTCATTTTTACCATTCTCAACTTAGTGGCAGTACAACTGTAAATTGCCAAAGCTCCCCTTTAATAAATTATGCTAGCAGTTTACCCTGCAATGGATTCCTGGGTGTGTTTTGTTGCTTGGTGGTCTGTGTCTTCTCATAGTTAAGTGCAGTTTGACTGAAAGTGCATACACCAGAAAATGTCAATTGTAACATGTGTTCATGAAATAGCTCCTGGAAAGCCTTGAACATCACAGTATAATATCCAACAACAGAATCTAAAAACAAGACGCACAACTGGACCCAAAACAACAGGACAGCTGTTCGGAATTTCTAAAAAAAAAAGGCTTATAGCAGGCTTCTGCATTATCAAACAGTGTCAAGAAGACAAAATAAAACCGGTGCCATTATACTTCCTAGACTGTTCTTCACTTTGTTACCTAGTATTGTCTGACATTGCGCTCCTTGAGTGCTGTAAAAGTCTGTTTCACTGTCTTTCCTTCTGCAGTGGAAAGTAAAAATCAACTTTCGACCCACTTGACCCAACATTCTATTGTTATAGCTTTAAATTGAACCTGCACCCCAAAACAGGAACAATATAGGAAAACAGGGGGGGAGAAAAATAACATTCAAATGCATATTATTTTCTTCTGCCAGCAGCTTTTCCTAGACTTGAATATGTCTCTGATGTTGAAGTTTTCATTTTGCTTGTGAGGAAATATACTGTCTTAAGAATGTGTATTATCAGTTTGACATTATGAAGTTGTAACAATTCAACTTTAAGAAGGATATAGGCAACAGTGCTGTCAAATAACCTACCACTGATTGGAACATGGCAGTCCTTTCAAACATCGTCACGATGAATCAGAATCAGAATGACATGCACTGTAAATGTGTGAATTCTTGTCACGGAGTGTGTCATCATCCAAGACAGTATATATCCTTGTAAACATTAAGATATAATTGCATTAATACAACCTAATCTAGTGTCTGTCAATATCTATGTTTTATCAAAGGGGAAAAATAAGACTCGGAAACTACCTGATTTGTTATTCCCATCTCAGAGAGTATGCACCCAGGGAGATTTCTGCATGAGAAAGGCCTTTAATATATGAATTCATCTGGGATGTAAATTGTGGTGTTGCATTACAGTAATATATGTGCACCCCTGGTATTTATTTTATTTTTTATGAGCAAAGGAGATTAGATATAATGCAATTTCCCATTCCTTGCCTTTGTTATATTTATTTGACTTTTTATTTATTTATTTTGGAACATTGTCTCCTTTTTGTTAATCTTGTTGAAAGATTACACTTCTGTTCAGCTTTATCTGATATTGAGGTTTCTCATAAATGACAAAAGCTTTTGATCATATCAATTACCGGCTGTGCCTCACTGAAGTCAAAGGCACAAAATCACACAAATCCACTTGCACATATGCCTATCTATAGAGACACAAAAACACACAGACACACAGACACAGACACACACACACACACACACACACACACAATTACGACAGGAAATTGCTCTACTTAATAATGTTCTTAACAGAAACAATATGGGTACTAGTCACAAAGATTAGATACATTTGATGTAAAAAAATCTCCAATATCAGACGTCTTTCAATCTAATCCCATTTTGCAACATGCATCTTTCTTTTACAAACTTGCCAAAGTGGTGTTGGTTTTTTAGATGCCTTTGCCCTCTGGGATTAGAGGGGATGTTAAACCTGCAGGCTGCTATCTTCATGCGCATGATACATTAGTCAAAAAATCAGCCACAGAACACATTTACCGAGTGATATCTCCCACTAAATGATAGCACAAATTGTTTTCCAGAATGTGCGACCCCGGCAGGTCAGCAGACTCATTTGTAGTCAATCTTCATGCAACCCCACTGCTGTGTATGGCTGCAGGTCTGACAGAGGTTGACTAACTAAACAGTAAATCAAATTATCTTTTCACTTTTGTCACGTAATGGAAGTGTCCCTCGGGTGACAACCTTGCACTTGTTGTTCCCTGCTGATATGCGGAAAATTTTATAAGGCAGGCCTGTGGCTCCAGCTCGCCTGGTGTAGAAACTGTAATTACTGTTGCCTGGCAGATGCCCTAAATTGCCAACAAACTTTGATGCAAACAAATCAAGAAAGCCACTTTCTGTTCTGGCCCCCTGGGTGCCTCCCTAGGGAGGTGTTCCAGGCACGTCCAGCTGGGAGGAGGCCTCGGGGAAGACCCAGTACCAGGTGGAGAAATTATATCTCCACACTGGCCTGGGAACCCCTCTGGATCCCCCAGTTAGAGCTGGTTAATGTGGCCCGGGAAAGGGAAGTTTGGGGTCCCCTGCTAAAGCTGTTGCCCTTGTGACCCCAGATAAGCAGTTGAAGATGAGATGAGATGAGATGAGATGAAGCCAGAGCCCTTCAAGCTCCCATCAAGCACACAGCAGACTACACATGACATATTACATATATTTTGCCTAAAGCTTTTGAAACCAGCCAGTCCCGTGCTGTAAATCTACCTGGCCCCAGGTTTGCTGTGCACCAATTATTTTGTGGGAATTCGATTTAACACTAATTCATTTAGCAACACATACTGCACAGTGTAAGCACATTTTTAACAGAAGTAGTACAAGTTTTAAAACTTGTTTAAAACTAGTTAATAATGCTGCATTTTTATATTCTACTTACTGTATATATCCAGTGGTATCAAGCACTTCCAGTTTTTATATTTATTGTTGGACATAATTAATTTAATTTCTTTAGCATAAAAGCATGAAAAGAATTACATTTGCGAAATAAATACATAGCAAGTCTGATTAAGAAACAATGTGGCAGTTACTCAGGATAAATCACCACCACCTTTTTGAGGTTATTGACGATAAGCATGGTTGACCTTGTTGTTCCTAGCTTAGTACATGATTATATATTTGGCACATCTGTATCATCTGCAATGTACAGATAACAATCACCTGTGACATGGGTTCCTCTGATACAGAAGAAAAGGTCACATGCAAGTGATGATAATTCGAGAAGATTTGATGACGTTATAACACACACACTTTGTTAAAGGATTTCTTAACACTGGCGTGAAGGTGAGTCCATGACTATACCACTGGAGGTGAATTTGACGATATACATTTTTAGGGTTTGTGTTAACTCATATTATGCTAATCTTCAGGTAGAAAACTTGTATTTTGGATTGCTAATAGAACATGTTTACATGCTTTAAAGTTGTACTCTTTTAAGTCACTATCTATCAAAGAGTAGTACATATGATGAAAGCCCTTCTTCTTCTTTGTCTTCTTCTTCCTTCTTCCCTTGAGTATTCCAATCTGTGTCTCTGGTGACATTCCTGGGCTAGATGTAAATAGGCCGCCAAGTTAGTGACTCTGCTGACAGCGGTTGGTCTACTGGTCAACATTGTCACAACGGGTATGCTGCGTATCTGTTATCAGAAATTGGAAACTGCCAACTTCTGAGTCAGGCATTTAAGTAGTAGAAAGTGTAATAGGAACATGTGTGTGTGTGTGTGTGTGTGTGTGTGTGTGTGTGTGTGTGTGTGTGTGTGTGTGTGTGTGTGTGTGTGTGTGTGTGTGTGTGTGTGTGTGTGTGTGGATTTAAGAGGGTAACTTATAGGGAACAGACCAGAAGTAGAATGGTATATGTTTGTCAATAAAGTTTACAAAATAGCAAAAAATAAATAAATAAATAAATAAATGGTCAACACACAAAGTGACATGAATGTGACAAGATGGAGGCTCTTAGTTAAAACTAGCTCATTAGCCTCTACAAACACATACAACAGTATTAAAAAAGAAGGCCTGATTTCTCTCAGACAAATAGTTTTCTTACCTTTACGCTCAATAACAAAGTCCCAAGGGATTTCACAAATAAACCCAATTCTTTATTATATGAATTTATTCGCTCATTATGATTGAACTTATTCAGGTAGGATAACCTTAACTATAACTTTTTAATTAAGTTCCATCAAACATTGTTTACATGCCTAATTTAGTCCACTTTGATCTTCTGCGAGGTTGCTGCAAGAAATGTTCTACAGCATCACTACAAAAGAAAATCAAAGTAAACAGTGTGATCAGGGGCAGCTATATGTACTGGAATAGGTGTACTTGTCTAAACAAAGAATAATTAAAAAGAATATATATATATTTATATATTTATATATATATATATATATATATATATATATATATATATATAGGCAGGCTGTCTTAAAGTTTGTTTCAGGACCATTAATGTTTGGGCACATTAATGATCTGTACTGGAAATGATCACACTAATGGTCTAACCAATCGTGTGTTTTCACCACTGGTCACCGAACCACCAAACCACGTTAACACCATATGGTCACAGCTGCTGGTCTAATTCATTCTGCTAGCAGTTTTCAAAGTTTCCTTGACATGAATGACTATGTGGCCAAAGCTAATTCAACAAGCACTGACATACAGTTAAATTAAAGTTAGAACTTTCCTTCTTTCACATCCCCTGCTTGATCTATAGGAAAATGTAGTTAAAATGACAATAAAGCCATGTTTTCACAATGTAGAGAAAAGCAAGACAGTTGCCAGAAATGTCTCAGTAACACTTTCTATAAAGACAACATCTAAAGTCCATGACAAGGGCATTCATCGTGAATTGCAATGCATTTATAATGCTTCATGACTATACTAATGAACTCATATAATGCCTGTTTGATGCACCATAGCAAGTGTCATGGAACATTATAAATGTGACTTATAATGAATTATAAGTTATGCATACTCTTGACTAGTTATAAACTAAGAGTTGACTGATGTGGCTTTTAATACAGCATGACTCCCTGTACTCACCTATACACACCTCAACAATCAACTGTGGTAGGGACTATTTTATGATAGCCCATTAAGTGTCATAATGTACCACTGTATGTGTTAAGTAAAGAAGAAGTACATAGTGATGCATACTTCATCATAACATTTTATTGTTGGTTGTAAGCAAATGTAATGCAATGTTACCATGTAATGTTTGTCCATGCATTGAATGATGTAGATTACGATGACTCCAAAATACAGAGAAGTACAGCATGCTATCAGTAAACTAATTGCATTATAAAAAACCGCATGAGACGGTTCGATTTATAATTAATTATAAGTTACATCTATAATGTTTTGTGAGTGTTGATGTGGTGCATCCCTGCAGCCCTCATTTATCAATCTTGCGTGAAAACGGGCGCAGATCTGAGTGCAGAATTGGTCGTAGAACACGACCTACGTGAGATTTATGAAACATTCGTATCGGACCAATCTCAGCATACGAATTAGCGAGCCTTGATAAATGCGCCCTTATATATTCCTGGTTCGGAGGCCTCGCCCACTGAGGTCAAACATGGAGGAGAAGAAAAGACACTTTTCCGACACAGAGATCAGCATCTTGACATGCGAGATGGAGCAAAATAAAGATGTGCTTTTTGTCAGTCTTAAGAGTGGAATAAAAGGGGCCCATAAAAACGCTGTATGAAAAAGAATAACGGAGGCAGTCAACCCGAAGCAGCGCTCCATTGTGACCCGTGTGCGTACTGCTGAACCTGCACTCCTGCTCTGTAGCGGGGTTTGTCAGCGGGGTTATTAGGTATTCCGTTAGAGGATAACCTTTGTCACCTAGAAGAACCATACCTATATGTTAATCATCTGATACCTTGTTTGATTTAATGCAATTTATAGAGGGTAGCCACTAACCGCGGAGATGACTTTGGCTCTGCAGTGCGCTTTCCTTTTCATTCATTCATCTTCCACCACTTGTCCCTGTCGGGGTCGTGGGGGGCTGGAGCCGAGCTGTTTTGAAATATAAAAGAATCGTGTGTGTCCCTGGCCACCACGTTTAAAAGCGATAGCTTGGCATCAATAATCACCTGCACATTTATCGAGTGGTAGTTTTTGCGATTGATGAATGCGTAATCATTCATGGATGGTGCCTTCAGACGCACATGAGTACAATCAATTGCTCAAACCACAATTTTAATTTTTTTTTATCTGTTTTAAGAATCCGTTCTTATGCTTAATTACCGCTGAGGTTTGTTCATTCTTTTCAGTCAGATTTTGCTGTGCTGCACCACAAATCCACAGGCTTAAATGTGCGTACACGATCTCAGACCAGACGTGAGATTTGATCGTAGCTCCCGCTCAGGTCCAAATTGATAAATGCCAAAATTTGCCAAGAAAATGGTCGTACGCATGTTTTTCTGCCGTACGTTCGTTTGATAAATGAGGGCCAGTGTGTGTCTGGGAGTATAGTCATAAAGCATTATAGTTAATAATAATAATAATAATAATAGAATAATAATTCTATGATAATGCATTTTAGATGTAGTCTTCATAGAAAGTGTAACAGAAGTGTCTAGTAAAAAGACATGTATCTGTATGCTAAATGTTTTTCCTAGCATCCTGAGTTGCTGAGCAGGTGGAGGTACAGGTGGGTGGGGGCCATTTATTGACTGTATATACTGTAACTATGGACAGCTTGACAGCTCCCCAAAAGTGAAGCCAAAGCATCTCAATTGCCCCCCTGGGGCTGGCTGTAGTCCCGTCCCCTCCATGTTAGTGGATGGGGCATGGGCCAAGCTAAGACTCAGAGTACACCTCAAATATTTTTTTCCCAAAGATGGTTTCTGTCTATGTAAGTAGTTTTTATCACGCTGAGGTTTGTTCAAGTGTTCGCTTTACTGGTACGATGGTTTGAATTCGTTATTTGATGCTATAAAAACGGGGTGAAAAGTCATACCTGAAAGCTGTGATCAACTCACGATGTGTAGGGCTGGTGTATGGACCTCACTATGATGACGCAGACTCTGGTTGCCAAATTACAATATGGCGGTGCCTGTATCCGGGATATTTGGCTTCACTTTCGTACAGTGCCAGTAAGTGGAGCTGCATTGTCCATCTTTGTATGCAGTCTATGGGGCCAGTAGGACCTTCACTGTCTTGGCATTTTAGTGAGTATAAAGATAGTGTCCCAAACTACTAGGGGAAAACTAAGAAGTTTAGTAAAAGTCTGTTTCACAGTATAGTATTTGTTAAAACATTGGTTTATAACTCTGTCCTTCCCCTGAGGAAATAGTCTGGTCATTGCAGAGAAGAAGAGAAAACATCTCTTATTACACCTTTAATTCAACACCAATTTGTTTTATATGTTATGCTTTTAGTGGAGGAGAGGATAGCTGTTGTTTGATTCATTGGTCGCTAACACAGTGGTCCTAATCATGCACCATGGAATGTATAATTGACCCCCTCTTGCAATTAGCATTAACTAGCACCTCTGTTGGTAGATAACACAGCCAGTAGAATTGCACCATAACTGTCCTGCCGTTTCTATGTTGCACCACCGCTGTCTCTGCTTTAGCCAAATAACTGCTGGGACCTAAATCAGTTCCTGAGCTGGCTTGTCCCCTCCCAGCTGCTCATGGGATGAAGAAAGCTTGGCCCTGCTGGACTGCAGAGCGAGCCTCATGAGCAGATGCATGAGACTGTGTTTGGATTATTTTTGTTTGACATTACTCTGTTGGAAGTTATTATAGCTTGTTACTTTTCAACAACATCTTTTCAGAGAAAAAAACCCTTTCAATTTGAGGCATTATACAGTACTATGAATATATAGTGTTCTTTTTTGTTTGAACCCGATGTGTATGCCATTATCCAAAACTGTCAATATCAAATGGCTACTTATAATATGAAAGAGGTCATTCATGGTGAAAAACCATAGACAGCATTTAAAGATGGCCTGCTTGACAGTTCCCTTAAAGTGAAGCCAAAACACCTGGTGGCTGGCTTTAGTATAGGTCACCTCTCCATGTTGAGGTCCAGAGGCACCAAACTACCATCAAAGAGCTAGTGGCAATAATGCGTGTTGCGTCGCCTCATGTCTCCTGTGTCTAGGCCATAAGTTGCACTTGAACGCACCACAAAGACGTAAACCAACGTTCTGTGACTGTTTGAGAGGAAATAACTCCCCATACCAGCAGGTGGTGGTGGTGTATTTTTCATTCAAAATGGGAAACTGGAAGACTGACAGGACAGATTCAAGCTTCTAGTTAGCCAGCATTAACAGTATAACGCCAAGCTGAAAGAACAAATGATATTAACATGCATGAGTAAACAATAACACATACAGTTTCAACTTGATTTTGCTTAAGAGCTCAATGGCTAAAAAGAAAACGTGCTGAATTGGCCAAAAACTCAGCATACTGCAAAAGCTATGATGAAAGATGCTTACCGATGACCCAACATTGACTGACTGCCTACAGTCGTCCTGGTGTGTCAGAGCCTTTACAAGGAAACTAAATCAAAACACGCGTCAAATTATTTTTTCTTTCACTTACGGAAGTTCTGATGTTTGTTCCAAATGTTTTATGTCCAAGTTTGTTTTAGTTAGTTAATTAAGGCCATGAAAACAGGGTGTAACATCATGATTGACAGCTGGGATTGACTCCGACATAGATTCATTACAGCGCAGACTGGCTCCAAATGACCAACATCGCAGCACCCGTATGTAGGTTATTTTAGCTTAATTTTTTTACAGTGGGAGGCAGCGTCATCCATCTTTAAATACTGTACAGTCTACATTATGAAGCCACAGACATTATTAGCAGTGCCCTTCGGATCTAAAAAGAGGTGGGTATACAGTACTCTGCATACCTGAGTACATCTTCCACTACACCACTGCAACTGCCCCTAAATTAACCCCCCCCCCCCCCGCAAAAAAAAAAAAATCAGTTACAGTAGCTTAACTTTCTTTTTTTACTTTTTCGTATCCCTTTGTTGTAGCTCAGCTTTGTGTCAAACTTTGCATTAAGTCAAATCAAGTTAACCTAATTTATATAACACATTTCAAACATGATAATGGTCATGTGTGTGTGTATGTGTGCTTGTGTGTGTGTGTGTGTATGTGTGTGTGTGTGTGTGTGTGTGTGTGTGTGTGTGTGTGTGTGTGTGTGTGTGTGTGTGTGTGTGTGATTGTGTGTGTCTGTATGTGAATGGTAAATTAGAGGCATGTTGTGAGCACTTTGTCAGGTAAGGTAAAAGATTTATAGATTGTGTGTGATGAGATGTCTTGGTGTTATATTCACTTCTAGTGGAAGTTCCCTGACCTCATTGAAACTACATGGTCACCAAGCAGCCCTCTCCTCTGAATTTTTGTATTGATGCAAGGTTTAGCTTTGAGTGTTTTTAAAGGTCTATTGAGATGCTATTCATGGCCAGATTGAAAGCTTTCCTCAGAGTGAGGACCTCCATTCCCACCTTGGCCTTTATTATAAGCAGGGCTGGCATCAGTACTGGCCTTTAGTAACAGAAGATCAGGACAGATTGAGCTTACATCAGCTTGCTGATCCGTTGTGTTATGTATTGATTACACGAAGAACCATGTCATGAACTTTCACCTAGTGTAACAGAGATGCCTATGTATGTGATTCCACTTGGCTTATATTGCAATTGTATGATAATGTAGTCTTTTGTTGGTTTTTTAGGTTGGACGTTCATGAATGCCAGTGTAGTAATTGGAGTTGTTAATGTGAAAACTGACAAGTTGGTGCACTTCTAAGTGCTAGAATGTCCATTTAATAGTATAATACACTTTTCTTTCAGTTAGCTAGTCAGCCTCTGTGTTAACATAACTTGCTGTTCGATTGTAATGTGCTGTACATGAGCTGCCTAGCGAGCCAACTGTATGACCAGTACATATACTGTCCCTGTCCATTCATTTCTGCATTTGTATATTATATTGTATTATGTTCCAGATACTGTAGCTGCTACTACGATGCAAGCTGCTACAGTTTGCACCTGGTACATGGGTCAGATCACGTTCTCCCCACAAACAAGACGTAATGAAGCATACCAGTGTTCATTAGTAATTGGGCCGATACTTGGGTTTTTGCACTGCACCAAGGAGCTAAACTTACATATTATTTAATTTTTTTAGTAAGGACTGTGAACCACAAAAATGGTTTGGTACTATTATGTATAAACAATTTATGTTCCCTGGCTTTCCTGTTGGTTTAAACCTAATATCCCCCCTCCCCCCGGATGTATTTTTCATCCTGTGAGATGTTATGATGTGGGAAATGAAAGAGTTGGCAGGCTGCTCTGTCCAAAGCCTCAGGTAAAAAATGATGACTGCAACAAACTTCCAGCTGGGTTCCGTTATAATCGATCAATACCATTAAATTCAAATCAAAATCAAAGTACCCAAATCAAAGCATTAAGCACATATGTATTGGAAGTAGATTAACTGACTCTCTTTTCCTCTATTACATAAATATGAATCCTCACACATCCATCCACTTAAATGGTGTTTAATCTCAGTAATTAATTTGTGACATTGAAGCTTTGCACAATATAACAGATGCTTATGTTTCAAGGAGCACATCAACTCCAGGTTGTGAGCTAATGTAGAGATGCCGTCTTTTTCGCCATCACCTTCAATCGTGATATGCATTTTTCATGACCAATGTAATGTCAATGAGTCCCAGACTAATCCACCTCAGATCCACAGGGAGCGCACCCAATGATAAGGGTGAGTGAACTCAAACAGACTGAGATAAATATTGTATTTTATGAGAAGGAGCGAGAAAGACGCAACAGGGCCAGGGGACATGGAATCAGCGGGAGGTGAGATATTGTATCAGGAAGGATAGTCAGAAAGGGAAGTATTTGAAGAAGGAGAGGATGAGGTAGACACGGAGACAGAGAAAAAAAATATGCAATAGGGATCCGGTTATTGCAGGCCAAATGTTGCTTTCAAGACACACTGCTGGTTGAGCTGAATTTCAAGTTTACACTTTCCTTCCTATGTTGACCCCGAGAGCATTCAGTATTCAGGTCAACAGAAGCTATTTTCATTATTGACTCATCTCCGATCCATGCATCATTAAAATCTATTAATTTCCTCAGACAACCTTGAATTGATGAAACAGACTGAAAGTTCAAAAATTTGATGTGAATCTTTCATAACCACTGCATGTTTTAATCATTACAAATATGTTCCCACTCTGAGATCTTTCCTTTTTCCAATATGGCCACTGGGAGACAGATCTAAAGACACCCTGGTGAGCCGGCAAATGGCTTATACAGAACAGCAGGAGAACACAGGAACCGAACCAGCAGCCAGATATTAAATTCATTTATAGGACGACAGAACATATGATCCCAGAAGTAGGTTTCCTTTGTTTCCTTCCACCCTTTCTTTCTCACTCCGTCTGCATCTTTTCCTCAACGCCGCTCTAATAGGTAGGTAGAGATCAGAAAGAAAGAAAGAGCACTTAGGTTATGCATTCCCATGGAAATGCGTTTGATCCTTAGAAGCTTTTGATGCAGATGACTTTTCCCTCAGAGGGCCTTGTCCCAGCCCTCCACACAGGCTCTTTGGATGTGATGTGGCATTGGATAAATGATTATGGGGTCCTCCATCGCCCCCGGCAGTGAAGGGAAGAGGTTATGTGTTAATACAGGAAGAGAGGTTGTATTTTATGTCCAATGATTAGCCTTCTTAGACCTAATTATGTCCCTGGGGACAAGGGTAACGGCCCACTCCTCCTCTTCGTTCAAAACCTTTTTCTCTCATTTTTTCGTGTTCCTTTCCTCCTCCTCCTCCTCCTCTTACTCTCCCCCCACCCCCCGTCCCCATCGTCCTCTTCTTCTCAGGTAACAGACACTCTAGATTTACTTTTTCAACATGAGAAGACCCCCCCCCCCCCCCCCCCCCCGAGTCAGCCTGAACCATTGAAAGTGTTTTGGATGTGATGGAGAAAGAGGCAAGGATGGGCAGACAAGCAGGAGAAAACTACATGAACATTGCTGATTTTTTTGGGAGCAATGGCGATGAAGAAAGGAAACAGAGAAAGAGAGAGAGAAATGATTTCCACTACACTGAAGGCCTCCTCTCTTGATTGTGCATCAATCCTTGGCTATCTCTCAGCTGCAGATGGAAGTGGAGGGAACCCGATTCCACCTCAGTCTGAAATCTGAATAAAACATGCTCTCTGCTTTACAGTTCAAGGCTGTTGTGAAGGCATACAGGTTCCTCTAAACTTCTAGGAGTGGGGCTCCCACTCAACAGATGCCAATTTGGCATGCTGTTATGAGTAATAGGAGTGTGATGATCTTCAACTACAAGCGCAACACATTTGGGGTGATAAACTGTGTTCTGTCACACATTCACACTTTTGATGGTTTCTGAAAGTTGAAAAGACTCTAATCCAGTTTTGTTGAGGCAGTAACTTATTTATATGGAAATATAATGGACCTCAAGTTGTAAACCACGAGCAATACCATATACCGCAGTTACACTATTGATTGTGAGTAATAGTTACTTGTGCACTACAAGGTAGGGGGGGGTAGTTGTGGATATAATGGGAAAACAAATCTTATATTAAATATTAAATTAATGTAGCCTGCAGCGAAAACAAATAGTTTTCCATAAATCACATTCAAATCTATTCTGCATCAACCTGCAATATATCATTTGGGCAAACAGCCAGTCAGAACATTTAGTGCCAATGCTGGAATTAATGTGACCATCATCAGCTCTGTCTTCGGAATATTAAGTTGCCTTACAGAAAACAGGAAGACAGGAAACTTTTATTTTACCCTGGAATATTTGAGCTATCACACAAACGTTTAGATTAAAAGTCTGCACATGGAGGAGGTTGTGTTGGATGGATGTGTCAAACAAACACAGAACTTTCACCCATGAGACCTCTGTCCCTGTCCCGTGTGAAACCAAAAGTATATACATAATATATAGTTGTATTAGGCCTTTCAAATATGTATCTTAAGGGGATATGTTTTAAAGTTTTTAATACTCTTATCAACAAGTGAGCGGACAAATATGCTTGTTTTAATTTTCTCTAATTTCAGATTAATTCAAGAATTAATACTTTGTTTACTAATTTTGATCTCCACTGTATATTTTAACCCAATGTTTTACTTCTTTACTTATGTCATATCTGACAATAAAGCCCACAGTTTGATAGTCACTGCTATAGGCCGGGGATGCGGTTGATGCACATGTCCTTTCAAATGGAACACGGGGACTTGAATCATTTGATCATTGATATTACAGAAACAACTAATCACTCCACCTGAAAAACATGAAGAATATACACATGTTTGTGTAAACAGACAAAAATAAATGGCATCAAACAGAAGAAACATTTAAATGTACCAATGCAACAAAGGCACCAAATGTATTCTGTATCTTTGTGTATTTTCATATACTCACATTAAACTGTGCTATTTACATGATGTAGGTTTTTTTTTCTTTAAGTGTGCTCCAGATTTGGAAGCCAAAGATTGACATGTTTGTATCTGTGTGGATTTCCTGTTTCAGCAGAAGCCCATATCAACTCTCTTTTATGACTTTACATTTATAAAGTTTGAAATGGAGTTAATCTGCAAAACATCTCAGTTTGTGCATTCTGAAAGAAATTCTCATCTCTAATGGGTTGAATAGAAAGTGAATGGGAAATATGTCACACTCCCCTGACACCAATAACACAACATGACGCTGTGATAATTGCAGTTTGACTGCTTTTGAGAAGAAATCTGATGAATCCTATGATTTGTCCAAAGGGGGGGGAAACTCCAGCAAATGCTGATTTCAGACTAAATTACAATACAATGTTTATCAATGTGATCATTGCACAAGGGTAAGTGACACATAAGAAAGCACAAAGAGTTTAGTTTCACATTTAAATTTTAATTGTGTTCTTCTAGGTCTTAATGGCACACTCACTCTAAATGCAGCTCTGGGAGTGTGTGGAGGGTGGAAGTACTAACTGATTACTTAGATGACGGCAAAATGTGCCATGAATTGTTGCGCCAGGCAGCAGAGCAGAACTGAAGTGAGCATCCTCTGATTGGCTAAGTGTGCAAAGTGTTTTTGTTCCTGTAGTGCTGCTCTTCATGCACTCTACTTTTCAGAACAGAATCCTTTTTCAATTTGTTTTGAATTCATCTCTGTGTGTGTGTGTGTGTGTGTGTGTGTGTGTGTGTGTGTGTGTGTGTGTGTGTGTGTGTGTGTGTGTGTGTGTGTGTGTGTGTGTGTGTGTGTGTGCATTGCAAAGGTCTGGTATGTTTTTATGTCAAGTACTATTATTAGAAATGCAATACAGTGGTCATTCAAAGCAATGATTCGGACGAGCTTGCATCTGCAGTCTTCATTACCACTGGTGACTGTAGAAAAATGCATTGCTTTCACTTTCTTCTGCTTGTAGGATTGTGAGAAAATTATTAGGATAAAGGGACAATTAATATAACGATCTCATTAGAAATTGTGGAAATGATGGTAAACATAACATATTGGGTGTCCTGTTTAGAACTGCAAAGATTAACCGATTTATCGCTTAACTCTTAATTGATCGCCAACTTCTTTGTTAGCAATTAATCAGTTTGAGGGAAAAGACAGAATTCTCTGATTCCACCTTCTTAAATGTTAAAAATTTTCTGGTTTATTTATGACAGTACACTGAATATAAAAAACAAAACTTTTGAGGCCGAGATCTTTCGGAAACACAGATCAGTATTTTTGTTAGAAGACCAAATAACTAATCAATTATTAAAAAAAACATAATCCACAGATTAAGCATCAATCTTCAGTCGCAGCCAATAGTCTTACCATTCCACCCGCTTTCTATTGTTTTGTACCAAAACATGAACAGTTATAACAGCTGGTAGCTCTGTCATTACTGAGGGACTTTGGAGACACTGGAATATACTGTATGTTTACTTCACCCATTAGTAGAACAGGTAGTGATGTGATTAATATGTTTTAGGTTATAAATATATGTTCAATTTAACCGTACCATAGCTCTGTTATGATGCAGAAAAAGTGAAGGTGATTGTTGCCTTGCATTAATGACACTCTTTCAAGAGATACTGGTGTGTTCAATCCCTACTAGCTATAATTATTCACATCCACTGTCACTCAAAACTGACATTATCATTCCAACAGCTATATTTTCAAGCGTAAAATAAAGCCTCATACAGACACCATTGTTTTGCATATGGTAGAATGCACCTTTATGGTCCTTGACACACACAAAAGGCATTTTTGATGTAACTTTTGTGATGTATATTCATTTTATGTATTCATATTTTCAGTAAATCGTGCATAAAATTTAATTGGGATTTTTTCTCACGCAACTTTTTTTGTTTGAAAATGTACATTTCCTTAGCATTCTCTGCACTGACGTTAAATCATTCACTTCAACTAAAATCTTATCAAATGTTTAATTACAGATGATGCTGGAGAAAGAAACAGACACATTAACCCTGAATTATCCTTGCATGATCAATATGTCAAAGCTTTGGCCTTGGCTTTAATGATTAGACTGTACTAGTTTATTTGATGCATTATAAATCCAATAGCTCTGACCACCAGTGTGCGTTTACCCTTACATAAATAATAGTGACATAATAGAGATCAAGCAGAGTATTTAGTCTTAATTTTCCACTACACTGTTAAATTAAAAAAATCTGTGGTTATTAATATTCTTCTTTAACACACTCAGAATGTCTTCATGGTTCCTCTGTCTTTCTGTGCTGTCTCTAATTAAACGGGATGGAACAGCCTTGTGTTTCACTATCATGTGTTCCAATTTTGTCAGCAAGTTTCCCAACAATGCACTCATCTGAATTTCACATAATAAATGAAAATCCAGCTCTTAGTGAAGTAATTCCATTAAAGCTCTACATTAAGGAAAAAAAGACAGAAACTTAAAGCATGTAATTTAATTCCCTCCATTTGGTTCCTCATATGGACCTCAGTGGATGACACCATCTATTGAATTTACTAATATTTAGGTGACTCATCTTCTCTGAAAACCACTTTACTTTGTGCATAAAAGAAACATTTGCATGCATTCTTACTTTAGATATTTGGAATTTATCTCCACACTAACCATATCAGTCTCTTGTTGAGCATGTGTTCCTTCTACCCAAAATTGTTAGAGGAGTTTCAAACCATCAAACAACCTCAACATCCCTCAGATTGATGAAGCCCACTGTGCATGTTTGCATAATATGTAGGACATGACGGAGGCCACTGCCAGGGGTTATTTTCTTGCTCCTGGCATGTGTTTGGCTGCAGCGGTGGCAGCCTTAACAGGGATATGGATCCCAGCCTGGGGAGATGTCTCAGCCTTGCTGCAGGATCATTATTTCAATGGACAAAGCCTTAGTTATAAATAGGTTCATGGAGTTCTGGGCGGCACACTCTTTGTTTTCAGACCGTCCCTATTTGTCTTATTGATCTGAATATGTGTGGTCACAGAGCAGCTTTTCGGAGGAACGAGTAGAAAGATGGTTTGGTGCCGTTTTTACTTCTAGTTCAAGAAACATGATGTGTTCTATGACAAAGTTATTTTGTATTTTGTTTTATACTTAAAATCTCCCAGAACAAAAGGTTGGCCATCCAACCCTGGCATCTAGGAGAGAAAAATGTCAAGGTTTTCAGGAATTTGGTTCTATTGGGCAAGTTCTAATAGTTTCTTGATGTCAGCTAGTATTGACCATGTTTCATGCTGTCCGGAGGTGAAGACACGTTAGGCTATACGAATATCCAGGAAGATGCCGACAGCAGAAGCAGCTGATCAGCCATGTGAGTTAAATATTTGCTTCATCAGAACATACTTGGCAAAGGCGTTTCCATGTCCCATTTTTCATTAATTGCCCTTTCCATTCAACTTTGCTTCTACTTCAAAATGTGTATAAAAAGATAAATAAAACAGTAAACATGACTAATGATCATTAAACAGCGGCAGTTTTTTTCAATAGAAACACTCTCAGCCCTAAGGACGGCACGGTAGTGTGGTGGTTAGCGCCGTCGCCTCACAGCAAGAGGGTTCCTTGTTCCAATCCTGGGGCCCTTCTGTGTGGAGTTTGCATGTTCATCCCGTGTCTGCGTGGGTTTTCCCCGGGTTCTCCGGCTTCCTCCCACAGTCCAAAGACGTGCATGCGTTAGGTTCATTGATGACTCCAAAATTGCCTTTAGGTGTGAGTGTGAGTGGGAATGGTTGTCTGTCTCTGTTTGTCTCTATGTGCCCTGCAATAGTCTGGCGTTCTGTCCAGGACGTACCTCACGGGACAAGCAGTTGAAGATGGATGGATGGACTCTCAGCCCTGCATCAAACAGCAGGTAGACAAATTAAGCGACTAGCTCAAAATGCCAGTAAGATTCAAATAAGGAATTTAGAATTGCTATTTTTCTATTGATACATCTATTCAATTTGATGCAATGCAGTAGGAAATATAGTAATACAAGTTATTTTAAGTTCAGCAATTTTGCGTGTTTAGTGTGATTATTATTCACACAACAACAACAACATGATATTGTCATTAAATGTCAGCCATCAGTCGCCCTGCTCTATTAATATAGGCATAGGCCAATGAAACACGTATATACTCGACCACTAAACTATATGTTTATTATTACGGTTGCAGTTAGTTTTGGTTGTGTACTGGACTGCATTATATTGACATTTATTTCTAATATTCCTCCCACCTCATATTTATATCATACACTCCAGTTCAACATCACTGCAAACTTCAACCTCGATGATAAACATACAGTTAAATCAGCAAAATTAGCGTAGATTTGTTTGTGCTCAAAATGGTTAATTGCCCCACCCCTCGCCCAAGCCAAACTTTCTGCAGTTAACATAGCCAACATGTCTTGTTGCTATATGGATTTGAGAAAAGCAGTGAAATATACACACAAACACCATATGAAAAATTAACAGTTATGAAAAACATACACACACAAAATATATTTGAAAGGCATCAGTGTTTGAATGTGTTGTAAAGCACTTTGAGTGGTAGGTAGATAAGAAAAGCTCTATATAAATGCAGTACATTTACCAAAGGCCAAGTGAACAATCCATGGCCGTGAGACACTGATGCTATAGTACACCCATAAAGAATGAAGAAAGAAGCCTGCCAGACATGACCAATGTAACACATGTAAAGATATCAGACAACGTTCACGGTATCAAAACTGAAAACTGAGGTATATTTTATGGCTGAGTTGTTGTATTGGCTTGCATCAAACTTCACAGATGTACTGTACCTAATAAAGTGACCACTGAGTGTAAGCTATAAAACACTATCACTATCAAGAAATACTTCCGGCGGCATGTCCAAGGGAACAGTACTTTCAATAAGATAAATCAACATATTTAAAAAATAAAAACAAAAAAAACACCAAGGCACATTAGAAAAGTAAAATTATCATCTACCAGGTTGTTTTTTTATGGAAATCATAATTAATGCTCTATCCAGTTTTAAACATATAATAACCACTGTGTGTGAAGTAATAACTAATAAATGAATGGTTATTATCAGCTACCACTAAATGAAAAACTGTGTCATGTAAAGTGATGTATTAAGACACACCTATGGGGCTTGCTGTTGTAGCACCAAAGAATGCCGCAGAGACCAAAGAAATGCCAGGGAGACTAGGCTTTCTGTTTATAAATCAATTGTTGATAGTCTCCTCTAATATTAAAATGATGCATCAATTCTTTAAGGTGAAATATCTTCAGTAATAACATCAGAGAAACATTAGGACAAATAGGACAAATCTACAGTGTTAGGAGGGAGTCTCAGTTTCAATAAGTGCAGCTTTAAAAAAAATAATAATTTAAGCGATTAAGGAAAAGAAAACCTTGGTGGTATTTTTGAAAAATGTACTTCTTATTCTAGCCTTTCTCCGGTGTGTACAAGAGTAGGTTAATTTCTGCTGCGCTGCATGGTTTCAGTGAGGGCTGAAATCACAGATGTGCTCTACAGGGCTCCGCATTGGTACACCGGTGTCAGCAACTTTCCCTACCACCTAGCATATGTGTAAACTCAGCCTGGAATGCATCCATGAGGAAGAGAGCAAAGGAAGCTTTGCTGACCCCAGACAAAATCAAATGGAGGATGAAGAGAGGGATGGAGAAAGGTACGCTGTAGTGTGTGTGTGTGTGTGTGTGTGTGTGTGTGTGTGTGTGTGTGTGTGTGTGTGTGTGTGTGTTTGTGTGTGTGTGTGTGTGTGTGTGTGTGTTTGTGTTTGTGGAGTGGAGGCTTCCATTTTTCCAAGGATTATAATGCGGCTGTAAAACTTTAATGATTCTGTCTATTGACAAAACGACCACGTTACTGTCGACCACTTACCCACTCTCCACATATCACCCATTCACCCGTTGCATAGCCTGCATGAGCACAGTTAAGGAGAAAACTACATAAACCTGTAATGCTTTATAACAAATGAAAAAAAAAAACGTGTGCTATGTTTGAAAATCCAACATGATGATATAATATGATATATGATATAAGTGAATTAATGAATAAATGGCAGGCATTGAAACCTTAATGGAAGCATATTATTGAACCTGGAGGATATGTTTACAGGAACCCGTAAAACAAACAAAATGATCAGTCAGTTTCAAAATGACCTTTGGTCAAGAAAAACAAAACCAAGTGATACCTCCTGCATCTAATAGGCCAGCTTTGTAAACCCTGTAAATCCCCTGTGTTTCTCTGCAGCTTGACAGCTATTTTACTCTGCTGCATTCATCCCCATTATATTAAAATGCCATCACAACTCCTCCTAAGTTGTTCGCTAACTTGGCCGACTTTTGAGCCACTTCTTTCGGGGCCATCCCTGTGATCTCCATGTTTCCGGCCCGTCACAGTAAGCTAGTTTCTCTGTCATGGACATAGAAAAAAGAATGGACAGTGGACCTAAAAATGGCGGCCATTCATTCCTACTACTCAGTAGTGCAGGCTCACCTGAGGACGCCGCCATTTTTGCTTCCTGTGAACGCGGGCGGACTTATTGGATGCAGAAATCTTTGCGTTCCTGACGACCATGCCTGAACGCGTAGCACAGGCGAGTCCGTCTCGAACAAACGAAGCACGATGCTCATGAGTATGGTATGGCTCGATAGTTAGAAAATTGAGAAAATATTGTCCATATGCGTAGTAGGTATATGTTATATACGTATTTAAAAAAACTTTATTTATCATGGAAGAAATCCTTATGCAAGCTTGCTCCAAATAATAACATAACACCAAGAACATATACATATATAAAATACAATTCACAGGTGATTGCATAATAAATAGTAGTCTACCAAGTACTTACTAAATAAAATACAACAAGTAGGGCTATTTACTATGTAGGGTTTCACTAATTGTACACTGGCTACATAGTTTTAAAAAAGTGTATGAAGTAATCACGTTTTTATTATTATTAGCCTACTAGCAGTGTTAGGAAATGATGTACTATCATGTCCTATAATCAATATGTCCGTGCCTAAAACAATTTCATATTTTAATTTCATGTAGGTCATGCTGCTAGAAAAACCTTTTACTGTTTCCATGAGAAAATCAATATTAAAAATATCGGACACTGCACAAAATAGTGTGAGCAGTAGAGTGTCTGGCTGTGTGTCGGCCGGAGCCTCGCACTGGGCCGCTACGGAGATGGAACAAAATGCTTTCAGTCATCTCTTTTTTTCATTTCGGCAGCGGCCTGACCTCCTGACGCTGCATTATCTGTGTCTGCAACATGTTGCCACTCTCCGGCCGTTTTGTCTTTAGTAACGCCCATACTGGGCCCTCCAAACAACATGTTTTTCCTTTTTTCCATCTCTCCAACTAGATTATGTCTTTTTGTTTTGTTCTCCTCTCTGCATTTGTCATGATAGGTATGTATGAGTATTAATTTTGGGCGTTTCATTGACTATTTATAGGCTTGTATGGGTGTGATATGAAGCTGCAAAAGCTGCGCCACATTTAGAGTTGATTGTGATCCCAATTTTTTAATGCGCACGCACGTCCTATGTTTTGTCCACACGCCACCTTTGACGTGAATCCTACTCACAGTTTTATAAATGAGGCCCCAGGTCTCTGTAACAGTATCGCTGTAAACTGTGTTGTGATTGACAGCTCGACATCGAAGTGTCTCGTTTTACAGATTTTTGACGCCATCTGCTGTTGTGACTATATATTGACATGAAACGCTCGCATTCTAAATGAATGAATGAATGAATGCTTTATTTCAAACATGTGAAAAAAAATAAAAATAAATTACACTACTGTGTATCCTGTTTTTTTTTTCTTTTTTTTTTTTTTTTTTAATACGCTCAACAAAACAAACAATAACCAACAAACAACACAATAACCGCTTGTGTAAAAATAAATAAATGACAAGTATGGCAAAAAGTGACTGACTTAGGACGCACTCACACTGTCCATTCGTTCCACGCCCCGTGCTTTAGGGTGATTGTCCCCCCCCCCCCGGCCCGCTTGCACTCACATTTTTTTGAATATTTCTATCTGATAAAAGCTTCAGAAAACACTGCACATCCGCATAAGACCACCGCAAACCATTATCTTTTTAAATGTCCGTAGCAATAGTACCGCCGCCAATGCTTGTGCATACTGTATGCAATTGTGCTTTGCTTAAGCCCACCTCTCTCAACCGGGCTGCAGCCGGCTGGCGTGCTGTTTCTGGGTCCGGTACATTTGTACTCCCACTGGGTAAACGAACTAGACTTTAGCCGCGAAGCGTGCTTGGGCACATTACAAATGAACAGTGTGAGTGCCCCTTTAGTGACTGTCTATAGAAGCACTTACTTGTCCTTTAAAATCTAGATCCTGATAATAAGACAACCACCCTTTTACAGGCGGATTTCCAGCAAAAAAAAACACTGTCTTATATCCGAGACAATTCGATACATCTATCTGTCAAGACTGCCTTATCATGGATGTGCAGAATCAAACACTGGAATTCTAATATGATCTAAAAAATTTACCAATCCATCACTGCTTCAGTAAAGCGTAAGTAAAGTTGGTGTACTTATTCTGAATCCCCGCTGATGTGTATGTATCTGTGAAATAGGGATGCAAAATATCCATAGAAATTCTAAAGATTAACATTCAACCCACAGTCTTGTCCATTTCCTAAAGGTCTTACAAGATGTCTCTTACACAATTAAATGTACTGGAAGGAACTTACCCCCCTCCTTCAGGGGGCAACGGGGCGACAGAGCCCCTTGGGAGGATGGATGTTGGGTGCGACTCACAGAGCTCTTTACTTTAGTTTTTTGGCTGAACCAGGTGTTAGTCAGACACAGGGCGCACTCACACTGTCGTTCCGTACCGTGCCCCATGCCTTAGGGTACTTGTCTCCCCCTCCCTCTCCCCCCGCGGCCCCCCGTTTCTCTCCCCCCGCGGCCCCCCGTTTGTACTCACACTACCTGGGCCTCGGCGGAATGCTTCATGCCTGCCTATACGTCATCACGCCGTAACACGTCACACGCATTGATTGACTTCATCGCGATGCGTTGCTTTGTTTACAAATCTTTCCATAGACCTCTGAGTTTTTGTGCGACTGTTTTTGAATATTTTCATCCCACCAAATCTGCAGTAAACACTCCACCTCCGCATCACACCAACGTGAACCTTTCGCCGCCATTGTTTAAATGTCTACGCATGGTCCGTCCTTCTTTTTTCTATGTCCGAACAGGCGCACATAAAATGATGTCAGAACTGCCATAGGCCTCGTGCTCGTACGAGTGCGCACGCTCATGCTCATACATGTGCAAACGTGCTTTACAAAAGCCCACCTTTCCCAAACAGTCCGTGGCCGGCAAGCGGTACGGTGGCACTCACACTGGTCAACGACTAGCAGACATATGAGAATGGTACAAAAAATGAGAATGACAAAAAAATATTTCGAGAAAAACGTTGCAAATTTACAAGAAAAAAGTAGCAGATTTATGAGAAAAAAAAGTCAGAAAGATAGTGTTGTCTTTTACACCTCAAGTGTTTTGTTTTACACACCCTGTTGAACTACATTGCTTCAGGATCACCTTTGGTAGAGACAGCTGTTTGGTTTAAAATAGCAGCAGTGGATAAGAGACATTCAGACAGCACAGATTGAAATATCACCTTTTCTACATGTTTATGCCTGTTGAACAGAGTGACAAAGGTTTTTCTCACAAAGGTTTTACAGGGTTTCTGCTTTTCATAAATTTGTGACTTATTTCTCAAAATATTATCCCCCTTTCATATTTATACATTTTTTTCGTGGCCTTAATACGCCGTCCTAGAATAGTAAGTGTAATTTGCATCTTTTATGAGTTTCTGTTGTTTGTTAGCTTGTTAGC
The DNA here is from genome assembly GCF_963691815.1 of Echiichthys vipera. Classification (NCBI taxonomy): domain Eukaryota; kingdom Metazoa; phylum Chordata; class Actinopteri; order Perciformes; family Trachinidae; genus Echiichthys; species Echiichthys vipera. The sequence goes on from NC_139826.1 coordinate 9,589,121, forward strand.
TTGTAACTGTCAGCAGCTGACAGCTATTATGGCAGTGTGTTTTCTCTCTGTACTGACAGTCCGCTCTGAGCTGGAGGCTTCACTTATTTTTTGCTGATGTGTCGAAAGTGTTACCCCGTTGCACAGTGTCCCACATATTAGACAACGATGGAGTGGAGGAATACTTTAAAATTCATGGTCTAAGACAGTCAAAAAGTATACACATTAGCACTACAATATTGCAATAGAATAAATGTCATTGGGTATAAAAATAGAAAACAAAATCAGTCTCCTATTCATTGTCTATGGAGCAGCTCCACACTTTCGATTTGATGACATCACAAGCTTGAGACTTATTTATCTGGTTTCTGGCTTTGACAGAGAGTAGCTCATGTTCACAAATATTAATTGAACTTTCCTAGGCCATAGAGCCAACATCTTGGAATTCTTAATTCTTAAACATCTTAATATGCCTTTGCAAGTAAAATGTATTCAGACTAATACGTTTAGTTACTTACATGTGTGTGGATCCACATAATTGGAAATTACTTTGAAAAAAAAATCACTTCACTTTTTAATACAGAAGCTACATAAAAACGCAGTTATTTCTCTGCACACCAAAGGTAATTTTATTATTTTGGCTGATTAAAACTATGTGTGGGTGTGCACAGACTGAATTTGATTAACATCTCCCTGACTCCTGTTTGCTTTGTTGCATCTGTTGGAGCGGGACAAATTAAACCTGTAACACCATCATCTTTGTCACTACATGGGTCCTGTGACCTCACATAATTTGCAGCATAGCTCCGCCCACCCTCTTTCTGAGCAGAGGTCCAGTCAGCCATGACTAAAAAAAAAACTACCTGTGTGCATATGAAGGGCGTTTAAAGGGGTGTCTACTCAATGTAGCCAGAGATCATGTCACAACACTATCAAGTGTAGGCAAACTTTTAACTTTTAAAATTTTTAAAGGGATAGTTCAACATTTTGGGATATACGGGATAAACACCACAAGCAGCCTGTTAGTTTAGCATAAAGACTGGAAACAAAATCAGCACCTATAAAGCTCACATACTAATGGGTAATTCTCAGAACCCGTAGGCTATCTGTGGCCTTTCTTTGGGGATTTCCAGTGTACTCAAATAGAAATGGAAACTCTCCCAATACCAAAACCTTTCCTGTTGCAAACAGATTCTACATTCATATGCAGATGTCTGTTTATAGAGATTACTTACGGGTGAAATATACAACATAATTAGTGTGTTTACTAATAAGATTTAGAGATTGGAATATGGCAGAGCCTTCAGGCCTTTTTGATTAAAATTTTTAGGACAAGTTTAAAATAAAACACTTCTTAAATATTTTTCTTGTATTGATGAGCGAGTGTTAGTGAATGGATTGCATTCATCTACGTATATGCCTTCACGATACAACTTAACAGTATTTCCACACTTGTGGCCAATACATTTTTGCTAATTTTTATGATCATAAGGCTGGTGCAGTGGAGATATACAGTACCTGTTGAACAGAGGCGATTTTGACCTGTCATAACAGGAAAAGCACAGGTATAACTAATGACATTTTACAATGACTGTTTTAGGTGTCCCATAGTCATGACAGTGAATCAAGATGTGTTAAATCAGGGTCCTGGAATTTGCATATCCAGCAGCCCTTGTGGATGTTGAGCTTCGCATATGATTGATAACTCAAAATTACCATTGTGAGAAAGGTTAGCACCCTCTTTTTTTTTTAATACAATCAATGCACCAATGCCTTTGCGTACACTGTAGATTTATCACATTGGCGTCATCATCTTCACTTGTCAGAATGAATGTTCCAGTAAGATCAAGCAGCTGCACCAATTAGAGGTAATGTAACTGTACAGAAACGCCTACTACCAGGTAATTTGAGTCTATATTTGTTACCTTATACTTGCTTTTCCATCCACTAGAACCTTCCCGCTGTGATGAAATGTGGGTTTTTATATATAACTTTCAACCTCCTGCATTAAAGCAGAAATGTTTGGCAGCCTCAACTGCAGATATTGCCCTTAAGCTTACATCTTTTACAGGAACCAATCAGAGTCATTTTCATTTCATGTCCCTGTCTGGACTCTGGGCAGGAAATTGTCTTGTGTTCTAATGATGCATCAAAACGAACCAGTGCATTCAAATTTATTACAGATTGTAATTCAAATTAAAAGGGGTAAAGTGATAGCAGGGATACAAACAGTATGGGTTTGTGTGTACCCTTTTACTGAAAGTGTCTGATTAAGAATCTGCCGTTGTGTTACGTCTACATGAATGAATTAATTTAGTGAGATTGTTTGTGAGTGTTTCTTTACCCATATATGTGTGTGTGTGTGTGTGTGTGTGCACACTGCTTTCTGTGTATGAATAAGAGGCAGCAGTGGGGAGACTGGCTGACCTTTTGGAAGACCTCCCTCACTGAAGCTGTCCTGTAGTGGTATTTACATTACCATTTCAATACAGTGCCAGGCCTGGCTGGCAATAAAATATTCAGCTGACCTTTAAGGCAAAAAAGACTTAGTTAGAGACTGTCATATCATTTAACCTTAAGACTATACAGTGTAAGTGTGAACTGTGTCGCTGTGTGCCCCTTATTACCGGCCACACTCTGACAGAGTGGTCTCAAGTGAAAGCAGGCCTGTGGTAAAGGCACTAAGCTACTGTTCCCACTGAGAGACGTTTCATCCATCCCTGCATTCTTAAACATTTTGCCAAATTGAAGACTCAACCTGAACTCTTATTGTCATCTAATTGATCACCATTCTTTTAAGTACCCACGAGACAAGTACCAAGCACTTTTATACTGTATACGGCATCAGCCTTTTGAACCGTTAGAAGGGATCTTTCTTCTTTTGGCCTCACGTTGGATGTTTATTAATGCAGTATTTATTTGTCCTTTGTCCTGAACTCAGTTCATATAAAAGTGATATAATCAAAGGAAAAGTACTTGTTTATGTATTATTAGGAATAACATGAAAAAGAAATTGTTGGCCATGATAGACAACCTAAAAAACACACAGCGTGCATCCCACATAAATAAGTCATCATGTTCAGCCCTTTAATTGACAAGGAATCTTTGTGAAGTGCAGTGCAAAAAAACAACAGTAATTAACAAGAGAAAAACAGAAGATAAAGGCAATGGTTTCAATGCTTTCTGTTCCTTTTTAGTTTGTGCTGATAGTGTGTACATAGCAATATTTTTTAATTATTTTATTTAAAGGTATACTATATAATATTATCCTAAAACAATGTATGAACTAATACAAAATTAATCCCTCTCAATCATCCCTTATGACTCACTGGAAGGATGTGGTGGTGGCTGTATCTGCAGAGACCCTGCCCTCTGCCTGTATTTTCTGTTCACCTATTACTTTGGTCTGTGTTGAATGTTTGTTGGTGTCGGCAAAGAGGCACCCAAACCCACGTGGGTGTTTCATTTGTTTCAGAACTATTCAGTTGCTAGCTCAGTGCTAGTCCAAGGACATGTCCAGGGACTGTATAAAAGTAAATCTTAGACACAAAGAGGCACACTCTTTTCATCAGATTTATAAAGCAATACAAAGCATGATTCTGTTTTGAAAATCCCAATCATGAAAAAGGAAACATAGTAAGTGGACTGAAGTCTGAAGATACTATTTATTCTGTTTGCAATACTTCTGCCTGCTCTAGCAGTCTTTAGACCTGTTGATGAATGGCAGCTGAATGCAATTCCATCAACAATCTGTGGTCGAACGGCAGAGCAGTGTTAGACCATCTGCCATTATACACAAGCATTTTACATGGCCAAGGATACATAACAACTTAACATGCTTCTGAAAACTAACATTGTCAAATGGAATCAATGACCTGAGCCTTATTTGCGTGGGACTAGTTTTACTTTTTCAAGTAAAAATTTTACTGCAAATTGCTTGCCATATTTTGCCAACCACTGAGATCATGTGATATTAGTCCTGTGCTTTCGTTCTGCTTCTTCCCTTGACATCATATCTAAGGGATAAATACGCCACACAACAGATGTACTTCTAAATCACGTAAAGTCCCCTGGCAATACTACATAAGTGCAAACAGGTCTTGTAGTAATAGACTTTTCATAGCAAGAAAATAAAATAGTAAATAAAATGATTGATCTCGTAAATTATCTGAAGTATGCAATCAGTGCATTTATTCCAGTGCATGTTTTGTTGTTAATTTTCTGAAACTGAGAGCATTTCTGCTTTATTTAACAGCAAGCTAACTATTAGCATGTTAGCTAGCAATGTTACATAATAATATTAAACCATTCTGTAACAATTTGTGTTCACAGAACAGCTGCTTTCTTTCTGATTGGTTTCTTGTTTGCTCCTTGACAAGGTCACAATTTAGCATCTCAATTACACACACACACACTATTACTCACACATACTCACACTGATGGCAGCAAGCTTCCATGGAAGGTGCTGGCCATCTATTGGGAGCAACTTGGGTTTCAGTGTCTTGCCAGGGATCAAATCACTGCGTCCATGTGTCCAACTACTAAACTCCACCAACAGTCCCTGTTTCAAACACAGGGAACATGTGGTTAGTGTTAATGATATGTGGTCAACTCTGCGGCAATGGTTTGAGGCCATACTGGATTGTTATAAAATATCAACTAATTCATCAACATATTCATCAACAGGTTTATATGATATCTTACAAAAAGTTTGGCAAGACAATTCGTATGATATCTTACGAAATGTGATGTACTTTTTAGCAGAGAAATGGGTTCCATGATATTTTACACAGTATAAAAGCAAATAAACGCTGTGACCAGTTATGTTAGGCAACAAAAGGTGACATTTAAGTTTAGGCATCAAAATAGCTTGGTCAAAATTATAAAAAAAGTTTCAGTTTGGCTAAGTACTTCCGTGACATGAATGCCCCCAAAGATGAGTGCAAACCTCTTTCTGTGCTGTGCAAATGGATCCATGCATGGAAATATAATGCAGATGTAAAGGGCCAGTCATTTTTTCAGCTTGCATTCTTTGCAACACAGAAACACATGCAGATGTGTGCACACCACAAACACACAGCATATGCATAAATAAAGGCATATATCAACATGGACCTTACACTGATACACACACACACACACACACACACACACAGGGAGAGAGAGAACCCATCTGCTTGGAACAAACAAAATGGATGCATGCCCTTTGGGAGTCCTGGCAAATGAATACTGTTTACAGAACAATTAGCATCTTAGAGACAGGATAACCTTTACTCAATACATCATCTTTATTATTCTCGACCTTCATTCTCACTCCATGTTTTAGTAGCCCTGTGTTAGTGTGAGTGTTCACAAATGCATGCTTTGGAATGATCCTATGAGTGTATGAACATTATTTTGAGGCTGTACCTATGAGTGCAAAGACTATTGTGGAGCTGGGACCCTGAGGAACAGGTGAAGTGTTTAATGTGGTGAAACAGGTGCAGCCAGACAGAAAGGGCAACCCAGCCAGAGCTAGTAGGTTAGTCACACTCTGACCTGCACATCACAGAGCTGGCAGCGCTGTGGGCAGAGATGTACAAATTGCTTTGCTTTCCTTCTTTTTTCTCCGTCATTCACTCACACATACACATTGCTTAACACCTCCTAGTATAGTTTTTCATTACACAAACATATTAGTGTACTGATGCTGTCCAAAATGGAGGTTTTTAAATCTCAGTGAGCGGCTCAGATATATTGTTGATGTAGCATCAGTATCACACCACTTACTGCACCACTGGACCAGTTCTAGGTTCTAAGGAGTGAGGAGCAAGAATCATTTCACCAGAGACTGTTTCTTTAAATACAAAAGGCCGGCAATTTTCTGAATGCAAAACACACATAAAAATACAGTATATAAAACAAAATACCCTGCATGTTTGTAATATTGAGGTAAGTATAATTGAAAAAAGTATTTCACTCTTTCTTTCTGTCCTTTAGTTCACCTAGTTATTTTAGTCAGGCTAATTTAAGTTAATTAGCCTCTTTTTCCTAGGTTGCACTTTTTTTAGAATTCCTATTTTTCTTCTTTTTTCTTTCTTTTACAGGTAAGACAATACATTCAATTATCCAATCAAATCAAAGTGGACCATTATCATTTCAAATCACATTCAAAAATATGAGCTCAATATTCAAATAAACACATTTTCAAATCAAGTTCAAAGTCCAAATGTGAGTTCAAGTGTTCATAGTTTGAGTTTGATTCAGTCCAAAAATAATAATTCAATCAGTTCTCAGTTCAGTTCAAAACCAATTCCTGATACTCCTACCACTCTGGCAGCGAGTCAACATGCGCATGTGCGCACCCGCACACCGCAGAACGATCCTCGCTACGACCAAGCTTCAAGCCAAGCAAAAAACCTGACCTGTGTAACAGGTCATAAACGCAATAAACCTCTTTAAATCCCCAAATTAAACAAATAAATGTTTCACAGTCTCTGAGTTGTAACGTTACTGCTACAGTGATTTTTCATCTCAAAATGGCAGTGGAGCGGTCTCTTTGAACTCATGGCTTTGTTTCACACACTAACTACTGCACACGCCTTTCATTTACACAGCATACAGTCACTTTTAAAACATTCACAGTCGTAAACCCAAAATATTAACTCTCAGTGGTGGGACTTATCTAGTCATTACCCAGAAGAGCTGTAACCTGACTCTCGCCAGATGAATTTCTTTCTTGCTTCACTCATACGTCTGTCATCGCTCCATAGGAAAGTAACTTAAGGAGACTTGGCCTGATCAAAAATCTTTGCATATGATTGGATAAACCAGTTGTCCGTCCTGTTTACTGACGTGTTACTTCAACCACTCACATCAAAACCAACCCGTGGCGCTGATGAGAGCGACGCAGGGAAAATCCAAACCCGGTTGGGAGAAGGGCGAAAACATCGTTTCCACCAACAAAAGCCTTCAGAGCCATTCTCTGGTGTTCTTTTAAAGAAGAAATATTCACAAGATCGGACAACATGGATGAAACAGTAGCGTCGATGCCTGCTTCCTTGAATCGAGCCGCTATTGTTGTCTGAATCACAACCATCGCTTCTCCTCTACATCATATCTATAAAACCCCAGCCCGGCGGTCCTGATTGGCTCGACTACCTGGAATCACTTTCCTATGGAGTGATCCCAGATGGTTGAGTGGAGCTATGCGGATTCAAGGCGGAACGAAACTCATGTGGCGAGAGTCAGGTTAGAGTAGTTGTATATGAGAAAATAAATGTCCATATAAGTTCAACCATACATTTGACTCCCCTGTATAAAGTTTGTTTAATGTCTGATTGAGCAGCGAGCAATTGAGTGTGTTGATATCAAAGCTCTTATTAGACAGTATTATCTGTAAAAGCACAGCAATGTTGTAACACCACAGAATAAAACAAATTCGTACCATGATTCACGCGTATTTCACTATCCATAAACATGTATCAACTTGCAAATATGTATAATTCAATTCAATTTTATTTACAGTGCCAAATCATAACAAAAGTTATCTCAGGACACTTTAGAGAGTCGGTAAAGACCAGTGACGTGCAGTCAGGGGAGGCAGGTGAGGCTGTGCCTCCCCTATCATCATGAGAGGAAAAATAAACGGAAAAAATAAAATAACACAAGTATTAATATTTGTCCTCTGGACTCAGATTTTGGTGTGGTTCTTAATGTATTTTGACCATTTTATAGTAAAAATCGCAGAAATGGCTCGTGCTTGTTCCCATTTCTGTGTATGTTTCCAAGATGATGGTTGATGACACTTTTATGTAATAAAAGTATACATCTTCTTTTCCATGGTGTTTAGTAATGTACTTTACGTATGTGTGTAATATTTACATCTTATTGATAAGACATAAATCCACAGGGAAAATGCTCGCCTTGAGGCAGGCAGTACCTCTGCCTCAAGGAAGGCGGCGATAGTGAGCAGACTAATAGCAAGGCAGGTCACGGTGAACTGTAACCTGTGTGCAAAAAGTAAACAAAAGAAGTGTGCTGTGCGACGCTGTAGAGCTTAGCGACGAGCTGTCATTTCTCGCCCTGAAAATGGAGGATTTGTTTTCTAAACTAAGACATTTTTCAAAGCTGGACTTTCAGTCAAAGCAAGAAGTCATTTACAAGTAAAGGTAAGATATACTGCAATATACAGTGGCACTGGTGTTTTAAATGGTTTTCAGCATCCTATTCGCTCCTTTTCTCTCCCATTCTCTCATCCTATCCTATTGGCACCCTACTGTATGTTTGTAAATCTGACTTGTGAGTCAGTGCCTCACAAAGCCCAACCCTCACTGCACGTCACTGGTAAAGACCTCACTCTGTGACTTGTTTGTGATGGTTATAACATATACAGTAAATATATATATATATATATATATATATGAACATAAGTAGTCGTATGTATGCATTTACAGATCCATTTCTATATGTGAAACTTAGTTTGCATATTTGCAGGTTGCTTCCTGTGGGTTTGTGAGCAACGTGTGTTAGTGACATAACATTGTCCAATTCCTATCATCCTAATGACAGCATAGGCTACTCATCCCTAACATACTAAAAGCATGATCCCAGCTGAGATAATAACACTAACACTGAGTAGATGTCCGTAAGATTTCATTTGCTATTTGATGGTTTATTTGGGACCTAGATATATACATCATTTATGTAATTAGTATTTACACTGCACCTTCATCAGCTCAGAGTCAAACCTCCTTCTGTCCTAACTCTGCTGTCAGCTTCTTAGCAGCTCACATCACTGATGTCATAGTGTGTCTGCTTGATGTCCATGGCTCCCCACCCCGGATCAGAGGGATTTCACAAGCAAAAACAAACAAAAAAAACAGATTTGATGATTAGTCGACTACAGGCGTGACGTATCAGATTCGACTATGAACATTTTTAGTCGGGGACACCCCTACTACATAGTTAGCCACCTGCCAAAAATAACAGTAATCGTCTCAGCACTTTAGAATAAACTGTCTGCGAGTTAAAATCAACTCAATTGAGTGTACACGTGAGACCATCACATACACTCTATGGCAGAGTTAAAGTAACTCCTTTCTCAGAATTGATACTTTAACCCTTCCCAGGTGTTAAAACTGAACTCTTGAGGGAGTTAAAATACTAATCACATATAGAGTATATGCAACTCTCGCCATGAGGTAATTTTAAAGTGAACTCCCAAAGGGCAGCTGAAAAGTAATATTATATTTCAATAAAAAAGTATAAAACCATTGTCAAATACCAGATGCGTATGTATTACATAAACATGTATGAAGTCCAAACATTGTGTAGCAGCCAGGTATATAAAATGTTCAGACACTGGATAAACAACTCTGCACATAAAGCTAGAAATAATTTCATCCATCCATTAAAGCCAATAATGTTCACAGATTAAACAAAATAACTCTAACAAAACATAAAAATATGAATCAAACCCAAAGGACATTAGGGCATCAAACAATTTAAAGTGTTTTAACTGTCCTTCTCCAGTAGCAGTATCTTCCTGGGGATACCTTCAGTTACTTGGAAAGCAAGGAAATGATCATGGAAACATTTTTCCGATACCAAAACAAAAACAACTTGTGCAAAATGATAGAGGCTATTTTGTTGAACACCGGCATTTTTTCATCATTGACTGGCTTGTGAATCAATGTGAAGAAATGCAGATATGTAACTGACTGGAACTGGCTCATAGCTTCCAGTTTTGCTGCTCCGCCTGGTATACTCCTATAGGCACAATTCAACTGGTTGTACCATTTTTCCCGGTACACCACTTGCCAAAAGTTTAACTATAATGGAGGTACACATATTGTTGCTGTGAGTTGACACTGAAGGGTCCACCTAAAAAATGTTGGCATCAGGATGAAGTAGAGGGTGTTTCATCATTTTAGAAATGAGAATTATTGTGCTGTTGGGTGCCATGGTTGGAAGTTGTCTCATGAGGCACACCTGTGTTGTCAGTAGGAGAATGTATCTTAACCAGATGTCTACAAATGCAGAATAACTTGAGTATTGTAAGCATCATACTGCATTTTAGTCTCAAATTTTCCCAGGAAACATTGTATGAAATAGTTTGCGGTGACTTAACAAAAGCAACACTGTATCAAAGGATGAAGCACAAAGGAAACAACTCCACATTTTCACTGCAAAAGCTAATTCATGCTTGCTAAACAGCTTTTCCCTCAACTATTTATCCTTTGGAGCTTCTTCTGTTTTGCCAATATCAATGTTGTACAGTAGTTTGCAAAAATGTGTACAGGCTGGACAGATCATCCTCATATTTCACACTGAAAACAAAGTGTGACTTGAACAGCTCATCAAATGTGCAGAAGGATGTACAGTACATGACTGAAGGAAAGGGCTTCCTATCATAGCAAACTGAGTCTTATGGCAACTTTATAAAGCCTCAATGAATGACTGAAACAACATTTTTCATTTCGTTGTTCTGAACTGATCCGGAGTCTTTACTGATCCCCAGCGACTTTTTCTTTGTTAAAAATGACTAAAGAAATAAAGAATGCCTTTATTCATCCCTCAAGGGGAAATTCAATTTTTTCACTCTGTTATTATATTATTCATGTTACACACACGCTCAAACAGGACCTATATTCATGCAATCAATGGAGAGATGTCGGAGTGGGGGGCTGCCAAAGGGATCGGCACCCTGAGCAGTTGGGGGTTCGGTGCCTTGCTCAACAGCTACTCTGCAGTGACCAGATGATGAACTGGCACCTCTTCGGCCACCAGTCCACACTCCATTCATGGTCCACAGAGGGATTCGAACCGACAACCCTACGGTTCCCAACCGAGTCACCAATGGACTGAGCTTCTCCCCCCGTCACTCACACTCACAGGCGGTCACACTTCACAGTAGCCTGGCACGGCAGCTTCAGCTGGGCCAAGGCCTTTGAAGCAGCCTCAAGCTCTGCTGCCATTGAGAGGACACTGGTCAAATCCCTGGAAAAGACGCCTAGTTGGTACGAAAAGGTCACATATCATGTTCTTGAAAAGGAACGAAGGGTAGAATTTACATATAAATAAACATTTATGATGTAGGCTGGGAAAATGATCTTTTCCTCCTTGAAAGCCGCCACAGACTGATATCATGTATTTCGTCAACACTAACTTTTGTCTCCACAGTTGTCAGGTTTGTTCAAAGGCTGTGGTATTACCTGATGTAACATTTTTAAAATGAAGTAGTTTGAAATTGACTGTAAAAGTCAAACCGCTATTTCTGTAGTAATAGGAGGATTGCAACTGAAGTAATTTAATGCAGTGCATCATCTGCTCAGAGCCCCCACATGAAGGAGGCGAGCATGTTAGGAAGTACACAAAATGATTCAATTGATTGCTCCGTCAGGGAGTTATACATTTTAAAAGTTGTTTTGCTTTCATTTAGACTGATCAATCAAGTGAATTGTATATTCACAGCACTGCATGAGGTTCCCAGAGGAAAGTGGGCCTAAAATGACTGTTTATTGCATTGCATTCATCTAGGAAGTGAAGATGTAGGATTTAATTTTTTTTAACATGTAGTTTTATCAGGGAAGAGATACAAAGCTGCCAAAGAAATACTTACTGAGCTGTCTCTTTGTTGAAGCATAACACTGTCTCTCCTTCAGTGTCATTCTGTTTTTTTTCTCATTTGAAAGCACTCACTCAAGTCTGAGAGGCTCCTAATGTGGAAGATTCTTTAGAGTATATTGATTTTATCCACCACTGCAGGCAATTGTTTGATTTACTTGTGAAGGCTTGCCTTGCACCATATGCCATTTATGTAGCATTTAACTACATGTATTTATCAGTGTCAGATATTTACATTTCCTCATGCTGAACCACCCACACAATGAATGAATATGAGGGTAGAAAACCCTGTGCCAGTTATACTTGAGATATTGAATTGGCTATGAAATGCTGAAAGGCATTGTTAAAAAGACAAAACACACTCCCCCGGAGGGTTCAAGTGATGAGTGTGCTCTCGCCACCTCGAATAAAAAATGGACCTTATAAAAATAGGTGGACTGGTTAAAGTTCAAGGCAGTTTGATTGTAGTTTGCAACGTCTCAGGGTAGAAAAAGCCTATGGAAACTTGGAAATGTGACTAACTCTCAAAATGGATTGGAAACCAGGAGAAGTTGGTATGTTAAGTGGCATAGACTCGTGATGCATGCAAGCTCCTCTGAAAACTCCATGCCTGTCCTCTGATGAGATTTAAACACTGCGCAACCAACCTGTTTATCATCTACAATTTATCATTGATATAAAAATGTACTTTAAGGGGATTTGTGGCTTGTCTCTATCACAACCCTCCTTTAGCTTGTTGATAGAGTGGTATATCACTGCCAATAGAGAACTACTTACCCCATATCTCCTTCTGAGCTGCCTCCACACAGAAATGCGGAACCACCCAGACATGAAATGTCACAAACTCATTTGTGATATTTTTCTCTTAAACTGAACATGCAATAAAAAACTAAGTAAATATGGTCAGAATAAATCCAGTGCCTGTATAGCTGTCCTTTTTTGTGTATTTAATTTCACACATATTTGCACCGGGAAATTACATTTTACTTATCTTATAGAGTGGATGACCACAGGTAAATAGTCTACTGTATTCCTGAATTTTCCCTTGGATATTGAAACATGAAAATACACAGGACGTTTTCTGACTCCGATGCTTCTCACAGGTCTATTGCTCACACACACACACACACACACACAGAAACTGTGTTTTAGAAAAATAAAACAAAACCACCATCAAAGTCATAAGCAACTCCGTTACACTAGCAGATGAGTAGATTGACAATACCTTTAAAATATTTTTTAAGGTTAGGTAACAATGGCAGCCTTAGTGAAGTATACAAATAAAATGTGACAGTGATGGCATATACATAGTGATCTAATTACAGATGGACACACACAGAGCAACGGACACCTCCAGCAGGGTTGTGTGGAGGTGTAAATGTGTTTATTTGTGTTTAAGAATGTAACTGCAGTGAAAAATGTCAGAAAATAACATTTTATATCTCTGCTTCCTTGCATCACCCCTTCTCTTCATTCATACTCTAGCTGGCTCAACCACAGCTGCTTTCTCTCTCTCTTATTGTCACACCTCTTTAATATCACAGGTGCCGGAAAGACTTTGAGTTTCAGTTTAGGAATTGTGACATCTTTCAAGATGGAGCGCTGAATTTTCATGTCACAAGCTGGAGGATCAAGGAGCCAAGGAGGCATGATAATTTGGGAATTGGGAAAGACCTTTGGTCTCCAATGTAACATTATTTTGCTTCATAAGCCAAACCCTGCATCTCTCCCTGCTGTCTATGATTTCTATGTAGAATAGGAAAATCACACTTCCTGGTGGTGAAGAAATAATTCCTTGAAGGTCCAATTATGTGGCTGGCTCCAATAAGTTTATTTCACTGTGCAGTGGAGACAGAACTTACAGCAAGGGTGTAGAATTTGAAAACCAAAATAGGTTTGTGGCCATCATTACAGAGGGACAGGTAACACAAGCTAAACAAAAGGTATGGTCTGCATCCCAACTCGCAAGTCCATCTGAGTGGATTTACATATGTAGGCTCAATACACCAGCAAAAGGTGATTTGGTTAGTCAGGCTGCGACATCTTACGGGGCTGGTCTGGGCTCTACGACAAAAGGTTAATTGATTTAGATCTGTTAATGAATGTAATTAATGTAAAACAGTTCCAGGTCAGCAATTCTACACTGAATTGTAAAAAAGAATCTTGACATATTTTGTATGGGACATAGGGTTGCCCATTGCCATAATGGCTTTCACACCTTTACTTTTCTCTGCACCATATGAGCTGCTCCCTGCATTGAACACCACTGATCACAGTAAAGTGTAAACATATTTTACTGGTGCTTGATTCATTCTAAAGTTGATTGGAGTTATTCATTTTCAAGACAAAGATGCAACAGTTGCCTTTAAAAGTGACAAGATTTTCTTGGTCTTCACTCTTCTTCGAAGTGATGATCCTGAAGAATTTCCCTCCTGTTATCCACTGGTAACCTTCTAAGCCTTGACCCTAATTATACCAGACCAGATATTCAGGGACTGAAAGATGAGATTGCTTCTAGATGACAAGGCATTTATAGGTGAGAAAACCATGCTATGCCATGCCAACACCTTTGTCATGGGATAGCAGTCCACCATAAACAAGGCAGACGTGCATGGGGGAATATCTTCCACCATATGTAGGAGCTGTGTCTAACAACAGATGCAGGTCGACAGCCGAACATATGCACCTAATGCAACTACTGCATTAATGATGAATAATAATTGCTGTAGTGGTGAGCATGTGAAAATTATGATGACCATTATTGCGAATCACAGCAACATGAATAAAGATCAATTACAGGTGCATTAAAGCTTTTTCCTCAAAGCCTCAGAGACTAAGGTTGAAGGACAGAGGAGGTGTAATCCATCGTTCTCTGTCTGCCCCACCAGCCAATAGCAGTTAATGTGCAGTCAAACTGACAGCTTGTGGTTAGGCCCTCTCTCTACAGAGTTTCAGTCACATGCCCTAAAATTTATCTCAGAAGAAAATAGCAGAGCACTTTTGTAGTCAATAATTCTGAGGTTTTGACATGTTCTGACTCATTCTTCTGTTCACCCAGTGTAGGGATTACCGTTGAAATTTTAATTCAAACTAAATGTCAACTTATGAAACCTACCTACAGAGGCTTATAAACACTCTTTCCTGATGTAACTTAACGTCAGTTTGAAGCGACTTAAGTGTGATTGGTACTGTAAAGTTATGTTGTATAGATTTATGTCAGCCTGTAATGTTGGATTTGGACTCAATTTCACAAATAAAATGGCGAGTAGGTTTAATTTTAATATCTACAGTGCTCCATCCATGTTTTATTGGTTAATTGTTGTAACAATAAAATCGTTTAACCATTTAGTATAGAAAATGTGTATAAACAGCCACGTCATTTTGTGTTGATAGCTAAATATTATTAAAAATCTACACTAGCACCAGTGTGCTAACACAGGCTCTGCAAAAATCATTAATTTAACAGAGGACCGTACTCAGCCCCGGCTGACACCCAGGAGAGAAGTTCTGCTGCTTTTAGTAGAAACCATACATGCTAGGATATCTTTCTGTGAATGGGCCAGAAACTACACATATCACAGTGACAAAAGCACAGGTTTCACTAATAATAATCAATTGGTTTCATAGTCTTGGTAATACATGGCTCACTGGGGCACTTGAAGAGAACAGGGTGAATGCTGCCTTAATACACAGGCTTACCAGGGCTTAAATCCCAGACCTTGGGCCTCAGGTCTCTGAATGACTACCAAGGGCCCTGAGAGACATGAGCTTAAAAAAATTTTTAAATATACATAATGTAAATTATCAGTCCTGGCCAGAGGAAAGTAATTGGCTGGGCATTTGTTTTTTACAGGCAGGCTCTGACAATCAAAGTCATTTTATTCTTACTTTTTAATGCAGCAACGGATTCATTTTGAAAAGTTCAATATTATGTAGGTGTGTATGTTAAAGGACTACCATAAAATGATATGCTAATTTACTGTATATTTTAACGATAATAGTTGAAATTTGGTTCAGTCGATATAATTAATTGTGACCTGAAAGTGTATCCTATTATTCGTAAGACTGGCAAAGTACGCTCCATTGACTGAACAAGGACATGCACTATGGTCTGGAGGGACATCCAAGCAAGTAAATTAACCTTAAGTTGAGTTTAGAGTTGGCAAACCTAATTACATGTATGTGTAATAGCGTATACGTATAAAGCGTATATATGCTCGAGAAGGTAACTGGTAGTACCCACTGAGAAACCAGAAGCTAGAACCCCTTTACAGTACATTAGTGTAATAAACACTAAGTTTTGTAATGTATAATTAATTGCCAACATATGGTACATATCACACACTGCAACACAGCCAACAGATACCAAACCCTCAGTGGGATTGAGAGACAACGGGAGCAACGGCAGACTGATTTCTGACAAAGTGATCACCATTTTTAACAAGCTGCTGATGCTGGTGTTCCGGTTGCTCATTGTCCAAATGAAAAATGCAACGATCGCCTATCCGAGGTGCACATGTTGCACATTGTAAGGAGTCTTTTCTGCAACGGATCTCTGTGAGCAGGAGGGAAAAGAACAGATGAGGATTGGAAAAAAAACCACAGGAGGTCCCGCCCTCCCCTGCCAAGAATGTTATGAACTTGTCTGGGAGACGGAGATGTAGGTCCCATGGCTAATACAATATTTATTATTCTCGTTGTACCAGCTGTAGACACAAACAATGTATAATGGATCAAATATCTTTGCTAAACAGTGCTCTCATAACCTTCACCTTGAGGGTGCACACTAGCTGTTCCCTTTCAAGCACTTCCTTAATTGCATGTGCATGTCACCAGGCAGCAGGTTGGGGATCATACCGGTCAAAGGTCTTGGTTATGCTGTGAGTGTACAAATGAAGGGTGTGTGTGTGCACATCTTCCAAACCCACTTTTGCCTGAAGTTAAGTGTGCATCTTCAAAGGCATGGAGAACTTGTTTTGAACTACAAGCAGGTTTGCTTTCTCCCATCCTTTGTTCTGCTAATCATCCCATGGGCAGGCACCGTCCATAACAAAGGATGGAACAACAAGCCGTTATCTTGTGAGAAAACAGGAAAGTAGATATCCCCATTGTGCATAATTTAGCGCTGCTCCCATTTCTATTCACCAGTCGTCAGAGAGAATCAGGCTCTACATTTTGAACAAGGGAGAACGAGAGGCAGGAGGTTTGAAGGGGGGGGGGGGCGGGGGGGGGGGGGTAGAACATTGCATTTTTTGGTACATCTTTATTGTATAGCATGATAGATAAGCCGATTTTGGTTGTACACGGAGTGCGCCAAAGCCTCAAGCTTCATGTCATCATAAGTTATTAGAAACTGAAGCTGCTGGGCTGAAGTTTAGATGTTGAGAGACTGAACCGTTCAAATACAAAAAACGTCAAGTAATTTCATACTGTTGGAGCAGATTTCGCTCCAAACTCCATGCAGATTCATTAGGCATGTCATGGTGTTTCCAGCAGGCTTGTGTGCTTCAGATAAGGTTCTAACATTTGTGACTTGTGTGTGTATGGGTGTGTGTGTGTGTGTGTGTGTGTGTGTGTGTGTGTGTGTGTGTGTGTGTGTGTGTGTGTGTGTGTGTGTGTGTGTGTGTGTGTGTGTGTCAGGGAGAGAATGAGATTAAGAATGAGAAAAGGAGTACCAGTGCAAGTGAAAAAGATTGAATCCAAAATTTACCTATGGCAGGTCGCTGCACGTTGATTGACTGGGAGAGTAAAGCAGCAATACTCAGTCACTAAGCCAGCCCTGCCTGCCTCACACACACACACACACACACACACACACACACACACACACACACACACACACACACACACACACACACACACACACCATATTCTGACACACACAACCACCAACACCTCCTTTCCCAAAACCCCCACACCAAGGACAGCTTTGAGCTTCACCAAGGATCCTACGTTAGCAGACAGTGCCAAGATGTAAAAAGGAAAACATGCATACACTTTCATATTGTATACAGCATATAAAGTATATGCATGCATAAGGTACACACAGGTATGCAAATGCACATATACTAAATAGCCTATACTCTCCCAACAGCCCAAAGGTATGCATATGTGAAAACCTCCTCTGTCCTTCCTTGTGACATTCAGGTAACTGCAGAAGATGCAAACTTGCCACCTTGTGGTGAAATTTGCTCTTATGAATGACAAATATGTCACCCTCATGATTCCTATGAATCCTTACAGGTCAATAACTGTATGGGGGGGGGGGGGGTATCTATAAATCTAGAATTAAGGGCATAGCAGCCTTAAATGAAAGGCCGGTATCGTAACAGGAGACTGCAGACTTTATTCAGCCCTCCTCCAACTTTTTTCGCCCATTCATTACTGTGTCTTCAGAAACCTATGAGTTACGTCACAGAGACGCCGTCCATATTTTATACGTATATTCCTATGACAATGAAATAGAGATATTAGGCAGAGTTGTCAGAACGTGGCCAAAGCCATGTTTTTTTCCGCGGTTAACATTATTGTCTGTAAGCCCTCAATATCTTAAGCTCTGAATACAGTACAGTTATCCTCAGGCCCATGTGTGTTTACTGCCACTGCAGGAATTCTTGTCAGCGTCATTTTGTTTTTTACCAGTGCTTATCAGATGTGCTAATGCTAGCTTAACAAGCTGCTATGTGTGGCTATGTGACCACTTTCCTTATTACTCCTGTCTAATCTCTAAACTAGAAGTGTAACCATTGTCTACTATAAGTAACACACTGACTATGGGTAAGAACTTCATACAACCCCATTGCTAATCAAGCAAAGAACTAAGCATTTACTTTCTGAAAAATGAAGGTAGAACTAAATTGATGTTATTTTGGTCTGACTGTGTCATCCCCATTGTTGATACTACAGCATATTTTAGCTTCATCTTACTATAAGTGTCATTGCTGTTTGCTTGTGATTACAGTTGATTAATCTGTTCCTCCTCATTGGTTGAATTTAAAATAAGCAGGGTTACAATGCAAATATCTGCAATACAAAACCATCCCCCCACAAATCCATAACACAGCAGCTTGTTTTGTGGTAGATAATAGCAATTTGATGTTGAAAATGGACATAGTATTTATTGTGCACTTTGAGTTTGAGTCAGTCGACTCAAAAGCAGCAAGGAAACAAAGTATGCAGCTGAAACATGCTTTTGCTAGAATATCAATTTATACCTCACTTTCAATTGAACTCTCAATGTCAAAGCACTGCCGTTTTGGGTTGTAAATAGTGACAGAATTCTAATAAACAATCTGCCACGCTTCACCCCGTGTTAATAACCAACTTTCATCTGGTGCCAATCTTAATATAAAACTCCAATTATCCAAGTCTTTACTGGAGTGGAAAGGCTTCTCCATCCTTGCTGGATAAGTAGAACAACACCAATCCACATTCACACTGAGCTGAAATCATTTATCTGCTCTCTACTTGCTCCACTGCTCTTTCTTTTTTTTCTTTTTTTTTGCTATAACGGAGGCACCTTGCAAGGCTACATTCGTTTTATGTGTTTTAGCTTATTGTCATATTGTTAGTTCTCCATCTGACCTGATTGATGCTGATTTCTGAACTGCTTGTTTTTGGAAACTCCAGTTGAAATGTGACACAATGAAAAAAACGAGTGTTTGATAGTTTAAGTCCAAATCCATCTACTTCTCTCATCCATTGAAGATAGTGTCTCCCTGCCTCGGGAATCATCACTGGTGCTTGACAAATTCATTTTGGCAGTGGGATAGTTGGACTGTGGAAACATTTGTGTGTGTTCTTACTTTGCCTATCTTTGGAGTGTAAAACCCTACAGTGGTCTGATTTTGTATGTGATGGTGAATTTATCATAATTAATCAAATCACAACAAAAATCTCTGGTTGCACTGTATATTGCACTGCACTGTCCATACTGCAGTGGTCTGCTGGGGAGGTGGAATCACAGACAGAGCAAAAAGACTTATCATACTGGTTAAGAGGGCTAGCTCTGTCTTGGACTGTCCTCTTGATTCCATAGAGGAGGTGGTTGAGAGAAGGATGTTAGCGTCATGGACAACACCCTCACCCCCTGCATGAGACTGACGGGGCTCCTTCAACAAAACACACACTGTAAGACAGAGTGTTGCTTCAGAACCTTTATTCCAAACAGACTTTTAATCTGAACATAACATGATGTAATATAACTAGGGGTGACCCCGAATAGTCGACTATTAAGCAATGTGATCCGAGGAGCCTGATTCGGCTGCCAATGTCCCAGTGTAATCGTTGCAAAATGTGGTTATGAAAGAATGCATTATTCAATTCTGGCTCTTGGGGTGCTGCATGTCTGATTTTACATATAGATGCTTGGTTTCTCCCAATAAACAATGATAAATAGCCTATTTGGTTATAAATATAAACCTATTAACAATTACTGTTGCTAGAAATGTGAAAATAACTCATATGCTTTTAATCTATTTACTTAGTGTGCAGGAATAACCCCCCCTCGTAGACTAAGTTGTACTATCCAAGATCCAGCACCGTCAGAGCACATCTTTGCTGGGTTTTAAATCTATCTTTGCGCCAGAAATACAACAGTCTGCTCCTGTTTAATCATTAGCATCATCTCATTTGAATATTTGCCCATTTGTTGTTTTTGATTATAGAGGTTCAATCAGACACAGTCTGACACAGCACCATGAATGTGAAACTACAGTTCTAAATATACATCAGTTATTGTCAAAGAAAGATAAAAAACAAAACACATACAACAATACTTTTAATAAGATGCCCTTATCAGAAATCACATCTCTAAGTAACCCTCTGCCTGACACGCGTGACCGCGCAGCACTGGAATCATGTGCAGCCGCCGCTGTCTGCTTCATGTCCATGGCTCATGAGCCAAGAAAAAAAAGATTAGTCGACTATAGGCAAGACGTGGCGAATCAGATCCGACTATGAAAATTTTTAGTCGCGGACACCCCTAAATATAACATAACATAACATAAGGTTACGTAACATAACATTATCTAACTTTTGCAATTGTAATTTATTTATTATTTATTCAAATATAGTGTATTTTTGTATCTTCCAAGTTCAATATCACACACTACTACACTTATAGGTGCAATATAATCTTCTTTGTACAATTTGTACAAGTGGAAGGTATATATAGTGTATATACAAGCTTATTTCAGTTTATTCTACTCTGTATTTATTTGTGTTTATATAATTTTTATCAGCCACATTTTCCCTTTGCTTTTGAGTTGCTGGAATACAAAAAAAAACCAAACAACAAAACAAACAACACACCCAAGGAAATTCCATCTAGGCAGCAAAAAGATGCATACATGAAACAACACAATCCTCACCAAGAAATACATAAAAAAAGAGCACACACTTTAGCAGAAATACAAACACAACATTACAAACCACAGCACAAAATAGATACAAAACTGAACAAAATATGCCAAAAAGTACATACACAATATCACAAAATGCATACAAACCAGCACAAAATGCACAAATACCATATACTGTATGAAACAGCACAAAATACACAGTAAGACTGTGACATCTCTTTCAAATGTAAATTAATTTAAAATGATCTCATTATGCAGTTTGAGACATGTGCATAGTCCCACATATCGATCCCCAGCATTAAAATATGTCTGTCCAATTAATGGTTTACTTAAGCCTATAGTTCCCCTGTGTCATTCAGGGCTCAGGATATGAATATTGTGTCTCAGGACAGTAATTTTGTGTGTGTGTGTGTGTGTGTGTGCGTGTTAAATAGTTGTCTAACTTCTATAGCCCAGTTCAGAACATTGCAGGTAATCGTTGCAGTGGTGTTAACTGACCCTTCTCATTTCGACTCAAACCAGCTGATGGTGTCGCTTGTGACTCAGTTGGTCAAGTCTCCAGCACTTACATTGTCAGCTGGTCAAAATGGCAGTTTTCGAGAGAGAGAGAAAATAAAACTGTATTCCCGTTGTTTTATCACTACTAGAAATGCAACTGCAAGTATCTCACTATCTCTGTCATTTATATTTCATGATGCTGATCATATTCTGCTACTAAAAAAGCCTGAAAAGTCAGAAGTGAGAACGGAAGTATCGAGAGTTACCATGGAGATGATACACCGTCTTGTCTCTTTGTATCGGTAATGAGTAGGAAGCAAGAACCTTGCAGACCTGTGCAATTTCAACTCATCTTTGGTCTGAACTGGGATTATTATTTTACTTTGATACGTTATTTCTGTTATATTATATCCCTTATTTTAACCTCCATTATTTTATATTTAGATTATCATTTCATTTTTTAAGCCGTGATCTTCTCTTTCTCTTTAATACATTTATTCAGCATTGTTGGAGGGAGCATGACACAAAATTTCCGTTGCCAATAGTAGTTGTGCATTTGATAAATAACTTAAACTTGAATGATGTACTTTCATATAAACATCGGAAGAGGGTTCTCTAAGTGAATGTAGCCACGCTTCAAAAGACGCCTATACTTGAATGAAACAGTAAAACAATCAGATTCAAATGTCAAGGCTTCCTCTAAGTCTCTCTTCAGTCTTATGGCAGGTAACAAAGATTACAATAAGTATGCAGCACTCAGTCAGCTTCAGTGCCACAAGAAGGCACATTGGTTTTATGTGGGGACAAAAGCTTTTCTCCATAAAAGAACATTATGTGAGTAGCCTTGTGAATATAAAATGGCATCTGAGAAATGTCTGAGAGGCAGATGCTGGCATTGATTTTTAAAGAATTTCTGTAAATGGCGTAGTGTCATATTTTGCAAACAGGGACATTCAATCTAATGTAACCAAATGTAATAAATGGCTGAGTAAATGGAAAGCAGCAAAGTAGAAAAAGTAGATTCAAAAGACCTTTTATCTTTTGTTACTTTGCCGATTTGTGACCGTGCAGATTGTTCTGAAAAGAGAGAGAGGGAGAAAGAAAAATAAAGAAAACCTCCCCTGTCCCAAGCGTAGGAGTGTAAGGCTTTGGGCTGTTTTCTGGCTTCCTGCCGTTGCCATTGCAGTGGCACAGCTGCCACCTGAGATATTCCACACATGACATTTATCCAGGGGAGGGCATTGACAGATGCTTCAAAGCAGCTTTGTGGCACGGCCAAGAAAGGCCCCTCGTCACATTAGATAAGGCAGTGGACTATCATATTAACCTGTGTGTGGCGCTGCCATGTTGAAAAGCACATAGGACCAGCCAGTGCACGCCTTCCTTGCCTACAGCAAGCGGCACACGGCCCTGGCATGGAAGGAAAAGAATACACTGCATGACAAAATGCTCATCGCCACATGCACTCAGGTGTTAACATGGACAGGTTGGCTGTTACTGCCAGCTAAAGTGGGTTACAAGCCGTCAGGCTGCATTCTCTGAGGTGTGGATGAAGTATATAAACTTGATGATGCATGTTTTCCATGCATTCCATGATTACACTGTACTTACTCAGTGTACAGCTGATCATCTGTAGCATCATCTGTTGTTAGGAGCATCCAGTCTGTAATAAAAACTAAGCTCAACCCTGTTGAGTCAAGTAAAGTATTACACTTCCACACACTACTTTTGCTTAGTCCATAGGGTTGAAGCTTGTGGGCTTAAAAGCAAAAGATAGTTGGTTTTGGTTGTGTTAAATTGTGTTCATGGTTAAATGGTCTCCAATGTTTCTCATTCAGTATTCAATATGAGTAAAACTAGAAAGCTTGACAGAGCAAATATGATTGGTAGCTAATAAGTACTCTAGTACTCCTTTCTTCCTGAGGTAATCACCATCAAAGCAGCTTGCAATACGTCAGTAGCGTCAAATTGCATGTTTAAAGTTGAAATTTTGCTGTTATAGATGTGAGTTGTGTAATCCATCATACTGAATATTAAAGAGCAACTTAAGAGAAGTGCTTTTTCAACCCGTCCTCACCCGAACTCGTCATGGTGCCATTTTGTCAGGACCCTTTGCCATCACTTGGCAGTGCGTGTTAATTCACACAAAAATATGTGGTTACAGTATGTTAAGGCAAAAAAAAGCACTTGTTTGGGATTACGAAAAGATCATTGATGTGGTTGAAATAAATGCGTTTGTAACGTAAAAACAATGACACATTGGGCATGAATAGTTGTCTCCTGGGTGAAAATCTGGTGTTTGTTTGACTCATCCACAACCCCAACCTACCTTATTACGCAGTTTTCCACAATTAATCCTGGAGCACTTGCTCTGTGCATCTAATATCACTGCATGCCCAGTGCATTTGGCAGTGGCAAACTCCATGGTCAGTGACATAAATGTCTGGTGTGGTCATAGGCGCAACACACTTTCACTTTCAACCAGAAAGGGCATGTAAAATTGTGCTTTGTAGCCTGGTAAAATTCTACTCTTCAAATTAAAGGATAACTCTGTGAAAGGCCCATTTTTTGACAATCGGAAGTGCCATAACACTGACTTAAAACACAACTATTTTATCTTCAAACTTCTTATTTAAATCTTCATTTTTGTTTGGTAAAGTAACATTATCTCTGCATGGCAGTTTAATTGCAGATAGCTTTGAAAAGTCTCCTTTTCATTACCAAAGAAAATGCAACATTTATCTTGGATTTTCAAAAAAGACTGTTTTTGGATTTAAAGAGATTAAAAAAAAACAGCTTGAGTGCAAAAGGGGCAAAACTATGATCATTTTAACTTCTCTTAATCGGCTTTTCTTTCCTCACAAGAACTACTTTTTGTCCTGGAGTACAATTAGATATATTGGCATGACATGTCGACTTTATGACGTCAGTAGATTGGCAGCCATTGTGAGTCAGCAGTAATCACTCGGTAATCAGCCTGACTTGGAATTCCAACTTAAACATTCCCTTTCATTGCAATTTTACCTATCGGAATTTGGAAGTTACCGATTTCCTTCAACAATGGAACACAACATAATCAACAATGACACGCTCCACCTGAGCAGACCAAACGCAGCTGACTGTTTAACGGATACACCACCTAAATATGCAGACACATTCGACCAGACAGACTGTAAAAGACCAGGGTGCAAAGGCTAGCCCTGCATAGGAGGCAGGTGGCGAGATAGTGTCACAGTGTCCGACGACGCTCAGAAGATAGGCTCCCTCAAGGTAAATGCAAATTTACAGGATGAGCATCTGCTAACACTGGAGGCCTCCTGTGCCGCGGTAACAGAAAGCAAAAAGTAGTGTCCCAGAGCCAGTGCAATAACATCAGCGTGATTGGATTACCAGAATCTATTGAAGGTCCGCGGCCTACAGCCTTCTTCGCAGAGCTAGGTTTTCAGGGAAGGCTTCCTGGAACCGCTGGAGTGTGACAGGGCTCTCAACACACTAGCTCCAAAACTGAAGCCGTCATCATCAGGCTGCACAGGTGCCAGGTGAAAGAGAAAATCATACGCAAAGCCCCCGCCAGGAGAGGCCAGCTACAATACAGAGGGTCTCTTATCGCCATCTACGAGGACTACGCCCCGGAGGTGGTGGAGCAGCGGCAGAAATACAGAGAGGTGATGTCGGAGCTTTATAACCTGGGCTTCAGACCTGCGCTGTTGTTTTCCGCGAGGCAGGAAAAGGCTCTCAACGGTTACCGAGGCGAAAGCCTTCATAAAATCCACCTGCACAGAGGTGCCCTGATGACCGCGGGAGAGCTGTTGCTTTCACCACAGACGAGCCGCTGTCATGTTGTCTGGATAACCGCAAGTTGATGTGGCGCTGACTGTGCAGCTGTGCTATGACAGCCCTGCACTGACCAGAGTTAATATATTTTATATTATTTTTAGACCGCCTCGTTAACAAGTCCTGACAGGCTGCCGATTTTCTGTCTATTAGTTTTGAACAGGACTCGCTAAGTGGTAATTTTAACACACTGTGGACATGTTGACTCGAGGTCCGGTGTTTTCTGATACTTTTTAAATTACCATTTCTTCATCCTGTTTTTGTGCCTGCTTACACTGTTATGTGAATTCAGTTTGTCTTTGGTCGGCCTTCGTGCCAAGTACTAGAAGCTCGTCTGCGTGTGGATTTCAGTTCGTTATTATATTATTATTATTTCTTTCACAGCTTTATTTAATTTTATTTAAACTTTTTATCACCCACTGCCACAGTGTTATCTGAAGTATTCTTGTTCTCTGTTTGGTCAAAGGGCTTTACTGAAGCCTGACACTTTTTTTTGATGTGCAGAGGTGACCTATATCGGTACTGCATGCACGCAGGGTGTTTTATTCTTTACTATTATTCTCACGTGACTTTAAGAAGACTGTTTGTTTAGGGAGGAGACCCCGGATGTTTTTGTTCTGCTTTATGTGCATTTGGGCCCTTCTTTTTTCTTTTTTACCCTTCCACCCCACTCTCTTCCTCCACTACTACAGATTACATTAAGGTCATGCAGTGTCATTCTAACTTATTATTATTGTTCCTATGGCTAATGCTGTAAAGACAGGTACTGGAGTGCTTCTGATTTCCTGGAATACTAAGGCAATGAACAAAGAGATCAAAATCAGTAAGGTCCTGACACAGTTGCAGCACATTCAGGGGGATGTGATTTTTTCTGCAGGAAACACATCTTAAAACAGCCGACACCTCATGTATTAAGATGGTGGGGATGAGCCACTTATTCCACTCGAAATTTACAGATAGAGTTAGAGGGGCAGCTATCATCTTTCATAAAAGGGTTCTGTTTGAGCCAACAAATGTAATCCTAGATACTGATGGCCGCTATGTCATAGTTTCGAGCATACTCCAGAACACACCAGTCGTCTTAGTTTCGGTTTATGCGCCCACCTGGGACGATGAACAGTTTTTTACAAGGCTATTCGCCAAAATCCCAAACGCTCAGCGCACAGTCATCACATTATCATAGGCGAATACTAACCTCCTCGACTGTGTGAATGCATGTGAATATCACCCAATAGTCACTTCTGACCACTTTCCTATCACAGTTGGTCCATGTTCACCATGGAGGTTCAGTTCACACTTACTGTCGGATAGTAAATTTAAAGATTTTGTTGCGACTCAAATCCGCTCTTACATAGAGTTTAATGACACCCCTGATGTCAGCAGCGGCACTCTGTGGGAAGCACTTAAAGCTACTGTTCGAGGACAAGTGATATCTTATATTTCTCTTCGTATTAGGGAGACATCCATTCTTCAACACCAGAAGGCTGCTCAACATCATATTCTCACATGGATCAGACACTTTTGAGGTTGTAGTGGCGCTAGATGCGGAGAAAGCCTTCGACCGGGTAGAGTGGGGCTTCCCATTTCATATTTTGGAGAAATTTGGCTTTGATTCTATTTTTTTTTCTTGGGTCAAGCTTCTGTATGTAACTCCCTCTGCAACTGTAAACACTAGAGGCGTCTGTTCAGCATGTTTCCCTCTCAGGCGTGGGACCAGGCAGGGCTGTCCAACATAGCCATCGAGCTGTTAGCCATCTGGCTTAGAACCCAGAAATGACTTTGAAGGCATCACTCGTTTTGGCCTGGTCCATAAAAACTCTCCTTATACGCAGATGACCTTCTCTTATTTATTTCAAACCCCACAACCCCCCTCCCGCCAGTTTTATCGGGGTATAAATTGAATATTCAGAGGAGTGAGTTATTCTTTATCAACAACTTGGCGAGATCACTCCCATAATCCATATTCCCTTTTAAAGGAGCTGACGAGGGGTTCAAGTATTTGGGGGTGTTTGTCACCAGCTCCTTCAAGGAACTTTTTCAAAAGAACTTCCAGCCACTATTGGATAAATGCAAGTCAGACTTGTCTAAATGGGCAGGCCTCCCCCTGTCCCTTGCAGGCCGGGTTAATCTTATTAAGGGCGCACTCACACTGTCTGTCCGTACCGTGCCCCGGGCTTTAGGATACCTGCCCCCCGCGGGCCAGGCCCGTTTGTACTCACACTCCCTGGGCCTCGCGCGAATGCTTCTTGCCTGTCTGTACTTCATCACGCCGTAACACGTCACACGCATTGATCGACGTCATCGCGATGCATCGCTTTGTTTACAAATCTTTCCATAGACTTCAGAGTTTTTGTGCTTCTTGTCCAACTGTTTTTGAATATTTTCATCCGACCAAATCTGCTTTTTTTTCTATGTCCGAACAAGCGCACATAAAATGACGTCAGAGCCGCCATAGGCCTTGTGCTCATGCTCGTAGACGTGCGGACGCTCGAGCTCGTACATGTGCAGACGTGCTTTACAAAAGCCCACCTCTCCCAAACTGTCTGTGGCCAGCAAGCGGGCCGCAGCTAAGCGCGGTGCGGTTGCAAAATAAACCAGCCTGTATCAAAAAACCTATTCTTCAACTCCCTAAACCTGAGGATGGACTAGCACCCCCTAATTTCTGCCACTACTTCTGGGCTTGCAACATTAATAAACGTTTATATTGGCTCCGTGGTGAAGTTGCAGACACCTGTCCGCCATGGGCTCATACTGAGATAACATCTTCCACCTGCTCTTTGCACTCTACGATTTGCTCACAGCTCCCCATAACTGCCCACAAGGTCTCATCATCCAGTTGTCATGAATTAAATTAAAATTTGGATCCAGTTCAGCTAGCAGTATAGCTTGCAATGTGCTTCGATCCTTGCCCCAGTTTTGAACAATTATGTGTTTCTCCCTTCCTGCACCGACCCTGCATTCCGCATATAGTCAGATAAGGGCCTCTAAACTCTAAAGGACCTGTACGACGAAGGGGTTTTTGCATCCTCTACATCTTTGTCGGACAAATACAGCCTGCCTAATAGCCACTTTTTTCGGTACCTTCAAATGAGACATTTTAACCAAAAGCAAATCCCACATTTTCCGAACCGCCCCCCCTGAAGGTGAGATAGACCAATTCCTGTCTCTCAACGTACAACACAAATGACTGATATATGTCATTTATAATAAGATTGCTCTTCTGCGCCCAGTTCCCCTGCCTCACCTAAAAATGCATGGGAAAAGGATTTGGGGGTAGACATTACTGATGACCAGTGGAGGGACATTCTGAAACTGGTCCACTCATCTTCGATTTGTGCCAGGCACGGCCTATTACAGTGGAAGGTGCTTCATAGAGCCCATTTCACCAACGCTTAATTGGCTAAGATAGAACCTTGTCACAGGGACACTTGTAACCGCTGTAAGCAGTTCTCAGCCGACCACGCACACATGTTCTGGACATGCCCAAAGCTTGCTGAATTATGGTCTGATATATTTCAAACCCTCAAACAGGCTCTTAACACAAATTTGGAACCCAATCCCCTGACTGCTCTTTTTGGGGTCCCTCTGTCTTAAAATCTGCCCATTACTACACCACATGTCGTGGCCTTTATCACCCTGCTCGCCAGACATAACATTCTCCTTAAATGGAAACATTTTTCTCCACCGATTCATAATAGTTGAATCCGTGAAATTTTGCAATGTCTCTGGAGAGGTTAAGGTTTTCACAGAGGGGATCTTCGACAGCATCCCACAAAACCTGGGACCCACTGCTGGCTTTTATTAGCAATAGTATTATTGTTATTCCTGA
Organism: Echiichthys vipera; assembly: GCF_963691815.1. Lineage (NCBI taxonomy): Eukaryota > Metazoa > Chordata > Actinopteri > Perciformes > Trachinidae > Echiichthys > Echiichthys vipera. Next base: position 9,618,230 of record NC_139826.1, read on the forward strand.
CGATGGTGAGGACACTTCCCCCCCCCCCCTTTATTTATTTAATTTTTTTGTTGTCTTTCTCTATCTTGAATTACATTAATAACATTTGCTATTAATTTTAGCGTTTTTCTTTTTCTTTTACTTTTTTTTTTACTTTATCTTACTTTATCTACTTGTGTTACATGTTAGTTGGTTACTTGTTGTGTTTTTTTTTTTATTGTGACCGTGTCAGACATGGGTTGTTGGGAGGGATAGCAGGATTAATGTTGGGGTTTTTCTGTTTTTGTCTGTGTTTTCTTTTTTTTCACCTTAAAGCAGATGTACTGTACATGTGTTATACCTGTTTCTGTGTTCTGGTCTGCAATAAGCAATAAAAAAAATATTTTTTAAAAAGTGTCACTAACTATGTGGCACAATTCAATTTAGCGAGGGTATGTCACCGCAGACACTCAGGTCATATTTTACAGCAAAAGAGCAAATTCAAGTGCTTTCATTAGTGGGTCTTATGATCAATCACCATTGTTTTAACTCTCTCTTTGATAGATAGGAACTTCACAGACAATCAAGTAGATGGAAATCTTACAAACTAAATCTTATGTTATGCATAATTAAAGGCACGTCACTTTGAGTGACAGGTGGGTGCCATCACAAGAGACGTTTCATTCAGCCCCCCTCAACTCCACCTCTTTGCCCATTGTAGGATTAGCCAGGGGCAGGCGGAGTCAGGCACTGCCAAGATGGAGAACCCTAGAGCCACCCACCTTGAGCTTATTGTTGAAGATCTGTGGATGAAGTCATGGATGCAATGTCCATATTTGATTCAGTCTATGCTTATGATTACACCAGATTTAGTTCACGAACCTCTCTGTCATCTCCACCAACACCACACACCATATGTGTATTGCAATTACCGTGTAATTCAACAGACAAATCTGGTGTGTGTGTGTGTGTGTGTGTGTGTGTGTGTGTCCACACAAGCTGACTGCTGTTCTGGCAGTGGAGGTGTGGGTGGTGTGGGAGGTTGTTGGAGGTGTGTCAAAGTAAAACTAATCAATTTTGTCTTTATTTCCTGGCATTGCCTCCATCTGCCCTGCAGTCATGCTCCAACCAAGCGGCACAGAAGAGCCAACAACTCTCCAGCAATGCTCCAAACTGCTCCCAAGGCAGAGTGCACTAGGCGAGTGTTGGGTGCTGATCAAGAGGCAAAGTCAAGGCTCATCACAAGTTTCACTTCATTGTTTACCAACAGCCTCGCCTGACCTTTACAGGCAACTGTCTCTATTGATCACATGCGTACGTTCTGTCGCATCGTTCAAACCCTGTTTTGTTCGGGGCTGTTTGGAATGCCAGCTTGCATTCCCCTCCCAGACATAGCTCTGCCTGCATGTGCAGTGGAATGGTGAGGCGATGAAAAAGCCAAAGGTCAGAATGCCATTACTGCTGTTTCAAAATGTTCATAAACAAAGGTGTCGAGCGGAATCCAAACACCTCTGTTTGATATTAGCCAAACTGTTTCTTCCTAAATTAGAGTCATGTTGTTTTATTTATTCATTACAATAAAGTGCATGCCTTAGTTCCCTGTGGGATGGAGCCTTTATTTTGTACTTTCTTTTAAGAAAATATAAAAAAACTACAGCATTTTGATATTTTTTTCTCCTTGTGGAAACACACAAAAGCCACCGCTTCATTGGCAAAATAACTACTGATGACTGTAAAACCTAATTAAGCTATATCCTTACAGTATCATATGTGTAACCCAGCTATACAGACAGGGTTAGAATAAATGAATAGATTAAGTGAAAAAGTAAATTAAATATGGATTCCGCTTGTTGTTGGTATCAGCAAGATTCCATCGGGCCTGAAGAAACACAACCAATCAAAGCAGAGAAATCTCTGAGGCAATGTCAGTGACTGCTCGTGAACTCTGGTCAAACTGTCAAACTGCGCAGCACTGACCAAATATGAAACAAGATTCTGTTTGGCCCAAAACTGCCGTCACAGAAGCAGAGTAACATGATATGTTGCAGTAATTATAAATATCTGTCTCATGTAGTACTGTCAGGATATAATGATAGTTTAAGCAAATATGACAAAATGCTATTTTTGTTATTAAAGTCACCTACTGAACCTTCTTAATGATTATATTTTCCTAATTAAAACCCACAGTTGTGATCAGCCACTCTGATTTCTTTGTTTCACCAAGTCCTGCCCTGTACTAAAATTGACAAGTAGCATCGTCCAAGATGAAAAAGTGTGCAGAACAGACGGAAAAATATTTCCTTAAGCTCCCGAAAAAGTAAGATCAAATTTAAACAATTTTTTCGAGAAACAGTTATGTTAAGGTGTAACTTGGTGTTAATATTATTAACATTATCAACAACTTGAAATGCTTATACGTAAATGGGGAGTGGATAATCCTGAAGTTTGCTAGTAATTGCTAAAAGACACAAGGAATGAAATATAATTCATAGTTTATGCTCTGAGTTTCGAATTTGTATATTCTAACCTGAAAACAGGATTCACACATATGAATACTTTATCAACCTGTAAATAGCTCCAGACAGTACAAACAAGACCTTGATTCGTCTCTTTGTTTGAAACAGAGTGCTGTGCAATATTAATCAATCGGGTTTGGAAAAAAGCAGAAGATTCAAGACACCTTATACATATTCACCGCAGAAACACACTGTACAACACCCTACTCTGCTGTCTCAAAGTGTTTTTCTTTCAGCAACACAGCCGTCAATTGTTATGCATAGAGTGACACGACCTGCAGGCGTTGCTCAGATTCTTATCGTCATGCTCTCATCTGATGGGAATGCATGCTCTAACAAAGGCTGGTCTTCCTAGATTCTGCTCATATCTGCTTTTTAACAATTCCATCAGTGCCGGATAAGCCGGCTGGCAGTAAAGACGAAATGGCAATACATAGAGGGATCTGGGCAGCATCTGCTCACAAGAATGACCGATAGCGCAGTGCTGTTTGAATCATCAAAAAGTGGTTGAAAAGATGATGAGGGAGAGATAAAGCAGGCCATCCTAACATAGGTTCAGGTAGGGAAATGTCAACGCAATGGCTCAGTCACATCAGACGGAGATCAGATGTCCATTACTTGCGATTCTTAAGTTAGTATTTATAAGATTATGATTAAAGCATCTAAGGACATTTTTGCATTTACAGTTTATATATATATTTTTTCTTTTTATGTCCAAACCATCATCAGTCTGGCAGCAGATTAAAGTTGTATTTCCATAATCCTTCCTAATGTAGAGCTTCTTTATATTATCCAGACATAATCGTATTGATTGTATACAAAATAATATAAACAGATGACAGTAATGGTTAAATAATTCTAGACTGAAGCCCTAGGGAAGAAGGCAAAAGAGGAGACAGGGTAATATAATGAAGCCAGTTTAGCCTTGTGCTGAAACTGATGAATATATCTTTGTATATATATAGATTCACTGTATTAGGTTACATAGGTTAGATACAGTAATTAGCCTATGGCTGACATTCCAAGGCCTTGACCACTCAGGATAAGCTAGTTAACTTACTACTGACGTTCCAAGGTTATATGGTTGCTAATGATAGGAGAAAAGAAAAATGAAAAAAGCTTAAGACATAATATTTACACATTATTTCCTTATTAAGTTGATACGGCATTGTGGCTGCCCGATCCATACCAGAAACCTGATTTGTTCTACCCATATGCCTAGACGGTCAAGGTTTGGCATTGACCTTGAATGGTTAGGATTAGGAATGGGAGCTAGTAAATCAGGTTTCCGGTATAGTTCAGATAGTGACAGGGGTGTTAGCAAACAGTTGTTTGGAGAAACAGTAGCATTAGCTTGGAGTCCTATTTATGTTTTTTGCTGGGCAGTGGGTTTATCAAAACTTTGTTGCTGAAACAAGTCCCCTCCTGTGGGCAGAAACAACACTGATGAGAGCGGTGGGAGTGAACCGAAACAGTTAAGTTAGTGGCCACAAAATCAAACCAATGAGCTGAAATAAACTAAATGTAGTGATATGATCCATTGTTGCTTCAAAAATGTGGATCTGAGCAGTTTTAAAACCTACATGGTTGCCTAGAGACTCAGCATATGTAGGAATATAGTATAATATGTTTCCCAGATAAATTGCTCTATTCCACCATGTTGTTCAGTCAAACATTTTGAAACAACCTTTTCTGTTTTAGTTTCTCTAGTTTGATTGATTTTAATGTTTTCTGTAAAGAAAAAGCTTTAGATGGTACCACTGGACTCAGAGCCAAATAATCTCAATGCTTGGTGATGTAACCTGGCCGTGTTAGGCATTGCAGATGTATGCGTGCATTTTTATTTATACCACATTCCTTTGAGTGTGCTGGCAGTGTGTTATAAGCTGTCCAGCAGCAACCAGTACTATAATGTAGATTTTGACTCCTGAAAATCTTGAGCGTCTGGCCATTCAATGCCCTACACACACAAGCCACATCCAGAGTGACAGGCCACTCCCTGCAGAGCTGGGGAGGGTAATTGGCATTCAGGATCATCTGGATGAAAGAGAGGTGGCGAATTTCATGAGACGCCACTCCGTGCCTTTTATCCCATGCCACAAAGTTCCCCAACCCGTTCCCCATTTGCACAGAGAGAGGATGAGACAGAGAGAGAGAGAGAGAGAGAGAGAGAGAGAGAGAGAGAGAGAGAGAGAGAGAGAGACTACTTTGCATGCAGTGCGTTGGCAGAAGCATCCCTGAGGGAGACATTGTCGGTGAGGGGGAAACAGCTTTCTATGCATGAGGAGAAATCTCCTTCAGGTTTGTGTTGCATCTACCCACCACACCCTCACCCCCATTTCCTCCACCACCCTCATCACCCTCCCTTCTCAGCTTCCTCCACCCCACACGCCCATGTCTGAAGGGATTTATGACCTGTCACCTCAGCAGCTCATGGGGATGGGAAGGTGGAGAGGAGGAGGGGGGAGGGTAAGGTAATGTTGGTGACGGTGTAAGGGAGGGGGGACTCTTCACGTCACTCCAGCGAGCATGATGTATCAATCTGTCCGGGGATTTTGTCCATTCAACCGTACCGCAGCGAGAAGAATTAACAAGCGGGGGAGGGAGTGGGGGTGGCAGGGGCAAGGTTATTGTGATAGCTTCCACACCTAAGCTGTCTTCCAAAACTTCATTTCACACTAAGAAACCAACAACCAACTGACAGGAACACACAGCCCCATCAACATGTCATTTGCTTTGCTGTCAAGTGGCATGTGGTATTTAAAGAAAAAGAAAATAACAGTTGCAATCAAACAAAAGGCTGTGATATAGTTTGGTTTAGAGAGCTGTGCAAAGTGACGTGCAAACATTGTGCAGCATTGTATATTCCTCTGTGGACATTTGATGGAGGGCATTAACCTGTAGATTTCTGCCAGCTCCCATAAATTACTCGGCTGTACCTGTGCCCCTGAGGTAGATCATTAGTGTGCTTGATAGGTATAATAACGTAGCCCGGTGCATTGTCATTCTGAGGCCGTACAGTCATGACTAAAGAGCTCTCTGTAAAAAGAGAATTGAATTATGCCTTCTGTCAAACAGTTACCGGGAATTTAATGCATACTGAGTCGAGAATCAATAATTTGTCAAAAGCTGCTGATGCATTATTGTCAATTCTGCCAAGATGAAATTACATTGAGGTATTGACCATAGGAGGCAGATTCGCCTGAAAATTGCAAACAAAATTGAGAAATCATGATCGGATCATACAAAATATATCAGGATTTAATACTTAGAAATTTCTTTTGGTTTTATCCTGAAAACCTTTTTTTATTGTGCAGCCAGACTGTGAAGAAGAGTCTAATAAGGAACAAGGAGGTTCAATAAGAACTGTGTGAGCTACAAGTGTAATCAGTTTTTAACATTGGCATTAATGACGGGAGGTCACATCAGCAGAAATACTAATTTTGGGCGGATATTATACATTTGTTATTTTAAAGCTCTTATAGGACGATATTGATGATGTGCCAATATCATTGTGCATCCTTAATAATAATAATAACAGCACATATTTACATACAAGAAATTTGCCGTGGTATTTTGATGCACAACAATATTCATAATTAAATTAAATAAAAGCAAGTGCTGCAACAGTCAATAACTATATATATATATATAATACAAACATTTTTAATAAAAAAAATAGAAAACACATTATGGATTTACACATCAAGACTAAGGCCTGGAGTTTTATAGCGGAGTAGTTCAGTTTGTGCTGGCAGAGACCAGTAGCAGTATGTGGGGTCAGCTAATTAAAAACAATGAGCTGTGTAGGCTCCCCATCTACCAGCTAAATCAGCTACTGATATACATATTTCATCATGCAGAGCACTCATTGACTAATTTTATAATGATCTATTTATGTACAGATACATTACATCAGTAATATGTTTGAATACTCCTGAATAAGAGGGTTTAAATAATGTGTCACCTGCTTGGAAAATATTCTTAGCAAGACAAATCTGTCGTCAGTATTTCAGGACGTTATACAACTGATCCTGGAGGTGTTTTTTTCTGTCATATCATATTAAAACATATGTTCTGTAGAGTTTATGATATTTTCTCATACGATATAAGTCTAATATTAAAGGGACTGTCAGGTTGTGCGTCCTGTCCAGAGGCGCTGCAGATAACGGAGAGTCCAGTTGTACTACTGAGGATGTCAAAGCTGATCTGTGTAAGCAAACTATTGATAACACATCCTATTTTGGATTAACCAACAAATGGTAGATTCCATTACTGCCAGTTTACTCATATCAGTCATCTCAAAGTAAGGAATGTCTGTCTGTCTGTCTGTGCTTCACATATCTTGAGTTTATCCGACCCAGTGGTTCGTAAGAAAATTGTTGTGATTTGGCCAGATGGTGGTGTTATAACTAGTGATGTTCAAACGAATCTTCATGAACCATTTTCATTATTTTCTGATTCCACTAGTTGGAGATCTCTGTTCAACAAAGCATTGAAACACACACCCACACACACACACCCACACTACACAATTCACACTGCACTTCGAGTAGCTCTGGGTTAAGTGTCCATTTAACTAACTTTTTAGAATCCAATTCCATTAAAATACAGCCTTTAGCCCAGGGTTCAGTAAATGTTCCGGGTTTAACCCTGCACACTCTGAACTAACAACAGTATTAAAAAAATAAAATAAATGACTTTGGTAGTGCTTGCTTAACATCGAAATTGATGTGAATGAAATTGTATTGGACACAGCTCAAAATGAACAAAAACAAAGAATCAAACAAATTCAGATCACACTGTGGAGAATATACTATAATTTTTATAGTAACTAACAGGCAGCAATTAACAAGTAACTTACTGTAATTATTATTTGTAGAAGAATTAGCATTAGCATTATTTGTATTTCAAGTACTGTTTTTTTAAACCGTAAAATAAAAGAACAGACACTGCAGTTTTATTTTTATTTACAACATTATTTATTTATTTTCTGTAAAATAAAAAAAACGAATTAGACAATGTGATTATGAGTACACTTCACTGTTGTCTATGGCATAAACAAAATGAAAATATCCCATACAGAAAAAACAAACAATCAATTTTATACAGTCTAGGGTGGCTGGAGTCTCCCTTAGAGATAGCGTGAGAAGTTCAGCCATCCGTGAGGAACTCGGAGTAGAGCCGCTGCTCCTTTGCGTTGAAAGTAGCCAGTTGAGGTGGTCCGGGCATCTAGTAAGGATGCCCCCTGGGCGCCTCCCTAGGGAGGTGTTCCAGGCACGTCCAGCTGGGAGGACGCCTCGGGGAAGACCCAGGACTAGGTGGAGAGATTATATCTCCACACTGGCCTGGGAACGCCTTGGGATCCCCGAATTAGAGCTGGTTAATGTGGCCCTGGAAAGGGAAGTTTGGGGTCCCCTGCTAAAGCTGCTGCCCCCGCGACCCGACCCTGGATAAGCGGATGAAGATGAGATGAGATGAGATGTAGTCTACAGGGTACACATGAATAAGCTAATTAAAGCAAATATTTATTTGAGATGAGATTTAAAATGAATTCTGAGGTTACTTTTAAAGTAAATATATGTAGTTGTTGAATAATTTCATCATTGCTCTTAATATATACACTATAATGAATAACTATGCCTTTGCTGATTTAACTTGCCATTTTGTTAGGGTTAGGGGTTACGCTTAGGGTCAGGGATAGGGGGTAGTGTTAGGGTCTACATAAGCCTATTTCCCAGGGAATTCGGCACTGATTGTGGAAAAAACAACAGACCGGGAACATAGGACCCTTTCTTTGACAAGCGGTGAGCATCAGACCTTTTCCAAAATAAGGGTCTGATGTGCCCCGGTAAACAAAGCAGGGAACATCGGACCTTTTTTGGGAAAAGCGGGGAACATCTGACCTTTTTTGAGAAATGCAGGGAACATCAGACCTTTTTTTTAAAATAAGGGGAAAATATGTACGCTCCCTATAGTACTACACTGGTTGCTGTGTTTTTTTCTTCAATAATATTTAAACTATTGTGATTTTCAGAGTAATGCTCTGACTGCTGTAATTTTGTCCAATTTCTTTTATTGAAATTATACAGCACTATACTGTACAAATCCACATCCCTATAACCCCTGAATGTAATATAGGGGATTTTCAGAGGATTTTTTAAAGGCAAGTACGGGTGGAAGACATAAGGGAGGGAGATATGATTCAGGCAGGGGTTGTGGAAAATGTGAAGTACTTCACAAAGAGATTAATTTTCATTCCTATTTCAGGACAGCAGGTGGTACCTCTGCTGTCCTGACTGGAGTGGGAAGGTCATTCCAGTGCTGTAGAGCTAAGAGGGAGAGGAGCAATGACCAGGTAGCCACATGGAAGGGGGACCTAAGCGTGCGGTTATAGCAGAGTGTAGAGCTGGTGTGGAGGGCCATGGCCTGGAGGTACAGCACAGGTGAGTGGTTCCTTCGGCAGCCTTGTGCACAAGCAGCAGGGCTTCACATTCAATACAAGCAGCCAAGAAGTGAGCAGAGACGCGAGGTAGAAGGCGGCTGACACAAGAGGATTTTGCGAGGTTGAGGAAAACGTGGGCTGAAGTATTGTGAACGAGCTAAAGGGGTGAGAAGACCTTAGCCAAAACCAATTTCTCATTCAGAGCAGCTTACAATGGGTTTTCTTACAGCTAAGGCTCACGCAATTTTGTGAAACAGAGCTTCATGAGACAGGGTGGCTTTGTAGATGTGAAACTCTAAAATGCCATGCTTTGGACAAGAATTAAAGATTATGTTCCCACAACACAAAGTATATCATGAGGCAATTATGTTACGCTTCAGATTAGGCAACCAAAACAACTTGTCTTTTCCAAAAAAAATAGCATTACCGATTTGTTCAAATTACATTTTTCCTGTAGGGGTATTGTAGAAAAGTACTTTTGTAAAAAGTGGTACCGTATCCATACAGTGTCATACCTCCTTATTCTGTATATAATTAACTTTTACCACGGACATGTGTTTAATACTCTGCACTTGACTGCATTTTACACTTCTATTTGCTAAACTAATTGAACAACTTATTATTTATTATTTTGTCTTTCTAACTAGCTCTTTGCCTCGCCATGAGATCAAGAGGTTGAACACTTATCTTCCAAGAAAATGCTGCAGAGCATCTGGACTTGATCATGTAAAGTTACAATTAACAACTGTATATTAAATAATAAAGGCCCATGACAATTACAGTGAAAAAAACAGGTATGCTTTTATAAAATTATGCATAATTAGGGGTGTGGTCACTTTGAATGACAGGTGGGTGCGGTCGTATGAGTGCAGTCTACTTACCAACCAATTTGTATTCATTGCAAAACCCCTGTGTACATTTTTCTACTCCTCTGTATGAGCTTCATTTTGGCTTTTCAGAAACCTATGAGTGACAGCACGGAGACTACATCCATTTTTAATAGAGTCTATGGTGTCTCTCTCAAAAGCACAGCCAATGTTGACAAAAAATATATCACTAGTCAGAGATACACCTAACTGAGAGTAAACTATTGATAGTTGACTTTTCTACACTGTTTAAATGTCTCTCACCAGCTGACCTCATCCGCCCTGTAAAGCGATCTCTGTGTTTGTCTGAGAAAAGGCCATGAATATCTCCCACCTGCTTTAAGTAAAACGCCATCGACACAGGGCTGAGCGAGGAGACATCTTACGCTCCAATGGCCAGTATGGACAAAATGATTGAAGCCACTAAGAGAAACGACCGTCTTTTCACTGGCCCCAGTGTCTGACTGGCAGCCGGTCAATCGTCTGTGACTTTGTAATATACAATTGGATTCTCCTTGTCTGCCATAACATTCTTTTGCAGATTACACTGTGGATGACCTGCCAAGGGGGTAGGTTTGAACATATTGACTCATATGCATATGCAACAGCTCCCTCTCAGTGGGGGCCTGCAGGAGCAGGGTGTTGCTGCGGGGACCATTGATGGAGAAGGACATGCAGCATACTCTTCTCTTTAATAGTGACTCACTTGAGAAAACCTCATCCATTCACTCCATAGTTAATGTATGCATCTTTGTAGGCAGCGCCTGTGCTCATGGCCCGGCTGACACAGGATGTCCAGCAGTGTGGTGGAGATGGATTTTTCCCGTTTTACGAAACAATACTGTATATACACATGACAGTAAGGGGATAGATCCTTCAAGTTGCTTCTACAAGGCCTCCCACTGACTGATAGACATGTCCAGGTTTCATCTGTGAAAATGTGCCAAACACTCTTTTTGCATCTCTTTTTCCCTTCAGAGGCACATTCCCACACTGCAAAGCTGTGCTGTCTCATTTTTCAGTAGATCATCTCTCTTGAATTGTCAGTTATTGTTGTACAAAGCCTCACAATACCTCAGAGTCTCCTTTTATAATAAAGGCAGTTATGTTGTATGCAAAATTTTAGGTTTGTTTTAACCTCTAAATTATACTTAATAACATTTAATACTTAATACATTTGTGGCTATGAAGACAGAGCTAATTTTGAAGGCTGGATGTCCCCGCCTCCTTTCCCTGTGTCTCTGACTTATTGTTGCAGCTCCTTCCTACTCTAGCTATTTTTATTCACACATTTTTTTCTCTCAATTCTTTCATCCAATTTCCTCTCAGACACAAAGGTGTCTTTGTAAAGAATAGGAAAAAGACTGACAAGTCCTGGATAGCTTGAAAAGTGTGTCAGCATGTGTCATTTGTAAACATCTAAATATTGAGCAGGCGGAATGTATTTGATGAGCAACCTGAAAAGCTGTCACATCCTCCATTTAATCAAATAATGCTGCTGTTTTTACAAAGCAATCTAATGCTCCAGAATTTATCATGAACCGACATCTTAACTGGACCATTTGCAGCTGTGAAAAAGACCCGATTGCTGTGGAGAGACAAAATTTCCTGATCAGGGTGATGGTTTGAGGCAAACGCTGGTCTGGTGTTGACACAGAGCTCTTGTGGGACTGACCTCAGTGGAGAATGTGACACAGAGCTGCAGCAGAGAAAGAATGGTCCAGGTGGGACCTCTGACCTCCAGAGAAGTTATAACTAGAACACTGAGCTCAGTCGTGATACTTTATCTTAATTTACCCCAGGTTGTGTCAGCCTCTATGGCCCGGACACTGACTCTTGCATGAAGGTGGCAAAGCTTTTTGCTACTTTACAGAAAGTCCTCCAGGTACCAACAGAAACAAGGTTATTGGGCTCAGTTGCAGGATTTTACGTGCTTTCGAAACAAAAGTTGGGGAATACAATACATTATTATAGATGAAATGCTTGTTATTGATTGACAGTTTTAAATATGTATTCCTGCTTTTGTAATGGAGGGACTTTGTTACTCCAGTTTTTCCTTGTCTTTATATCATGTTTTCACATAAATACGAGCATTACATAGTTTGGTTTTTGGTAAAAAAAATATCTCTAACTTCATGGTAAAATCTTAATCTTGACATACAAACTGGGGCACACACATAATTTGTGTGTGTGTGTGTGTATTTTCTCTGTGACATGCCAGAGAACACTTCCACTTTCCATTATTCACTGACTCAAACTTACAATGTCAGTCTGTAACAAGCACTCACATTGGGGAGCATGTCACCAATAATGCGCGCATCATGACTTGTGATCAAGCCACACTTAAAATGCCAATGCGGAAGTAAGAAGTGTCTTATGTCTGCATTCTTTCTGATGTCCAGCAGGGGGTGACTCCACTGGCTCAGAAAAGAAGTTTGTTGCCTCAGTAAATGTTTTCACAGTGTGTTTCAGTTCATGTAAGTTATTTGTAACATTTTGGTCACCTAAATATGCTTTACATTTTGTTTTAAGCCTGTTTTCTGCTAGCCAGAATTAGCGTGTGAGTGTGAGATTCACCCCTAGAACCAAGCTAGCTAACTAGCGCTAGTTTGTAATTTAGCATTTGGCTAAGGGTCACCAAACCATAACCCTAGCACCACTTCCTCAAGAATGGTCTCTTCTGGCTCCAAAAAAACAAGATAGCACCGACCAAAATGACAAATGTGGAGCCTTTAAAGCAGTAGTCCACAAACTATGTGACATCACAGTGACTGTGTCCACTTATTTTATAAGTTCAATGTTTGAACTTCTACATGTCAAAGTGTCTTTGAGAAAGTTACTGGACCCCAATTTGCTCCAGAGGAGCAGGCCAGCACTTTGCCTGAAGTTCTACTGTATCTGAGTATGTGAAGGCATTGTAAAGCTCTGAAATGCGCTACAGAAGTGCAGTCTAATTACCAACCTGAATAAGAAGCAACACCGCAGTACAACAGTACAAAGGTATAATTCATTGCAAAGCTTTTGTATTGGATAACATTTGTATATTGTTGTTCTTCATTAAAAGGATTAAAAAGAATAAGATGTAGGACATACACTGAAGATCAAAATTAGAGAACACATTATTAACACTTGATTTATTCTGAAATACTGTTATTTTTTGTTGATCAGCTATACCACTGCTGTACTAGCATGTTTTTTAAATAACCAAGCAGTGCACACTTCTGTGAACACTTTCAGATACCTCCCAGTTGTTGGTGTCAATCTGGCACCTGGTGACAATTTACTTGATTATTGGACACACCCTATTTATAATGGAGTGGATTATATAGCGCCTTTCTCAATACTCAAGGTGCTTTACAGAGTCTAGGTTCCATTCGTTCACACATACATACAGTACATGGTGGTGGTCAACTACGCTAGTAGTCACAGCTGCCCTGGGGCAGACTGATTTATCTGGCAGCTCTCCTGGTTACTTTGCAAGATGGCAAGCAGCTCTAAAGGGACTGAAACCCTGAGACAGCAGGTTGTCCAGATGAAGGCCAAAGGGATGACCCTCTCAGCCATCAGAGAGAGGTTGGGCGTTCCAAGTCTGATATTTTAAGAATATTGAAACTTTACAAGGACACAGATTAATTTAAGTCCCTCAAAAAGGCCAGTCATTGACGTAAAACAAGTGCAAGAGGGACAGGAATGTGCAAATACAAGTCGCTCTTGGTTGACTGAAACCCTGGAGTTTAGAGAGTGAGAGAAGAATGGACCAAGATCAAACCAGAGCAGTGTGAGAAACTAGTGTTGTCCTGTGGGCACAGATGGGCTGAAGTCATTCAAAGCTAGGGCCTCTACACTTCCTATTAATTTTTTAATCCTATAACCCTAGGAAAACATTTTTTTTAATTCTCTTTTTTCACATAATAAATGTTTTTGTTGAAGTGCCTTGGTTATCTAAAAACACATGCTGGTAGAGCAGCGGTATAGCCACAGCAGATGGTCTATCAAATTCTAAACAATAGAAAAAATAAAGTATTAATATTTTGTTTTCTAATTTTGATCTCCACTGTGTGCTGTACAGCATGTAAATCCCTTTGAGGTAAATATGTGATTAAAGATTTTAGGCAATATGAATAAAGTTTTCCTGATTCAAGACATCCCTGGCTCTTGTCATCTACAGGTATATCATTATATTTGAAATCGCCTTGCAGACAAAATCATGCTCCATCATTACCCTTGAACAGTTCTCCATGCTGTGATGTAGAGTAAAGTAGAGTAATAACTCCACAGTTCGTGTCTGGAGTGTTAGGAATAACACAAGATAGGAGAAGAAGAAAAAACTGATCATCACCATCACATTATACAGTACAGCTATACTGAATTGATTATGGCTGCATTCGACACGGCCCACCACAACACATTATCAGACAGAATTGAAAACAGTGTTGGACTCTTGGCACAGAGCTAAAGTGGTTTGTAATTTGCAGTGTAATTCTTAGAGAGTCACACACATGGCATAATTACACTTAATAATTGTTACTAATAACCTCTAAAAATATCATAAATTACTATCCCCAGCTAATAATAGCCAAAGCCAATCGGCAATTTTAAATGTGATTGTGTGAGGAAAAAGGGTACAGCATGTATTTCTTACTTTATTTGTGCCCTTCCTGTAGGGACATGTTTCTCTGCTTTTCTTCACATAGTTATTTCCCTCACAGAATGGGAAACTATTACCAATAAATGTAAATGTAATAAACTCTTAACACTTTTATGACAATAGCAAGCAGCCTTTCAGTGCTTTGATTTTACGAAAGCAGTGAATTAATTCCTCCCTCTGTGATCCTTCACAGTGTCAGAGGATTTCTCTGGTGTTTGTCATCAGACAAATGCTTAAGCTATATCCTAGGAGAAATAACTTCATTCGATTCAATTTCCTTTAATTAGTCACAAACGTAATTCTGTTGTTTCCTAACATCTTGGACAACAGGGGGAAAGTCCTTTTATATTTACAAAGCATAGAAACTGACAAAGATTAAGTGAAAATTCTTTGCAATTTTAGAACTCACCAGAGTAAATGTCTTGGGTTTTGTTGTTATTTTCACTCTATATCACAGTTGCTACATGCAAATTATCTACAGATTTATGTGCATACAAGATACAAGTTTATGACATAAGCGTGTGACTATTCTCATTTCTCCAGGTCATCATTATCCCCAAAGCAATTTTAGTCAAAAGCAACTGGACTTGGTTATTTGTCTAGGAAGACTCATCCAAGAGGCTTCATCAGTTCATGTACGCATCTGGCCAGGCTGGGACTGGTCCAACTAACTGGTGTGGAGATCCAGGTATTTAACCTTTCACAAGGCTGATGATGTCACTGGAACCTTTTGTGCTCCAAGTGCCAACGACCGTTGAGTGGCAGTCGTTGGTGGGAAGTTGGTTTCGACTTTGTTAGTGCTCTATTAAGTCTTAACGACAGTCGTTGGAGTCACATGAGGCCTTTGTGAATGGTTGTTCTTTGACGTTAGATTGTTGAATCCCCTGAAGGGATGAAAGGGCAGCATTGTAAATTGGAGATAAGTGGTGTCTCAGACCTCCTCCTCTTTTTAGCGATGGTTTCTCTACTTTTGCATAGATGGCTTATTTTACTCCTCTTTCAAAACATCTGTCCTCTCTGTCCAGGATGTGGATATTGTTGTCATCAAAGGAGTGGGCTTTCTCCCTGAGATGTAAGTGGACAGCAGAGTCCAGGCCTGAGGAGTTAGCTCTCCTGTGTTGGGCCACACGTTTATGCAGTGGTTGCTTAGTTTCTCCAATGTAGAGATCTTTGCATTCCTCGTTGCATTGGTAAGTTTATGACATATTAATCAGTGGAGGCCTCCAGGTATAGCCTACTTTTGATCTGAATAAATATGCGATAACCAGCTTGCAACACAACAAGGAACAGAACATTTAACAGTGTTGTTCCCTGCCAACACTCAAACGGAGGAAAATCCCAGGCTGATTAGAATCAAATGAAAACAGGGAAGACATTGCCCAAAGCTTACTGGATGTTAAATCGAAACATTCTCTCCATGATTATTTCCGTGAGTCTACTCAGCCGGAAATAAAAAAATAAAATGCTTAACTTTGGCTCATCACACATGCAAATGAGATCCATGCAATTAAAGCTTTACAGTGACTTAGTGATGTTTAGTTGTAGCTGTCACTAAACTTTTTCACAGTGTTTTATTACAGTAAATCCATATTATATACATATACTCTTCTGCCAAAACAAACAAATACATCACACTATTTAATGACAAATCACCTTGTTTGGTTTCTCTGGATTTATGTCAAATAACACTTAAATCTATGAAGATAAATTTGTCCTGAGTGAGTGATGGGATACTAGGCAATAGAAATAGATATGCTAACACATACATTTGATTTTTTTATTAAGAAATTATCACTCAAAGAGTCCCTGAGCATCTCTTCTCTGCCTGTTGAAGTTGACAGTGAGTATGTGTCACAATTCTAAAAATTAAGAAATGACTTGTCATATTCTGATTGGCTGGAATGTAACCCATACCCCGCAGTGCAGTGTTTACAACTTTGATGAGAGGATGATATTATCAGTAGTAAAACATGAAACTATCCTTCTGATGACAAAAAAGAGGCGGGGAACAGCATACAGGTTAACTTGTGACCTCTCCAGGTTTAATTTCAGCAAATAACAAATGCCTAACATTAAAGATGTACTCCATAAGAATTGAAATACCTTGTGTCTAGTGCCCTCTTTGGTGGTAAGAAGTAACTGCCTGTTCTTTCAGAGCCCTCCATCTTGTCACGTTCACAGTCGCTATGTGTATTGACTATTTTTTTCCCCCACTCTTTTGTAAAATGTATTGAAACATATTCACCTCTCTACTTCCAGTCCGTCCCCTATATGTTACTCTCTTAAAAGCACACACACACAAGTTCCTATTACACTTCTGCCCTTACTACAAGACTTACTCGGATGTTGGAAGTTTCCGATTTCCGATTACAAGTGAATGCAGCATCACCATTAGTGACGAGTTTGGCCGGCAGGCCAACCGCTGTCAGCAGCTTCACTAACATGGCGGCCTATTAACATATAGCAAGGAATGACGCCACAGACGCTGATATTGGAATACTCAGCAAAAAGGCAAAAAAAAGTGCTTTCATTAGCGGGTCATATGATCAATCACCATCGTTTAACTCACTCTTTGATAGATAGTGACTTAAAAGACAATTCAATAGTATGCACAGTTTGATATCAGGTTTTTCAAAGCAACTATTACAATGATTAAAATGCCCTGGCTGTAGCCTATAGCTAACAATTTTTTAATTGATAGTTTTGCATTTTATGAAATGTACTTTCCTGGCAAGAGTGATGTGTATGTAAATAATGTGATATAGTATCAGTCTTCTCATCTCATGATCTGCAACAAAGCAAGTAAGTATATACATTTCCAAAGTTATGAACTTTGCCTTTAAATTTTTTACTTTACCCATTTTAAACCAGGTCTGTCATGGCAATGTGGTCATTGTGCTCCAAAGAACAGTGTTTGGCTTTCTCCATGCTGGAAGACCCTGTGGAACAGAACATCAAATGCGTCATGTGGGTTTTTTCGGCAGAGCGATGTAAAGCGGGGACCTACACGATGGAGACAGGCCGAACACCGTTCATCTGAACACAATGCCCACATTGTCCCAACACAGACCTCGATAAAAATGGGTCGAGTACTCTTTAAGTAAGCCAACTGTGCTTGTTACTTGTGTCCTTTCCTGTACTGACACCTTAAATATCCCAGTTAATGTTAAATGCACTGTATAAATAAACAATGATCAAAATATGTAAATTATATATATATATATATATATAAAACTGCCATGGTTTTATATATATATATATATATATATATATATATATATATATATATATATACAACCATGGCAGTTTTGTCCATGCGATACTTTGTGTGCCTCTGACAGTACACATCCTGTAAAAAGAAAAAAAATATGAACAGGATGCACCTCTGATGCTAAACTTAAAATGAAATACAATCCCGATGTTCATGGGTGCATAACATTTTATTGTCCAACTGATCTTCAAGACACAGTGGGAGCTCTGCTTGACTTGCTGCATCTTGTCTGGGCCAGTGGGTAATGACTGGTATCCGCCCCCCCCCCACCCCATCACCCCCCCCGTCCGACTTGACCACAGCCAAGCCGCTGTCTGGGCCCCACTCACTGCACAGAGCCCACCGAAAGCCTAGGCCAAATGGGTCTAATTCTAGGTGACACATTTAGCGCATGATTTAGCTTGCAGACCTACAGCTGTGTCCCCGACACTCAAGACAAGACCATCGGGGCGTCTCATGAGCATAATTAACCCCTTCATTATGTAAATAAGCAAAACATTAGGAATAATTGTCGCATGCTGGATTGGCGGGCTGGATTAAAGCAGATGTGGCAGCGTGCTTGGCTGACTTTGGGCAGTCTGTTTCACCGGAGCCAGAGATAACACCAAATGAGATTTAATAGTGGAAGTTGAAGGATTCATAGAGATCGGTTCTAAGGGGTCCCCCTGTTTGTCTCATCTCATCACCCTCTTTTTAGGTAAATGTTATAAGATTAATTTGAGAGAAGAGTGAACATTATTTAGACCATAATGTGGACTTGAAAAGCTGACTGCTAGTTGTACATTGGGAATTGTGTTGCAGAAAGAGGCAAATAATAGGTGGTAAAGCCACCCACTTGTGCATAAAAGTGTAATGCTCAAAATGCCCTTGTATAGATGTCTGATATTGGATGTCAGATTCAGTCTAAATGCTACAGTGGCTTTTCCACTCAGCTGTAAAGCCACTGGATCATGGCTTATGGATCTTTCTTGCTGAGTCAGCATCAAGTTTTTCAAGTATTGATGAAGTGAAGTGATTATCAAAGTGCTTTGTGCATATGAGCTACCGTTAGGAGCCCTCTGGGGTAAGGAAGCACTAGGGAATGTCATAAGGATGGAATCATGTAAAGCACACTCTTCCTCACATAGGAAGAAATTAGTTTTAAGTTTAAAGTAATGGTCCAACATTTAGCCACACTGGCATCATGGCTCCGTGAAAATATATTTCTGATTCAGAAATGTATGAATATGCAAAAAATATGTAATTTCAAAATTAACTGCTGAACACGAAAGTGTTTCCCAGGCTGCATCAGCATTTTAAAATAAAAATGATCTCCATCTGCACAAGCATATTGTTTAATATATCATCCCCATTAATACACCCGATAAATGCATATGACATGACCATTCTTGTACATTTGGCATGTGTGTGCGTGTGTACGCCACTGGACGCTGGAAGTGTCTGTTTTTGTCCTGAAAAGAGTCACATGACATGGGTTTAGGGTTGGGCGATTAGATAATATATTGCCTATCGACAATACCTTAGCACTGGTAATGTCCAAATGTAGTTTCATGAACAATTTTTAAGTCCACTAGTTGGAGCTCCCTTTTCAACAAAGGGTTGAAAACACTTTCATCTCCATTAATAGAGCCCTTTTCTTCAAACCAAGAGCTCCATCTAGTGGGCTCAACAAATACAACTAATGGTTCATGAAGCTTCATTTGGACATCACTACTAAGTACATCACCAGTTTTTGTTTTTAGGGCAAATTTTGAGACGATGGTTAATCATATTATTTTGATCATTTAATTATCCTGGAAAGAACAGGCTGCTGCAAGTCAGACAGCAGTTCATCAGGCAATAAGGAGACAGGTAAGTACAACAAGGCAATTAAGTTAACGTCTTAGTTCGGTGAAAGACAGAAACTTGAAGTCAGAGGAAAAGGAAAATAAGTGTAGGAATACAGTTTTGAGTTTATTTTGTTGATTAATTCCTACTGTAACCTGAAGGAATATATTGCCAATTGGCGGATTACCATGCAATTCACTAGAGGTGTGACAAGATATCGCGATATCAATGCATAAGTGGTAACAGAGTGACAGACAAGACAGGAATAATATGTAAGCACTGTAATAAGATGGTGCCGTCAGCACTGTAACACAAAGATGTAGCAGGCGATTATGTGACAGCGGGTGGATGACCTGCCTTCACTAGCTGACTAAGAAATTTACTAAACCAAAATAGTTTTTATGTCAGCTCTATGGGGAGAAATCAACATTGATTAACAGATTAATTGACTTTATTTCCCCACCAAACGCAGCGAGTGAGGAGAAACAGTGACACAGACACTGAAAATCACACCACGTCCTTTACGCCTCTCTAGATGCAATTTTATCAACAAAAGAAAGGGAAAAGGTCTGTTTTTTCTATACTGTGATGCAACTTGAGAGTGTAGTGTCTTTCCTTACTAACCAAATAATATCCAGCTGCGCTGTATTCAAGAAAATGATCATTGGTTCAAACTAGTCATTGCTCCCTAAACGAAGACTAAGCCGTTGCACTTTGAAATAAATTCTTGGGGCTAGTTGAGCAGTTTGAGGGCAACTGCTCGTTCTGTGTGGCAGTAAACATAGTTGAATTTTGAATTATTTATCATGGAAGTGTGCATGTACAGTATACTTTGCATACTCTTGCATTACAACTAGTATTTCAAGATTATAGAGGGGTTTTTTCAATAAATAGATCAAAAACAATACGTATTTTGTTTTGGTAAAGTAGTAACTGAGAGCCTTTCGGTCTTGCAGTGATGTGGGTTTCCACATAAGCCTCTGAAAACTTTCGCCTAATGTGTGTGTAAATGTGTATGTGAATGTTGTTCCTGCCTTCTACCAAATGTTGGTGTGTTGTGTTCAAGACTCATCATCCCATAAACATGAACGTCTACATCAGTGGCGATTGCTCTGAGACGGTAAAGGAAGCTCAGCTTCCCCTAAAATGTCACAAAAAAAGGGGTGACATATGTACTGCTGTGTGTACGTTTTATTGACTAAATACGCACTAGAAAGCCTTCATCTTTTGTTCAGAATCAACTACTTATTACAGGTAGCCGGTGTAACTTCCTTCTCATTCATCCACAGCTTACACAGTCGGACACTCAGCTGCTACTAACTTCAATGGGGAAGCGTAGGGTGGGTTGTTCACCTGCAGCAAAACTAGATGCTCATTGGATAAATGCTGGGCTTTGTCCCACCCATGGGACGCTCAGCGTCTCTGGGGGTCTATGGGACAGTGGGCTGGCCCGGATGCTCAGCTTCTGAATGATGATTGGATGAGCTGTATAAGGGTTGAATCCTTTTTTAAATGAAAGCTAAATGAGCGAATCACCGATCTGGAAGTATAAACATCCAGCGGAGCATTTTTTCATTCCATTGTTCTGAACTGATCTGGAGACTTTACCGATCCCCAGCAACTTTGTCTTCATAGATCTTTGGTCACAGATAATTTTCCTGAAAAGGAACGAAGGGTAGAATTTACATGCAAATAAACAAACTAATTTATGATGTAGGCCGAAAAATAAGCTTCCCCTCCTTGAAAGACCAGCCGCCACTGGTCTACATTGTAAGTTTATTACTTGTATAATACACAACATTGATTACACGTCTGTCCGTCTAGGGAGAGGGATCCCTCCCTTTTTAAAGGTTTTTTATTTTTTTAAGTTTCTCGAGGGGTAGTTTTCATAGTCGCAGCAAGGGTAAACAGGACCAAAGGTATCATGTGGTAAATAGGTTGTAACACCCTATTTGTGATCTGTGATATTGGGATATATAAATCAAAATTTGTTATAAATCAAAACGTCTATCCATCAGGTAACCGCACCTGATACTAGACTCAGTTACACATACTGTATTTCAAAGTTGTCTCTCTGGTTAAAAATATTTGGATACCCACTGTCTGATGACAATCCCCCACTCACACTGTATCTACAAAATATTTTACCATACAGTTTAGTCACTGTATCTTCCTCTTCTCTGCTCTGAAGAAATCAAGTCACTTGTGTTAACCTGTGATCTTGCATGTTGATCATTTATTATGCAAATCAAAGACACATTTGAGGTTTATCATACTGAGCACAGTGTCAATGACATTTATGAATGGGAAGACACAGCTGGGAAGTAGCCCCTCAGCATATGCGTGCATGGGTGTGTGTTGTGTATGTTGTGTGTGTATTTAATAGGAAGCATGGACATGGGTGTAAGTGTGTGTATTGGGACTTCTGGAATTCAATAAGGCAGATGGGCCTTTTTAGAGTATTATCTTTATTGCCAAAGAAAGGGCCAATCTGTTCCTCGCTTTTGCCAACAACACACATCAATATGTACAGCACATATCCATTATGCTTACATTTTCCCATTCATTTGCTCACGTTTTTTTTTTTGGGGGGGGGGGATTTGCCTTTTGCTTCCACTGGTTACAGCTGTTGATGAAAAAATAATGCACCTAAACTCCTTTTCACAGCCAGAAAATGAACTTGAGAAACACAACAGTGGTATATTGCGGCTTTCAAGAGAGAGAGGAGAAAGCGTGAACCTTTTACCGCAGGGATTACTCTGTTCGGCTTGACAGCCAGGGCTTCAGTGGAGAAAGGAGAGAACAGAGATGATCCACCTGGCTGGCTAAGTTAGAGACGTGTAGTTTTTAAATGACACGGACACCTTAGCTTTTAAATACCGCTAAGCATATTCCTCCTGTTGAGCCTGGGAGAGAGGAATCAAACCTGCAAAGCTGAGAGCATATAATATTACAATGAGAGCAGGGATGACATTTAAGAAGTTTCTACTCAGTTGAAAGGGATAATGCAGGGCTGAAGAAAATCTTTAGTACCAGATGTAGTTGTCATGTGATGAGGTATCCTGCAGAATCAACAGATGGATGTGGTTTAGGGAGGAATAAGTAAATAAAAACAGAAAGAAAAAATACAAGAGGAAAATGTGCCAGGCAGGCAACATTAACTGACATCTAGGCAGATCTCCACAATATTTCTCCTGGTGCACTTCAATCCCGAATAATACCCTCTGAAGGGAAAATTTCTGTGGTTGCAAATATTGTTTTATTACCATGCTTTCTCTGTACCTTATTTTACCTTTTGCATAACTGGAGGAACATTACATCATCACTGTTAAATGTCACATTTGCTTGTCAAGTCCTTCCCAATCAAAGACTAAGGGTTTCATTAAAGGTATAATACGTATGTATGTAAAAGTGTCACCTACTATTAGTGAACATGCAGCATTCAAAGTCTGTCCCTATTCTCCTCAGAGGCCCAATGGCCAGCGACAGAAGGAGAAGAGAGGGCACAGCAATGGTCAAGCGTGCTAGAGAGTAAGTGAAGAGAGTGAGTGCTGTTCAGTGATGACAAAGCAGTAAGTTAGAGGAATAAAATGGTATTTTATGATTGTTTTCAGTGGCAGTTGTGAATCAGAGGGCTGCTCACCCTTGGTTTCATCAGCCTGGCCTCAGACGTCTGAGTTGTTGCCCATATATCCAATTTTCAGACAGAAATGACCTATTGAATGAAAAGTTTTAATTCCAATAGAGTTAGTTGTAAGGTTTACAGTGTTATTATAAAATTATTAAAGTCGCAGTTGGCAACATTTGTTTGATCATATCTACTGAAGCCGACACTATGCTCTGGAAAAACAACATAAATCATCCGGTTTTAGAAAAAAAACTTTCTCTAAGTGCATCTAGAGATTGTTGTTTTTTTCGCTCGTATCATCCTGTACACTCAGCACAGTTCACAGTTCGTGCACACGCTATCTATGAGTAAATTAGCTATTAGTAGTACTATTACTAGTAATTAGCTAGCCTACCTCTGTGTAGCATGTACCCCATGCTGTTTATCATTGAGAGAAGACATAGGCACATAAACACGAATCTGGTGCATGCGCACTGACAAGCCCTCGATGGGAGGGAGCGGAGGAACTTGGTGGTAGTGGGGGAGGGGCGTGAGAGTTGTAAACATTTTTACTGAGTCAAATCAATCTGCCAGACTTGCCGACTGCACCTTTAAAATAACTAAAACTATTGGATGTACTACCATTAATGTGGCACTGATATCTATTGTGCACAGACAATGACTCACTTTGGTGATCTCCTTTCACTGTTCGTTGACTTGGAAGCATACACTGAACATTTGGCATGGGGAAACACATTGCTGAGACCATAAAACCATATGAAAGGTCTCCTCAGTGTGTCATATTAAGAATAGAATAGAATAGAAATACTTTATTGATCCCAAGCTGGGAAATTGCAGCAGGGGAACATGGGAACAAAGTATGTATCAGGCTAGTTTTGGGCTAGTTGAGGCCAAAACCACCATTACTGTAATAATCAAAAGAAGCAGATTCAACATCCATTCTCTGGTGGCTAAGGCATTTTGGGAAATTGTAGAAAATCAGTATGAGAGGATGAAGGAGAAGATGCAATTAATCAATTATGAATAACACCACGATTTGTTATAAAGTAGCTCATGTGTTGAACGTCAGTGTAAGGAGATTTGATTAATATTACTTTGAACAGAGGTCGCATGTGTCTTGTTGAAATTGAAGTGATATTACAGCCTGTAATCAACACTGGAACAGAAAACACAAGATTTGACCGTGTCGTTTGTTGACACCGTGGTTTTACACCAGTGTGTGTGTGTGTGTGTGTGTGTGTGTGTGTGTGTGTGTGTGTGCATGCACTTGTACATGCTTGTATGTGTGTTTTTGAGTATGTCTGTGTGAGTAGCACTTCTGAAATGTTCCTACATGAGGGCCTTATGAATATGCATTAACACATTTTACGGCATATTATCATCAGGACTTGGTGCCAGTGACTCAGGCCAACTAAAGCTGTGACTGATCATGGAACAAGTTGGAGCTAAGGTCAACTCTACACATTTATTTTTAGGGCACTTTGTTCGTCTCAGAGCAGAACAATAAAGGGAACAGCAGATACAAGTGGTGACATTCTGCAAAAGAAATATGTGAGCCTTCTCCGCTTTAGGAAACAAAGTCGGTTGGAGTTCAGTTGAAGAAGTGTGGTTTGGGCTACAGTGGCGGCGGACCCAAAGAGGGTGCTAGGGTGCTGCCTCTACCGTTCTGCATTGAAATGAATAGAAAAAAATTGATTGATTTCATTGATTCATTATTTTTCATCCTATGATTACAATTGTGTGGTCAATGAGTAGCTTATAAAGCATTGTCTGCAATAAAAGTAACTAAAATTAACTGCTGAGTTGGATAATTTATCTTATCTTAAGGGTGGCAGTAGCTCAGTCCATAGGTGACTTGGCTGGGAACTGTAGGGTCGCTGGTTCAAGTCCCTGTGTGGACTATGTATGGAGCGTGGACTGGTGGCTGGAGAGGTGCCAGTTCATCTTCTAGGCACTGCCGATGTGCTGTTGAGCAAGGCACCGAACCCCCAACTGCTCGGGGCGCTGGTCACTGGCAGCCCCCTCGCTCTAACATCTCTCCTTAATTGCATGTATATAGGTCCTGTTTGTGCATGTGTGTATTTCGGGCCTGTGTGTGTGTAACATGATTAATAATAAGAGTCAAAAAATTCAATTTCCCCGTTGCGGGATAAATAAAGTAATTCTTCTTCTTCTTCTTATCTCTCATCTCTGTGTCTGCCGAGCTGGGCCGAGCTGCTTCTGAGGTGAGGAAAGCTGGTCTTGCGAGTTTACAGGTCTCGGACGAGATTGAGGGCAATTTTCGAATTGCCCAACGATTCCACATACATACTCATTAAGAGGTTGCACACCCAGCTTGATAAAAATATTGCCCAAAACCTCTCCCCAAGTCTAGCCTGTTGTGTTTCTGATGGGTTATTGAAAGCCTATGTGTGACCAGAAACTGAAACCATAGTTCTTCACTGTTTAATCTCTCAAACTAAAGAACAAAAAGATCACTAACAGACAAACTTGTTTAACAACGTGGACCGCATCAGCACAAGGTTTGTAAAAACTTCATAGCTAACTGTCTGTTAGTGGAACTGTCTGCTCAGGAACTACCGTGCTTTCATTTGCGCCTTTTCCAAATCAAAATATCAGATCAAGCCTGGTTAAATACTGGAGCAAATGACCTAAAGCACCTCTCTGAAACAAGTTCAGATGTGTAAAATGGTTTATCTCACACTCTCACACACAAAATAATGAATCAGGTATGGCTTGTTGAATATTGTAGTCATGAAATTAAGTTTGAATCAGAGCACTCCAACAGACTTCTGTATCTGGTATGTGTTTAGAACACAGGTGCACAATAAATGGTAAACCTTGACAATGCCTCACAGTCACTTAGTGCTGGATATTTAGTTTCCACAGCTATAAAGTGTCAGTTATGTTAGTAGATAATAATGGATAATGAGAAAATAATATTTGTGCAGGAGCGGCCATGATTACCCAAACAATAAAATTATGTTAAATTGATAGTTAAACATTGGTGTTTTTGTATTTTATGCTTTAGATGATTAGGATAATTATGTTCATCATAATACAAACAAAACAACATTAAATATTACATAAATACATGAAGTGAATTAATTAATTTATTCATTAATTAATTTTTTCAACCCTCCTATATAAATCGCTCTCTGAACCACTCGTGTGGAATGTCATCCTCAGAGTCGCACTGATCCTGTACATCTTCAGACTGTTCAACAGACTTTCTTGTTTGCGGCTGGCGGGGTTTTGGCAAATTGTGCTTTTGAACACTCAGTGTAAGAGAACCACAGGGAAGTATGAGGTCTCTGTGAACCTAGGTGTACCTAGGTGGCCCATATCATTGTGAAGGATCTGAAGAGCGACCGTCCAGAGCTCCTCAGGTAAGACAAGTTGATATGTGACTCTACCATTGTCTTGACATCTCCTGTACAGTACTTAATTTTGCATTTCGAGACAATTCCATTCCCTTAGCAGGAAGGGATTGTCAGGAAGTTATTATCTGACCATTAGAGGCAGCTTTTTTCCACTTTTGATTTGAACTATTACCTCCTGGAGACAGGGGTCTGGTCGCTGCACATCTCTGATTTCAACCAATGAGGAAGACCAAGTAAGCCACCATGCTCGTCCACAAAAATACTTGACTGACGTTTGAAAAAACTTGCATTTATCCGAAGTTGAACGTGATCGGACTTCTTGGCAGAGTCTGATCTTGAGGTAAGTAACTGAGTATCTAACCTGAAAAGTATCTGAAAGGCACTGATCTCACCAATGATACACCTCTGAGGAATGATAACATTGTGTTATGACTCATTGGTTGGTCCTTCTGGGACCTTGCATGGCTGCTTAGGACAGCACCAGCAAACCACCTGGCAACGAAGATGAGAAAGGATGCTCCAGGACAACTGATTTTTCACTAGTGGACCTACCGGCTGCAACACAACCTTCCAAGACCATGGTTTGGCCAGCTGGGACCAACTGGGGGTCTTTTCCATGCATCTTCACCAGCCCAAGGTTTCCACCCTTACTTTGTCTCTGCTGCAGCTCAAGGACTTTGAGAACGGTTTTTTGGCCATGTGCGTTAGTTTGTTGTGCCTCAGAAGCAGTTTCACAGTACATCTCATACAATTCATCAAGTGTGTTAGTAACTATTAGCATGAGTGAATTTAGAAACAACGTGAACATCTGGAACCACCAAAGCGAGTATTGGCACCTCAATTTCCACTCCTAGGAACTCATTGGGAAAAGTGACGTTTAGCTCAATGTATCCCAGGTAAGGTACACACTGGCCATTGGCTCCTTGAACTTCTAGTAAGTCGTACAGTGGCTTGATTTCATGTTGCTGACAGAATAACTGAGGGACTGTAGTGACCTGGAAGCCTGTGTCCCATAGGGAGGTTGCGGGGCTTCCTTCAACTTCCACTGTGCTGTGCTCTTTGTACCAACCAAACCTTGAAGGATTTAGCTCTTGTGTGAGAGTGCTTTAGCATAGCGCGTCTGACTTTCGGGATCAGTGGGACCTGGTTGACTAGTCTCAGTCCTTGTCTGTCCTGTGACAGGAACTGAGCTCAGTTTAAATGAAAAGGAGAGGTGATTTGTGCCTCCCATAACTGCTGGCGTTGTTATTTTCTTTTTGCAGCTACCAGGGCATTGTTGGCATATAACTCACAGGAACCAACCATGGGCCAAACCTCTCCACAGCGAAAGCAGTACCAAGGCTTTGGCTCGGAAGTTGCACTCCTATGAGCTGAAGAGCTATGGTGGGAAGTGAATTCTTCCTTGAACAATTTTCACACGGCCGTGCCCTTGTCCATGTTTCCACTTGGTCGTTTCATAGAACACAAATGTCCGCCCCCTGAACCCAGCAACAACTCATCATCTTGCTTCTCATCGCTTTCATTTCTCTCGTGTTGTGTCCTGTGCGTCAGTATTATGGGCCGGGCGGGAACTCGTGCAATGAGCAAAATTCCGCACTGTGCAAAAATAAAATGTGATTAATTTCGTTATTTTTTTGACGCATTATTTTTTCTGTAATTAATTAATCGTAATTAACACGTTTAAGTCCCAGCCCTAAAATATTCACGAACAAAATCTACCTCCTATGAGCATTCTTAGGCACATTTGAGGGCTGACATATTTTACAAAGTCGTCTAACATGCAGTGATTAATTGTCACTAGTTTTTTAGCATTAATAAAAAAAAAATTTTAATAAATGGTTGGGTCTGTTTTTTGTTTTGTGTTTTTAAGATTATTTGGGACATATTTAGCCTTAATTGTAGAGTACAACGGAAGAGTTACAGGGAAAATAGGGAGAGATAAAGAGGAACACATGCAGAGCTGGACTCTAATTATGAAATACTAGCACACCCTTTAAACTTAGAAGGAAATGGGAATCATCATTATAAGAACAGAGATACAAACAATTCTCAGGGTTAAGAATACGTCATCAATCCCGTAGACTTTTCTTAAGAACAATTTTAAGAAAAAACATAGGACAATATGGGTAAATGAGGCCTAATGAGCCCTATCAGAATTATTACCCATGTCAAGACCGGGTTCTGTCAGTACCCTCCTCTCTTCCTTTTTGTTTGAGTTTGTCTCCCTCTGTCTGTCTATCCCTGCTTGTGTATGTGTGTTCATGTTTGTCTAGGTCCGGTAGGCATTCCCCCCAAGCTGCAGCCTGTTACGCTGATCACCTGTACCACTACAAATACCTTGAGCTGACAGGCATGCAGCGCCGGACCGTTGTAGACCCTTAACTGGTAAAACTATTCCCCCCGGATTGGCATCCCCTTTCTCATAGTGGTTATCACGCTCGCCGTTGTTAAGTATACTGATCGTGTTTGTTTTCTGTTTTCTCCGTAGTTTCCCGTGTTCCCGTCCGTCTCCCTGATCTTCCGTCGTCTCCTCGTTCCTGTTTTTCCCGTGATCTTGTTAGTCTAGTCTTGTTAGTTATATTATCTGTTTTCTCTGTAGTGTTTTGTGTTTCTCTGTTAAAATAATTAAACGTTTTGTTCGTACTTTTACTTTGTGTCCGTGTCTGCATTGGGTCCACCATTTTTGTGTGTTATCTCTGAACCGTTCATGACAACCCAAGCTTTTTTGTTATGATACTTTACCTTTATCCTCAGAGAAGGAAGGAAATCTACTTCAAGCTAAATGCCCAATAGAGAAAGGAAGAAACAGACAGGTACATAAACAAGTCAACAAAGAGAGAAAAAAAAACAAGTGAACATTTACTCGTTTGCTGTTGACAGCAGGGGTGGGGGTGTGAATACAGAGGGCACTGATACCTGCTACTTCTTCTAATAAATACCATTGTTTGTCTTCCTTTTACGCAATTAACAGATGTTTTGATCTGGGTATTCTTACTTGCACCCGCTGTTTGTAATGAGACACAAACATCTGAACTCCAGAGACCACTTCTGACAGAGGAAAAGAGAAACATCACATCAACCACACTCGGGAAGAGAGAGAGAAAGAGAGAGAAGAAGAGTCGGAAAGTGACAGAGAGAAAGAAAAAATAAATAGATAACATAGAGATGATAGGGCACCTCAACAGGGGGTAAAACCTTGGTTCTATATAAAACAAGACAGCTCTGTCATCTCTCCTGTGTAGTGTACTGCTGTAGATGTTATTAATGTAAAAAAACATGGCACCCTATTTGTGTCTGTAGTATTATGTGTTTAATGTGTATTAGAGTGCTTCATGGGAACATAACGGGTTGCAATGTGCATAGTAACTTCCACTTTCAAGCTGAAGGTTGCAGGACAGAAAGATATTATCTGAATGGAAAAACCCTTTAATTTGTCTGTGCACATATTTCAAGGGGAATTTAAATAAAGAATGAAAAGAGGTCTTACTCCTATCAACTCACAAACTGTGAACTAAGACTGCCCAGTCAGTTTTTTTCTAAGTTGCCTAGATCAGAACACAACAAGCCATTTAAATATGGCTCCCTTTATGTCACATGCAAGCTAATTAAAATACAATATACCGCTCCAATACGATCCCCACTCATGATTTGAAAAGTACACCAATCAGTACAGACTTGGCTTTTTTTGTGAGGGGGTCTTAAAGAAACATGTTCTAGTAGACACCAAAAATACAACAATGAACCTGAAAATCACCAAGATACGTTTTTGTTTGTTCTTTTAAAAATAATGTGATCACATGTGCTTGGACCAGGCTGTTGCATAGCAATGGTATTCCATAGACAACGTCTGTTAAGTTGTAACGTAACCCTTTACAAATATGATTTTCTGACCCAAGCCGGTCCAAGCCTCGCATTTCTGCAATGCTGCAGTGCTGGGTTGATAAAAACTCAACATAATTGTCATTTTAATGTAACTGTTCACAGGTTTGGCCGTTGTTGTCTGTTTTGTTCGATGGAGCCTTTGAACCAGGAAATCATATTTTGAAAGGGTGGTACCTAAGACTTAACAGTCCCAATTACAATGCAAATTTTTTTACAGTACTTTCCAGGTAGAAAACCTTTCCATCTCGTACATATAATTCATAAGCACTGAGTAAACATGGTGAGGAAAAACTGGATATACTTTAGAAATAGAATAAGAAATGACCACCAAGTATAAGCAGTTAGTCTGCCCAGGGAATGTCACTGTTCGTAGATTTGGCTTATGAAAGATGCTAGCAAAGCAACACAGTACATAAAATAAGTACCAGAGAAATATCTGATAGATCGGACAAAAGATTTCGACTATATTATGTACTTAGACATTACAGTTACGGCTGAAAATGAAAACAAAATTAAACAAGTTAGCCAGTTTCACATATCTCCTCGATGTAAATTAACTGCCAGGTGTGAAAATTTGAAATTTATGTCATCAGTAAAACATGAAACACATTTACTTCAGATGACATTACATACATGTATTACATGTACAGTACATTTTGGGAAATTGGGTTGGTTTATATGTCAAAACTACAATGTGAGATATGTAAATAAAATCTGAAAATTAATGAAAAATATGTGAAATTTCAGAAAATGTGAATATAATCTCTAATATAATATGTGAAGCATAATTTTATATTTAATTATTTCACATATAGACACACGTGGTGTTTGGACAGCATGATACAGGCAGATGTGAGCTATCAAGTGAAAACAGAAACATGTATGTTGTCAATGTGTATTATTTATTATTATCATTTTGTAGATTTTTATACAAGTGATGCAAAGTAGGCTCAGATAGAGATACTAAATCACAGGCACATGTAGTAGTGCCTGTTTTGATAACCTCCATTGTAAAGCCCTCATATGAGAACATAATATTCAATTTCCATTTTTCCAACTACAGTACAGCGGTAAAGAGTTACACTTTCATAATGCATCAACAAATGCAAGATCTGACTGTAGCATAATACTAAAGCTCTACATCAACAAAAACTTTAAATGACCTTCCTCCTCATGAAAACCATGTGCCATAGTGTAATTACTATATTATATATGAGCAAAAGTGTCCTTTATTGTGTGCAATGATTTTCCCAATTATTATGCCAATGAGGGAAAGCGAGGCAGCTCAAATGTATGGAGTCATTAAATGTCATTATTAGACATTTTCCTTTTGAAATATAATGTTTACACAAATGTAAACGCTCCATCCATCAAACACTAACTAGCAGAAAATAACACAAAGGAGAAAATGATAAATCATCACTGTGTTAATATAGTGTGTTTGCTGCTTATTCATCAGTGGGAGAGCCCCAATTATCCAAAGCTTGAGCGAATCCTCACTCATGTTTGTGCCCATAAAAGCAGTCAGAGCGTGCAGTCTGTTTTCAAAAGAATCTTTGGGATGTTTTTTTAATTTTTTGATTATTTAATGAAATTGCATGTGTGTTGAGGGTCTAGTTCAGAGGGTGGCTGGAGTTCTACATTTAATGGCCTCCTACTGAACTGACAAAAGCTCTGAGCTGTGCTGCAGGCTCGGCATTCTGACCTCTCACACTTAATTGTCATTGCCTCATAAAAAGCTTGTGAATGTCATTGTTGTCCCGAACCTTATCACATAGCAGCTGATTTACAGATGCTGCATTAAGACGAGGGACTTAAATTGGGAAACAGGGATGCTGGAAGTCAGAGTTGTGTCATGACCTGGCTCAAAGGTAGGACAAAATATGGAGACCACACATGACAAAGATGGAGACATCTTGAGAGGCGTGATCGGGAGCAAAAGCCTCCCTGATCTAAATCTGAGCGGTTGTCTGTTATTAGACTTTCTGTGCTAGCCCCGGATTGTCTATAACGAACACCATGTTTGAACATAAGGATGCCCATAAGTGTTTGTGGTACCAGAGCACCCTAGGCCAAAGGTCGGTGATTGATTTTGTGACCATATCATCTGATTTGAGGCTGTATGTTTTGGACACTCGGGTGAAGAGAGGGGTAGAGCTGTCAACTGATCACCATCTAGTGATGAGTTGGGTCAGAGGATGGGAGAAGATTCTGGGTAGTGCGGGTGAACTGGGTCCGAGAGACCTTCAACTCACTCTCCGGCAGAGCTTTTCTGGCATCCCTGTGGAGGTTGGGGACATTGAACCGGAGTGGGCTATGTTCAAAGCTTACATTGCTAAATCTGCGGTGGTGAGCTGTGGCCTCAAGGTCTTAGGTGCCTTAAAGGGCGTTAACCCTCGAACACTGCGGTGGACACTGGTGGTCAGTGAAGCTGTCCAACTGAAGAAGGAGTCCTTCCTTCCCTCCGGAGGCGGTTGCAAGACACAGACAGGCCTGAAGGGCTGCAGCACCTGCCGTGTCAGAGGCAAAGCAGCGGGTGTGGGAGAAGTTCAGAGAAGTACTTTCGGGCGGCACCAAGGTGCTTCTGGAAGACCATTCGGCACCTCAGGAGGGGGAAACTGTCCAGGCTGTTTACAGTAAGGACGGGATGCTAGTGACCTCCACTGATGAGATAATCAGGTGGTGGAAGGAGCACTTTGAGGAACTTCTTAATCCAATCTCTAACGTGCCCTCTTTTGTTCAGGCAGAGCTGAAGGCTGATGGGGAATCGTCGTCAATATCTCTGGCGGAAGTCACTGAGGTAGTCAAATAACTCCATAGTGGGAAAGCCCCAGGGATAGATGAGATTCATCCAGAAATGTTGAAAGCTTTGGGTTGGGAGAGGCTGTCTTGGTTGACATGTCTCTTCAACATTGCATGGAAGTCTGGGACAGTGCAAATGGAGTGGCAGACAAGGGTGGTGGTGGATGTGGAGGGCCATCCAATCTCTGTACACTTATAGCCAGAGCTGTGTCCGGATCCTCGGCAGTAAGTCGGATTCGTTCTTGGTGGGGGTTGACCTCCGCCAGGGTTGCGCTTTGTCACCAATCCTGTTTGTGATTTTCATGGACAGGATATCAAGACGTACAGTCGTGGTAGGGAGGGGTTGCAGTTCAGTGGGCTGAGGTTCTTGTCTATGCTTTTTGCAGATGACGTGGTCCTGATGGCATCGTCGGTCCGTGACCTTCAGCACTCACTGGATGAGATTCAGCACCTCTAAATCTGAAGCCATGGCTCTCAGCAGGAAACTGGTGGATTGCTTACTCCAGGTAGGGAATGAGTCCTTACCCCAAGTGAAGGAGTTTAAGTACCTCAGGATCTTGTTCACGACTGAGGGGAGGATGGAGCGTGAGTTTGGCATGAGAGAGTGGTATTGCAGTCACTCTACCGCAACGAAAAGAGAGCTGAGCCAGAAGGCAAAGCTCTCAATCTAACGATCAATCTTCGTTCCTACCCTCAGCTATGGTCATGAAAGCTTGGTCATGATCGAAAGAACAAGGTCGCGGGTACATCACCATCACACACAAACATACACATGCTACATCGATATGTACACCTTGCCCCTCACAAGATAAAATGGAGTATGGCTGAGCACTGATAGTCCAAGTAAGAAAACACCATCCTATGGAAGCCCTTGGCCAGGACAACCCCCAAGACGGCACCCCCACAGGCGGGCCAAACAGAGTTCCAGGAGTAGAGGGTCCCCATGAGGAGAACAATGGAACTGGAAACTAAGGCCCTGGCCACACAATCAAAAACAACGGACACACATGCCGGGTTCGGGTGTGGCGCTGTAAATGCCACAGAAATACACCAACAAGGAGAAGAAGAGACGGAGCTCCGCTGTTGTGTAAAATCATAATACAAACACTGGAGAGTTTCTCTCCAAATCTGGCAACTTCCCAAATCCTCTTCCAACCTAGAGAGAAATCTGTTGACTGTTTCTAGTGTTAGTGGAGACTTTTGTGGTGTTTTGGACTCTGATGCACCAATCACTCTGTAGTAAATGAGCCCTTCCCCGTCCCAAAGCACTCACAGGCGGGCACTGTCTCACTACTTTTTGCAACCTTCTTGGCAACTTTATTTATAAAAAGCTAGGGCCTAAAGGACAATAAATAAAATAGTTACTAAAAAGAAATGAAAAACCTCCTAAATCAACATAAATTAATGTAAATGAAAATTACTGAGAACAAAACATAACTTTTAGCACTAAACCCGTAAAAGAAGCATTAAAAAAAAAATAAGTAAATGAATAATACAATCTTTAAGTTAAAATTAAAGGATTAAAATATACTAAAACAGTAAAGCATTTAAAAGCATCAACAGACAGGCTGGCAGGCTGGCAGGCTGTTCCACAGGCGAGGGCCATAATGATGGCTTCACAAAAGGTTTTGGTTCTGATTCTAACCGGCTAGAGATAAAAGCATGCAGTAGCACCTCTGTGCTGGCCAGAAAGAGAAACGGGCAAACTCTGGCTACATTCTTAAGATGGTATAAAACAATCTTTGTAGTTGTTCTGATTGTAGTTGTTCTGTGGAATAAAATCAAGCTCAGAGGTGACAACACCTAGGTTTTTTACGCACTGTGAATGTTAAAAAAGCATTTAGTTTTGGTAAAAGTTTATCCCTCTTGCCTTCAGGACCAATAATAAAGACCTCTATTTTTTCCTGGTTACCCTGTAAGAAGGTCTTTGCCATACATGACATTATAACTGAAATACAGTTTAAAAGGGAATCAATAGGCCCTGTGTCATCAGGAGACATGGCAATGTAGAGCTGTACATCATCGGCGTAGCTTTGAAAATTGATGACATGCAGTAGATATTACTGGCTCTGATTCACTGACCCTTTGTGGTTC
Source organism: Echiichthys vipera (assembly GCF_963691815.1). Lineage (NCBI taxonomy): Eukaryota > Metazoa > Chordata > Actinopteri > Perciformes > Trachinidae > Echiichthys > Echiichthys vipera. Next base: position 9,653,550 of record NC_139826.1, read on the forward strand.
CAGAGCACAGGCTGCCTGCTCTGGTTCAGGGACCTCTGATTATATAAACAGACATACATAACAGAACACAGTAGGGCTGTAGAGCATTTCTAACTGTCTGTCCAGCAGAGATGGGGACTTAAGATTTGTAGTCTTTTGATGTCCCTTTTGGAGCATTAACATCAGGAACAGAAAGTCTTTTTACAGAGATGCGCGAGCGGCCACACTCCGCAGATGACAGAGAGCACATCACCTGCTGCTGCTGCAGTTACATTACCGTTACGTTACAGTCAGGCACAGCCAAAACAAAAGAATCACAGAATGCAACAATCGACGTTAGCTTGCTACTAATGTTAGCTTTCTACTAATGTTAGCTTTGTGAGAGATTCATTTTTAGAATGGTGTTTATTAAATTACATATTTTTGAAAAGTGTTGTGTTGCCGGTGCTGCCTCCATCTGCTGGCTAACACTGTTAATTATTAATGTTAGCTAAAGGCAAGTTTACATTACAGGTTTATTGTTGACCACATAACGTTGAGACTTGAACTGTCCAGTTAGAGCCATATATTGTGTAATTGATTCATTCAGTTTTTATTAATTCAATCCCAGTCAATGGAACACTCACAAGATGTCACCAAAATGAAGCTATCCCTTTTAAAATCTTTCAGAAAATGATGTAAGTGTATCTTATCGAATCGTATTAAATTTAATCCTATTGCTGGCTGAATATCGTGATATATATCGTATCATGAGCTGAAAATCGTGTATTGTACCGTAAGATTAGTGTATCGCTACAGCCCTAGAATGCAGTGCAATTACTTAAGAGAACTCAAGATTCAAACTTTCCAGAGGTGTCATTAGTAATGTCTACTTTAACCCTGTCTTCACCAGTTCAAGTGTTTTTCAAAGAAACATGTAATTTTGGTGTAACTATGCAAGAAGATAATATTCATTAATCTTTCATTCATTCACCTTCAACCGCTTTCCCCTGCCGGGGTCGCGGCGGGGGGCAGCTGACATCGGGTGTGGGGCGGGGTACACCCTGGACAGGACGCCAGTCTATCACAGGGCACATAGAGACGAACAGAGACAGACAACCATTCACACCTACGGGCAATTACAGCATGTAATTGCAACCATGCCACATACATGTAGACCTAATTGATGAAATGAAACAGAAAATAGTGTATTTTAGCCCATAGTGGTGCAGTCATTTTGCATGTACACTGCAATCATTTCCGTATGTTTTCAAAAAGGTACTGTGCAAAAACAGAAAACAGTGGATTTAAGGCTATAGCAGTGCTGTACTGTGCAATAAACAACAACAGTGCAAAACAGTGGATATATAGCTATAACAGGGAAGCCATTTTGTATACACTGCAATCATTTTGGTATTTTTTCAAGGAGGTTCTGTGCAAAAACAGTGCTAGACAGAGACTCGGTCCATACATATGAACTATGCTAAGGCTCTATCCAATCCAATCATTTGAGTTTCTGTCATATTTCACTTACTTCTGTAGAGCCTCGGTTATGGTTGGCTGTGATTGCCGAGGTGTCTCCTGGTCCTGGACATCATCCTCTGACTGAAACTGGAAAATGAGAATTGACATTTCAGTTAATATAGTTAAATGATTAAATAAACAGCACAGGTATAATGAACCATGCACACACGTAATGAAGGTTTTTCTTCACTGCTTTACCTTTATCTGAGGAAGATGGTCTATGTTTGAAATAATTCCAGTCATATCCACATCCAGTAAAAGACTTTCGGAGAAAGACAGTTATGTGCCGATGTCTATAATTTAATCTAAGTTACTCACTAAAGTATGTTTTTCAGTCAATAGTTTTGTGCTCTTACTTAAGTAGTTATATTGATGACTACTTTTACTTTTACTTGATTACTTGTTTTGTAAAGTGTCAGTACTTTTACATGAGTACATCTTTTGGCTATTCAACATCCGCTCCTCTCTCACTGTCTGCTCACAGTAATGATGGTTGCAAAATCCATGTCACAGCAGAAGGTGACACTGGTAACAGTAACAAAATGGGTATACTGTCCACACCTATTCTCAAGGCAAGTCCAATCCAAGTGTCAGATACAGCCGCATACATTCCATAGTAAGATAAGGAAAGAAAAATAAAGATGGAAATCTAAAGACGCTCAACATGTTAAAGGAAAGCATGAGGAAAACTTTTTTTAACAACAGCTGAGACCAGTCATCTTATGGAATTGACAATAGCAATTGAATGTTATATGTGAATGTTTAAGACATATAATTAGAATACTGTAACTTTATAAAATGCATATATCTGTACTGTATGAGTGATTTATGGCCTTGGTTTGGATGCATCTACACCAGGGCTCAGTGAGATGAATATGTCTTGCAAATGCTAGTTTATAAAGTATAGTGACAGCTATAATGAACACAAAGTGATAGAGTGCATACAAGCAACACTAGAACATTCAGGTGGCATTTTCATTCATTCCCTCATTGTACTGTAAACTTTGTATTATGTTGTTTACTGATACTGTTCTTCCCACATAATGAAATTCAAGAATAATGGATGATCGATCCCAAGCCGCTGTATCCAAGGGAGGAAGAAAACCATTGAGAGACTGATGAGTTCACACATTTTCAATGGAGATCTTAACATCTTAAATTTCAGAGCCAGTTTTGCCAGCAGACTGGATCTAGTATCAGTATGTTCTATTTGGAACCCAGTTAAAAGCTGTTTGAGATCTCTTTGTAAAAAGAGCCGATTGATTGAAAGGAGATGACACTTTGATGTTGGATGCACATTTGTCTTCATGCAAGGTTAGGACCTCTGCTGATCTCAGAGACAAAGCAAGATGATGTGCTGCTGCAAAGTATAGAAGAACAATACAATTTTTTTGTACAAAAGAAGAATGAATAGAATAAGAAGAAGAAAACCCTTCTCACCTACAACAAAGTCAAAACCGTTTAAAATGCTAAAGGTATGATGCTTTTCCCTGAGCTTTAGCCAGCATGGCACCTTGATTGATGATGCATCTTCCCAGATATCCCTCATAGAAACAGCTAATAAATCTGCCTAAACCCTTTTGCAACACATTTGCTATGCATATAAATTGGCAGCAACTGAACGCCACACTAACAACATGTATTACTTGCATCTTTTCTCTCAGCATCTTTTATTCGGTAAATAAAATGAGCCAAAAGCCACAAATTGTGTGTATTTTTCATGTGTTATTTCATTGACAGTTTTAATCATAAGTACATGTTCACCTCCTCCTTTTGACATCAATTTTAGCAAGGCATTGGGAGCAGTGGCTGCCGCATAGCAGCAGTAACAGCCCAGTATGATAATGGATGAAGCAAAATGAAGGTGACTGGTAATGGTTATTGTTTTGTCCCTCTCTGCCATTTAATCTCCTTTCAGAGAGCTTCATTAGGCGCTGGAAGAGCAAACGGCTTGTAGATAAAACTTGATCTGTAAGCCAGGGACACTCAGGACAAGCCAATATTCTTTCACCTGCTGGCCCAAATGGCATGAGCACCATTCCATTTTCTGTCATAAGAGCACTCGCTGTGCACGTCACAGATCAGAGGGTTTTTAATCTATTTGATTTCACTACATGTTGCCTGTTGTAAGATTAAAAATCCATCAGTATACAGCAATTATTACAGAATTTGACAACCAAGCCCCTCCCCTTGAGCTTGTATCGCCGTCCCTCACCTCCTAACGACACACAAATGTTACGGGTCCCAAGGATGAGGACCGTAGTGACAAATATGTTACCTGGCGAAGCAGGTGAGTAATGAAGATACCATGCGTCTGTTTTCCTTTAGAATGTGTCTGAGTCTGATTTATTTTACACAAAATGAAAGCTATGTAAACACTAAGTTATGAGTTTTCACTATACAATGCAGCTGGTTATTTGTCCACATCGTTTACATTCAACCATTCCACAACCTCAGAGAAATATGTTCTCTTTAAGCTATTTCAGTTGCTCTAATCATCACATTTCTTCTCATACACAGTTCAATCAAACAGTATCAGTAAATAGAATAGAATACAATAGAATACAATAGAATAGCCTTTATTGTCATTGCATTTGCATACAACGAAATTGGAGTGCTACTCCCCCTTGGTATATTTTAGAAAAGAATATATAATAAAACAATAAGCAACGTATAATATAAGCAATAAAAACACAATATAGTATAAACAATATAATAATGTGAACGGTATAGAAAGATGGGGAACAGTATAAACAGATGGGGAACAGTATAAACAGATGGGGAACAGTGTAAGCAGATGGGTGGAGAACAGAAACTATACTAAAATATGTATATTTAGAGTGGAAATGTGTATATTTAGAGTGGACATACATACATAAATACATCACGTTTGTTTAATTCAGTATTTTACTGGTAGAAATCACAATCCACAGTGTATCATGAAAATCCAGCACCTTGGAATAACTCTTTAAATGCATCTGTTAGCTACACAGAAGTGCTCATATTGCTTGTGCTACACTAGCTAATAAACACATTCACTTTTAAATATAACTGTAAATATTCACATCTCAACAAGAATGATACAAAACATAACCTGTGGGTTGTCAGAGTGTATAAAGTGCACAGACTCTCATTAACGAGCACTTGACCTGAACGAGCTTGGCCTGTAATGGCGGTGTAACCTGTAAATAACTCAAGCAAACCGTCTTAAACTCTCTTGTTTAAATTAGCAGGGATAAAAGGCAAAAACTGCTTTTTTAACCGCTAATACTGCTCAAACATAAGACCAAACCTCTACAGTAGCAGGATAAGTATCCCTACACATAAAATGAAGTACCAACAATGTAGTTAGTGAACCCAGAGTTTATTAAAATATAGTTTTGAAAGACTTACCTACTGGCCCTGGTACCAGCTCCTCTTGTAGTAAATTCCATTCAAGTCAATTACCAAATGCAATCCAAAGGAAGGAGCCCATTGATGATTAATTTAGGAATCTCTTCCAATTTATTTGGGGCAAGAAAGCGTCCAGTAGGGTGTGGTTACTGAGGGATGGGAAATCCTCAAGAGCAGCCACACAGCGTGTTGCAGATTCAATGATTCCAGGCCACGGCAAAAATTGTCACTCTGTTGGCAGCATAAACATCCTTTTCGGTGCACATGGGCTTACAGTATCGACTGGCACACCACAAAATGCCAACACACCGAGACTGATGCTATGTCTGATGCTACCTCTACCTGTAGCCCCTTCTAAAGCTTATACATCTATTATTAACTAATATTTTGCCAAACTGGCACAAACTACAAGTGTACATGTTTTGCTGGAATAAATCCTCAATGGGCTCCTTCCTTTTTGTTCCTCTTTGTTAAGGTGACCAGATTTCTGAGACAAAATCCGGGGACATTTTTGGTTCAGAGGTGTAAAAACCTCCAAAACATGACCAGTATTAAGTCAGTCTGGTATTCAACATTCATTTGATATTCAGATTCACAAGGCTTGCTTTTGACTAATATTTATGATTTTTTGCAAAAAAATATATTCTATTATGCTTCCTTATTTTTTGACCGAGGGATGTCAAACCACTTTTGCAACATAAAGACTAATAATCCTCATGTATCACAAGGCTTGTTTTTGAATAATATATTTTTTTATGATTTTTTACAAAACTTAAATATATAATCCTTTCTTATCTTCTTACCTGGAGATGTAAAACCACTTTGGCTTTGGCCTGTAAGTAGTAGGGTGAGCAACTATACGTGTTGTTTGCTCAACATTTTACGATTTTTATTTTTTCCTTTATTCCATTTTGGGATCATTCAGTCACAGTGAAAACCGGGGACAGGGCACTGAAAACGGGGACTGTCCCCGGAAACTGGGGACGTCTGGTCACCCTACTCTTTGTTCAATGTTGAACATAAGGCTGTGACTATCTCCTTTCATCTGGTTCTATCTTGTGCAGCTGTTTTCAGTTATGAGGTTACAATTCTCTGCCAGATTGTTTTTGGCACCCCTTGTTTCGTCTTTCCTGGTGTCCATCTCAAGGCTACTTTCGGTATGCAGGCCTGGTCCATTCTAAGGACATGTCCAAGCCACAATGGGTAACATCCAGTACCACATTTCGACAGTTTGTGTTTTTGTAAAGGTCCTCATTCATCTTGTCTTGCCAACAGAACAGGCATATCTTCTGGAGACATCCATGATGAAAATAATTAATCTTTTTCTTTCTTCTCATAATGATAATAATATAAAGCATATGTTTTCAGAGCATTACGTGCAATAGATATATCCCTCTGAACCACACATGTCAACCCCATGAACAAATTAATGTTCCCCACAAGATGAATCCTACTGATTTTGGTGATGCCCTTGCTGTTTCCTCTAGCATCACCAAAATCAGTAGGATTCATCTTGTGGGGAACATTCAATTATTTAATTTTCCTGAACCATAAAACTAAATGAGACCACAACATTTTTTTTAAAAAGTGTGCCAATCCAATGAGATGCCATTTCACTAATTTGACCTGATGGATGCAATAAGGAAACAAAGTCAAAGGATCACCAAGGTCATTAGAGTTCATCCTATAGGCAAGGGACTAAGAATATCTGTGGTTATTTCCACTACAATCCATCCAAAAGTTTTTCACACTGAACCACAAAAGTCAGAGGAAAATAATGGAAGTGCTAAAGAAAGCAAGGGGAAGTTGCAATGATTTATTCTCTGGAGACCATGAATGTCTAATGGTCTGCCAATCCATCTTGTTGATGTTGAGAATCCATCTAGTGAATAAGTAAACCTGCTGGTGGTGTTACAGAAAAAGTTAATCACCAAATCATTAGGGTTCATTTTCTGGAGACCATAAATGTCTATGTAAACTTCCATGTCATACAATAGTTGTTGAGATACTTCAATTTAAACCAAAGCGGTAGATCAATCGACAGACAGACAAAGTCATCTATAGAGTCATGCCATCCACATGGCTAAAAACAAGCTATGAACTAATACACTATTGTGCTGCCAACTAGACTTGAACCCCAAAAACTGGACAAAAAGCCAAATTGGCTACTTTAAATCCAATCTCCTCTTGTATCAAAGCCAGGAATGGCACTCAGAATGTGAATGAAACATGCCAATCGCCTCATCCCTATTTTAAATCTACCATCCACAGCGAGACGAGGAAGGTAGAAAGTACTTTGGCTGTGATTTGTTTCATGTGAGGCACTGGGGAAGTGTGGAAATGTTCAGTTGTTATTAGGAAGGACACAGAGGAGGAGGAGAAGGAGGAAGAGGAGGCGGAGATGGCTGCGGCTGTGGCTATGGGAATGGCATGAGCATATCAGGCCGAGCAGATTGTGTGGTCTGAGTGGCTATTAAAAGTGACAGGATGGAGGCCTTGCAGTCGGTGAGCCGCCTGATTACACCTCTCCTCCCCAGTCCCCCTATTGACTGTGGTTAGGATGTAGCTTTCCATTTCCTGCCGAAATAAATTAAAAGTCAGAAGTAATTTGCCTGATGGGGGAATGCAGGTGTTTTCTCTTCTTTTCTCTTTTTTGTGCCTCAAAGTTTCTGAATAAAAATTCTCCTAGCCTGAAAATCAATTGAACCCTTGGCTCTTTGATAAGGAAAGGGCTTATTTTCAGCCTGTGACAGTTTTGTGGCAGGGAGGCAAAAAAGGTAGGGATTTGATTAAAGGGGAGATAGTGAGAGATTGAGGTCTTGTTCTTGCCATAGGAAAGATCAAGGCACGTAATCATGTCTGCTACAATGCTGGCTCTCTACCGCCATGCTCTTGCTCCCTCATTGTATTTCTCTGTCTCACCCACACACACACACATTTGATTCCTTTCTCACATATACACGCATACACAACCACTCACTTATATTGATGCTTCCTCATGTGCGCTTTGTAGTGGCATCTTATCTGTAAGAAATGAAGGAGCGGAAATATTTTTTTTTCTGTACTGTTCTGTCCAAGATCCTAGTTGAACACGCTCAAATCCCTGTTTGCTACACTTTCTCTGAACCTCTCTGTCAGTCAAGTGGCAGACATGCAGCACCCACACAACCTCTACAGCAATAAACTGTTGCTGTTCAAAAAACTTGCTTTACAACCGTCTAAAGCATGCATCGCCACCTACGCAGTGAGAATTTTGGTCGTTTTGGATAGATGCCTTGAGAGTGCCAAAGTATGGGGGCAGTGTAAGAGTACTCCCAAAACTGTTAAAGTGGTGAACTGCAAAGCGTTCAACAGCTAGCTACATGACAGTGACATCTGTATGTGGGTAGACTATTGCCGTCGGGACAAATATTTCATGATGCTACACTGTGAATTGTGACAAAGACTATTGTTAGAAGAGTGCATTGAAGGTGCATCAAATGGGAACTTTTGATTGAAATAGTGTAATCACTTGACAGAGACATCCACGATCCTAAAAGCAGGTTGTCCTTGCATCACTTTGACCACAGATGCCTGTCCACAAAGGCTCAAAATCATTGCTTTCCCGCTTGTTGCTCATGTTGCTGTCAAGAGCAAGGTGAACAAACCCCTTGAACATCAAACAGGCTTTCATGTTTCTTTTATTCAAAATGGCAGTGTTTGTACAACACCAGGAATCTGAGACCTCGTGTGCTCACGGCTCAGGGGGAGCTAACCCAACCTCACCCCCCACGCCACCTTCGTACACTGCTTTGGGACAACAACAGCACCCTAACAATTCTGAGTGCATAAGAGGGGACTCATGAGGGCATCTGATGTCGGATGAGGAAAGACAGGGTCGAGCCGTGCAAGTTCCCCATTGCTCTTTGAGTGGCACAAATAAAATTCACATCAAGTGTGGCATGATCAAAAAGCCAATGACTCAGTGTCGGGACATGTTTAGACGCTTGGCTTTACAACATCAAGTGGCACACAGCCACAGAGCAGACCAACCTCCTTTGTACTCCCACATCCCCCCTTCAGAAACACACACTCATACACACACCGACAGAGACACACACAGCTCTCTCTGGTGAGCCCATCTGGGAGCGAAAAGAGGCCTCGCTTGAAGTGCTTCCCAGTCGAGGTGACTACATAAATAGATAGTGGGGGTGAGGTGGGGAGGTCTTCAGAAGATGGAGGAGAGAACACATTTGGCCACTTTCACCTTTGTTAATTTTAGATGTTGTTTATTCCCCTCCTTTAAGCTTTCCCAAAAGAGAGCTTATTGCCTCAGTACATATTTTCATTTTTCACCAGTGGCTGCTGCAGGATAATTTAATCTGACTGATTCTGGATCTGGTGATCTGAGTTTGTTCACTTGAAAAACAGCAGAAAGGCCCTCTGTGTTCAGACACTAACATACAAATGTGTGACCAATTCAAAGACACCCACATTCTTATTGATACTACAAAAACAAAAATGATGGCCATGCACCATAAAATGGATTATAAGACATTATGGAGAATTTGGTGTCTTTTTTCGTTTGCTGTTAGACATTCATCAAGAAAATATGCCCTCCCTATCTGTCCCTCGTCAACCTCCAACTCTACAATACAATAAAGACATAAAAAAGCCACAGGCTCGACTCTGACCTGTTGCCATTTGCTGCATGTCTCCCCCTCTCTCTTACCCCATTTCCTGTCTGTCCTATATAATGAAGGAATTATCATACCGGGATGTTCACAGTCATAAGCAGTATTGGCACGGACTAATGGAGGCTATTTATGTAACATCTACCACAATAAAACACAAAAATGACCTGTTCAACAAAAAGTCTGCTGTCTCAGCATCTGTTTTCAGACCCAAATCCTGGCGTAGCCTTCTCCATCGGTCAAAAGAATCCCCGATGTTGACTCGTCTTTGGTTCCTATGTAGGTCACATTTCCTCTTGGTTTCTGCCTTTTCCGGTCGACTGATGTTTTCTTCTAACCTTCTCCGTTGGGGGTATCGGTCTTGTCCTCCATGGTAACAGAAGCTCTGGTAGCTGAGCTGCTAAGCTAATCACTAGAGGGAGGGGAAGTGGGAGGGGACGAGGCGGGATGACGAGGACCAGGAGAGACAAGGGGATTGGATGGAGGGTAAAAGCCAACTGGAGCCTTTCGGACCGGTTGACTCCCATTGGTCAATTTCTATACAGGCCTACGGCTGATAGACTGAATGTATTTTTTTGGCTTCTTTTTGCTATTCATATTGTGTAGATCGGACTACAGGACCATAATCACTGTATAAACAATGTAAATAATAATTGCCAATATTCCAAATCGTAGACCATAGCTTTAAGTGGGCCATTTTTAACATGGGGGTGTTGGCGTTAAAGAAAAAAACTAATTTCTGGTTTTGTTTCATTCACCTAATGCTGTCCAGATGGGTGAAGCTGTTTTGAGCAGGCATTCCACGTTTGTATTTTAAATCATCATGTGCATTTCAACAGATTTCACAACACTAGAGCGCGACAGATGAGGAAGCGAGACAGAGGAGGGGATGGATAGAGTGAGACAGGGAGGTGAGACAGACAGGGAGGAGAGCAGTGTGCCAGAGGGAGTCTCTCTCTCCTCTTCAGCAGGAGCTGTCAGCCGGTGCCGTCAGAGTGGCTATAAACAAAAAGTGTTTTCTCCCTTAACAAGCTCAACAGCACCTTCAGTGGGGAGACGACACAGAAATGCTTACTCTCCAGGGGTGACAGCCACTGTCTGCCATCAATCAGTCAGACTCACTGTGCTACCCGCAGACAATGCCTCAACAAGGGCACAACTCAGATTCATCACAGAGGAAAAGCAAACTAAACAACAGGCATGATGAAATATACACATCAGCAATGCAAGTCATTTAATTTTAATGTGATAGGGTAGATTATTTGGGAAAGCATGCAATGACAACATTGCAGAACAATATGGATCATGTATCACAATGAGTATTTTTCACTTGTATGGCATTAGAATTACAGATATCAATGTGAGCAACCCACCATCAGCGAGCATGCGCCGGGGCTTGCTCGCATTGTGTATGCATGCACCTACACAAAGGCTCACTATGGCATTATATCCTTTGAAGGACTGTCAGTGTTTCAAAACTATGCTCTCTGTCACAGAAATCATTTGAAACCCTTCTTTGAGAATGTCACAGCCCTGTTTGGGCTTTGATCAGAGCCAACAATGTCAATTTTGGGAGGAACTGCTGCGTAGTAATGCATGATGAAACCGTCAGAAAGTTGTTTCAGCACGCTCCCCTGTGCATCTTAAAATAATCATTTGGTTGCTGCCTCCACATATGTCACCAATTTATTTTATTTTGCAAGGATTTTCTTACAGACATTAGCTGACAGGAAACAAAATGGATAACATTTTTATGATAAGATATCCTATATTGCTGCAGGTAATTTACAATTGTAACTGAATTTTGCTTCTCCTATAAACCCTTGATCTGATAATTGACAAGATACATTCCACTTAGGCAGTAAAACCCAAGTTAGCATTCTGATGACAAGACTGATTGTGTTTGCATTTGTCTGAATTTTACAACCAATGAAGAAACTGCAACAAGCCTGTATGTGCATGACAGCATCCCAATTAATGTCACTTCTATGTTTTGTATCTGTTGTGGCACATTTATCTCTAATGTAGATGAAACAGCAAATTAAACAAGCATATTTCATTATTCTGCACTCCACAGACCAACTTTGTCATCTTTATTCAACAATAACAGCGTCATGCTGCTTATTTCCAGAAAGGATATGCCTACTCAAACGTCTAAAGTTCATCCCAGATAAATCAGATAAATTAGTTTGGTACTGTAAAACCTTTTCATATCACAGACTGTAGATGGACAACAAGTCTCCACTTTCTCCCTCTGTCCAAAAATAAATAAATTAAATTAATGATTTATTTAAAAAATATCCTGGATACGGGTGCTGCCATCCTGCACTGATGATATCATGTGCAGTAATTATCCAGGTTGGAGGTTGGAGCTGCACTATTGACGTCCCAAGTCAATCACAGGTGTCCATCCCAACATTACACCCTGTTTTTATTATACTAAAATTACTAGCTAATACCAAATTAATCAGTAAATTTAACACTTGAACATACATACATAACATTTAATCTTTGGGATTTTTTTTTTTATGTGTACTTTTTTAGTTTGGCCCATGGCCCACCTGCTAAAATGGTATACAGTTTACAGCTAAAGATGTGGGATGGAACGTTAGTGTTTTCCTCTTTCAATATGTTAATCTATACAGTATCTCGCCCTTTACTGTATCTCGCCAGTCATTATGCCACCAAAGAAAGAGCACAGAAGGAAGAAATATTCTAGAAGCCTTTAATAATAAAAAAGAAGAGAGCAAGAGATGTATGAGAAAGCGCTTAATCACACTGTGAATCCACTCGCTCTGATTAATCTGTGAATGGCCTTGGTACCTTGCAGTAAAACACTGCAGAATTACTTTACTTTAGATTTTCACACCAGCCAAATCGTATCACAATAAAAACATATTTTGTTCATACCTGCATGCCTCGAGGCAGACAAGAACGAGGGTAACGGGTAATGAACAGGACTTCTAATTTACATTGGCAAAATAATAGTTTTAATATCTGGCCAAGGAGGGCGGCAATATAGACGCCAAAGCAATATTTAACTTCAAAATAAGGTGACACAAAAGCCCACTCACTTACTAAATCTAGATTGTTCTGTCTAGTTTTAAACAGCAAGGCACTCTTGTGGATGTCTTGTTGAGACCGAATCTGCTCAAGTGAAGTGTCTTCTACTAGGACAGTGTATGCAGTAAGTATCTCTTACTCAAGTCAATTTTATTTGACAACAAATTTGCCTTGGTGGGGGTTTATGATCTGTGCAGCATATGACACCCTCTGTTCTTTTGACCCTTGATTTAGATAAGGAAAAACACCCAAAAAAAACATTTCATGTGGGAAAAAACCTCAGCAATCTCTCCCAGGACCAATGGTCATACAGCTACTACAGAATAGACCAATAATAACACTACAATATAGACAAGTCCTATGACAAAATGATACATGGAATGTGAACATAAATGAAAAAGATGGATGCAGGGGGAAGTCAAGGTGATAGTCTGACTCACGGGATGTATGTTAGTGGGATAAAACCTGCTATTGGCTGCCTATTTCTACCATCATCCCTCCCCTTCCGCTATCTCCACTCTGACTCACAGGATGTATGTTATTGGGATAAAACCTGCTATTGGCTGCCTATTTCTACCATCATCCCTCCCCTTCCGCTATCTCCACTATCAGCATTGATAGAGAGAGAGAGAGAGAGAAAGAGAGCGAGAGAGAGAGAGAGAGAGAGAGAGAGAGAGAGAGAGAGAGAGAGAGAGAGAGAGAGAGAGAGAGAGAGAGAGAGAGAGAGAGAGAGACAGACAGCAGTGCTTGTGGGACACAAACATCAGGGTTATTTAGAGGTAGGGACTTTCAGGTTATCTTGTTGGTCGGACGACTAGGCTTAAGTTATACACTGAGACAATGGACTGTCCTTCAATTCAAATAATGAAAGCATAAGTAGCCAACTCAAAGTTCAGGCAAAAAGATGAGGTTTGAGTTATGATTTTAAAGGCCTCAGCCGTCAGACCGTCCAAAGTCAGTGGGGAGATTCAAGAAGAAGCGGGCATGATAGAAAAAGGCCCTGTGGCCAGCTGGCTTATTTTTAACTCTGGACAGAGAGGATCCCTGTATTCTAAGAGAGGGGAGTCCTGATTGGAGAATAAGGTTAAGTACCCTTCCATTCGGATCTGTGTTAAGTCCAGTGTTAGTTCATTGGTCTTTGTGACAGGTTCTGAAGAGTCTGATTAATGAATTGTTGTATTGATAGGCAGTAAAACCATCCATTGCCAAATACAAACTACAGCCTTAGTCGGTATGGTATGACCAGTATTTTGTGGCTTATGTCTAATATTATCCAACTTAACTAGAGACCATCTTACGATGGGGTTACACCAGCCCTTAGGCCCTTCCCAACTTACCTACATCCTACCCCACCTACTTCTGCGCCCTTGCAGGGGCCACACCTATCTTTGAACTTGAACTACACACCTGTAAAGTTTTGTACCACGGGTGTAAAGTGAGGCGGGCAGTCAGCACCTGACATTAGAATGCATCTTCCGTGACCATTTATATACAAACAGTACAAATAATCATTATTGTAATGATCAACTTTTCGGAAAGATTTACCTCCATAACTAGCAGACATTTTATTCCATTCACAAATATAATAAAACAGAGATTTTGAGAATGATGTACCTAGATCATTATCTGGCAATAATTCCCCTCGCATATTCTTTGGCAGAGGATTGCCCATCTGAGTCTATAGATCGGATTGCTGAATGTACCCTGCATTAGATTCCTATGAGCTTCTGAACATGGAAAATAATCCTTGGAGCAGCTGACAAGGCAGTATATCTAAACACAGGAAAGCACCATAAGCCAACATAATTTAACAACACATTAATCTCTTTACTAATGCAGTCAATAACATATTAAGTGAGGTACAAAAGCAAAATTAATGAGAGGTAATGCGATGCCAGTCGGCAAAGTGCTCCAGTGAAATCCTGAGCAGTCAGCAGGACTAAATGTTCCAACTCATTTCTCAGCTGAGTCTCTTGCTCTCGCACAGGGATATGCCTTTAGGTGAAGAGGTGCTCAGATTCCACAGACGTCGTCCACAAATGCCGTATTTCAAAATGCAGGAGAAGTGATCTTCAGTCTCACTTAAAATACAATTCCCATTGTGATACAAACAGGGCACTGAGAAGACCAACCTGATCCCCAAGTCTCCAAAAAGGGACTAGTTGTATGTGTGCTTTGCAGCTCCAAAAGATTATCTGCAGATTTATGAAATAGTTTATCGATCACTGGAGGCAGAAAAATGCAAAGACATGCATCAGACATGCAGCAGAAAACAATAAAATAATGTATCTGAAAATATGAATGCCTGGGACCGGCTGGTCGCTCTCCCCTACCAAATTTCATTTAAGTGCATCCAACATGGGAATGGCGGACTCTGCCACTTACGATGCAAGCTACCACAGAGAGTTAACTCATCAATGTCAATAAATTCAATAACTGTGGGAGACTTAATGCTAGCTATAAATAGTATAGAAAATGTTGGTTCCATATAAATCAAATCTTGAGGATTATAATTTTAATTACCGAATGGTAATTGATAAACTCCAGTGTAATGCTTTTAATTAAGTTGTCACCAAATATGTAAATCTTGATACACACCTATATAGAAGTATAGATAATATATGTATTTTCTTTTTTTTTCTTTTATCGACAACATTCTGTACAGAAAAAGTCACTGAACACACCAACACACAGTTGATTTGTATCCCCTTCGTTTCATCTGTGCAGCCTTGGGTTGAAAGTCGGATGAAGAAGACTCAATACTTAATACTTAATGCTACTCAATACTTTACATGTATGTAATGTGAATATTGTCTCGTTTTAAACATGTTATTAAAAAAGTGTCAGTAGAACAACTGACTAATCAAGCTTGAGTTCTTCAGTAATTGTTAGATGGCTGTTCATTGCACCTGTTACATGTTACATATACTGTATGTTTACACTAACAATAAGTAACATGCACTTTATTTTGAAGATCACAGTGTTTACATGGCTGTTTTCTTAATGTGTACCTATGTATATTTAGTAGATAAGATGATAAACTATAGCGATGCTACCTCTATTCTTTATTATTAACAATAGCCATGTTTAACATTTAATTGTTTTATTTCTTGCTGTTGCTTTTGTTAAACACCAAAAGTGTAATTGTAATTTGAATAAACTACTCTGCAAAATGTAAACGAGGAAAATGTTTTCTCAGATGTTGAGACTGAAATACAGTACACAGTGTTCTGCCCATGAAGTGTTATTTTTAAGTACAGGGTTTGAAATAATGGGTTTACAAACTATTGTTTGCACTCAAGTTTACGTTAATAACACATTGAAGCATCTCACTTTTGTTCTCAGTAGCCTGATATATGTCCTATTTGTAATGCTTACAGTTGGGAGATCAAGCTTTTTACCACTGAGGATTGAATAAAAGCATTGCTGGTTGACATTCTTTCATTCTTTATTTGGATCCCCATTAGCTGCCACTAAAGCAGCAGCTAGTTTTGTAGTCCTGACTACAGCAACAACAAAATGAAAGCCCTTGATTGTTGTATGCTGTGAAAGCATTGGACGTTCAGTTTTATGTGCATCAAAAATGTGTTTGACACAGCAACAGAGAGTCACCATTAACAAGGAGAAATGTCAAAGTGGACCATGATTCAGTAAATCTGTCTCCCTCAAGAAGTACTGATCATTGTATCCTTGAGCAAGGCACTTAATGGACACTCTTACATTCTTACATGGCATTACTCTGTGTTCAGTGTGCTTTTCAAGGGTGATTTTTATCTTATATGTGAAGTGCTGTAATCAGTCGTCAGGTATATACTTTGACTTCAAATAACTACCACATACAACCCACTTCAAAATACCCCAAAACGTTAAAGTTCTGGTCACAAACATACAGCTGAAACACACATACACTGAAAGTGACTTTATTCTCTGCTCAGGACACCTTTACTCCACTATATCTTTACATATCAGATATTTGTTTGCTGCTATATTGATGTTCTAAGTGTCGAGTACAGCTGCTTTAAGACAGGTTCTGAAAATGTAGGTGTTATTATTGATATTAGCGATATTAAGACACAGTAATTATAACATACAGTATATCCGTATCATACATGTGATTGTGTTAGGTTAAAACCAAAACCCTTAAAAAACTTCTAACTTTTAAAAAAGCATTCTACTCTACTCAGCTCAATGGGATATTGCATTATCTGCTGTATGTTTTCTTTAAACATCACCTTTATTGATTGATTTATTGATTGATTGATTGATTAGCAATACTGAAATCATGTAAGGAAAAAAAACTGAAAATCTGACATGTGATATGTGACATACCCTCAGCGCTCTGTCCCCCGCTTCTGCACAAAAAGAAGGAAACTAAGGGGGGAAAGTGATTACATTGAATTTAATTATCTAAGTAGATTAAATTATATTAATATTGAATAAATAAAGCAATATTTTAAAAAGCATATGCATTATCACATTATGCCTTGTATCAAAGGGCAACAAGACATAATGTGTGAATTCACGTTACAGCTCAAGAGTTTAGAAAAAGCAAAGGAAAAAAGGTGACTAATAAAATTGAAACAAGATAGCAATAAGATTTTTTTTTTTTTTTCATTTTACATATTGCTTTTCTTGTATCCACATGCATCATATACACATTAGGTAGGTTTATGCTGTCTGCAGGCATCATGATCACGTCATCCATTGAATATTAAGTAGCCATGTGGAACACGCAGTCTCTTCAGAATATGATTCCATCAGACCTTATATCTACACTGTTTAACCCATGTTGGCACCTATGCACAGTCCCATTATGGTTTACATGCATTTGTAGTTCACTAAGAAGCTAAAACATTTTGTTTATGCTGCATTTTGCTGAACTTTCAATTCCCTTCCCCTCATGCATCAGGCACTTCATTCAGCAGGGCTCTCTCACCCTCAAAACAACCTAATTAAGCCTCAAAGTTTATCTTAAACGCATATCTTGAATGCAGGAGAGGAAGGTTAGGATCTGGCCAACAATGCCCCAATTTTCTTTTCACCTTGTCTTTCAGGGCTTCCGTACGATTAAGATAAAAAAAATATATACAATTTTTTTTTTTAAATAATTAAAGCTTTAAACATTAAAATAAAATAAAAAGGTATCTCCACCCTTCACCTGCATAGGTATGTACATGCAGACAGGATTTATGTTGCGCCTATGACTACATTACTCAATTTCTGGTACCTATTAGCCTTAAGGTCGTTCAGCAGTTCCTTGGCCTTTCCGACAGGTACCATCGGTTACCTGCTGGCAGCTGGCAGACCCACTGAAAGCACATTCAAGTGGCCATCGGTGCCAATCTGCTTTTGACAACGTGAAGACGTCTTTGGTCTCTTCACCCATCCTGAGGCATCCACACTTTGGCCTCCTGTTTGTCATCAACAACAATGATGTTGGTCTTGGGGCCGCATTTTTCTCAATTTTTTGGGATTTATCATGGTTTGACTACCTCTGGAGTCAGATTAACTGGAGAAGCAGACAGAAACCGCCTGTATAATAATAATAGCCTATGTAAAAAGTAAAACAGCTAATTAACTGTTAAAATGAGCTAAAAACAACAACAAAAAAATGGGGAAGGAACAGTCAAACCACAAAAAGATAAATAAACAGACTGGTCAACAGTGTGTGTGTGTGTGTGTGTGTTCAATGAGAGCAGTGCTGATTGTAATGTCTGACTGCTGAAGGAACAAAAGAACCACTGTTCCGTCTGCTACTGAAGGAGCTGCTCAGTGATATACTGTAAGTGTCTATTGTGTCACACTGTTCATTTAAAATATGTTTTAAACTGAGAATATATCCATATATTACATATTGCACCTCTATACCTCCAATAATTCAATTTTATTTTAAGTTATTATAGTGAAGGTGTTAGCAAAAAGTTGGGCACCTGGCAGTTACAGAGACACATGAGCATTTATTCGCAGTTGTGCTTCTGGCCACCAGTTTAATTTAAGTCCAATATTCATTCTGCTTTCAGCTCTATTTTTGTACTATTATTCTATTCATCATGCATAACCAATTTCACATTTCATATAGTCATGTTAAGCATTGTTAATTGAAACATTATGATTACAGGTTTTCTGTTGTTGTTGTTGTTGCTGCTGTTGTTACTATTAAAACACTGGTCCTTATCCAACATTTTTTCTTTCATCTAAGAAATCAGTGGCTTTGTGTGCAATGAGTCCTATTTATCTATATGCTGTGTGAATGCAACCATAAAGGCATTTTGGTGTGTGAGTGTGTGTGTGTGTGTGTGTGTGTGTGTGTGTGTGTGTGTGTGTGTGTGTGTGTGTGTGTGTAGAATGTGTGTGACTGGAGTGTTTTTTTCTTTTTCTGTTCTTGAAGGAAAATATATAGTATATATAATATGCCCAACAGCAAACATACATCAGAACAAGTCTGCAGTGTGAACATTGTGTTTACACTGAGGCTAGAATAAGCCACTGGAATAATGAGGCTAACTGTGATATATACCCCAATTAAACATTCTAGAAATTTACATAACAGAAAAAAAACTTCAATTAGCACATGAGCAATGGCTGCTGACATTTGATTGCAAAGGGGAAATACATGGGACAATAAACATAATTTACAAGATGTTTAATTTTGTGTTTGGAAAATTGAATCCACTGGCAGAGAGAAATATATGCTGCATGTTTGTGAGAAGAAGCTGTGGTTCTGATGGATTGGGGGAAACTAATCTATGTTTGTTTGCCTTGCACAAGCAACACAACCAAACCTTTAACCCTTGGATAGCAAAAACCAACAGAAACAGATGTAGTAGGAAGATGCACACAAGAAGAGTTCTTGTGTGTAATTTTGTTGCCATTCAACCTAATCAAGTATACGCATATCCCCATGGAAATACAGAGATTCATCATCTTTCATACTCCACGGTTCACCGTCCCTGAGTACGAGGAAATAATTTCAATTTCTCCTTCTACTCATGGGCAATTATCTCGACACAATAGATGGTACCTTGGTGAACAATATTGCTGCTGCTGTCCACAATATGAGAGAAAAAAACAGGGAGATAAAGAAAGGAAGAAAGAGAGCTCATGAACCTCCCACTGCCATCAGAGCCCGAGACTGTGTGACGGGAGAGCTCCAGCGTTGACTAATTTGTGCTTTGGACAACATGACAGCATGTGAATTGTAATGGCAACACATAAAACCCATATTGATTGGGTTCTGTCATTTCTGATGACCTTATAGTAATAATAATAATAATGAGTGAAGGCAATTCGGTAAATAACACAAAAGCCACAGCTCGTGTCAGCCAAAACAACTTTGCATTTGTGTTTAGGGAACAATAGTACAGGAGATAGAAAGCAAAAAAAGAACATTGTAATAATATAAAAAGAGAAAAAGGTGTAAATTGAAGTGAAAAAAAATAGTTCAGATATCACTTGCTATAATCTTTCAACAGAGGTTTACATTTTTGGATACTGAGGCTCTGTGGTATCAAGCAACTGCCATTGACATCTAATACTCAATATCCCACGGAGAAGCTTCATCAGTGTGACTGACAGGTTTAGATTTCCCAAGTTTTGTAAAATCTACATTTTAGAAACATATGCTTATGTGAGTCATTGTCTTGGGACAAGGTGAGAATTGGTTTCAAACTACAGTGGTAAAGATGTTCTGACAGGACTGTGGGTAGTGGACAATTGATGTTACAGTCATCTTGTTGTCCAGTCAGACATAAATAAAGGTCCTCCAAATTATTGGGTTTCTCTGTTCAAATATCTCTGCCCTCAAATGTGTGATTTTTTGGGTGGCCAAAAATACAAATACAAATTCTTGCACAGTCTGAGATAGGGCTATAAATTTGCAGCGGTCAGTAGATCTTCTACCGCAGAGGTCAGGTAGAAGTGATGGATTTTCAAAGGATGTCATCCTGAGCAACTGGATGAAGAACATGTGAGTCCTTTGGTAGTAATCAAGATCGCTGTCAACCCCCCACAGATATATTATGGTAATTCTGTGCTGTAGGGCATTGGAAATCTTGCTAATTGCCACTTGAGTATGTGTACTCTATAGTAATTAAAGACTTAAGCGGCTGTGTAACATTTCACATTATTACATGTACTTTTGAGTGTCCTACTCTACTACACTAGCTGTCACCGATCTCATAGATCAAGCCCCACAGTACGAGTTCCCGAGAACCAGCGTGAAAGCATAATTTTATATTTCAAGACTTCCTGACTGTCTCCCATGTCTGGACTCCAGGTGTGATTCTATAAAAGTCGTGTTTTTGATTTACAGGGCCATTACCAACAAATCTGGAACCACTGGTTTGGTGTCAAAAGAGCATATCATTATTCTGTTGTATGACAAAGCAGTTTGGCAAAGGGGAATGTAATTACATCGTTGTCTTCTTTTCAGTTGACTCCCGGCAAGGGAATTATTGGTAATCATCCATGTAATGCGGTGCCACTCAGTTTTTGACAGCTGAGTGAAACCACAGCACTGTGGTTTTGTCCTTAGATGTAAAATCTGAGCTAAAAACCCCATCTGTTCCCTAGACTCAGCATGCTGTTACTTATGTGTGTTTTCTCACCGGCATATACAATACCTAGAAGGCAAAAAAAGGCTTCACTTTGTACATATAAATTTCTACCATATCAGCAAGATGTTGCCAAAAATTAGAAATAAAACAAAAACCCTGATATGATACACAATATTCCCTTGGAAGCGTGTCATTATGCCTGATGAAACACATATTTGAACACACAAAACAACAATAACCTCCATCTTCAAAAGGACATCATTATTATTTAAAGCACCCATCTCTGCTCTTAAACCCCTTCATGCTGGAAATGCCCTGTCCGCATGAGTGGCCTGCTGTCTTTTGTGCAGCCATTTAATAAGCATTCTTTAACCTCAAGGGACGAGGCCTTCTACTGACTCTTGCAGTGCTAGACAGGAACGCTGTGGCACCAAAAAACCAGACCTCTTATCTGTCGTCTTCTCTGCCTGCAATTGTCAGCAAAAAAAAAGCTCAGCTGAAGCTTCCATCTCCAAACCGGTGGTGCTGTCAGCTCCTATTTAGAATTTGTGTTTATTCCGTGCTCTGGCTTTTTATTTATTTAACAGAAAAATATGCGTTGGGGTGTTGACTCGCAGGAAGACATGTCAAGACACACAGTGAAACCAGCAGTGTCAGGGCAGTTAACACTTCAGTAGACAGCGCTCTTGGTAAGAGTACTCACACACTGATTGTGTTGTGTGTCAATGTCAGCAATAAATGCCTATGCAATGCCACAGTTGTTTTAGCCATAAAGTGAATATGTGGCATATACTTGAAATTTATATTGATAGAAGCAGCTGTGGTGTGTTAGGCAGCTTCACGGTCAACATAACATGAACAGCTCCAATGATCCCTCCTCTTATTTCTCAGTATGAAAAGCCTTCAGATAGGTGAAAAAAGGGCATTTTGGCAGAGTATTGTTTGCCTTTCAGCGGATCAAGCCTTCAGTAGAGGAGAGACTGAGTCAGATTAATAAATAAGAATGCATAAAGGGTGAACAGTGCTAGCGGGTCTCCCTTGGATATTGCTGAGGAGTCTGCACACCTGCCCAGACTGTCAAGCACCAGTAGGCTTTAGTGATTTGGTTTAAGGTAAATTTAGCACAGGGCACTGGGGATTTTACATCCAATTCTCTTTTTCATAATACAATATACTTTGGAGTGTAAGGGAAAGCCAAATAAATCATCTACAGGTGGCCAGAGTGGGGTCCTCAGTCACTGATTTTGTCAAATTAAATAGGTAGAAAGTTGGTCACCTCCATACAGTGTAACGAAAACCAGACATTGTGTTGCATTAAAGGAGAGTTCTAAAAAGTGAAAAAGGTGGACAATTTCAGTGGTTGTGGATTAGGCTGTACGGGTCTTTGGGAAATGATTGTAAAAAATGTGGCACCATGCGCATTACCTTGCTGGCTAGCATGAGCTACTTGTCGTACAGCAGCACATCATGGTGCTGTAATGTTGTATTACTGTTCCTGAATGTAATGATATGATTTACAATATATGATTTGGAAATAGTCTGATGTATCAAGCTAGAATAGGGGGGGATTTGATGCCAGTGACAGGGGACCAAATGGAAGAGCATAAATTAAAATTAAACATTGTAAGAAACATCTAAGATAATGGTAAGGTGAGTACACAACTCAACAAAGGTATATACTTTTTTAGACTATTTAATGTGGGAAAGTTTCATATTATATCTTTAATGAATTCAGTGTCAACCATGCTTTTGGCAACTACAGAATGGTTAAGGTTAGGGAAAATTTGTAGCTGATAAAAAGGAAATGATTTACTGCTGGTAGGGATGAGAAAACATCAAACCAAAATACAAAATACATAGCAGAGATAGCAGAAGGGGCCCAGCTACAGCAGATGTGAGGCTTTATCCCACCACTGTGGAGAAGCGACTCTCAGTAGGTAAGCTAGCTCGTATAACTGTGCATACACCATACAGAAGCATGATTTTAGATTCACTCCCACAAATCTGTGTTAACTCATTCCTCTTGGACAATTGTTCCAAATAAAATATTTATTTGTGAATCAAACATCACTAATTGGAGGTCTGTCATGGAATACAAACTCTGGTCTCCTTCATGAAAGTCACACATGCTATCTACAAAAGGGCACACTATTTCCTTGTATTGGCACTGAACATTGGCATTGGATATTAAAAGTAAAATTGACATAATGCCTAGGGTTATGGGCTTGAAAAATATATTTTTTAAAAAGGCACATTTTGTCTGTATACTTTATTTGCTTTCCACATTTTCATTATTTTGCTATTACAGTACATAATTATTTAGTGACAGAAATTGAGAATCATGTCACATCATTGCCTCAGTAACAATCTCTAAGTGGTAAATCCATTTAAAGTGTAATTCCAGCCAGCCTGTGACAACAGGACACAAGGACACTGAGGTTTGTATTGTTAGTGACTCCCTCATCCAGGACTGATGTGAACATTGGCAGTTTGCAGGAAGGGTCTCCAAAGTCATCTATTTAGGCAGCTGCCAGTAAAGAGAAGATTTAATATCCCAAACACAGGGGCTCAATTCGAACCGCAGGGGTTAACTCACTGCTTATATCTGATACTTTAGAACGACTCTTCATATCCTATTATATAATGTGACTTGCTTGAGGCATCTCCACCTCCACTCCAACTGTAAAGCTGACTATTTCTCTTTTCTTAATTCATTTTTGTGTTTCAAGCCCTTGAAAATTTGGTATTTCTCTATAACATGAAATATTCATGAGCAAATCAGCAACAATCAAAAAATGTTTTTATGTAAATTAACTATAACTGCTCTAACAGAAAATGGTGTGTACTTACAGGACCCCATTGGTCTTAGTTAGGAGACTGTGGTGGTCTGAGTGCTAATGCTCATTTAGTCAAACTAACTTTATAACAGTTACCTTAGTCATTGTCATCTTAAATCATAATTGCATCATAATATTGATTGCTTCAAACTAATTGACTCATTTGCCTGAATATGATTGTCCAGTAGGGCCCTGTAGGACCGCTACATGCTCAAACATGAGCATCAATCAACCAAAGCATGTCTACTTAATAATGAGCTGCACATCTTGGCAAGTAAGAAAGAAATATCTCTGAAGGAATTGACAATACATTGTTGAAAAGTATGGAAACACATGTAATGCATTGGGTGACAAAGAAGTAGATTTTCACTCCTGTCCCATCACCGCTCCCATCTTAACCCCATGATAGAATTTTTCAAAAACAGCAGCAGAACATGTAGCGTTATCGTAAAAAATAAGACAATAACATGTCGTTTTCTAAACTATGTTTATATAAGAAGTGTACATTTATTTATAAAATAATAATATTGATAATATGATTTCTGTTCTTCTCGTTGACTTTTCTTCCTGTCTCAGATCAGTCACAAGATGAATAGTGAAACTACTTCCAACCCACGGGAATCCCACTGGAATCTTATTTTCCACTAGCCTGAAAACCAGACAGATCTACCAAACTCATGTTTCATTTTAGTGATGGGAAATACGTCTCTTCAAAGATTCAGCTCTTTTGGCTCAGCTCCCTTAGCAAATGGCTCTTCATTAAGTGTCACACAGAGCCTTCTCTTTTAGCATAATTTAGCAAGTATGGCACTTCCTCCCACACTTCCTTCTTTCACATAATGGTATGATCCTAATTTGTCCTTTGAATGTGATTGGCCGCATGGTGTGCCCGTCAAAATAAAGTCCCGCCCTGCCTGCAGCTGAAGATTTGGCTCTCCCCGAGGGGAATCGGCTCTACTCTTTGGCTGGCTCTTAGATCCGGCTCGTTCACGAACGACACATCAGTGTTTCATTTGTTCTAGCAGATAGGTCTGCCCCTCTCCCATTCAGACAGATTTCCAGTCGTCCTGGCCCTGTGACCAATCACAACTCTTTATCTCATGTGGAGCGGGTTTAAGACGATGACTGACAGCACCGCCATCCAGTCTGCAGGTGGGTCCAACGCAGGTTTTGAGGCTTACGAAACTCATATCATGCTAATCAAATATGACTCGCTATTCTGTTAATGTATTGCCTATTTCAAGCATAAAATGTTTTTCAGCAACGCATTTCAGTGTGCTTTTTAGGTGTAATTTGAGAATGTTTGTGAATGTTGGCTGTCATTCTTTTTCATGGAGCAAGCACCGTCACTTAATTGATTGGTTATAGGTCATGTTTCATGGCTCTGATTGGTTGTAAGTCTATCGAATTGCATCCAGAGTCATTTTGCTCTGCGCCATCGATCATGTCCCTTGGAAACCGAAAATGTACTGAGAGAGCCCAGACTGATACACATTTGCGATAAGTTTAGTGATGACAGGCTAGTGATCCACAGGATTCCAGAAGAAATGTCAGCCTCTAACAAAGTGTCCAGATTAAAAACAGATACAATTATGATATAGGTTTTCAGTTCTGAAAATGTTCTGAACTTCCCGAAAGCCTGATATTTCCAGACTTCCTCGCTTCATGTTACACTAGTGAGTGTGAGTAAAAAAATCCAACCAATCATCTCATATTTAACAATCTTGCTGTCAGGTGGACCACATGTGATTGATCCCTCACCCGCCCCAACCATTTTTTTGGGTTGCTTATTAAATGGCATCACATTAGGTGGGTAATGATACAATTTCATGGGATCTTAGTGCAACTTGTGCCCAAAGTAGACAGAAACTGGTCAATAACTTTGACCTGTTTCATTGTTAACACTCATATCCACACCTACCATCAGTAGCTAATTTCATATAATTAGTGCATCTGTGTTGAGTACATTTTTCATCTTAACTTGTTTGTTCACAGCACAAATCATTCTGTTTGTCTGCTATGTATTTGACCAATACTAGGGCTGATGTGGTGTCCTAGATAGAGAGACAGAAAGAGAGAGAGAGAGAGAGAGAGAGAGAGAGAGAGAGAGAGAGAGATGCTAGCCGTGGGCAGCTGGAGGCACGTACACTCGTTAGCCCTGCTTGCTCTCCCTTTCAAATGGGGCCTTAATGATTTATAGATGTTTGCTTTAAAAAGTCATTGGCATTAATCCCATGGCTCATTAACCATTTAATTAAAATTAAATTCTGTGTTAGGACTAAAGCAGATTGAGAGTATTTCCTCCTGGTGGGAGGCTGTTGAATCACCTCATTTTCGGAAACACTTCATGTGAGGGGGATGTGTACCGACACACAGCTGACGTGTAGGAACAACCGCAAGCAAAGTCAAAAGCAGGACTGAGTGTACAAATTGACCTTAGCTCAAATTCAGGTAAAAATTCAGAATGCATTCATTTTATATTCTGCCAAAAATATGACATGACATAATTTCAATATGGTTTATTGACCTGGAATAAGAGATGCATAACTACAATGCATTAAACACAACCACACTGAATATGTTTTAAAAAGGTCTTACATAGAGTGTTGCCTGTTTATCCTCATCAGCAACATAAGTGCAAACACGTTTCAAGTGGACAGCAGGTGAGGCTGGACCTGGATATAGAGTAGTGTCTTTTTCACCTGCTGGAAATTAGTTGTATAAACACAAGTGTGAATTGTGACACCACACGCACCATCATACTTGCTCAGATTTTCAGATACCAAAAAAATCTCTGTGCAGCTTTCAACTGTTTCTGATGGCAACTGCATAGCAGCACTGAGCATGGCGGTTATATAACAATACACCTGTCTAATCATTTTAAATCACAGTTGGGTTGCATCCTCAGTCGCTGAGATTTTACATTTGCCAAAATAATTTCTGCTGACAGTGTGGTCACTGGTGAAAATGTTCTCAGCACATATATAGAGACAAATGATATAGGCATAAAGTGTCCTAACCTAAAGCATATTATTTTCTGCTAACAAGAAGAGGGCAGTGAAGAATGCTATTCACTTACAAACTCACAAACTAATAGTTTGACATTTTGGGAAATATGCTTATTTGCTTTCGTTGAGAGTTAGATGAGTAGATTGATATCACTCTGGTAGCTGGTTAGCATAGCATACTTTGTCACAGCATGCTTAGCATACTGAAAACGTGGTAAAACAGCCAGTCTGCTCTGTCCAAACAAACAAAATCCACCTACCAGCTCATCTTACGTTCAGTTAATACATTATATCTTTCTTACTGCCATAGTAGCCTTATTTTCAACCAGCAGAAGCTGTGGGAAAGAAAAGTCTTGGATGTAAACCCGGCTAAAATGTCTTGATGTAATTTAGTTTTAATTTAGTGTTATACGTGATCTTAAGAAATGCTGGGAGGTGGTTTTTATTACCTTTGGACAGAGCCTTGTTTCCCCGTTTCCAGTCTGTCTATGATTTCACCTTTCCAATAAAGGGGAAAAATAACCTTTTAAAAAATGTTTAAACCACAGCAAAGGTAACCATGTACTATCCACAATAATGTTTTGCAAATTGGTGCAACTGCCATGCCCATTTTGTCATGTAAATATACATTTGGTAGATGCTGGGAAGTGATAAATAAACAAGATTGTATCTTTTAAAAGTCTGTATGAATACACTTTATCCCTATTTTCTGTATTTAGGGGGGAACAATTTATGATATGGCATCTAAGAGGATATTTGGTGAAGAACAATACCCTTGGATCTATCATTATGTCTGAGTTATCTCTCAGTTTCTCCTACAGTAATCTCAGAATCCATCAGCTACCTGTCTGATAGCAGATAAGCCTCTTAGGGGAATGGCTAATATTTCAAGCTTTCTGGTGTAGCCAGTGGATATCCAGGCCGAGACTTCCTCTTCTGAGTGGCAGCCATTATGTAGAATCTGATTAGCAACTTGAGACATGATAATGGAGTTGAGACATGGTGTCTCTATAAACAATCTGCATATGAATGCAGATTAAATATTAACAAAAAGCTAATAAAAAGCAAAGTTGTCATTAGACAACAGCCCATGGGTTCCATGATTGTATGACAGCCAATGCGTTCCACTTTGTTTGCTCTCAACAGACTGTTTACCCACATGCAACCAAGGCATGCTCAAATGTGATTGGTGAATACTTCTTGGACTACAAATGAGAACAAGAATGCTTCCGCTACCCAAATCTTGTCCCATTGCCTACACCTTGCAGAATCTGTTTATAGAGAGTATTCTTACGGTAACACAGCAACAAGTCATATTATAGAGCTTTACTGCAATGGTGATACAGTATAATTAAGAGGCAGCACTCCATCACAGAGAATCTGTGTAAGCCTTGAAATTGCTTTCTAAATGGGTCTATGTTACCCAATATGTGGTTTCCTCTGCGTGTTTCAACAAAGTGAAATGAACTTAGTGGGAGGAAGGGGGTAAAAAAGCAAAGATTGATCTGTGTGCTCATTGGAGTAATTCAACCCCAGTCATTTTCCTCTGCAGGTTTTTATAGCATTTAAAATAGAAACGCTGTAATGGCCCCCACACATACGCACACACACAAGTGTGCACACAGAAGAACACATACGCAAGCACTTTGTGGGACAAGATGTGGTGTAAAAGTGCTGGGAAATGAAAGAGGGTCGAAGGGATACATTTGTGTCTCCAGAAATACTCCTATGAAAGTGTTTTTATTTGCCACCTATGTAAGCTGAGATATAATGGTCCATTTTGGTTATCTGATCATCTCCTCTACATACCTACTCATTTAGAAGTCACATATTGTCCAGACATTTTCCTTGTGTGCTGGACTATATGTTGCATGTACAGTATAGTATATGCTGGGCTTCTTAATGCCTGAGCAGTAGAGCCTATAACTCTTCACTGGTAACCACTTTAGATAATGTCCATAGCACTGGACGATTTACTCATTCAAACCATAAAGTAAGTCAAATGTGTTGTAGCATACTTTAGCAGATTACAATGAAAATCAGATGACCTGTTGGCCACTTTCTCTTCTTCTCATGTTGATTTTGATCATTTGTTTTAAAGGTGCTTTACTAGAAATGCTAAGGAAAAACTTGTCACCACACGTTTCTCGTCGACTGTCCCTTAACTTCGTAATGATTTTTTGGGATGACCTTCGGTGTCTGTGTGTTTGGGTGTATTAACACCTGCACTTTCATTACATGCAATTACATTACATTTCATATAGCCGATACTTTTATCCAAAACGACTTCCAGTATACTGGTGTAATGGCGTCCTGAGCACATAGGACTGGTCGCACTTGCATGTTAGTGCATGTGAGTGCCTTGTGTGTCGATATGAGACGGTGCAGGTCATCCAAGAATGTCGGTATTTGACGGGTTGGAGAACAATCAGTGAGAACTGTGGGTTTTTTCTTTAGTACTTTAAGAATACAGTACCTTTAACCCTTCAACACAACTGCTTACAAAACTCCTCCTTGGCTTGTGACCTACGTACAAAGAGTAACTTCTCATGTCCCCCTGCACGTGTTAAGCCTGCCAGCTGCTGTCAATATAACACAGACAAGCCTCTTTCCCAAAAACTTAAAATTTTCTTAATTTTATAAATAAAAACTTAACTTTTTTTTTTTACGGAAGAAACAGACAAACTAAATATAATTTTAGGACTTTAAAAGATTGGGTGAATAGTATAGCAAACAAAAAGTTTTGCAGTGGAAGCAGCAAGGGAAAAAAAACAACCTGAAATTATCTGCATAGCCAGATTTGACCAGAGTTAAATGAGTGATTTAGATGAAACAACCGGTTAAAGTGAAACTATACCCATTTTAAAAGTTCATGAACAACTCTCCTGAATCCCAAAACTAGTGCTTAAACTAAAATGTATGAGTATAAAGCATAAAGTATGGAGCTGCTCCATAGACAATTAATTGGGAAAGATGTTAGAGATGACACTGAGGACATGAGGTTCATGGGGACATTTTCTGTTTGAGAACTGACAATCGCATTTGGGTAGAAAAAAGAAAACAAACAAAATCTGTCTCCTATTCAATGTTTATGGAGCAGCTCTAGGCTGTGACATCACAAGGCTTCGAGGGAGAGTATTTCATGTTGACAAATAGGGCATGGAAATAATGTTCCTATATAAGAAAATTATTTAAATCAAAATTACAGAAGAAAAAAAAATCCTAGTTTTCTCACTCTTTACCATGCTCTATTACTGGATAAAGGCAACAATCTGAAGCACTGGCAGTCATGAGTAAGACATACACATGTTTTCATTCCGCGTTAGACCAATCATGTGCTATTTGCAAGTTCTAAATATTTTCCTTTGTTTGACATGGAGGTAAAGCTTCTGAATAATGTAGATGAGAGGAACATTCGCATAAGGAAATGACTAACATGGCTGCAGGTTACTGCTGTGGAAGCAGGCGTGTGTGATGTAACACATTGCTTCAATGGATGTTGACACGTGCAAACACGGCTCGGAGAGTAAACCCTTGAAAATGGCCGCCTCACCTCATTGTTTGGGCAAACGATAACAGAGCTGCCGGTGGGTTATGACTTTTCCCACTAATGTCTTTGCTAAAAATCTGGCTAGCAGCCAGTGGGAAGAGGCAAACTGGCAGACGGCAGCACATCAATATCCCAACTAGCCACCAGAGCCTGACTCAAACGATCAGGGACTTTAAAGGTAGCAGCTGGTGAGTTGATATGGGGCTTCCTGCGTTCTGCCGAGGGGCTTTAGATTCATTTAAATGATAGAGATTACTTTTAAGCGCTACACACATTAATTGATGTTGAGAGCTGGGAGATATGGAAGCTAGAGGATATAGGCTACCAGAGATGAACATGAATGGGTTTATCTGGTCTCTTTGTTTTCTTTGAGTAAATAGACACATATTATGTCCACTCACACACAAAAAGAAACATCTCAAGGACATTTTGTTCCACATATCTGTCAAAAGCAAGTCACGATATAAATGTTGATCCTCAAGTGTTTTAGTTGTTAGTGATTATTACAAAGAAAGGATATTCTTTGCTGAGCTCTTCATCTCTGTAGTGAAGGTCGTAGTAGTGACATAGTATGCTTTTGATAAAAGTACAGAGCACATGACCCCTCCCGTTTGTCTTAAACATTTAGTAACTCTCCTACCTCTCTCTTTTCACTGTCAGCTCATTGTAATTCTTCCTCTGCTTGGTTTCCATCTTCCCTCACTTAGTGGCCCAAGAGGTGCTGCTAGCTCCCTGAGGAGCCTTCTGGCGCACGGTCAGAGGCCCTTTGAGCTGCCAAGTCAACTGAGGCCGTTGGTCCCCCTACTGTGTGTTCCTGCACAGAAGCTGCTGGGACGCTGGTGCAGGCCCATTGATTTACTGCCTTTGGCTAGGACACTCTCCAAGGAGCTCCCATTCTGGCTGGGATATCATTTATTTGGGACACATTTGGCAATACAGGCATCTTGGCCCTCTTTGAAATGCAACGTCCAGAGACAAAATAAATGAATGGTATCAAAGACATGTCAACCATGATGCTTTTTTCATGAAGGATGGGAAGAAGGGATAGCACACGAAAGCAATTGTGTCCCATCGCAGCACCCTTCTCAGAACAGACAAAGCAGCAAGTCACAACACACCCTGACATGAATAAGACTGTTCCAGCTGTGAATGAATGTGTAATGTACGTGTCAAAGTCATCCAATAGAGTTATGTCTGACATTTCATAATTTCTCGACCGCCACTATAGGAACAAGTATTTTTGATCAGACAGATTTCGTAAGCGCCACATTCTGTCGAAGTTAAGTGGTAGGACATGGCAGTGTGACAGTGTGATGTTTGTTAATTCACACTTTGTCTACCGGGCACTGAACGACAGCCCTGGCATTCTGAGATGGCTTTCTGCTCCACTGTTTTCTAGGTGAAATTTCTGTGTTGATACTTATAGACAGGGGGGAAGAGAAAGCTGTAGATGAGTGGCAGCATTTTGTTTTGCATTTGTCTCCAAACAGATGCATAGCTGTCATTCAAGGTCCCATTGAAGATTGCTATCAAATGTAATCGCTTCAAAGCTTATTCCCTTGGATGCCCGCTTACAGATACAGCTTTTTCAGGTGTCTGTCAAAAAGATGTTGCAGAGGGCCATGCAGCAAAATATCAAATATATGAATTTAAATATAGAAGGGGCAAAGACATTATAATTCACACCAGGTACTCCTAAAGCAACACAATACCTTTGGTTTTCATTGTGTTCCGTCTAGTGCTGTATTGTTCCATCATTAAAGACTTCGGTATTGTGCTCATTTCCAGGCTCCTTCTTGAATTTTGGGTTTCTATTAGAACATGTTCACGTGCTTAAATGTTCAAAAAACATGTTTATCTCACACTGTCTGTCCGAATATACTATAATATATGTATTCACCCTCTGTCTGAAATGATCTGTTTTAGCATCTTTCTCTGCATCATTGCACCTTCATTGCAGTCGGGGTATGACTGAAACAGCACTGTAGAGGCCCTTTATACCTATACATGGTATGTTGTGACATCACAACACAGAAGTCCTGACGGCTCATTTACAGGTATAGTTTCTTAGTACAAGCTGTGTGCATTTCTCTGTGGATTGAGCATTGTAATGCTTTCACTGTGTTTATATTGTACCTGCTTTATAATAATAATAATAATAATAATAATAATAAAAAAGTGGATCACTTTTTAAAATATGGAACCTCTAATTTGCTTCAGAAAAGAGAGCAGAAAAGATACTATATTTTTCATCTAAATCAGACTTCAGCTTGTAAAATGTTTAATTATTAATATTTCTTCGAACAATACATCAAATAATCTATCTAGACATTTTGCAGGAAATCAAGATTATATGAAGGCAATACTTGTTTGTATACCTGCAATGATCAAGGAATTGTTTCATCTGTTTTTCAACTCTCATCAGAGGTGCTTGGGTCGGGCGGTTTAAAAAATTTTTCAGCAAATTGTCTCTGAAAAATCAATTAAATCTGACCCCAGTGTTCGCCTTTGTAATATCTGGAATCTATCAGCTCATGGCTTAGTATGGATTTGCAATAGTACACCATTCAGTCCTCTTAAGAGCAATCAGAGCCTTTCAATCACACTCTATAGTCACCCCGGGCTACAAACATGTTGACTCAGAGATGTTGCCATTTAAAAACCATTACGTTATTCTTCCGTTGAAATGCTGCAGGGAAAGAAAATTGTATTAAGAGCATGCACAGCATATAAAAACATTGTTGACACAAGTGTGAGATGTGAAATACCTGATAACTGAGGAATTACATGTTTTGTTTTGTTTTTCTATGGCAGACATGTTGAAATAAAAACAGTGTACTAACTTAAAGTGGAGGCATCACCTTGCTATTTTTCAGATTAATTTCCTCTGGTATCATGAATGATGTTACTTTTCTCCAATAAAACAGCCAGGTTGGACATGCTGAGGACAAGAGCTGAAATTGGCTGTGATATCCTATAAAATACCCAAGTGCTAATATACTGATACATTTCAATTAAACCGATAAATGTGCTGTAAATAAGGAGGTGAAATGCACATGTTCATCGTATATTGAGCTCCATACAGTATGCATCACACACCTAATGCCCATTGCTTACCATCTTCTGTGTTAGAAATTAGAGATTTATAATTATCTCTAATTCCTGCAGGAGTGAAACACGTGATGTACGTATGGCAACATTAAGACACTGATGAGATGCTTAATTAGATCAAATCAAACCATGACAAACTTAACAATGTTTGAAAGCACACAAAAAAAGCAAATGCAATCTCTAAATGAATGTATTATCTTTAAGACACAGGTGAAGCTGAACGTGGCAAAGGTGATGAATTGAGAGAAGATCAGCAAATAATCCATTTTAAAACTAGAGTAAAGATAATGGTATCATATAAAACTAGCAGACTTAAAGCTGCATTCACACAGGGCCGCGACAAATGTGTCAAAGGTGACATACTGTAAGCGCAACTAATGTGTCGCATGATCAAATGTGGATCATATGTGGACCATTGCGCCAAAAGTGTTGCTCCAAATGCGTGAATGACAATTACACAAACCCGCTTTTAAGCAGCAGCCAGCAGCTTGGAGTGCCAAGGCGAGACCAGCTGCTCTCGCTAAAGGGGGCAGCTAGAAGCCCTGCCAGCGAGGCCTTGGTCTCAGCGGCAGCTAGTAGCCCCATTAGCGAGGCCTCAGTGTGGCTAAAGTCAGCAGCTGGCAGCCCCGGTCTCCCCTCGGCACACCGAGCTGCTGTTAGCTGGCTGCTGGTTGCTCGTTGGTGGGTGGCGCTGGGACAAAACAACAAGGGTCCATGGGAGTCTTCAGGAACGCAGCTAGTCTACTCTTCTAATTGGACAACGTGGGATGGCAGCCAATGCTGACTGGCTGTCCAGCAACATTGTCACGCGACTTGCTTGAAAAGTTCTATATTTTCAACTTCCCCCGTTGAAGTGGAATTGCATCCATCTTGTCACGTGAAACGCGCCTAATGTGTCGCGCGTCAGGAAGTTGCGTCTGTACATTGACTTTGTATGTAATCCAGTCGTTTTGTTGCGTCTGTCGAGACCCAGTGTTAATGCAGCTTAAGACATCCATAGGTACCATGTCATGCCATATCTTGTTGCCATATCAATTTGGAGGTTGCACTTTATGTTTGCTTACAATAACATGTCAGGGATGCACTTAATGTTAACTTGCCCTCTCAATAGGAGTGTGTGTGGTTGTACTGGGGACATGCATATGTATAAATAGATAGAGGAAATCCTAGGGGTTGACTAGTAAACAAGACATTGTCGCCTCACAGCAACTCTTCCACTCCAGAGGACACAGGCAGCTGTGGCACAAACTGAGAGACACAAGCCATGCCAAAACGTCTCATGCCCTAGTCAAAGATGACATGTTGATGCTTCACACCACATATCATCGTCGTATAATGTGTCCCTGCTGGTGACAGGCTGATGACCACAATGCAACCATTAAGTTAGCTCAGCCCAGCCAACTGGGCCGCTCCGGGGGACGCAGTGGAAATGACACTGGACAGTGAGGTGTGTGTCTGTGTGTGTGTGTGTGTGTGTGTGTGTGTGTGTTTGTTTTAAGTGGAGTCACTGCTACTGTTTTCTGACATATGCTGTGGTTGATTTAGGGTGAAAACTCACAAAACAAGCTCAGCTTCATGGTTTCATCAGCTCCAGGAGAGAGCTTCAAGGCTGCTGTACTGCACATAGATATATTAAAAGTAACAGTTGTACAGTAAATATAAGGATACTATCAGTATCCAGTTAGCTTAGCACAAAGGCTGGAAAAAAAACTCAAGGTGTCATTTTCACAGTTCAGTTTTTGTACGGATTGAAGAAATGAGATTAGGGAGATTCAGAGGTGCATGATATTGTGTTCCTTTGGACGTAACTAACGTTAGCTACCCCCACCTGCTTCAGTCTTTAAGAAAATTTAAGCTTACCAAACCAAACCAGCTGTTGGCTGTAGCTACACATTTACCATACAGACATGATCTTGGTATTGATCTTCTGAAAGTTGTAACCCATCTCCCAGAGTTCCTTTCAAAACCAAACAGTGTCGTAGTAAAAAGCGCCATTAACCTTGCAGCACATCTGAATATAGTGAGGGAATGTCGCCACAGAAACTCAGATCGTATTTCTCAGCAAAGAGGCAAGTACAAGTAATTTCATTAGTGGGTCATATGATCAATTACCATTGTTTTAACTCACAATTAACTAGATGAAAATCTTACGGACAGTTCTAATTTACAAATAAAAATTTCCAAATATTCATCAAATAAACATGTTACCCAAAATGTCAAACTATTATTTTAGAAATAAATCTATATCTATTTAGTATGTTAGTACAACACAGGGCTTTAGACATTTACCAAAAAGTGCAAAACAGAACACCAGTGCAAAGACAGATGATACACCAGAAGGGGGTTGAACATTAATTAGATTGTGAGATATCCAGATGAACAAACCACAGTCTTGGAAGACAAAACTATCTCTACCAACAGAAGTTTGTCAAGTTCTTGCCAGCTAAATTTCGTCTCGATCCCAGGTGTTCAGCGCTGAATGGATTATTGAGGTCAGATATGATGCCTTATTAGCTCATGAAAGAGCAGGACAGAGTGCCAGACCATTGTTTTCCATACTGAGATGAAAGACTAGCCGGCTAATGAACATCTGCCAGCCAGCATAAGGACCCCAGCAGACACACAAAACCTCGAATTGACCATTGCTGCGAGCAGCTGCTCTGATCAGAAAGATTTTGATGTAAATTTAGACTGAGGGTCCACCATGGAGCAGCTGTAATGGTCAGGGACCAACATTAGGGGAAGGCATACTGTGCTCATCTTCTGTGTGTCTGAAATGCCAAAGTTTATCAGGCTACAGAGCAGAGTTCACTTGTTATAATAAAAAAAATAATTGTGTAAATTTCAAAGTTATATGTTCACTGTTACCTTTTCAGAATAGGAGAAATTCTACCTGATTGTTACCCTTGATTCATTTAAATTTGTACAATTTCCAATGGAACATCAGTGACAGTTTTTTCAGACAAACGCAACAAAACCATATCGGATAATATTGTGAGAATAGAAATCCTGCAGAATATCGCATACTCTATGCCGTCTGTAAAGAAAAAAATAAATGTATTGTTTAAAAGCTGAAGACTTGCCTTTCTGTAAAAAAAAAAAAGTGTTTTTTTTTCATATTTGTTGAAACTGTAATTATATCCTTACAACAAAAGGAAAAAGTCATGTACCTCTGAACCTAGCTGCTTCTCTCTGTCTGCTCCTAATGGTATCTGCTAGATTCCACTGTGTCCAACCGACAGCCAATCAGAGGTGAGGAGTCTTTGATGCAGTTTCAATGACTGCTTTTGAATACCGAACAAACTGTGAAACTCAATTATTAAAAAGTGTTTTCAGAAACATATTTTAGTATACCATTTAGTTGCAAAAAGAGAGAGTTTGTCTGGTAGGCAAATATGAAAAAAACATTACATACAAAGTTAGATCCAGAGGTTGTGTAACACACCTCACACATGAACTACTGATTATTAGTTTTTAGTTTGTGGCTTTTCTATGGTTATTTTCCATATGAACAGCAAATCTAGAACTTTATAATTGCATATTTGCTGTTTAAAAGTACCAAAGTTCTGAAAAAATTTAAACTTAGAATCCATGGGTATGATCTAGAGTTTAAGACTCAGAAACTCTGCCTAATCAAGACTGCATGGGTGTGGTTTCATCAGATTTGACTGACCATGACTAAACAATGCACAAACTGTCATCAGATTGTAATTACGAATGGAGAAATCCTAATTGAGTGACCAGCATTTTTGCACTTTTATTCCCTTGTCTGTCAGTGGATAGATGCTTTGAATAACGGTCTGTGGCTATCACAAGTGCAAGGGAGTTTCACGTTTTGTTCTAAAATATAATATGTCATTAAATATCCCAGTCATGAATTTTGAAGCTTGTACGTGACTAACAAGTGTCTAGATGAGACTACAAATGTCATCACATGGACCATGTGAAATTAATTGGTCAGTGGTGTAGTTTGTTTAGGCCTACCTACACTACAAAACCTATAAAAGTGCTCATTTGTGAAGATTGTCTTGCTGATCAAAACATGTAAGTACTATAAAGGTTTGTACAAAGCTATTTTTGTGCAATAATCCAAAAGCCAATGTAAAAAAAAAAAAAAGATTGTTTGTTTTTTTGTTGAGGGAACCATAGCGACGCCAACATTGGCATCATTCATGCTGCATTCCATTGGTGCGGGAAAGTATGAGGCGGTACCTTTTCCCCAACTGAGCCATCTCTTTGAAACCAGTAAGGGGAGCACACTCAAGGACAGAAAATGACTCATGTGAAATAACCAAACTCTTCCAACTTTGGCAAATAAATTAGTGTTCATGTAGAACCCCATTGGTCAGAGCAAGAAGTTGATTGATAAAAAAAAAAGTGTTTTGGATCTTTAAAAAATATCTTCCTGCTGTGGTTATGACAAAGAGAATAAAGCCTAACAACAAAACCTGAAGAACTCCTTTCTGTCATGTTAAGTACAACTGGTTAGGGACATCATTAAGTTATCCTCCACATGACTCTGCAGTCATTTACATAATGCAATAACTCTAAACCCTAAAGTGCAATTACATTGCTCATACCACCATGCACTAGGAAATGATTCCCCCTAACTACAGTGTCAGAACGCATCACGAACATATCCGAGCAGGATCTTAATGTGGCAAAGGCTACAGTATAGTGTTAATTAGGTTACTGATATTTTCCACTGCACAATTACTCTGTCAGAGTGGCTCATCTTTCATTTTCCTCTGGTCACCTCTTTCCCTCTTTGAGGCTTATCCTGGGAAACTGTGTCTGCTAAGCACACTCTGAAAGCTGTAAGGTAACAAGCAGGGTAAAGGCTTGCAAACCTCTGTTCAACACCTATGACCTAGTATCATTTTGAGAAAACTATGTCTTTAACTGTTTTTTCCAAAGTCTTAACCCAGATTCACCGTGTTTAACCACTAGGACATTCAAGAAAAAAGTAAAATGCTTGCAGTGAGCAGTTGTAGGGTAGAAGACAGACGGAGCATTCAGGGGAAGCTTTTACAAGCTGATATAAACAGTGCGAGAGAGCGTCAGAGCTCTTGCATCTTGGACATATGTAAATAGAGGCTTACCCCAAGAATATTGAGGAGGACTTTGAGGTAATTGTGTGGAGATCCTATGCTCACCACTGAAGGGGGCTTATGCCTTTTGGTTGAAAGCTAAGGGATTAAAGAGACCCCAGGCAGAATCTCTGGGTCACACAGCCTTAACCATCCAGGCCTGAAGTGAAGACAAATCAAGGTGGTGGTGCAGCAGTTGAGTGTGTGTACATGTGCGTGCATGCATGTAAGTTTCTCTGTGTGGGAGTGCATGATGAAAGGGGGGTAATTGGTATTAACAGTGAGGAAGCTTGCCTCAAACAGTGAGGTTATCACCTGCACTCTGAGTTAATCTCCCTGTGATTCAGGACGAGCTCTTGCCAAAGCACCACGGACCAGAGAAGGCCACCAGTACATTAGGCCAGCTTTGCCAAGCTGGAACTTGCCTTTGGGAGAGCCAGCCTATTACATGAAAGAGGAGAGTAATTTGGCTCACCACACCAATATATAGTGTACCTCATTACTCTAGTGCACTCCACTACATGAATGCAAGTGTACGGTATAGGTTTTACTTGTGAGATTTCAAAGCTGTGTACATGGGTGGAATTTGAGACGATGCTCCCCTGGGCACACATATGAAAAAGGTCACAACATTTCTCCTACATAGGAGCAAGGCACACTTAATAGGTTTGTGTCTCTTTGTAGTTGTGCTCTTTGTAGTTGTACTTGCAGTGATTTTGTGTCGCTGGTAATTTTGTGTCTTTTTAGTTGGTTTGTGGCTCTTTGTATCTAGTAATTTCCAGCCAACTTAGAGCAAGTGCTCCAGGATTAAGAGCGCTAAACTCTGCGTGGGGAGGCAGGCTGAGGTGACAGGAGATGGCGGTTCATGTCCCGTTCGTGTCCCTTTCAAAAATCCCCATAAAACATCTAAACCAAAAACGTGTTTCCGTGTCTCTCGATACTTTATTGTATTATTGTATTGTTATTTTTTCCTATAGCTGTAGTTTTTAGCCAATGTTATTTGAATAGGGATGAGCGAGTACAAGTATCCGTATTTGTACTCAGAGTGGGCGGGGCATAATCCTGAAATGGGCGGGATTTAACACAGAAGTGGGTCAAGTTGTCTTGAAATGGCCAGGGCTTTAACCAGTATGTTATTTTAAGGATGCAATTGATATGGGTTGATCAGAAATAGTTATATTTATTGCTGAGATCATTGGTTTTGATCATGACAGCAAACAAACTATTTACACAAGTTTGGCAACAATGAATACAACATGTGTAGATTAATTAATTTGCAATATTTATATCACTACTACTACCTTTATTTTTTATGTCATACAGCAAGAAAGTGTGTGGTAGTTAAAAAAAACACTGGTCAGAGCCATCTGAAGCTTAAAAAAAGAAAAAGAAAAAAGTCTCCGACAGGCAGAGCGGCAACGCGATTCTACCAAGCAGCACATCTGAACGAACCATAGACTGTATAAAAAATGGACGTAGCCTCTCCGCCAGGGCCCGTTCTCTCAACTCGATCCAATCATATTTGCCTCTTGGAGCCAACATCTTGTCAGACTTTTACTCCTCCTCATTTCCTCTTACCAAAAAAGGGCATTGATGCGACGTTGGGGGGAGGGAGATACATCTATCTGGGTAACATGTTCAGAATAAGCCACAGTCCAGTGAGTCATGTGTCTCTAGCGGAAACTACACTGATAAGACATGAATTAAAGTTGCGGGGGAAAAAAACACCGGCTTGGGGAGTCGAGTGCAGGCACTCCCGTGTCTCTAGCAACACATCGGCTCCGGTAGTAAAGGGCAGGCAGCCATCATTTATGATCTATGATTTAAACTGATATCCAACACAGTACCATGCTCATAGACTGTAAACCACCGACCCTCGCGGCCCGAATCCTCCCGCTAATCCAGATTAGCATCTAGTGTATGTGTCATAGATAGCAGGCTGTACTGCAAGTCATGGTGCGAGTGTGGCTATTTAATAAGCATAACAAAACTAACATTAACACCGTGTGTTCCTAAACCATCTGTTTGTACAGTTGATCGGAGAGCAAACCATCTTGTCACTTATGGTAACACCACCACACGAATGACCGCAGTCCAGGTCGTTTCTTCAAGTATCTGGCTCATCTCTACTAAATAGTACATTTGTTGGGGACTATTTCCAGCTGGGGATTTATATTCATTGCTATAGCGAGTGTTTACAACAGTAGGTGTATGTGGAATTGACTCAAAAGAAAGTAGGTACAAGTGAGTGCTGTGTGCTCAGCATTCTGGCAGCATGTTCTTGCAGGGCTCTGTAGCACTTGCCAGATGGGTGAAGATGCTGCGGTCGGGGTGGATTGGGTCTCTGCAGATGTCCATGGCTGCAGCAGGTTCTTGTGTGATGATGGACACAATGGCACAGAAGCTGTTGTGGAAGTTGTGCTTTCTTCAGGCTCCACAGAAAATAAAGCCTCTGCAGACCTTTCTTGGCCATCCCTGTTGTGTTGATGGACCATGACAGGTCATGGCTGAGGTCTCACTATTGATGCTGAGGGGATGCTTTATGCATTGATACTGATGAAGTTTCAACTGCAAACTTGATTATGATATTTTAATCGTTGCTGGGTACGTGAATAATGGCCATGTTCACAACAATGAAGGAACATGCCATTAATGATGTGTTTTGTTTTTGAACAGCATTATATGGTACAGAGGAATAATCTTTACCAGGCAAACAGACGATACTTGTTAGTAGGAACTTCTTTCATGGGATTTTTTGACAGGTTGTTAAAAGGTAAGTATTGCATTTAATGTTCCCTTAATTAACTGTGCCGCATCTGAGACACAGGATATCAGTGGTACTCCTCTAGTAACACATAGAAGGTAATTTGTAAAAAACTTTAAATGAAATGCCGTTGTTGTGTTATTTAGGTTAAGCTGTTTACATGACTGGTGATTAATGCTCCCAGCTGACATGACTAAAGCAGCTGACAAAACATTCTTATCCACAGATAGAACCAACTGCACATGAGTAAGAAATGCTAGCCCACCAGTTTCCGACTCTCTGAGTGAGCAGGAGAAGATCATATCTAATACATGGAAAATAAACCATGATCCCACTAGTAAAGTGCAGTGTTTTATTCTTGGCATTAAAATGTACCCAAGATGCAATGTTAGTCTGACTCTGTTCAGACAATGAAAACTATAAGTTAAAGCTTTATGATGTTTCCATGCCAAAGCAGCCAATAGCCAAGGGAGTAAGTCAGAATAAAATCAGACAGGAAAGTTGCAATGATGCTGTATATACTGTAATGAGTGTGTGTATGACCCTGTTTACATTTAGCACTAAAATGTGGTCTGAGTGATCCGAACATAAGTGGACAGCTCAAACTACAGGTGAAAACACTCTGAGGACACATTGGGCCTCATTTATCAATCTTGCGTGAAAACGGGCGCAGATCTGAGTGCAGAATTGGTCGTATGACAGGACCCACGTGTGATTTATGAAACATTCGTATCTGACCAATCTCAGCGTACGAATGAGCGGGCCTTGATAAATGCGGCGGCTGAATTTGATCGTCTTTATCATATTACGCCCCTAAATATTCCTGTTTCGGAGGCCTCGCTCACTGAGGTCAAACAGGGAGAGAAGGAACGCAGGTTAGAAAAGAAACTTTTCCGACACACAGATCGGCATCCTGACATCCGAGATGGAGCAAAATAAAGATGTGCTCTTTGTCAGTCTTAAGAGTGGAATAAAAGGGGCCCATAGAAACGCTGTATGGAAAAGAATAACGGAGGCAGTCAACCCGAAGCAGCACTCCACTGAGTCCCGTGTGCGCCTGTGCGCACTGTTGGACAGGTCTTGTGCAGTATTCAGCACCCCTGCTGTGAAATGCACCCCCTCGCATTATAGGTAATATTCTGGATCAGAAGGCTGTTGTTTCCACCTAAAGGAGTAGTTTATATAAAGGTAACCCAATTAAAAGCACACACCTTTGAACATATGAATTGCAAGAAAAACTGGGATTATATTTAGGAAA
Organism: Echiichthys vipera; assembly: GCF_963691815.1. Classification (NCBI taxonomy): domain Eukaryota; kingdom Metazoa; phylum Chordata; class Actinopteri; order Perciformes; family Trachinidae; genus Echiichthys; species Echiichthys vipera. The sequence goes on from NC_139826.1 coordinate 9,696,334, forward strand.
CGCTGAGTCAAATACATTCAACTTGCTCAAAAGATCCATTTCATTCATTTAGTAATTATGGCTGCAGTATATTTCCACAGAACATACAAAAAGGTGTTGTTTTGTGTTCGCTATTATCCAAGTTTGCGATTTTAAACTCTTTAAAATAGTTTAAAGACTGTAAGTAACCAATGTTCTGACCGTTGTGGGTTAGCTGTATATAAACTACTCCTATAGGTGGAAACAACAGCCTTCTGATCCAGAATATCACCTATAATGCGAGGGGGTGCATTTCACGGCAGGGGTGCTGAATACGGCACAACACCGGCGCTCTTGCTCTGTAGCGCGGTTTGCCAGGGGGGTTATTAGGTATTCCGTAAGAGGATACCTTTTTCACCTAGAACCATACCAAGATGTTAATCATCTGATACCTTGTTTGATTTAATGCAATTTATCGAGAGTAGCCACCAACCGAGGAGATGACTTTGGCTCTGCAGTGCGTCTTGCTGCAGCCGCGTGCCAACACATTCATTCATTAATTCAATGTCGGGGTCGCGGGGGGCTGGAGCCGAGCTGTTTTGAAATATAAAAGAATCGTGTGTCCCCACCTGGGGTCCGTTTCACAAAGCAGGTTAAAAAAACTCTGAGTCTAACCCTGAACTCTGAGTTGATCTACTCTGAGATAGGAAACTCTGAGTTTTCGGTTCCAGAACAGCTGTTAGGTTGATCAACTCAGAGTAGTTTGACCTGGAGTTAAGCGCGTGCACCACAAGTATAAAAAGACAGCATCAATGGAGCCCTGATTCGACGAGTCACCATAGCAACGGGGAAGCGGAGCGCTACGCAACCACTGGAATTGGAAATATTAATGTGCTCATACGGAGAGTTTGAGCATGTTTGAGCCGAAAGTGTAACACCGCTGCTGCAGCAAAAGAGAGGGAGACGACGTGGGAGAACATTACTGCTCGGGTCAGTGCGTAAGTTTAAACGTAGTGGCTGTAGCTGTTTTATATGTTGTATAAAAAACTCCCATTTGCAAAAAAAACGCAGCGCAACACACAATATCTGCTGGGATGTGAGAGCATGACTTTGGCTGTTAATGTTGGAAATGTAAGAACGGATAAGGCTGTGTAAGTAAATGATGGACTGTGACATGAAACGGTGTTGTGCCATATTCATCACCCCTGCCGTGAAATGCACCCCCTCGCATTATAGGTGATATTCTGGATCAGAAGGCTATATAGGAGTATTTTATATACCGATAACCCGATTAAAAGCACACACTTTTGAACCTATGAATTGCAAGAAAAGCTGGGATTATATTTAGGAAACGCTGAGTCAAATACATTCAACTTGCTCAAAGGATCCATTTCATTTATTTTGTAATTATGGCTGCAGTATATTAAGGACGTCTATGCACGGTCTGATAATAATCTCCCGACGAATATTTAATTCTCTGTGCAGTATTGCTGCACCTTCATCCACGGGATCGTTATCAAAAGGACACGCCATGGTAGTGAAATATTCACCACCTAATATAACTTCTAATGTAGGCCTACTGAATGATTTTTATAGGTTGTATAAAAAAACTCCCTTTTGCAAAAAAACGCAGCGCAACACACAATATCTGCTGTGATATGAAACGGTACCGCTCAAAAAGAGAATTGCCTGGTAATGCAAGAACATCTATAATCAATAGTTTGATAATCATCCCCGACGAATATTAAATTCTCTGTGCAGTAATTCTGCACCTTCATCCACGGGATCATTATCAAAAGGACACGCCATGGTAGTGAAATAGTCGCCACATAATATAACTTCTAATGTCTGATTTTTGCAATGATTATCTGAAAAAACAGACGACAGAACTATACTACGCCAAAACTCGCCCGCTGACTGAATGAATGAGGAAATCAAACACCGTGTGTGGCTGAAAGAGGGCGGAGACAGAGAGAAACTCAAGGTTTGCTGACCAGCCTCAGACCAGACGTGAGATTTGATCGTTGCTCCCGCTCACGTCCAAATTGATAAAGGCCAACGTATGCCAGAAAATGGTCGTACGCACGTTTTTCTGCCGTACGTTCATTTGATAAATGAGGGCCATTGAGATCGGATGTGAAAAAACACATTTGGAGGTGGTTCAGGCCGCATGTGTCCACATTCAGATAGTAGTGAGAATGGGTGTGATTCTTGTCCACATTAGGGACCGCCTACTCAACTGAGCCCTCTGCCTGAGAGGAAGTGCCTCATTGTTCACTGGCTGTGTCCAAAAGACCTGCACCTGTAGCTCTGAGTATTTTAGCCTGTTTTTGTATTTTTTAAACATTATTATTTTGAAAATATTTCTCATGTCACTGAAACTACTTAGAGTGAATCGTGTGTTGTGTGTAGACTGTTCGTGATGTGTCCGCCTGTTCCTTATTTAGCTGTAGTTGAACTTATTCAGGTAGTTTTTTGAGCTTTTCCGCAGTTGCCTCTAAGGGCGCGCTCACACTATCCTCCCGGACCGAGACCCGGACTTTAGGGTACTTGTCCCCCCTCCCTCTCCCCCCCGCGCCCCAGCCCCGTTTGTACTCACACTACCAGGGCCTCGGCCAATACTTCTTGCTGTCCATACGCCTTCAAGCCGTAACACGTCACACGCATTGATGGCGTGTGTGTGGCTTTGTTTACAAATCTTTCCATAGACCTCAGAGTTTTTGTACGTCTTGTCGACTGTTTTTGAATATTTTCATCCGACCAAATCTGCAGTAAACACTCCACCTCCGCACCACACCAACGTGAACCTTTCACCACCATTGTTGTTGTTGTTAAATATCCGCGCATGGTCCGTCCTTCTATTTACATGTCAGAACAGGCGGACATAACGCTACTGCCGTAGGGCTCGTGCTCGTGCGTGTACACGTGCGCACGCTCGTGCTCGTACATGTGCAAACGGCTCCGCTAAAGCCCACCTATTTCAAGCGGGCCGTGGAGGGCCAGCTGGCCCCAGTTGAGCGCGGAGCGGGTGCGCTCACACTACTTAAAGGTGACTTTAGCTGAAAAACCGGTTTTGGCCGCGGCCAAAAGGATAGTGTGATCACGCCCTAAAAGTCTGCCCCAGACCCCCGTTGTTTTGTTATTCAAATGCTTTTATTGTGAAGCAGCAAAGAAGGAAATGGGCTTCATCCACAGTGACTTAACATGCTGGTAAACTAAAGCAGCCGGTGAGCTGAGCAAGGCTTTTAAAAGTGGATTTTTCTCTTGCACAAATCAAAGCAGGTAAATATATATCTTCATAAAATTCACCCGAAATTCCGGACATAATACACAAAAACACCGCTGTTTGTAAGAGAATAAAGACGGAAGTAGGAAATCGCTTTTTCACAAGCCATCTCATTTATGTGAGATATGAGTAACCTTTGAAATTCACACACAACACAAAAGTTAACTAAAAATATTTTTCATTCAAATATATAGGTATGCTAAAATAATGCCGTACATGGTGATCTACATACAGAGCGGGGGAGCGGAATCATATCACATGTGGTCACTGAAAACGCATGCGGATAGGCAGGCTACTGCTAGGTGAGAACAGACACACTGAGCTGTCCACTTGTGATCGGATCACCCAGATCAGCTGTCCCTACCAAATGAAAACAGGGTCTTTATATCTCTCTCAGACAATTCATGTATTTAGAATACAATATATGGTAATCAAAGCTATTTACAAGTACTATTATTTCATGTATGTTTACTGCCACATCGATGATGAACACCTTGGGTGACCATTTTTACAGTACTCAATGAAGAAGGATTTTTCAATTAATTGCTACAGACTTGGTATTGTTGTGTGTTGTTCCTGATATTCATCTAAATCTGGTATCTCAATAATGCTATATGGGACCATGGCCTTGTAAATAAAACACCCTAATACCTCAGTTCTTGCCTTCATCAGGGTGCAAAGTTCAGAGACAGTGGGCTTTGAAAGTAGCGTTAGCAGTTAGTGCTACTGATGCTGTGGGAAGATCAGAAGCATCATTTTCCTTCAGACATTTAAATCTGTAATTGTCTTTTGATATAGTGTGGTGCAACCTTCATCAGAATCATAGGCGAAAAGCTTCTTTGCTGAAATGTACAAATCCAGGCTATGGAAAAAGGGACAAAAGATTTTACAGGATTCCTCTCACCTGGCTTACCATTTTTAAGTAATTTTTTGTAGCAGTAATTACATAGATACCTGACAGATTTGGATTAGTGCTGCTGCTTTTCAGTAAACTGCACTGTAACTCCTGTCAGTACGTATTCAAGTAAGCAGGTTCTGATGGACCAGCTACGTTTATGCAAATTTCAGTTGGATAACGTGTGCTGGTAATTGGAAAGAGAGTATTACCCATAGAGTCCAGGAGAGAGCAGAGCCTGTGTGAGATAGAAATAAACTTAAAGATAATGGCAGTAAATTAATCGGTTTTGTTTTAATTATGAATCATTACAAATATTCTGTTTTTAAAGTAGCTAGCTGTCACACAGTGAGAAAAATATCCTGCTGATTCAGATTAGAATCATGCCTAGAGATTCAGACCCCTGGTGCCTATAGCATCTCTACTGGAGTTTAAACAAGACTAAAAGTATATAAATCCTATTTTATGCATGATAGTTTTTTTTTACTACGGTATTCATTGTGGTCCTGTTGTATAAATCTTACATTTACAATCTCAAAAACTAACTTTTATGTTCAATTTTCCGACTGCATACATTTACTCAACGCAAGGTTATTTCCAAGTTAGTATTTATGTATGCATGTGCACCGATACAGCTGTAGCACAGGATTGGTGCACCATGACAAGCACTGGCTTTGGCACTATGGCACCAAGAAAAGCTCAGCTGTTTCAGCTTTTGACGAAGAGAAACAGTTGGGAAAATGAGTAAGGAAAACTCTGAATAAAGTGGTGGCAGATTGCTTTTTAAAAGCTAGTTTTATTTCACAATCCAGACCTTGTTTTTTAACATTTGAAAATCGTAGGGACAAAAGCGCAGCACTAACGATCATTGGAGGCTGGATTGATACATGATAGAGAACTTTTTTAAGGGATTTGTGTGTGCATGTACAGTGTGTGCAGGTGTGTGGGCATACATGTGTGCATGTGTGTGTGCATGCCAATACACTCTAAGTAATAAAGACTCCGTGATTATTTTGCAGGGAGTTTGCATGTGTGACAGACACTCTCAGACCACAGGAGAGGAGAGGACAGCTCAGAGCTTGAAATATTGAGCTTTAGTACAGGCGTGTAAGCAGCTCGTCTCCAGCTTCTATCGTCATGACCCCTTTTTCAGCCCAAGGCAATTAGAATGGATGAGAATCTGGAGCTCCGGAGCACAAAAAACCTCCTGTAGGAACAACACAATAAAGAGTCCAATTCCACCTCTTCCTGCATGTATTGAAAACACATAAATATATTGTCTTTGTACGATCTACTTATTAAACACAGTGGAGAGGAGGCAATAGTGGTAATAAGAATGTGTGCATTTTTTTTGGGGGGGGGGGGTTTGTTGCTGTGCTTGAGGGAGCAACGTTAGCACGCCAAGGATACACAAGAGAAGAGGAGGATGACAAGGCTGCACTTTACTTCCAGAGGACTACAGGAGCAGCATTGTGTTGCAATGGAACCATAGAAGGAACCACCTCCTTGCAACCCGGCTTCACTCACCTGCTTTGATCCCCAACTGGAGTGTCATCCATCACCTACAGCACTGCTGAAGGCTGATGATGGTGTGTGTATGTGTGTGTGTCTCTGAATACCACTATTGTCTCTCCATTTCGTTTCAACTTTATTTTTTCTGAAGTCCATGGCGAATGTGAGCAGACAAAAGAGAGTGAGGCAGGCACAGACAGACAAACAGACAGAGGGAGATTTAATTTTCAGCAAGTTTTCAGTCGGGGAAGAGTAAAAATCTCTGTTTTGTCACCCAGTCAATATTCTGACCCCTTAACCAATTATCATGGGACATTGACAAACATGAATTATTTCCCTTTTATTTGATTTCTGAGCAACTATTAGCATAGGAAATACATTCAGGAGTTATGTACTCCTTGTAGTTCATTTGGAAGCTGTGGATCACACAATAGAAGATATGAATTGGGAAAGTGAGTATGTTTCTGCCTATCCATTTAAATTTCACTGCTGCTCATAACAGATTACTAAATTTTGCATAAACACTGCCAGTGACCTGTAATGATGTTACCTCAAGCAGCAGTTCAAACTTCTGTGAGCTTCTCGTTGCTTTCGGTTAGGCCTTTGAAATCAGAACTTAAATAAATGCATGCTGCTGTTGTTATCCTCATGGAATGCCTATTGATGCTCAAATTTCTGCAGCAATCAGAAACCTGAAGACAACAAAGTGGAGTTATTTTGGTCTGGAACATAAAAAGTTCCTTGAAAAGCAGCTAGTTAGCATGGCTCGTGTTTGTTACAGCCTTTTGGCCACATAAACACATACTGACATTTTAAAGAAGTCAAATAGGTTTTGTAGGGTAAATGCTAGTATACATGATAGCATGATACAAGGCTCACTCTGTGGCCTTGAGTTCGCAACCAGCCCACCCTCCTCTAAGCAGCCACAGGGGAGCTCAAGAGGCAAAGGGAAGCGAAATCCTAGAAGAAAAAAAAACGAACCCTGATTTGAATTCCCCCTGTGATAAGTGGCTGAGTTTTCACTTTGACTTGGTTACTCTCTTCTGGCTGGTTAGTACTGTAATATTGCTGCAATCCATACAAGCTGTTGCTTAAAGTTGTAAGATTTTCATCTATTTCATTGTCCTTTAAGTTACTATCTATCAAATAGTGAGTAACTATGGTGATTGATGATATGATCCACCAATGAAAGCACTTCTACTTGCCTTTTGGCTGCGTATTCAAATACCAGTGAATGTCTGTGGAGACATTCCCGGGCTAGATCTACTATACAACTTGTTACTAAAGGTTATGTTACGTTCACTTGTCATTAGAAATCGTGAATTTCCAACTTCTGAGTCAGGCTTGTAGTATGGGCAGAAGTGTAATAGGAACGTTTGTGTGTGTGTGTGTGTGTGTGTGTGTGTGTGTGTGTGTGTGTGTGTGTGTGTGTGTGTGTGTGTGTGTATGGATTCATGAGGGTAACATATTGGCGACAGACCAGAAGTAGATAGGTGAATGTGTTTCAATTAAGTTTACCAATGAGCAAAAAATAAATAAAAAATAGTGACTGTATATGTGACAAGATGCTTGCCTGCAATTACATCTTACCACCAAAGAGGCCACTAGAAAAAAGGTATCTCAATTCTTACAGTGTACGACTCAACAATACACAAAGCAAGTGACAACAAACCATACACCTCAGCACGTCAATAAAAGTAGATCTGACCATTGTATATATGTAAACCTTAGCAGTCAGTTGATAATTCCTCACATGAAAAACATGAAGTTTTTAGAGACATAACCTATTCAACCAGAACACACAGACATTATCCATAAACTGCTGATTCAGCATGATTCAGTCTTTTCTGCAGTGGTGGGAAATAATTGTGTGGAAAGTATATTTATTTCAAAACAGCAAATTTGTGAGGTACTTTGCTTTATATACCCATTTTATGTAAATGTTCGATTCTAGTCTACTACATTTATTTGACAGATATACGTAGTAAGATTTTACATACAAAAACATATAACACAACTTACAGGTTCTCTTTGTAACTTTCAGAAAACCCTTGTTTTTAGTGACACTGCTGGACATTAAACTGTAGTCAGCATCCTGTTGCTTGGACCAGCATGATCGCTCAATCCATAGCCTGGATCGAGCACAGACCAAAACAGTGAATAAAATTGACCAGCATCATTTCGGTACAATCCTGTAAAATTAATGACAATCATATTAACAATAGGGCCAGCTTGCTGTTTGCTCACTTCATCATCAAATAGCTCCAGGCCCACAAAGCAAATGGCGGCAGATTCATGCCACAGCCGAGCCCCAGCCAGCTTACGTTTCAGTATGCTAACATTAGCATGCAAGCTTAGCTATGCTGCATGGATCTGACGTTGCTTGCTTCCTAACATTAGCTGTTTTCAATTTTTTTGTTTATTTAGCATTAAGCTTAGTTCAGCGTCGTTGAAACAACAGCAACTTATTGTTCAAATATGGTCACGTCTGGCTTCAAAATACCACGATAGCAATGGCCAAATGCCAAATTGCTGGCTTAGTTTTTTAGAGTAATACGCTGTAACAAACTTTTATTGCTAACAATGGCTAATGTAGCTAGGGCAAACCCACTTCTCCCACCCCATGAGATAATAATTTTCCGACTTGTTGTAGTTGAACATGATCATCTCAATTGAAGTATCAATCCCAGCTCCGACATCCTAGGTAAATGGAACACACAATAACCCTGTTATTTTGTGTTGTTTCTGTTAAGCATGAGAGGACCTAGTGCCAGAAATTCAAAACACAGTCATTCCAAATGGAAATAATAAAAACAGAAGTTGTTTAAGACTTTTTTTTTTTAATCTTTCTTTGAAAGGAGGAAGGCATATACTGTAATGTGATTTCATTAGCTTGAGGTTAAAACCTTTTTGAAATGCAAGGAAAAACTGAAAATATTGAGCATTTTCCCCTCCATAACATAATACTTGACATGCAATATGACTGCATTTCTAAGTGATATAACATATTCTGAACACAACAATACATGGCATGTGGGGCTTTTCTGTAGAGCCTGTAAATAAAGGGAATTAAAACAGCCTATGATATAAAAGGTTACACTGGTCATAGCACAATAGCAATTATTATTATTTTATTTTATTGAAATTAGGATTTTACAGAATCCATTTGCTCTAAATCCATTGTGCATTAGTGTGATACTTCCTCTGTGACTGTGGCATCTGAACAAAAAATGTCCCCGGTAATTAAGTTAACAAGGGAGCTTTTTGTTTTATTTTTGCCCAATATCCTGATTGTACAGAGTTCCTTTGAAACCAAGGCAGGCACCACGCCAATAGATTTTGAAATAATCCCTCCGACAAAATATGCAAAGACATACAATATCACATTACAGCAGCAAGAGGAGAGGATAAGAAACTCTCAGGCAGCAGTATTAGAGCGCCAGTTGAGAATAGAGAAAAATGCTGTACCCTCAGGTACATTGTTGCTTTGTTGCTCATTAAACTTGCATTGTTTGAAGTGTTTAGCTACTGAGTGTGTTGACACAGGGGTGCCGCGCAATGCATATGAGGCAAACAAGTTCTACTGCCAAGCAGGAGCTGAGTGCCTATACGGGCGCAGTAATGAGCCTGGAGAAAATGTAAAGCAGGGGAAGATGAAACAGACTCTGTTATCCATCAGCTGTTCAACCTCATGGATTTCTAACAGCTCTTCTGAGCTGCAATGAAAAAAGCTGATTGTTGAGTGGAGCGGGTTGGGCGGGGGCAGAACGGTGGCTAAGGGAAGAGGGGGGGGGGTGCTTGGGGATTTTCACAAAGCACATGTCTGAAATATTCAATTTAGCACTGATCAACAGTTGCCTTTTTCAAGCTCAGATTGAATTATCCTATATGGCAACGCTACTATGTTGGGGATTATTACATGCTCTCCAGGAGATTTGGTTTATTCATCCTGCCTATTGTTGACAATGACTAGAGCACTCCCCAGAGAGCAGCCCAGAGAATTGATTTCTGACAATCCCTGATTCACCTCCTCGAGTCCCCCCACTCTCCTCTGACACTCCTGCAAATCAACTTAAAGGCAGAGCCTGACAGCTCCTCACATCACACTCTATATAAACAGCCATTATTTCTTCAGAAAGCTCTTTTTGTCTTGTACGGGGGCTTCAAAGCCGGCACATCCCTGTTAAGAAGAGCCTCGGTTTAGAAGGCACACAGTGGGACTTTGATGCCGGGGAGACGCACACGATGTGGCAGAAGGAATGAGGCTAGAGAGGCAGGTAACTTTCTCTAAAGCCAGATTAGTAAGAGCTTTCACTGTTCAGCATCCCCACTGACATGTAATGCATCAAAGCAGGAGAACGACCTCAAACACGGAGCTGTCAAGGTCATATAGTCAGTTTGGGTTAAGTAAGTATCAGTCACAGAGATATAAAAAGTCATGTCGCTCTTATTTTGCCATTCATTTAATTTCTTAGCAAATCCCAAACATCTGGTACAGCAAGGAGATTAAAGAAGTAGCCATTTTTGGTCAATGAGAAGATTGATATCACTCCCATATCTGTCCATTCGATATAAAGGTGGATCCAGTAGCTGATTAGTTTAGCTAGCATAAAGACTGGAAACTGGGGGACACAGCTGGCCTGGCTGGGTTCAAAGGTAAAACAAAAATAATGCTGTGTTCCCACTGACTCCATTCACTTAATTGATACCAGTACTTTTCTGTTTTTGTTTTAACTGTGGATCATATCCTCAGCTGATGCTGTGTGAAATTGCCAAGACATCATCTTCAATGTAACACTTTTGTCAATGTAAAACCAAAAAAGATTGATTCCTGTCGGTGAGTGGAGCTCTACCATGCAGTGGAAACATGGCATAAGAGTCTACAGCCATGCTAGTCGCTCTGCTAGCCTTTACGTAGACCCAGCACTGCTTTGAACTAAATGCTAACATGCTTTTCTTAAGCAGGTATAATGTTTACCATGTTCACATCTCTGCGTGTCTGCATGCTTATTACAGGGCTCTCAAGTGTGACGCATTTCGGTCTTTTATCATATACTCTCGCCGCACATTGTATTGCTCACGCAGAAAAACAGTTTATAATGAGCTGCAGCTGTTCAAGTTCAAGAATGAAGCGAGTCTCCTCTGGAGCTCAGTCGAGCTGCCACCAGCCAATCAAAAAAAAAAGACAGGGGGTTACACAATGGCCAATCAGAAAATAGCATAAGTGTATCTGGGTAAGATTTAATGCAACAACCAATGAAAAAAAGCATAGTTTTATTCATGTGATTTTTATTTTTCGTTTTGTAACCTTACCACAATGATGACTGTTCAATCATCAAACAATATAACAATAGTAACAATAACAATATCACTTGAGATAGTGAATATGTCATAAATAAAACAAAACACTGAAGTAGATAAATAATTACAGATCAAATTCATTACAAATGGCTTTGGTTTTCACAGCTTTGCTCTTGGTTATTCCAAATGTAACATTTCTGAGGGAGGTAAATTATGTTTATACAAAAGGGACCAGCTTAAAAGTAACTTTGTGGGAATTAAACCTTTATGGGAAGCTTATCTATCTTATTATTACATCTTAATAAAAAAAATCAAATCCTCCTCAAGCTTCAAATATATATGTTGAAATAAAATTCCATAATGTGGTTGGATTAGTTGAATATCTTTTTAACCACTCAATTTTGAAAGTGGAATGAAGAGTATGAAAATCTAAAACACTGAATTGACACACACACACTCAACACAATTACAGCTAACTCTGATGGCGCTAATTCATTTTTATTAATCGGGAGAATGCTCCATCATCTGGAGATCATAAATGTACAGTGTAAAACATTGTACAATGTCAAAATTCCATGACAAATAGTTGTTGAGGTTTCTAATTACCTGCACCTCTAAAGTCCACCAATTTATCTCCTTTGTTAAATTCCTACAAAAGTTGTAGCGTAACAGAGATATCATATCATGTGTTAATTAGTAAACTTTAAAGGTGTGAATACTCAAACAATATACAGTGAGATTAAGATATAAAGGATTTATCAACATCACAACAAATCTAAGATCCTTATCTTGGTTGTGTTTTCTCGCCGTAAATATGTGTGATAAACAGGCACTGGCTCCAAGCAGATGCACTTAATCAATAACAAATTGAATTTGCGATGGTACAGATTCTTATTTAACGGTGTGGGGGCGATTCAACTGTGTCACAAAGCATTCTGATGGATAAATGGCATAAGAATGGGCCCCCCTCCAGTCAACGCCTCTATGTGTCTGACATGGCCATTCCACGTCACACTGCTTGAAAAATGAGCTCCGTGGAGGCATGCAGTCCTGCTATGAGATTGCACTTCATAAAGGGGAACAGCTCACAGGGGTGAAATTCCACTGTAGGGTTATGGATTTTCCAGTACATCACTGATAGATTGCACTAATATAACCTCAATAAAGAGTTTGAGAACAACTTTATGGATGTTTTCCCTCTTTTGTCATCTCGTTTTTCTCTTCTTTGATGTGTGCTCCACTTGATTTGTCTGCTTTTTTTCTTACTTTGTCTGGCTGTCACTCACATGGTGCAAAGTAACACACTCTGAACACATTAGTCATGAGATGTGAACCATGGAGTGTTTCATCCAAAGTTTCACAACTCTTACCTCAAGCAGCTCATTTCGTTTGTTTTTGCTTCAAGCAGCAGCAGCAGCAGTAAGATGTTTTTGAAACTGTGAAGTGTACATTGCACATCAATTCCTAAACAGCAGTGCCTGGCACAAAACAAAATAAAGGTTCATTAGAGCTTTCTTGTGGAATCATCACCCCAAGCCATGTCTACAAATCAAGATAAGCTACAGTACATTGTAATTATAATGGACATGCTCAAAATGGGATTTAATTCATCTAACAGACATATACATTTGCGCCTATATTATCAAGTTTCCATGTTTGTTATGTAACATTTACAGAATTATATTATTTATAATGATTAAACATTGTATAATTTATGACAGAAAAGAGTGGGAGAAAGAGGATGAAAGCATTGTTGAGTTCACATTTCAATTACAATACGGTAATACATTTATATAAAAAATAAATGTGACATGTAATAATGTCTTTACCCAAGGACGGTTGTGAGGTTACTTGTTACCTAAACCTACAGTATATTGACAACAATAGTCTCCTCCATGTTGGCTCACTCAAACTACGGCAAGCAGGATCACCCACACACATGCTGCTTTGCTATTTGTTGAGTTTGTGACTTACCCTCTCAGGGCGCACTCACACTGTCCAAATCAGTACCGTGCCCAAGCACGTTTCATGGCTAAAGCCTAGTTCGTTTGACCAGTGTGACCATGGCCCGTTTGGGAGAGGTGGGCTTTTGTAAAGCACGTTTGCACATGTACAAGCACTAGCGTGTGCACGTGTACGAGCACAAGGCCTAGGCCGGTTCTGACGTCATTTTATGTGCGTCTGTTTGGATATAGAAAAAAGAAGGACGGACCATACACGGACATTTAAAACAATGGCGGCGAAAAGTTCACGTTGGTGTGATGCGGAGGTGGAGTGTTTACTGTGGTCAAGTAAATAATGCCTAAGCATATATTGATCAAATGGAAAGGTTAACAATGATTGTTGTTGCTGCAGTGATTAATCCTTGTGTGAGAATGACCACAATTGCAGCTGGATGATACAGCACACACCACCTCCTCTGTGACCTATATACATCCTACTCTCCGTCCACTAACAGAAAATACATCAATACACTTCATATTACCCCGGCTAAAATACAATGCACACATTTACCATACCCACACCAATTTACACTTGGCTGTGCCCGGAACTATATGAGCGGGGTCTGTTTCCTGGGGAAGCCTTTTGCCTGCACACCCTGAAGACAACAGACTGGTGAGTACACAACACTCTTGATTTATTCCCCACACACTTATGGAGCAACACAATACTCATTCTTAGCTTCTCAATTAAGCAACTAACACATTTCATCTGCACATTTAACCCCATGTCCCTCTGCTCCAGGTTGCGCTGCGCGGCCCACACAGCCAACCCCAAGACCCAACAAAGGACAACAAACATGGCAACAAACATTCAATACATATGGTAACCATTTCAATACAAATGTACAAAAAGCAATGTGTTAAAATGTATAGTGCAAATCTCCAATAAAGTGCTGTTGCTCTTCCTAAAGTGCCTGTGCAATTATTAAAGTGCATATGTAATCAGACTCAGTCTACAGTGTGTGGTGCCATGTGTGCAAAACTGGTGACGATGTGCTCTTCGTCACACCTTGTATGGAATTTTGGTCGAATTGACCCGTTGTTTTTGCAAGAAGAAGTATTATTTATTTTTTTTACCTTAAACTTCATGGCCTTAGCTTATATGATAAACAAGTACAAACAACAACAAAAATAATTGAGCACACATGCTACTACCCCACACATTTACATTCTCATATGGTCTTTGTAGAGGCCCCCCCCCACACACACCGATAACTTCATGTGTCCCCCTCCACCACCACAAAAAATAAATCACACTTCCATTAATTGTGTTCTAGTCGAGACTGCTTGCAATTATTAAACATGTGTTATCTATATTAATTGGAACTGAGATAAAGACAAATGTGTCTCGGGTCAATTTGACCCGTGGGATACCAGAGGGTCCCATATGTGAAGACCATATAAGGGTTAAAGTATTGACAGTAGATTTCTGTGTGGAAAACAAGGGAATTTGAATCCTGTTTCAAACCCTTTAAAAAATAATCCAATAGCTGTTTGCTGCTCATCGGAGGTCCTGATTGCTCAGTCGCCAAGAGTTACCTTCTGAGCCCATCTCCGAGTTCCCTGACTACTATCTCCAACCACTCGCTTCCAGTCTGAGGCTCCACTGTGCTCTTTCCCATCCCGGTCAGCAGGACCTTGCCCCCCACAGCAGCCTGTTACTGCACCACACAACCCTTCATCAGTCTCTCGACTTTCTCTCTATCACTGTCCTTCCCTGCCACCTGAGGGAACAATTCAATCACCTATGACCCAATCCATCTTTTAATGATGTTCGGACACTCCAAGGCCCACCTGCGCCCTATAAAAGGCTCTTCTCACAGTTTGTATTCTCTCCTTGGTGCGTCTACAATAAAACTCATCCTGCAGGGTGTGTGTGTGTGTGTGTATGAACATCCCCTGCAGCTTTTCCCCATATTCCTTCTCTTCGGAGACCTTCACCAGTTTTTGGTTTGTTTATGAGAGCATGTTGGGAGTCGAGGTAAGCCAGGTGCCAGGAAAAACATATGGCGCTGCTGGGATAAAGACACCTGCTGCTGGACCAGTGAGAGCGCTTTCAGAATCATGAGGAATTAAAGGAATTTAATGACTTCACAAGCAATGCAAATTCATTCCCTGGGTGGTTCCTTTTACCCCCACATGGGTGACTTATCCATTTTCCAATGCAACCTGGTGTGTCTTTGCTATAAAGTGCTGGAATAAATTATAATAAGAAACAGAAAGAGTTCATGTGAAATATAAATCCAATGACTTTACTGTAATCATAAGGACTTAGATGACCATTCACTAAACTCCTCCCATGAATTATGACAACATTGATTTTGTCACTTTTTGTTTGCGCCTATTTAAGAGAGATTTGTCATCAGATCCTAAAAACGTCATGGTGCAGAGAAAATATCAAGATATAGCATGTTTTCTGGTAATTCAATAAATAAATAGTCTTAATGACACAACCACATGTTAAATCCCATCTCTGTAGACTTCTGTGTAAATGAAATCCTTAACAAATGAAAAGTATTAAGTGTTTTTCTGATTTAATTAACAACTTGGGTGCAAATTATTGGTTCTTCAGCTTCATCAAACAGTGTCAATGTTTATGTGGGCAGCCAGTGAAGGATCATTCTTTGTAGCTGTACTAGTTGCTCACACTGATTAGTAGAGATGTGCTTTATTCAAACCGGATACTCGTTTCAGCTTAGTATCCAGTAAGGATAAAGCACTTTTGCCGAATCCAGGTATGATACAAGTAATAGGCGTCAATATCTGTGCTCGGATTGAATGAAAATCCTCATTAGCGACAGTGTCCGCCTTCTGTGATATGTTTGTCGCAGCACCGCTCCGCTGCTGTTTCCCCCTCTGCTACACACAAGCACACACACGGACGTGCTGCTTGATAGAATGGGTCCTACGTTGCGTCTCTTTCTTTTGGATGTCTGACACTTTCTTGCTGTATTCCATGAAAAAATAAAGGTAGTAGTGGTATATATATTACAAATTAATTAAGCTTCGCACACACACTCCCTCTCCTTGCCGGTCATCTGTATTATCTGTTTTGAAAAACGGTGTAGAAAATGTGTCAAACTAATGAAAGCAAAAGAAGACTTCTGCTGTGCTAACAAAGTGATGATGAAGATCATCAAGCAGCAAGCATGTTTTAGCAATGGAAAAAAACTGTAAATGCAAATATCTGCAACACATCTCCTAACATGAGTGCACTCACTATCTTGTGCTTTGCATTGTCAAGCAGGTTTGGATAACTGGAGCAACTGTAACAAGTGGGAGATGCCACTGGTGAATTATTGCTGGTATTATTGATGATAATACTGTAAGCTTTACTCAGGTGTAAAGTCAGCAGATATATATTGCATCCATGTATGTGAGACATGCATTTAAACAGGAGGCTCACATAGGAGAAAAACAACATGCGACAGCGGAAAAAAAAAATCTACAAGCAGACTTGGATCAATGATTCTGAATGGTCTTCAAACTTCTCTGGAAAGCTGGTCATCACTTACAGTCGGTCTAGTCCATTAAAAAAAAGGTGACAGGCCAGAGGTTTATGTCTATCAAAGTTTAGCTGAGAAAAAATATTTAAATAGAATTTTAATTTAGATTTTTTTGTTTCTTATAATTGTACACATAGTTGTTCAACTTACCAGCTTAGTTTAGTGTGTTAGAGATGCTAAAAAACTGAAAACCTTTTATATCCTGGTAAGTTAATGGTTGGAGCTCATTATCTATTACTGTAGCACTCTAGTTTCAAAGAATGAAAAAAAACAATGTTTTTCTGTAAAGTTGCTTGCAAATATTTTTCTTGGGCTTGTTTCCAAAGTTTAGTTGCATATTTGGGCTTGCCTTTTTGATGAATGGGGCATATGCACAGAGGAGGGTGCACGCCATTTTCTCACATACTTTGGGATTTAAAAAAGCAAACTTGATGGGAGAATGTCCAAGCACACTCTGACTCAGGCGTGTGCAAACAAACAGGAGAAATGAGAAACGGCGACACAGACGGCAGAAGTATGAAACGCGAGAAACTGTGAACCTGAGATAATTGTGTAAAATGAATCAAAATATTGGCTCTCATTAATATTATGAAGGATTCACAAAGGTCATTATTATGATTAATAAACATATTTTACACAAAATCGATTCTCTATGCAGTGCAAAAAAAAAACCCAACAAAAATAAGATTCAGGATCATAAATTCAAATGAAGATATCTTTGAAAAAATCGTATAATTATAACTCATACATATGTTTTGTAGCCTGGCTGATAAGAGCCCAGTTTTAATATGGTTAGCATACATTACAGTGTTTAATACAGTCTTCATTTTATGGCTTTATTACATTTTCTTTGTTTTCAATACGTTTGTTTTTAAAAATTAGATTAGATTAATCGCCACACCTGTAGCTTTTTAGATCAATCAAATCAAATTTATAGATATAAAAAGGCATGCCACCACAGTGCGTAATGACACACATTCGCTGATTTACTGACAAATGGGGACTAGCAGGTTATAAGCCGGCTGCGGCTGCCGTGTACTGTTCATGGGGTTCGTTCGGATCTGTGGGAACAGGGATATAATAAAGTGCAAGTATCAGCAGTGTCCTGTTTCTCAAATGTAATCGATTCTGTTGACTGCACTCATGTTGCTATAAGATCACCGAGTGAGAATGAAAAGGTTTTCATTAATCTCTTTTTCATGTCAGCCATGGTCCGACCTTCTGACGCTGCATTTTCTGTGTCTGCAACATGTTGCCACTCTACGGCGGTTTTGTCGTAGTAAGTGTCGCAGTGTGTTTATTCCTTTTTTCCACCTATCCAAGGAGAACGTCTTTTTCACATTGATTATGACTTTTTTACATTTTCCCTGTGTTTGTCATGTCAGTATGAATAAATATTAATTTGTGGGGCGTGACATGAAGCCGCAAAAGCTGCATTACATTTAGAGTTGATTGTGATCTGTTTTATAAATCCCAATATATTCATGCGTACATCACCTTTGAAGTGAATCCTACGCACAATTTTATAAATGAGGCCCCTGGTTGCTTGTTTCATTCGCAGGATCTGGCAACACTGTTTGCTAGTTACACAGTAAAGAAAACATTAAGGAAGGAAGAGAGTCCATATTTGGAAACTTTCCCCATTTGCGACATAGCAATTTGGAACTGATATCACTAGGAATAAAGGATTCAATTATCGTAGTGGCAAAGATAAGCTAAGAGAACAGTTATTGATGCAACTTTTAGTTTTCCACCCTTCTCCCTAGTTCAGAATGTCCATTTTCCCTTACACACAACCAGCACTGGAAATGCGCTGGAAATACTCTAGCTGGTTATGGTAATCTCTGGTGGCACATCGGTAAGGGGTGCAGGAGGCAGGGCATGACACAGATTACGCCACAGTCAAGTAGCTGGTTAGCAACTGGCTCTGACATGCATTGAATTTGTCTGACAATTTCACCATCGGCCCTCACTGACAGAAGCTCTTTCCAGTTTAACATTTTCAGAGGTTTCTTCTTTCGGTTTCGCATGAGCTACATGATAGAGGCTTTATCAACACTTCAACTTGTATGTTGTACATTCTCCTGACAATGAGCTGCTTTATCACACATGGGCTCAACCGGACATTACATGGACTCTGTACAAGGAAGCTGGCAGGTATAAGCCTGTTTACTTTCCGGTCCTACTGATTCCGACATTTACGTTCTCACCTACAGCTCCTCTGGGTAAGGTCTAGATTCACAATTGTATTGCATGTGAGAAAAGTGTCTTAAGACTCTCTTCACATTCATCCCACAAACGTGACTTACTTTTTCCACTGTGCTAATGCTCTGTCAGTGCTTAACTTCAGGAGTAAATGAATGACGGTGGGTGCTGTATAATGTTCACGACTTTATGTATATAAATGTGATAAGAGATGTATATACTGATTCCCACTTCACAAAACAGAGGTGCTCCTACGCAGCAATTATGTGCTGGCCTGAGTAAATCCTTAAAATAAATCTGTGAAATTATAAATAACCCTGAATCAATCATCCTGTTGCACAGTAGTGAGGCTAGTGAATTGTAGGACTAAAAGTGGTATATATCTTGGTTGGCTTTACAGATATCATAAATAGATCTAAACTTACTTATAATAACCAGTTATTCTCCATGTTGTTGATTACAGTGCTTGGCAAATGTCAGGCCCAGGCAGGAATGAGGAGGTTCACGGATCAAAACTGAATGTATTCCTTGACGACAAGAACAGAGCAAAAAAGGCCACAAACTAAAAAATCACTCCGCACAGGAGGAACAAACAAATCTCTATGGTCAAAAAACAAAGTACAAAATAAAGTCACTCCATCCAGGAGGAAAAAACAAAAGGGCAAAGTTAACAAATTAATCTCTAAACTGACACTCCGTACAGGAGTAATGACAAAAAACAAAGTGAACAAAATAAGTAATTAAACAAGGCATACAAACACCTGAACGTGGAAACAATGAACCCAATGGCATGAACAAGACTGTGGAAAAACGCTGGATACATTCAACACAAGGTGTGAAATAATCTGGCAACGGGACAGGGGAAAAGACAGACTTTATACACATGAAGGAAGGGGGACCACAGGTCGAAACAATCAAGGATCAGGGGATGACATCAGACCAGTGACACAAGTGGAAGGGCAAGTGACCTGGAACGAGAGGAGAGTTATCTTTCAAAATAAAACAGGAAATGCACAAGACAAAAACCCAAAGACATGACAGACCTCACCGCAGCGTGACAGTACCCCTCCCTCTAGGGCCGACTCCTGACAGCCCAGGGAGTTCAGGATGAGCCTGAAAAAAAGTCCTTGATCAGGATAGGGTCCATGATGTGGCGAGAGGGGATCGGGGTGCTGGGGGTTGGACGGGTAAGCGGGCTTTGGTAGATAGGCGGCTTGCTAGAGCTTGGACAGATAGGCCGGCTGCTGGGGCTACTGCGGTTTCTGCAGTTGCTGTGGTTACTGTGGTCATGGCGGCCGCAGTCGTGGTCATGGCGGTCGTGGCGGCCGTAGTTGGGAGACGGGACCGAGCTCAGGTCCGGGTGGCAGGGTTAGCAGAAAACAGGTTAATTGGGGTAACATCTGACGGATGGCTGGACACAGCACAGTCTTTGGCGCACCCCTTTTCCCACCTTATGATGTTTCCAGTCTATGTGTGGGTTGTGACGTATGAGCCATGGATGTCCTAAAAATCAGTGAGTGTATGGGAGACGTGAATAAATAAAAACGGATGTGTTCCTTGTGGTCGTCAATCTGCATTCTAACAGGCTCACTGACGTGGGTTATGGCAAAAATCTCCTTGCCATTGAGTGACCTGGCCCGGATGAGTTTGGCTAGTCGCTCCGAGCGGATGCCTAACTCTTTAGCTAAACCCCAACTCATCAAATTCTCATCAGCTCCAGAGTTGATGAGAGCCTTCTGATTGATCAAGGTGTGATGCAAAATTTGGACGTTGGTCCGAATTCGGGGAGCCTGGGGAAACTGTTTAGCTAAACTCACCGCCTGGGAAATCTCGGCTGGACACGAGACGACAAGGTGGCCGATCTCCCCACAGTAGAAACACCTCCCCTCCAGCTGTCTCTTTCGTCGCTCCTCCGGTGTCAGCTGAGCTCTCCCCAGCTGCATGGGCTCCTCCTCATGATCGTGGAGGGGGTGAGGTTGTGGCTCCGGCGGCGAACAACGGTAAATTTGTTCGCGCAGAGGGAGCGTGAGAGTGTCGGTCAGTCGCTGCTGTCGTCTGAGCTGGACGCACCGGTTCTCTGTCCGAATGGCGAGCGCGATGAGTGCGTCCACATCGGTGGGAAGGTCCAGAGGGACGAGGAAGTCTTGAATCGGGGATGCGAGTCCCTTCAAAAACACATTGTATAGAGCTGTGTCGTTCCAACCGCTTTCCACCGCCAGAGTGCGGAAACGGATGGCATAGTTGCATACTGACCCGCTGCCTTGCTTCAAAGCGCTCAGATCCTACGCCTTTTCTCTTTGCGTGGTTACTGGGTCAAATGTCTTAATGAGCGCAGCCTGGAAATCAGGGAGACAGTTACAGACGGCTGAGCCCTAGCTCCATTCAGCTGCCGCCCAGGCTTTGGCTCTGTCAGACATGTGTGAAATCATAAAGGCAATTTTGGACCGGTCCGTGGGGAATGCATGGGGCAAAAATTCAACATGAAGAGAGCAGTCTTTTAAAACTATCTTGCAGTTTCCAGGCTTCCCCCGAATACTGAGCGGGGGAAGCCAGTCTACAACTAGCGCCTTCGGCTGGCCGTGTGGGAGCTGGTGTGGCGTTCACAGCCTGAGGCGGGGCTGTGGTCACAGGTCGAGTGAGTCGCCCCAGCAGGTCCGGTAGCTGCGAGGAGAGACGGCCCATTTCGGTGGCCATCGGCGTCTGGAACTCCTCTTGCTGGACGAGGCGGGTCTCCTGGGTGCACAGCGCCTCCGATAAGCGACATGCCTCCGCTGAGTCCATACTCGCCAGATTATTCTGACAGGCCCAGGCAGGAATGAGGACTCAGATGCGGAGGTTCGCAGATCAAAACTGAATTTATTCCTTGACGACAATAACAGAGACTGGCACAGAGCAAAAAGGCCACAAACAAAAAAATCACTTCGCAGGAGGAACAAACTAATCTCTATGGTCAAAAAACAAAGTACAAAATAAAGTCACTCCGTCCAGGAGGAAAAAACAAAAGGGCAAAGTTAACAAATTAATCTCTAAACTATGACGTTCCGTACAGGAGGAAGGACAAAAAACAAAGTGAACAAAATAAGTAATTAAACAAGGAATACAAACACCTGAAGGTGGAAACAGTGAACCCAATGGCACGAACAAGACTGTGGAAAAACGGTGGATACATTCAACACAAGGTGTGAAATAATCTGGCAACGGGACAAGGGAAAAGACACGGACTTAATACACATGAAGGGAGGGGAACCACAGGTGAAAACAATCAAGGAACAAGTCAGGGTTAGGTTTTTAAAAAAAAATCAAAAAAGCAAACCTACAAAGAGATGGCCGCCCACCAAAACTCACTGATCGAGCAAGAAGGGCATTAATCAGAGAGGCAGTCCAGAGACCTAAGGTAACCCTGGAGGAGCTGCAGAGTTCCATAGCAGAGACTGGAGTATCTGTACATACAGTAGGCCGACAATAAGTTGTATGGTCCTGTTGTGGGAATTTTGGATATTTGTAATTGATAATCATAGTTTTGTCAGGACAGGCACAGTTCAGTGTCTCCTCTGTCTCACATTCTTAATGGATTATGCAAATAACTAACTCATGATGATATATTGGCATATTTGTGCATCTGTACCCTGTGTTAGAGACCTTGTGATGAGAGAGGTTCAGAATGTTCAGAATTGTAATGTCTAAGGCATGTTTTTGTTTGGTCTAAAGACGTCACCCAACCAAGGCTATTCGCGTCCTGTCCCTCTAACTAAAAGACTGTGCGAGATTTGGCAAATCGTCATTCCCTGCTAGACTCTAACTTGTGAGGATGTGGGGATGAACATATTTTTGTCTGCAGAAGAAAATGCTTTGGCAAAATAAACCACGGAGAAAAAGCTGATCCTGTTTGTTGATCTTTATTGAAGAATCCATTTCCACAACAGTCCATATAGTTGGGCTTTATGGCAGAGTGGCCAGAAGAAAGCCATTCCTTTCAGCTAAAAACAAAATGGCACTTTTGGAAAAGGCATGTGGGAGGAAGGTGCTCTGGTCTGATGCGACTAAAATTTAACTTTTCGACCATCAAAGAAAACACTACGTCTGGTGGGAAACCAAACACATCACATCACCCAAAGAACACCATCCCCACAAGAAACATGGTGGTGGTGGTGGTGGCAGCATCATGCTGTGGGGATATTCTTCAGCAGCTGGGACTGGGAAACTGGTCAGAGTTAAGAGAAAGAATGGATGGTTCACCTTCCAACAGGACAATGACACCAAACACACACGCTAAGGCAACACTTTAAGAGGAAACATGTAAATGTGTTGGAATGGTTTAGTCAAAGCCTAAACCAAACCTCCATCCAATACAAAATCTGTGGTCCGACTTAAAGATTGCTGTGCACAAGTACAAACCATCCCACTTGAAGGAGAAATGGGCAAAAATCCCAGTGGTAAAATGTGGCAAGCTCATAGAGGCTTATCTAAAGCGACTTGGAGATGTGATTGCCGCAAAAGGTAGCTCTACAAAGTATTTAAGGGTGTGAATAGTTCTGCATATTGACCTTTTCTGTTATTTTGTCCTATTTGTTGTTTGCTTCACAATTTTAAAAAAATCTTCAAAGTTGTCGGCATGGTCAGTAAATTCAATGATGCAAATCCTCAAACAATCCATGTTAATTCCAGGTTGGGAGGAGGAGGCAACAAAACACAAAAAATGCCAAGGGAGATGAATATTTTTGCAAGGCACTTTAAGTCCAGAGCTGATGGAGCATTGGTCCTCCGATGAAGTACTCTTTTTGAGTGTATCGAACTGATTCTTGATTAACCATTGTAATCAATCCAGGGCCTTTACCCCCTTGAGCCCACTCAGAGTAGGAGCCAATCTAGAAGGCTGTGCATATTTTTGAGCACATCACCACATGCTACCCTCTATCATGAATCCAAGGCACTTACTGTAGCACCAATCACATGAAGGGTCATGAATGGCGCAGTGACATCGCCATATGGCCCAGACTGAACCGAGTGAAGAAGCAGGCTGAACACGTTCTCATGCTCTTGATTTCTATCTCAAAATACCCAAAGTTTCTTGAACTTGAGAACAATCTTTTTCCACCCTTTTTGGCATTATTGCATTCTGCATGTATGCATTGCTATGCTCAACGGGGGTGGTAGTAGCTCAGTCCTTAGGTTACTGGGCTGGGAACCAGAGGGTTGCTGGTTCGAGTCCCTGTGTGGACCATGAATGGAGTGTGGACTGGTGGCTGGAGAGATGCCAGTTCATCTCCTGGGCACTGCCGAGGTGCTGTTAAGCAAGGCACTGAGCCCCCAACTGCTCGGGGCGCTGGTCACTGGCAGCCCCCTCGCTCTAATATCTCTCCATTGGTTGCATGTAAATAGGTCCTGTCTGTGCATGTGTGTGTATTTCGGGCCTGTGAAAATGAAAAATAATAGAGTGAAAATTGAATTTCCCCATTCGCGGGACTAATAAAGGAATTCTTCTTCCTCTTAACACCCAGTGGAATATTAAAACCCAAGATACCATGTTTTACCTGCATCACTTTTTTTGAATAAACCTTTTAGCCACTTAATGTCTGGCAGGACTTAAGGGACACAGCACCAATAACTGCCTTGATATCTCTTATTTGAATCATAGTCAAGGATTTGCAGCTTTAAAGCATTTTATCCAACTGAACTGATGTGACAGGTGGTACATTTGGGCTTGCAATAAATCAAAAGGCAAACAGCACAGTAAGCTAATTATTTCCTGTGTTTTAGGGACTGTGTGCTCAGTGCTGCAGACCTTCATACAGTCTTTCTGCATGCTCAAATATTTGCTTAGTGATCATGTTTGTTTGGATGTGTGGCCATTGATTTGCTGTGCAAACAAATTCCATGAGCAAGACCAAAATAGCACATTCCACTTCACTGGCTGATTCACATTAAAGGAGGGGCTGAGTAAGAATAGTACTATTAGTAAAAATAACACCATATCTCAAAAATCCCAACAATTGAAACAGGGCTACTGAGGTAACGTTATGCACCGTTGTATTCCACGATATACTGATTAATATGGTAATTTGTTGAGATCAGTGGCAGATAGGTAGTTGTATGTATAGCCATACTAACTCTTTAGGAGGCCCCTGGGAAACAATGAGTCTGGGTCCTTACTGAACCCATGTTCTGGACACCTTTAAGTGTCAATCAAATACAGTACACCCAGCTGGCTGCATATGAAAGCTTCAATATAGTTTGCCTAAAACCCCAGAAATAAACCATTTCCTCTCATGCTGAAATTTCACCTGGCCCAAAGTTTGCTGTCAATTATTGTCAGGTAATTTAATTAAACTAATATATTTTGGAATATGTGCGATGCAATAACTTTACTTAGGGCCTCAAGGTGAGGTACTATAGCCTACTTATGTAGGACCTGCCTCAAGGCCCTTATCAATTAAGTTCATAATGTGCTGTACTGGTGCATATTCCCAAACAAAACATTGCATTTAATTAAATGAACAACTAGCTTACCCACAGTGAATGATCTGGGGTCAGTTGTCCGCCTTGACCGGTCAGTTATCTACTCTTGATTGTACTCTAATACACTCTGGAATAGTCAGATTAAGCATTCTGTCTCTCTATTTAATTATGGGTTTTTTTCTCCTTCATAGCCCTCGTGATGTGTGATCTTTATTTATGTGTGCACAAAACACTCAACTCTAAACAATGGTCTTTGTACTTTTTTCATGGTTTAATTTGAATGCAAATGCAGCCTATTTGACCATAAATGTAGACAAATCTGGGAAAATTTGTTGCTGAGACCTGCTGACTGGCGCATCAGCCACCATGCATACAAATTATGTTCTGGAAGAAGTCTCTGTCCCGCGAACAGCTCCCCTCCACCCTCACATTCTCTCTCCCTCAGTCTGTGTCTGTCTTTCACTCCCCCCTTTCCTGTCTTTCGAAGTAGCTGTCGCATTGCTCTTAACATTGCACTGACATTTTTCCGAGGCATCACCAAGAGGGGAAGGTTGAAAATCACGTTAATAGTAGCTGCCTTGCTGGGACAAAAGGCAAGGGGGGTATATTTATTCATTTATTTTATAGCTTATTAAGAATGGGTCTCAAGGACTTGCCAACATTGTCTTCACAGGCATGCTCATACAGGCAGTGGATGCCCTTGGCAGTAACCAGAGGTGTGCTTCTTTGTGTGTCAACATTATGTATTGACAAGCTGTTTTGTTTGGGAATACTATGGAAGTAAATCTGTGTCATCGGATATTAAAATTAAAAGGCCATTCAATTTGTAGCACTGAATATTTACGCATTAAAATTGTGTATCTGAATGTTTTGACTCTAAATTTAACTCTTTATTTTTCTATTTTCACAAATTCAACGTTAAAGAATTCAAGGTTAAAAAAATCCAAGAAAGAGAAATCTATTCTAGATACTAGATCGGATGTATGTGGTTGAGCAAGGAGAACTGTGACAATGTTATGTTGTGTTTCTCTAAAAGCACCAGCTGTGCTCAGCCCCTCTCGTCAGATTCACAAACATCTTACTGATGATTTTCAGGCCACATCTCATATACACACTACATTACGTAATTACTACTAAGGTGAGATCAAGGTAACCACTAACCAGTTGTTTCAGATTAACCCAATACAAACTGTTACCTGGATGCTGATGTAGTTAATTAATACATGACTTGCACTGATCACTGTCTAGGGCTGCTGTTGGGTTCGGTGCTCTACTCATTAGCGAGGACCGGAGAAGTAGATCTGCTCCTGCAGCAGTTAGCCTTAGTCCACTGCAGTTTAAGACAGCGGCGTTTTTTCCTCCTAAGCCAGTGACGAGTCTGTTTCAACACAGACAGTCTGCTGCTCAAGTCCAGTTTAAGTGACTCTGACTTTAGACTAACCAGTGTTGAACGAAAGCCGAGTGGATCATAAATTTTATATCTATAGTTTGTGGTGGAATTAGCCAACTAGCAGCCACACTTTACACAGTTCTCTGTGAGTAGTATCTAAAATCAATTGCTCTTCCTTGGTTCCCCGGATGTCAACACTGAATTTTATATATTGAATTTTGCAGCTGAATGTGGTATATTGAAATGTTTAATGTTGAATTTTCTAACCCGGAATTTTTTAATTGGAAATTTGTGAACATAGAAAAAAAATAAAGAGTTAAATTCCGAGTCAAAACATTCAGATGCATAATTTCAATGCATAAGTATTCAGTGCTAGAAATTCAATGGCTTTTAATTTTCAAAAAACCAATGACAGATTTACTTCCATAGAATCAATTCTAATTTAGGACGCTATACTTTATGGTACATTAATGTTTAATAATACATGTGTAAGTTATCATATACTTAATGATGCTTTTGTAATTGGTACAAAACATGTTAGAAATGTAATATTTCCAATGGCAGCCTCTTAGAAATTGTACATTCAGGCATAAGAATGTGTTAATAGAGTAGCCGTTCAGTAATATTTGTCTACTCATTTGACGTTAATAGATTCATAGGAATGAGCAGCTCTCTAAACCCCTCACCCAATGTGAGTATGTTATATGTTATCTGTATAATATTGTTGTTGTTAAATATGTTGTTTGTAAAGCTTGAGTTTGCAACGAAAAAAAAATGTCCCCCTTGGATTATTAAAGTATTTCTGATTCTGATTCAAACAGATTGCCTGATTGATCGTCCAATCATAGCTTTGCAACCATCAAAAGGCCTGTCAAGCTTTGGATTGCGCCACATGTTGAAGTGGTGTGCATTAGTAATGGGTAAAGCTGTTATTTTCAGTGTAATTAAAAAGATTCAATGAATTGTTTAGTGCTTGACAGGAGCTCCACAAAGTCCCACTTACTGAACTGAAACATGGCTGGACATTCAGCTCAAAAACTAGTGAACTGAGGACAGAGAATTTAGTTGGATAAAGGTACAGTTGGCAAACTGTAAAGTTCTACCCTTTTATGTACAGGATGGTTGTGGATAAGCCAGTGTGCTGTGAACTTCATTGGATATAAATTAATTGAATGCCAGCTCACTCGCAACAGACTGAACTGAGAAATTAACAGATCCCTTCAGTGATTCAGCTGAGTTTGTTGTTTGCCCGAAAGATTCAAAGGAAACAAAAAAAGAACGCTTTGTTCAAAAGAACAAATTGTTTGCGAATGCTATAACACTTGTCTTTATCTGTTCTAATGTAAGCTGCAATCGTTGCCCAGTTAACCAACTTACTACCTACAGTTTAAACCTAATTCAGCATTACTTATGAGGCCAAGGATCATATTGTTTGCCAGGAGTTGCATGTTATATAAAAATAAAATAAAAACAACATTCACAAAGGCACATCCATTGTGTAGTATTTTCTGACCGTGTGGAAGATGGTGCTGGATGCTTTTGCTGTATAAGAAAGTGTAGGGTAACATTAGAAGCTCTGTCTTGCTCTTTAATGCATTTGGGGAAGTTTATACTCCAACCACAGCCAAGATTATCTGAGATAGAGTTACAGATTGGTTGGCGCTCATCCCAAAAGACTCTTGAGCATTTAAAGGGGAAACATATTGTTGGAAAAAAACAAACAATAGAGCATGAATCTACTACTCTATTTCCATACTTCTACAATGCAATACAAGAACATGCTATTTCTTCAATTACACGTCAGCTACATGGATCATCATGTCTTTTTGCCTGGGATCTGTTCACTTTTTAGTCTTTTAGCATGACATTTGGCCATCAGGCAGAATTATGGGATTTATGGGATTCTCTTTTTGAAGTGAGTCAGCAGGAAACATTAAAAGTAAGGTGAGACAGAGTTTTCACCCAACTCATGGAGCTAATGTTGTTTTAACTAGCTCAAATACTCATTGTTTCCCAGACACTTTGCACTGTCAAACCCATAAGATTTCTATTCACAGAAAGGATAGACTGACTGCTTAAGGACTCTGGGGGCAGGTCTTACACACACCCACACACATACCAAAGTTTGATTGACACATTTTAGGGCCAATTGTTTTGGAGAAATAAAAATCCCCACAACAGTCAGACACAGTGTCGGGATTATCACCACGCCTCACGTTAATCCAGACGGCTGAAATTTTCTGCCCACATTCATGTTGGACAAAGTGCCTCAGTTAATGTGTGAATCATTTCAAAAAGTGAAAATATTGTCAAAAAGTAACTCCATGGGGTGGCCAGTGACTGAATGGTTAGAGCAGTCACCCCATGTAAAGAGGCTAAAGGTCCTCGAGGCAACAGCCACGGGTTCGATTCCGACCTGCGGCCCTTTGCATCAAGTCTCCACCTCTCTCGCACATCCCATTTCCGGTTTGTCCTATATAATAAAGGCTTGAAAAACAGCCAAAAAATAATCTTTTAAAAAAATGTAACTCCATAATGTTCTATTAGACATTAAGAATGTTTTAGGATCACCCCATGTCCCCGAGGATTGTTTGTCTCTTGATTTAAACTAACATTGTAAGAGATTAGTAAGGGCAATCTTCGCAGTTCAAATTGCAAAAGAATGAAGGGGAAGGGGTATTTCAAACACAGTTTGAATGGTTAAATGCTGTTCAGCCACTGTGGTGATATAGTGTCTGACATAGTGTCTTGCCTGCAAATTAAGGGCATATTGTGCTGTATAATATCAATAGGCTATAAACTATGGGTTATTTCCTCATATTGACCCATAGAAACATACATTTAACATTTGAGCTAGGGAAAAACGTTCAAAGAGAAGATAAGAATGTCTGCAGAACATTGTACCCTGGGAACATATACACTTCAATGTTTCTGTCATTTTGTGGATGAGTGATCATGTTTTTGACACGTAGCATCCTGACAGATTGAGTTGTAAATTAAAAAGAATATTTTGCAGGTTTTATATCCTTGCATGGGAAGCTGCAAAGTATAAAAGCAGTGTACTCTATTTGGAAGTATTCTTCATTTGGGCATCATTTTAAATAAATATATCCAAGATACACATCAGTTGGCACAAATATAGACAATAATCCCCTGATGTTCCACATCCATTGAAAACTGCCTTTACAGCTCACCTTAATGTTGTCCTTAGAGCTAAAAGATGTAAAACTATTTTACATTCCCCCTCTTCAATGAACAAGCACTTGTTTGATGGGAGGAATCAAGTGTGCCCTGTGGGTAGAAACCCTTTTCAGCGTCCCTGTGAAATCTGAAAGTTTGGCTTATGGCAGAAGCACAAGGAATGCACAGTTGCACTGTTCAAAAAGTGTTTTTCACTTTGACTGTTTAGCTTTTGTATATGTTAGGTTACTCCTTGGCATGTGTGTCTGGATATGCCCCTAGAGTGAATTATCGCACCTCACTTGTCTTAAGATGTGATGTGTGAAAATAAGTCAAGGCTAGCTAATTGATTTAGTTCCTGTCCCTGGGGTTTCCTTTAATCCAATTATTAGAGTGCACTTAATAGTTGTAATCTAGTTTCTCGAATGGAAAGTAAATATTATCCTTTATTTTCTAGTTAGGGAGCAAGTGATGATGAATAAATATACCATGTAGTGACAAAGGGCTACAGTTGTATTCTGTGCCAATAATCTCAGACAATGATGTGACATACTATTACAGGTATTTTCTGAAATTATTATTTTTGCAAGGACATTGTACAGAACCTTGCCACATATGTCCAGTAATTATACATTTTATTTTTTCTCCCCAGCAGCACAGAGTCAGGGCTCAGGTGGCATAGAGAGTTGCAATTCAACAAGACAATTACCGCAAAAACCTGACCCATGCTCTGTGGGCCTGTAAATGAATTTCGGTTAGTATTTCACTTCTGGCAACAGTTTTTAATAACTGCCACCTTGGCTTTTATTTTCTCTCAAGGAATAGATTAGTTAAATGTCATGCAAAATGTAAATGAATTAATGAACAGAAGCTCTGGATATTATGGACATGTATTATTCAGCTTTGCTGTGTTTAGTGTTGTGCCCCATACAAATATCAGGCTGTGATTTCTTGTGTGGCACTCTAAGCAGGGGAGGCTGGAGAATGAGTGACAAAGTTATAATGGAATAACATTCACAAATATTGAATTACTGAGGCAAATATCTGACAGTCACATACTGTTAAGACTGTGCCTGGACACTTTTTTTTTTATATTAATGAAATTTACAAAAAACATTGATTGAACTGTATATCTTCAAAGTAAATAAATTACTAAATTCCATAACTACTGTATGTCTGTACATACCTAATCTGTTGGTAGCAGGTGAGAAACAGAAAGATGGAGGGGGGGGGGGGGGGGGGGGGGCAATGCCAGATTAACCTTCCAGAGGGCCCCGTGGTAAAATGGGCCACTATAGTCCCACTCCCTTTCCATTTTATACTTTTGTTCTACGTTGACAACCCACCTGCCCCGAGATTTGCA
The DNA here is from genome assembly GCF_963691815.1 of Echiichthys vipera. Classification (NCBI taxonomy): domain Eukaryota; kingdom Metazoa; phylum Chordata; class Actinopteri; order Perciformes; family Trachinidae; genus Echiichthys; species Echiichthys vipera. The sequence continues at coordinate 9,727,389 of NC_139826.1, forward strand.
GTGTGGTGATTGGCTTAAACATAAATTAAAGGGGAACATTTTCAAAATACATACATTACAATACATTCTTATGGTCTAAGTCTAAAAAATAGTAACCATGAATAACTCCCAAATACAAAAACCGAGTGCTTAAAGTCCAATTTGTAATGTCATCAAGTATAAAGTGTGGAGCTGCTCCATCGACAATTTATTATGAAATATGTTAAAGATGACACTGAGAGCACCCAAGGGAATTATTGAATATATGGGAACATGTTCTGTTTCACAACTGACTACACTTCAATCGAATAAAACTCAGTTGTGTATAAAAAAAAGAATCAGTCTCCCATTCATTGTCTATAGAGCAGCACCACTTTATGCTTGATGAAATCACAAATTTGAGACTTCTCTGGTTTCTGTCTTTGAGAGAGGAGCTCATGTCTACCAATATTGATGGAACTTTCCCATACTATGGAAGTAACATATTGGAATTCTTCATTTAGGATTTGTTCCTATTTATTATCCAGGTTTAATTTGGGAATGTGAGAAAAGAGGTATGGCAAAAAGCTGGCAGGTCGGAGAAAGTTTGAGAAGGTGCAGTGTTCCTTCTCTATTAAACGTATCAGGGTTGATGCTAGTTTATATGTGTCTTTGCAAAACTGGAGTCTAGGAGTTGCTCAGTTTTTAATTGTTAGCTGCCAGGCTAGCAGGTATGCAGGGGTACGCATTTTGCTAAGATGCTAATGACATTTCTTCGCTAAATATGCTAGCATAAAGTTAGCTTGTGTAACCTGTGGCTTGAGATGAGATAGACAACAAAGTTACCAGGAAAGCTCTGATGAGGCTCTACAGACACATACAGGACTATAGAATCTGTTTGGTTTGTACATGTAAGAGTGTATGTGCATGCTACCGAGTGAAATGCTTTTTACTAGTTAGACTAGTCCTCTTTTAGCTTCATTATTGTCCCATAACATTGCTAACATTGTCTAGGGTCAGATCATTTAGTTGATTCTTGTAAGTAATAGGTCTAAATTAAGAGTGGAAATTGTTGGGTTTTTGCTGGTGTTTTAAGTTCATTTCAAAGGAGTTAACCTGACTGATAAAAGAACAAGCTAGCATTGCAAAGTTCATTATCAAACGTTTTACACATTCAATAGAAAAAACAAATTCACACAGCTCAAAAAGAAACAAAACCAAGAGCTTTACTCATTTAGATACATCAAATACTTTCACAAGGACTCAGAAAAACACTGACAGACAATCAGTCCCACTGCAATACATTCAGAGACATGGAATTGTAAAAAGCCACAGGGGAGGTTGTCCTTCTCTTCGCCGACACAGACAGTTTAATATGAAACTATGCATTTCTAATGTACTGTTATTGTTTAGGGGGCTTTTAAATTCAGCAATTGCACTATAATTAGGGCATAAAGCTTGTGTCTAAAGTATGTGAGTGAGTTATTTTGTTGCTCCTCATCTCCCTTAACTTTACTCAATCTATCAGAGCTTAAGAATTAATCAATGTATTTATAATGGCCTCCAAGCCCTGTGGCATTTCTAACGGCTATGCAACCAAATAGGATGCAAAGCTGTGATCCTCAAAGAATTTCCATCACAGGAATAATGCCATCCCAGGGCACCGCTGCAAACGCTTGCCCGGAGCATTAGGCACAGATAATTTAAACACATAAGCAGGTCCTTAGCGCACCTTAATCAATGCCAACGGTGTCTTTTAGTTTGGAGGGAGGGGGAGCCAATAAAGAGATAACACTGGTATAACCTGGGGACTTGCTGCAGAAGAAATATGAAGCGCTGAAGCCCTCTGGGTAATGAGAAACAAAACTCCTGACAAAGACTTCCCCTCCTAGAGTTTCTGCACCACAGCAAAAGTCACATAATGAGCTACATCACACTGCATACATTTGATGAATTCTTATGAGTACAGGAGAAGCTTACCAGAGTGCCATTTGACTCTGAAAATATACAGTGCAATAAAAGTGAACATGAGCATTCACCAAATCAGTGTGTGGCACATGATATTTGAAAATAGCTATTAAGAGCAGGTTTGTCGGCGCAAAAATTGGCAATCTTCTCAAAATCCCATTGCGTTGAAATGTTTTATGATATTGTCACAAATAAAAAACATAAAAAAGCAAACAAAGCCAACAAGTGAAATATCATATTGCAGTGTGTAATAAAATATTCCAGCAAGCACAATTCAAAAACCCTATTGAAAAAGTGAAATTCTTCAAAGTAGCACTCCCTGCTGTAACCAGGCATCCACATCAACAGCCTGTTCCCCGATCTCCCATGAAACTGATATATGAAACCATTTCCCCAAAACCAAACATGCCCGAAAACATTATTAGTGCCATTTCCTCTTCCGTATTAAGGTGGGAAGTGCTGAAGGCAGATTGGAGAAAGCCTTTCCCGGTGATGAAGGGCCTTTCTCTTTAGGTCTCTCTCACATCATGGAGGAAATGTGTGAGATTTATCAGTGTTGGCCCTCTCAGGAGCATTCTCTGTGGCGGGGCATCTCTCTGAGGATGCTGTTATGCTGCTCTTTCTCAGGGAGCAGGTGTACTTTCACCACATAGGGCATTGAATTATGTCATTGATAGCATTGTCAAAAACATAAAATGAGAGATGGATAACCAGAAAACATTCTGTATGTATAAATAGCATGCAGAAAGCTGCTAAAAAATACAACAAAAGATGAACAAATATTACTGTATAGACTAGGCGTTGTCCATGTAGGGTCTGTTTTGAAAATCACCTCATTTAAAAGCTTTTTGGTATGGTTCATATATTACGAATGTTTATTCTCTTCCCTTGACCTTTGGGGGTTTGTATTAGTTATGCTCCCCTTGCTTGTACTACACAAGATTGTGCACCACATTCTGTACCTTAAAGATAACAATGAGGTCACAGCCTTTACCCACTGCAAGTAATTAGACTAGCAAGAAATATAGGGACCTGTGTATGGGACTACAGACAGACATTTAGTTTAAGTTGTAGAGGCTTTGCAGTGGTATCACAGTTGTTGTAACAACCACTTTTATCTCGGAATGGGAGTGAGTCCATTTAGTAAACTAAAGAGTTATATCATCCCAGTAACTCTTCACCTCGCTCGGCTCCCCTCACAATAGGCTTCAGCTGATCAATCCACGGTATAGCAACCCTGGCTTTCCTTCCACTCATTGCCACATCAGCCATCTAGTGACTCTACTATTAGAATATACTTGTGTATGTGTTACCTCATCTTATTCTTGTTTGTTCCCTGTGCTCCAGGAATCCTGTTGGCTTACCTGCTTGCAAACTCATTCCCTCAGTTTCCTCTGTGGCCACAACGACTAGCCTTTCTCCATTCCCCCTTTCCTTTCTTTCATTCACTCACCCTGGACATCTCCTGCTTCTGCAACTCATGCAATATACCTGTTGAACTTCATCTAGTTCCTCCTGGTCGGTGTTCTGCGTTACAAAACTGTCTCTCTCTCTCTCTCTCTTTCTCTCTCTCTCTCTCTCTCTCTCTCTCTCTCTCTCTCTCTCTCTCTCACTCTCTCTATTCCATCGGCCTTCCTGGGACCTCTCTCTCTGATTGTCTTGTTGGTGCCTTATTCCATATTCAAGATGTTTTGGATGTGGATATTTCCTTTTCCTCCTTACTGTATGACATCCAGGCGATTCAGCCACCCCTCTTGTCTCTCTCCTTTTGTGTGGTTGTGTAGTATGTCCTCTTTCAAGGTCTCCACGGTGGGGAAGTCATGTGGCTCTGGTCGGTTTGGCCACACCTAAAAGTTGCTCAACATCCTAATGGATCCATATGTTTAGAATTTTGTCTGAATTTCACGATTGTCCACACTATAGTTTTTCATCCTAGAAAAAGGATGTTGCTCTTCCTAAGGTTTCTTCCATTTTTCATTCCTATGTAAGAGTATTTTGGGGAGTTTTCTCTTATCCAAACCAAGGGTCAAAGGACAGAGAGTGGCCTATGCTGTACATAATGTAAAGCCACTTGAGGGACATTTGTGGTATTGTGATACCAATGGATTGAAGTTGTGAATGGCCAAATAGATGAAAACATGGACGAAGGACTGTACACTCCCTTGCTCCTATAATCACATAATCCCTGTCCTCCAGCGCCTCCGCTGGCTCCCTGTCCCACAACTCATCCAATTCAAAGTCCTTCTTCTCACTCACAGAGCCCTCAATTCAATTCAGTTTTATTTACGGTGCCTAATCATGACAAAAGTTATCTCAGGACACTTTACAGAGTAGGTATAGACCACACTCTATGACTTATTTATGATTTACATAGACCCAACAATTCCCCCGTGAGACATAGTGCACAGTGGCAACAAAAACCTTCCCTTTAACAGGCAGGAACGTCGGACAAACTCAGCTCTATGGAGGACGGACATCTGTCTTGACTGGTTTGAGAGACAGACAGATGGACAGAGAAACCAAGAAAGACAGACAGAGAGACAGTTCCAGAGATGCAAGCAACCACAAAATGAACAGTAACTATAATATATATATATATATGACAATTATATATATATATATATATATATATATATATATATATATATATATATATGTATATATATATATATATATGTATATATATATATATATATACTAGTATATATACTAGTTTATATGACTAATAGTGATAATAGAAGATACACACACACACACACTCATACAAACACTTGTTAATCTATGATTATTGTTGTGTGATATATTTTAAGTGTATTTTCCATGGCCATTTTAACTTAAGTATATTTGAGTACCCTTAAAAGAGCTCTATGAATAAAATGTATTATTATTATTATTGTTATTATTATTAGTATTATTATTATCATTATTATTATTATCTGTGACATCAGCCTAGAGCTTATTACAGAGGCTCATTCATGATTCAAGATTCAAGATTCAAGACGCTTTATTTATCCTGAGGGAAATTATTGTGCAACAGTTTCGATACAAAGGTGGGAAAGGGTCAGAGTGACAATAAGCATATACATAAATCAAATCAAAATACAGCTAACATAAAATAAATCAAATAATAACTTCATGTGACAGAGTGCAACGGACATTGTGGTTAAATGTAGTTATATACAATATACAACAATACGCACCGTGCAGTTTATCAGGAAATGGATATAAGATAAGTACAAACTAAATAAGTGATAAGTGATAAGGAGCGATAAGTGATAACAGTGTTAAAATGTAGCAGCATTTCTTACTGAACTAAGTTACAGTAAAGTACAGTGAAGTGTAGCAGCATTTCTTACTGAAGTAAGTTACAGTAAAGTACAGTAAAGTGTAGCAGCATTTCTTACTGAAGTAAGTTACAGTAAAGCACAGTAAAGTGTAGCAGCATTTCTTACTGAAATAAGTGACAGTACAACTAAATAAATTGATGTAGTGATAATATAAAGTGACAAAGTGACATTTGCTCAGGGCACAGTGTCTCCACTGTTCCTTATATGACTGGGGGGAGATGAATTATACAGTTTGATGGACACCGGAAGAAAAGACTTCCTCCGGCGTTCAGTGTTACACCGGGGGAGCATGAGCGAGGAGTTGTGTCCATGTGCTGTCATGGACAGCCATCAAGCTTGTTCTTGAAAAGCCAACAAACATGTTCCATCTAAATGTTAAATTTTACAATTTATGTAAAGTACTGTAAGGTGTCGTTAGCATTAATTAAAAATGACTGGACTGAATCATAAACACATCTCTCGGGCAAATGTACCTTGTGGTATGTAATGCCTGTATCTGATGTGGGTTTTGTTGACAATCAACAACGACCAGTTTAACAGTACCAGTCAAGCAAAAACAAACACGAAATCCAACAGCTGAGCGATGACACACCTCTCAAAAGTGACTTAACAAAGCTCCATAATGCAGGCAAGTGAAGCCAGATGTTAAGCCATCCCTCATTGAGAGCCTAGCCCAGGATTACATTCCCTCTTGCTGGGAAGCATTTAATTTCTCCTTTCGGCATAGTGACACTTCAATCTTTTGCCCTTAATTACACATTATTAATGTTATGTAATTTGGCAAGACAGAACCTTGGATGCTGTGACACAGTTATTGACATTTGCTGGCAATGCGTCTTTCCTATGGCTTCAATGAAAAGACCGTGCGTAATTATGGTCCGATTAGGGTTTTTATCTCTGAGGCTGAGTGGCACCGCTGACAGCACATGGACACAACTCCTCGCTCTGTGTCCAGTGCCAGCAACTTAAATATTTCCATCATGTTTGACTACATTAGCACTTGTAATACTTCTAAAGGAAACATCATGTATTCAGTGGTTGTTGCACAGCAGATACATAATTATAAATCTCCTCTGTTAAAAATCTGACAACTGAAGTTTGCAAATTTAAAGTTAAATGCCAACGTAGGAAACTAATTCATCCAAATAAACAAAGACGCACGTTATAGCATCTTACACTTTCAGGAAAGAAAGCAGAACTAAAAATGCTCACCATCTTTAGACTGCTGAATAAATAGCGTGAAAGCGTGAAAGATGACATTCTGAGATGTCATTTCTACCAGTAATGGCTTTGTTGCTCTGACGTCTTAGCTCTCTATTGTAAGGTAATTGAGGTATTATTACATTGTGAAATTGGGTCGGTTTTATCCTGGGAGGAAATAGGCGACAAGACAGCACACCTTTCTTTCACAGAGATTGCCATCAAAAGCACATATAGAGGTTTCAAGAGATGATCGATACTCAGTATCAGAAGTAGTAGCTGTGGGTTCTGACCCTTAAGATTATTTCAAAAACCCGCTGGTTACTCTGTGACCTTTTGTCATATACAGGATTTGTTTGCATTTTTTTTGACTGAAGTCACATTTTTGTGCCAACAAATGAATTTTAAAAATGCTACCTTTTATATTGTAGAAACTTTTATATTACCTTTTACACACACTCACACAAGTACCTTGGAAACATTGTATGAACACTGAGGAAGAACACTGAGGCTGTCTACAAGAAGGGCCAGAGCCGTCTCTATTTCCTGAGGAGGCTCCGGTCATTCAATGTTTGTAACACCATGCTGAGGATGTTCTACCAGTCAGTGGTAGCCAGTGCCATCTTCTTTGCTGTTGTGTGCTGGGGCAGCAGACGCAAAGAGGATCAGTAAGATCATCAGGAAGGCTGGCTCCGTCCTGGGGGTCAAACTGGACTCTTTGGTGGCGGTGTCTGAGAGGAGGATGCTGTCTAAACTGCACAGCATCCTGGACAATAACTCTCACCCTCTCCACCAGCTGCTGACCTCCAGCAGAAGCACATTCAGCCATAGACTCATTCTCCCCCGGTGTAATACTGAACGCCGGAGGAAGTCTTTTCTTCCGGCGGCCATCAAACTTTATAATTCCTCTCCCCCCAGTCAGGTAAGGAACAGTGGAGACACTGTATCCTGAAAATGTCACTTTGTCACTATATACCATCACTGCATCACTTTATTCAGTTGTACTGTATTCAGTTGTACTGTCACTTACTTCAGTAAGTAATGCTGCTATACCACACTGTCACTTTATATCACCACTACATCACTTTATTTATTTATTAATGGTTTACTGTAACTATCTGCTGATACACTTACTGTGCTTTAGGACATGCTGCTACATTTCACTGTGGTTTACTGTAACTGACTTAAGTACGAAATGCTGCTACACTCCACTGTGCCACACTGTCACTTAGTTCTGTAGGACATGCTGCTACATTTTTAACATTTTTAACACTTATAACTTATCGCTCCTTCTCACTTATTTAGTTTGTACTTATTTTATTTCAATCTGCTGCTAAACTGCACGCTGCGTATTGTTGTATATTGTATATACCTGCGCTTAACCACGACATCTGTTGCACTCTGTCACACTTGGTTCATTGCTTGATTTATCTGACGTTAGCTTTATTTTGATTTGATTTATGTTTATGCTTATTGTTACTCTGATCCTTTTCCGCCTTTGTATCGAAACTGTTGCACAATTATTTCCCTCGGGATAAATAAAGCTTCTTGAATCTTGAATTGAATCTTGAACAACAAATTAAATTGAAACTTTGTGATCAAATGAAAGATGAAGTGCTAAGAGTTGTGCTAAAAGTTTTATAAAGTATTAAAAACCCAGTGTAATGTTAGAAAATTGCATTATCACAAAACTGAAAACATTTTTTCTTAGCTCATTTCTAGAAGATATTTTGGAGGTACATACACTCTAAAAAAAATTACACTGGCTCAACTTAAAAAAATTGTTGTAACAATTTGCATTTATCTTATTAAGTTATTCCAACTAAGCCATAATTGAGTATTTTCCATGAGACTTTTATAGCTGGACTAACTCAATTAGTTTAGTACAACCAACACAATTTGTTTTGTCCTCTACAAGCTTAATTATGTTGAACCAACTCAATTTTTATATCAAAGATTTAGTGTTAATAAGTAGTCAAATTACTCTATTTAAGTTGCTATAATGCCTTTATTTTAATTTCCTTCAACTCAGAAAAGTCAATGCAAATTGTTACCTCAATTTTATTGAGTATAAGTAACTTATTTCACTTAAGTCAGAATAAATTAGACATGGCAATTGCAGTTTTACTGTCAAAATGTATTTATTGTAAACTTCCAATCAATAACAATTTTATTGCAATGAACCAGCAATATCAGGTGAATGACATTGTTGCAGATGTGGTAAACACTAAAGACCTGCCAAAATATCCTGTTTCTGTGCGATATCAGCACTTGAAGAACAGAAACCATCAACATTCACTCAATTCCCCTTGTGAAAAATATACTCACAGTATAATGTACTTAAATATAAACAGTGTGATGAACTTGCACATTTTAGAAACCGTTTTCATCTTTGAGTGATTATATGATACATCTGTGACAGAATAAAATGTATATAGCAAAACTTTCCAAATGTACAGATGTGATGTATAAAACGCATGCAACATTTACTGCAGAATTAGTGGACACCCTAATTCTTCACATTTTTAGTACAGCATTTTACTTTAGATCTTAGCTGAGACATTAACTTTTACTGAACTTCAAGTGTACTTCAGGTGTAAACGTGTACTTCAAGTACTTTAAACAAGCACACAAAAACTTTTAAAAAGTACAAACACAATGTATAAACATAAATGCAACATTTCCTGCTCAATAAGTGGACAGTATTCACATTTTTTAGTACAGCAGTTTACTTTTCAGAGACATTACCTTCGGACTTGCTTTCAGACCATCCAGCTCAAGGAACAACTTTTGAAACACTTCAAAAGTGTTTCTCAGTTCCTTCGGGTAGCTGAGATTGAGTGAGTAGATCAACCCCATTAGCAGGGCACAGGCTCTGGGTACGTCTACGTCTTCCAGGACTTCTGTTCCCTCAATCACAATCTGTGCGCTGGCTGGATCAGATGTGAAACCTCTGGTTACAATGATCTTCAACACTTCAGAAGTGAGATCTCCATCAACCTAGCATAAATAGGTCAGAATCAATGTCAGAATTAAACACGAGTAACAATTAAAAACAAGACTAACACAAAGTAGAGTTTTTTTTTACTTATTTCAAGTGAAAAATTAGCATTAATGGGTGAAATTTAACTTGTAAATAAGTCAAAAACAGCTTACTTTGAGGTTATGTCTTAATTTTAAGAGTAATGACACATTTTGAGAAGAAATATGACAAATATTCTTTGTAAGATTTTGAGTTTTTGCTGTGAAGCATGAGGAGAAAAGGGGGAGGAAGAGAAGGGGAGGAAAAGGAAGAGAGGATGAGGGAAGCAGCATAAGAGGAGGGGGAAGAGATAAGGAGCAGAACAAAGAGGAACAAGAGGAGGATGGAGGAGAGGATGAGGAGAGGAGTGGAAGGAGCAGAAGAGGAGTAAAAGGAAAAGACAACAAGCAGGAGCAGTGGTGGAGAGAAAGAGAGAAACGGGTAGAGGAGGGGAGGAAGGGGGGGGGATGTTCTATTTGATATGAACCACGTTATATACATTCATACCTCTTGCAGCATCTTCATTATTCGCTGAATAGCCACTCTTGCAGCCCCGCCCCTTGACGACACAAAGGACATGATCTTTGGGGTGTACTCGTCCAGTTTCGCCATAAATGTTGTCTCCAAGTTAACTGTAGTGACTCTTCTGAATTCTTCGTTTATCTGTATAAAACTAAAAAAGGCACAAATAAAACAGCACAATTTGTTAATGTATTGAAATTGATTTCAATATAGCAAATAATGCAAACCATATCATGAAAAAATATTTACCTGAGCTGCATTGAAAAGAGCAGGCCATCGGTCCTTTAAGTCGATGACTGGTGGTGCTACATTGACAACTTCCTGTCTGCGAATTGAAAATGTTTTTGCCATTTTTTCACTGATGATCTGGCGATTGTTCCTCTTCTTTACTTCACTAAGGAGATCCAATCTCTCATGTTCCAAACTTTTTTCTGTTTCTCCTTGTGGGTGAGGAGGTAAAAAGTTCACCTCTGCCTTTCTTGGCTTTTTGATATTCTTTGCCGGTGCTTTCTCATGTCCTCGCTTCTTTGACAGAGTGTTGACCTCAAGCTCAAGACATCCAATCTTTTTCAATTTAGATCTATAGTTGCCCATTTTATATTTTAGTCTTTGTTGCCATCCATAGCTTCCATTATACGATCCTGGCTCTTTTAGGCAAGGATGCTTGCGAATCAGTGCTTCAGCAACATCAGCCCTATGTGCGTTTGTTGGGTAGGCAACATACTGAAACATGCTCTCTGCCAGTTTCTCAAGGATGTCTGGAAGAATTGTGGTAAAGTTGACATGAATTCCATCTTTCTTGAAAGCTTCATTTCCTGCGGCAAGCACAAGCTCTGTGTCGTAGGCAAAGCGAGGTATTTGGAATTCAGTTGGCCAACGCTGTGAACGCTCATGTTCAGAGGATGAAAGTATCACTGTATCCTGTGATCCAGAGGAGCAAGTGCTGGTAGAAGAATAGTTGGAAGTCTCTGTATAATTGACTGAGGCTGCATCTGCACTTGTGATGGAGGTCTCAGCTGCACTTTCAACAGGATAGTCCACATCAGTGAAGGTCATAGTCAATGTGGGAGGTTCAACAATGTGAAACACCTTAATAGAGTCCTTGTCCTTGATGTCACTTGTTGAGGAAAGGGAGAAATATTCCTCACCAAAATCAGCATCCTTATAATGCAAAGTGAAGTTCCCATCAAGCTTAAATGTCTCTTTCACAATGGACTCAAGTTCTTCCACAGTTTCAGGAATTCCATGAGGCAAGTCCAGTTTGCGTATGTCATGGTCCTGAAGAATGACCCGAAGTTTGGCTTGAGACATTGGAGCATCTGTATGTGAAAACACATCACTTAAAGAGTTGTTCCGTTTCAATGAAAAATCTGTCATATACTCACCCTTATGCTGGTGGCAGGTTGAGCAACGTTTTTGGAGCCATAAAATCTTTCTGGAGATTCAGAGGAAAACAGCTTGCAGCATTCTTCCACAAAAAAAGATCTCAATTGTGACTACCGAAAAATGTTAAATTTCACAAAATAAAAATGCATTCAAACTGCTCATGTGCTTTAATCTACATCTCCTGAATTCTCCACATGCAGAGTTGACTTGAAAAAGACATAATTTACTCCGTGATTTTATACTAAAGCCTCACTGTACATCTTAGCATACAGCCGTGCACACACGATCTTGACTGGTGTGTGGGGACTGTGCACACACGCGCAGCTCTGAGGTGTGCAGCAACAGTGTAGATATTGGCAAATAAAATGTAAATTATGTCTTTTCAACTCAGCATGGACACTTCAGGGTACTTTGATTAAGGCAAACAAGCAGTTTGAGGGCATTTTTATGTTTTTGTTTTGAGTAATTTAACATTTTTTGGTACACAATATCCTTCTTAAGGTTGTCACAATTGGGTGAATGCTGTAATCTGTTTTCCCCTGAATCCCTGGGAGTATTTCATGGACTCAAAAAATTCACCCGAACTTGCATCAGCATGAGGGCGAGGAAATAATGAACTATTCTCTTAAGTTTAAGTTATAGAATACATGCAGTCACACCTCCTAAACATTCAGTATCAGAGGAGAATATTAACACTGCAATTTATTTGAGATACAAGCACTGGATTTGGTCTTTATCAAATTTGCAATATTAACTGTTCCAATTATAGCCTATATAAAAAAAGATTATTATTCTTTTCAATATTCAAGGTTTGAAAACACTGCGATTTCTTTCATTTTGAACCCTGATTTTCTGGTGACAAAAACAGCCTGAGGTAGTTGGCGCGTTAGCGGCTAACGACTAGCGCTTCCCTGTTCATTTATCATTATTAGCATTAGCGGTTAACGGCTAGCGCCTTTCCACAACAGATTCCAAACCAATGCCAGCTCATTTATGTGTCTGCAAACGCGAGGGCTGAAGATTCATGCCCGCAGCTGTTCTGGGACCGCAAGTTCAGGCACCCCGTAGCCTACTCTAACACACTTCTAACGTTAAAAGTTAAGTTACTTTGAAGACATTAGCTAGCTAGCTAAAAGCCGAGGACAAAGCATGCTGCGCCATTTCAATTTTAGTGTTGTGACTGAGCGCTGATAGTTACTTGCTGTTGCAAATAGAATTAATAACATAAAAAAACATTTACTCACCAAGTAAAGTTAGTCTGAGCTGACCTTCACTCCTTGTGGGCTCGGTGGGCTCCCTCTGGCCGTTGCTGGGGGAGTCTGACAGCATAAAATGGCTGCTGGTCACCACATGCACACATGAAAGGAAGCTGCACTAACTTAATATTATAATACAATATTAAGTTTCATTAACTTAATACCGTTCCTTGTTAAGTGAAAGCAGAAATGCTTGTCCAAAATCAATATATTTCTGAGTTAAGACATCTTTCTTCATTTTTAATTTTGATCAACTACTTGAAATAAGTTATCAACTTAATAAAACAATGGACATGTAACAAATTGTATTTTTTATGCTGAAAAAGCTCATGTTTTTTAAGTCATACTAACTAACCTCCTGAATCATTTCTTAGAGTGTAGTATTCACAGTTCATGTTCATTTTTTATGAGCTCCAAGCTGCTCCATTTTTGCCAATTGAAATCTGTATTGATTTTTTGCTAATACTCCTTCAAATATTTATCTTTGATATCTGTGTTTAGGGTTAAGGATACAGTTTGGGTTGGTTCAGGTTTAGTTGGAGGAAACACATATCAATGGGACACAACACCGGCATGCAGGGTGTTTAAATCCTTGGGTGCTGTGAAACCCAGTGTGTGAGCATTTACTCTCCTAAGAGTAAACAACACTCAAGTTCATGTTAAATAGTTGCAAACATACCTTGAGTTCATCTTTTATTTAAAAACACGAGCATGTTCAATGAACTGCGATCTTTTAGTGTGTTTATACATTAACACAGTTCAGTGGGACATTGACAAAATGTTTTCTTTAGTAAAGGTCAGACCAGGTAGGGGTGTAATAACAATTCCAATCTGATTAGTTGGATTTTCATTGTTCATTAGTTTTAGCATTCAAGAAGTAAAATCAATAATAGTACACCAGATAAGCTCTCCTATTATAACAATTGTGCATTTTTTGGATTGGATTTGTAACATGGTAACTACACATAAGGTTTATTTTCAGATGTGGAGGTAAGTCAGATTTGAACTCATCTTATGGTCCTCAGTAGAAATGTCATGCTTTTCTCAACAAACAAAAATCACAATGGTTGTGGTTATCCACTGTACTATAATAAGCATGATCTTTAAGCAGTAATATACATCTGTTTATAGATGAAAAGCCAATTTGTCCAATAAGAAGTCAGAAAAAAGGGTCCCCACCTGTCTGTTCAAGTCTATAGAATAGAAAAAGGCCATTTCTGCTGCCAAAAATGAATCCATGGAGCCAAGAGAGGTAGAGAGTTGATCGGCTCTATATATAGTATCATAAGAGTGAAAACTTATAGCTATAATTCTTATACAATTTGCCAGTATGGACAGAGGGAGCTCTCACAGAATCATAAGAGCAGTAACAATTCACAATAACAATAGCAACAATTATTTGATCGTTGAGCGAATTATTATCATCACCAACAGAAATAATAGCCGAAACTATAAAAATAAGATTTTAGTTGTAATAAACCTGAATTATCCTTTGACTGCAGTGACCTAGCTCGGTGTTGTTGGATGGTCTACATTTCTTTACTTTGGCTCTGTCTTGCATTTGCTTTGATGTATTTATTATAAATACACACAGCAATTATTAGCCACACTACTATAAAGACAAGGTTATAAATGTTCCTTTTCAAAATGTAAGCTCTTTCAAGTTACTGATGTGAAACCACATTTTGTGTAAATAATTGCATTTATGTCAACTTATGTAATATAATAGCATACAGTTATTTTAATGTCTCTGCTGCTCACTTACTCTCTCTGTACAGTACAGTACCTGCTTTATAAGTCCAGTGTGAGAAAGCAAGCTCTACTGTTTACGGAAGGTTACCAAACAAAATTGAAAAGAAAAGTTGCTTCTGCAAGAGTGAGCATGTAAGGATAACTCAGATCTTGAGGTTGCACCTCCACAAAAATAAATATGCTTATTGCTGCCAAAATGTGTTTATGCAGCTATTGCAAGAAGATACTAGCATGTCAAAATAAGACATTAAGCATTATACAAGGAAATGGAGAGAAAAAACATACACTAGGATATGTCAAATGTTATCCGTATATCTTTTTAAAGCACCAATGCACTGTCATTTCCAAATCCTTGTGGGCTGGGAAACAACACGTCATCTAACCCTTGAGAGCATCTAAACATGTGTACTGCAGGGCCAGGGCAGCATGAAATCAGCCACTCTATGTGTAAATGGACTGTCAGATTGACAGGTGACTGGACACTGCTGTCATCTTCGGAGAGAGAACCATTCCCAGGCAATTGACAGGCTCGCTACAGAAGTACGTATGTGGCTTTGTTTATTTTTTTCCAGCATGTCCCTAAAGTTCAAATACTTTACTGAGCAGTAAACAGCTTCTGTTGTTTGAAAATAATGTTTAGGCGTATGTGTACCTCAGCTAGGATATTTTAACAATGTCCATTCCAGTCTATGGAGATGCAATGGAAGAAAAACACGATTTCCATCCTTGCCTTGTTTAAATGTCAAAGGCAATATCACCATTATAACCAAAATGCCATATCCTGCTATTTCTAAATTTTAAGTTACCACATTTATGATACAATTATGATATAGACCTTTTCAAAGTTGTAAACATAATCATTCTAAATGTGTCCAAGTTTATTCCCTGTTGCAATGAATGTGAATGACATCAGTTAACAGGAAGTTAACAACCACTTAGGCTGTTGCCTAGCAATGTAATTCCGTTGAAAAGGTCTATACTCAGGTGGTCTCTCTGTTTTGTTCATGTTTACATTTTGGCTATTAACTTAGAGTTTTACTTCAAAACACTATTTATATAGCCATGTTACATATAACATACATTTAGTTCATTTTATTTTATCTTAAACATGTAAAAAAGCAGAAAAACAAAACAATAACAAATAAAATGCACAGTACACATACTGTATAGAGAAGTCAATATACACTTTCTCCAAAACAACCACAATTAAACCACAAAATAAATATTATTACTTTTCCGAAAAGGACAACACAGTTTTTACTTCCTATCCCTTCTCCATCACTTTAACATTTAAATCATATTCATACAACTTCAGCAACTATCCCAGTGCTCTTATGTATAACCCAACAATTTAACATAAACATTTAAATATTAATTAACAATGAATATTGATTAATATCAAGAGAACCCTACTATGCTACATTTAACTCCAAAGCAATTTCAGTCAAAAGCAACTGGACTTGGTTATTTGTCTAGGAAGACGTTTCACCCCTCATCCAGGAGGCGTCATCAATTCACCAGTCCCAGCTTGGTCAGTTGCGTACATGACCTGAAATGCGATGGATGGATAACGATGACCTGGACAAATGAGAAGATGTACAGGCTTATTCTACATTTAACTGTATTTTAAGAATAGAAGGCCCTACAGCACTATAACAAGTACCAACAGATTTGTCTGAACCAGATTAAGAGAATGCCAATGTCCCATCACCGTCAGTGCCTGTCAGAGCCAGAACTACCGCCATGAGAGAAAATTAAACCGAACTTACTCTGATCCAAAATGGTGAATACTGCAGTTCGACGACAATAACATGCATTGGGGATATATTTTGACAAGAATGTGAAGTTATGTCAAGGTGACAGTAGAAAGTGAAGGTTAAATCCTACTCACTTTTTCTCCAGCACCATTAGTAGAGGTAGTAAATATATCTACCTACTTACTACCTCCTCTATAGAAGAGAGTAACACATGAGGCTGCACCCCCATTCCAGTGAAAACAAACTGCTGGCTTTGACTGCCAATAAATACAATCCGGCCGTAATCTTTCCTGATTCCGCCTATTTTATGTTAACCTGACTGGAAATCTCCTGCAATGACTAATGTTAGTCAGGCAGACAGCTATATTACGTTGTTGCAGAGTGATGATCGGCGTTATATGGGGGGGGGGGGGGGGGGGGGGGATCAAAGAGTTAGAGAATGATTGTTCAGTTTATCGGAGGAGAAGTGGGTAAACGAGCCCACTCAGCGGCCAGAGGTGACACACCCACACGTTTATTCCTACCTCACTGAATCACCAGGTAATGCAGGCCTATGACAATGATCCCTTTCTCCTATCGTTAATATCCTGTTGTTTTAGTTTAGCTCTGTGAAACAGAACAAACAGCCAAGGCTTTGTCCACCTAAGGTAAAATGAGGGTGGAAATGTATTGTCTTCTCTCTCTTACACACAAACTCACTGCATCTTTTTGACATCATTCTGCCTTCATTCTATCAATAAATATGGAAATATTACTTGTATTTCCCATAGACTGTAATGTATTTCCTAAATGTGATCAAATGTATTTTTATCAACTGAGTACTCACTCCTGTTTTCCGTATTAGTGCTCATAGAACACAGAGGTCTTCGCCTTTGTTTTCACAGGCGAGGGGGCGCAGCCTTTTACGTGACCTAGGGTTGATCTCTCTTATACTTGGTGTTGCCCTGACTTTTTCTCTTACCACCAGGAGGTTAAGATTTGTGGTTTTGAGTAAAATGTCCCGGCATCTATTAGATAGATTGCTGGGATATGCTCCCCTCAGGATAAACGCATTGAAATGAAGTGAGGTCCTGTGGTTGTTTGACCCGTCCACCACCCCAACGTCCTTCCTACATGTACTTTGTCGCTCTTACTTCTGGAGCACTTGCTATGAGCTCCCAATAGATTCAAGATTCAAGATCTCTTTATTGTTATTCAGCAAAACACAACAATGTAAAGCAGAGCAAAATCATGTGCATGGATCTGTTATTTACAAACCGTTACAGACTCTTAAAACACAACACATAATACTGTCAGTTATTGAATGTACAAAATGAGATGATTAATATGAAATTAATACAAATATTATTGCACTTGAGGTAGTCACACTTTCACAATGAGGGACAGTTAGCTAGTGTTATTTAGCAGTCTGATAGCAGCAGGGTAAACTGTTCCTGAACCTGGCTGTGCTGCTAGGCATGCTGTTGGGGGACTGACTCTGACAGGGGTGGGTGGAGTCTATCCTGATGCTGGTGGCTTTGGTCAGTAAGCGCTTTTGGGCCAGATCTTGGATAGGTGCACAGCAAAATCTGTTATTAATTTTGAGTTGGTGGGTGTTGATTTAGGTGTTGTTTTACCACTTGTAGTGATAAAAAAGCTATTTGAGCGTTGTCAATTAAGCAAGTTAATTGTTTACACATGTGACTGAGTTACATTCACTTCTGGTGGTTGAACAGATTTCCAAGCAGGTCATGTTATTTTGTAAATGTTTAGAATAAAAACAAAATAAATAAAGTAATTGTGATTATGATTTTTTTATTCACAGCCAAAGTATCATACCATTGGGTGGGATTACATACCACCATGACTGTGATGTATGAGAAAGTGGAGAAATACCAGTCAGCTTCGTCATGTTTTTTAAGGAACTGATCTAAGGCTGTATGATGATGGTGACTGGTAGTGGAACAATGTGACCTTGCTGTGTGGCCCGTGAAGGGCCCTTACCTCATAGTGAAATGACATAACACAATTTTATTGTCAAAACCACACTTTGTGTCATATGATAACACTGTGTATGTTAAAAAATTAACACTCAGATTGAAAGGGAATAACACAATTTCAAGTTAAAAGTGTACTTATGTGGTGTCATAAAACAATATCAATGGTGTCAAATTTTAACACTATTAAAGAGTTAAAATATTAACACTTTTCAAAATGTAATTTGAACTCAAAATCTGTGAGAACTATATAAACTTAGAAAAAGTGTTAAAATGAACACTGTGGGAGTTGAATTAACACTCCCGATTTTGCTGTGTGTCAATGTGGCCCCAATACTCCTTTCTGATGACCTCACCGCTCTCCTCCAGTTTCATTCAGTTCTGTTTGAACTTTCATTTCAGTGAGTAATGCTGCTGGTCAACAGAAAGTAGTGAGGATGAAGGGACTAAAGTGGGCCTTCTTCAGCCGCCGCAGGAAGTGCAGAAACTGCTGAGCCTTTTTCACACCTCAGAGAGGAGGTGTACAGGGACCAGGACAGGTTGTCAGCAACATGAACCCCCAGGAACTTAGTGTTCTGAACTGTCTCCACGGCAGTTCCATTGATGTAGATTTGGGTGTGCATGGGCTGCTTTCTGTCTTTTTCTTTTTTTCTTTGCATACTTAATGATGTGAGTTGTACTTGTTGTTGTACAGTTGTGGGTCATCAGGGTGAACAGTATGGGGCTCAGGACACATCCCTGTGGTGATCCGGTACTCAGTGAGATGGTGGATGAGGTGTTGTTGCGTACCCATACAAACTGCCTGGAATGAGAATGGACTGGATATTCCTATTCCCTTCAGCCTTAGCTGTACTTTGTTTACTGCTAATAAGTAACTGTAGGCATGCTAACGTGCTAAAACTAAGATGATAAACATGCTTAGCCTTATATCTGCTAAACATTAGAATATCAGCATTGTCATTGTTTGATTGTCATGTCTGTGCCAACAGTCTATAAATTCAAACTCAAGTGGCTCAGTGCTCCTGCCTACAGGCTTCTAAACTTAGCCCCTCTGTGCTGAAGTCTGTCAGTCAGTGCTGTAGTGTTGGCACTTCTCCTGTAGGAATTAAAAGCTCCATTTGGGTACCTCTGAAATGAAGACATCTGCCAAGTTGTTAGAATATGCCAAATTCAAACATCTAGTAACAACCAAAGCAGCGTCATAAAGATGTGTAATAATCAAACGCTGGAGCGATACCAAGATGTAACGTGGCTTTTCAATGTAACATTAACACTTTGGTTCATATCGAAACAATAGATAAAAATAGATGTACAGGTATTTTTACTTTAAGTGCAAAAGAAACCTTATACTTAAACAAGGGCACGTTTGTGAACAAAAAAAACACATCAACTGCCGGAAATTGATACTAGCCGTAGATTGCTATTGAATTTTCTCTCCTTTTAAATGGTTGGTCCAAACAGGATATTCTATCATTGAGGAACTTCATGTGCAGTCTTTGATATTTGCTCTTTGATATTGACCACACAATCAATAGAGCTTTCCTATAGAAGAGCTAGTAATATTACTCTATTTTCACAGTTAGGTAATATTAGTCTATGTATTGATTCTGACTACATATAGACCTTTTACTATCAGGAGCACTCTTCGGGATATGCTGTAGTATAGGAACTACACACTATCCACTTCGGATGGCAGCAGCATATTTCACATTCAAGACTCACATTCAGTTTATTATCCCATAGTGTCTTTTGTTCGCCAAAAGAAGAAGGAATAGTAAACTGAACTGAAATCAGAGGTGATTGATAAAGTTATTCAAAATCAGTGTGAATGGAAACTAAATGTAATACAATATACCCTCTGCGAACATACAGAATGTCTCTTTGAACCTGTGCCATGGGTTGCAGATGTTCACAGAGGAGCTGATGGGCACATTTCACAAATCTCAACAAAGCATTGTGTAGACCTGTGCATTATAAAGATGATTTGTTGATCCAACTCCTGTTGGGTTTGAATGCTGATTTTAGTCACTGCTTAACATTATTTTGTACAAATTGCATGCATTTTACACATTCTTCTATGCTTGGTGCTACCTTACTCCTTTAAGCATTTTATTTTGTTCAGCTGTTAATGTTTTCTTATGTTATGTGTTTTATTTGTCGTTTTATTGGCCAGTTTGACAACAGACCCGAGGGTTGTCAAATCACTTGAAAATTGATGTAAGAACGTCAGGGCATCAGGAGAATCTCATTGATGATAGGCTTTCACAGTAATTAGTTAATTTTTCGAGAAAGTTATATTTTTTCAACAATGTGCGGATTTCACATATTCACATTGTGTCATTTGTGTTGCACTGTGCACATTTTTTCCTTTGCACTGACTTTGTATGTAACCAATCCACAAGGAAAATGTATGTTTGGTGTGAACATATCATAAAAGAAGCAGTCATCCAAACGTCACCAAACAACCCCCCTGCAACTTTGTGTGTGTGCTCCCAGAGAGCCTTGATTCAGCCCTGAGTGAAGTTTTCCTTGCTCAACCTTTTGTCAATACAGCATATCAAAGCAGTGTATGGTTGCAGACAAATCTCAGGCATATTTAGTAATTTGAAAATTAATATGAAAATTGTTTTAATCTCACAATGAATACACAGATATAATCATATCCTTGTCTCTCTCAGTCAAGAGAAGAACAGTCAATATATGTGAGAGGATGGGTGAGTGCCTCTGTGATAAATTGGAATGAAATGTGAAGCAGCTGGATCCAGACTGACAGCTCCTAGTCAATGAGCAGCCAGGTATAGAAGCGTAATATCTCCTTAGAGTCTATTTTTCTGACTGACAGACAAGTTCACCCAGGTTACATTTTTCAAAGCGTAAGGTGATTCTTCAAGCGTGCAGAACCAGGACCCTCTGAGAGAAATGAGAAGAGACAATGTTGCCAAGCTGCTCGTTGAGGAATGAACACACAAACATAAAGAGTAATATTGAGTTGTGGTTGGTGCCATTTAAAGAACTGACAAAGAGACATTGGCTGACAATCATCGTTAAACTGTTTTGCAACCCAACCACTGCTTTACAAGTTGCATTTCCTCATGGGAGCAGTCTTCCACCGTTCATTGGATCAACTATTTTTATTTCTGATGTCCTTGTACTGGATGCTCAACAAGATGCTCAGTTTCAGAGGGACTTCTCAAAAGAAATTATTCTGTAAATCACAAGGCCTGTCAGGAAATCAGTGGCCAGAAAATAACAAAATACTTAAATATGATTGAAACAATGCTCTTATTTTCTTGTTTCCCCCTTTACTGTGCCTTTCTTCACTTTAAAGTGCAAAGCTGCAAAGTATTTTGGCCTCCAATGCTGAACTGTAAGAAACAGAATGAAATACCTTACAGGTTAAATATCTTCTTGAAAATATGCTGAATATTGATGTTTGTGTTCATGCCACAAGCACTGATGGTTTCCATTTATTTGGCCAAAAACAGCAAAGGAGCAAACTACAATATTCTTTCAGCCTTCTTTCAAGTCCCCAGGGGCAGAGAGCTCCATCTTCAAAAGGCAAAGGGTTACTCTGAGATCTCATCTGATGAACAAAAACTTTATCTTGAATAAATTGTCTCTTTGTTTTTCTCATAAGAAGTAAAGCATATATTATTTTGTTACAGCAAATATATATATATATATATATATACAGTATTTATAGTTAAAAATAAAATGGTAGCTTATGTGTATTTTCCTGTGTGTTACATTTTTTTATTGTGTTGCATCTTATAGAACATGGGTTTTTACACTGCTATGCTAACCAGTCTCCTGATAAGCGCTAAATGGCTGGACAGCCTGTAACCTAGTGCCTCCTCCCTACGTGTTGTATTAGACATGAATGATGTGTCCTGGACTTCCCTGAGTCAATGCAACCTATAATGGCTAGGCCAGGCTACCTGTGTGAGCAGCATGCATCACCAAACCTGTTGCCTTTTTTTTTTCCGATGCCCTTGTTGACAGGTTGGAGCAGCCACACAGGCCGCCTGAGCGGTGCAGCCTACTTTCTTTTTCTTTTCTGTCTAAAAAAAATATAAATCACATGTATTATACACACTATTATATTATTATGGCCACTATCATGGGTAAACTCAATGTAGAAAGGTGGGCAAGCTCCAGCAGTGCTGAATCAGCAACACTGCTCATACAGGATGTCTGGCGTAATTGGGTGCGCATAGCTGCGGTGGACTCAACGCCAGTTAACAACGCTTCGGCGATCAGCTTGCTCCGGCCCTGCAACTCCTTAAAAGGTTATTATACTGTCAGTTTGTTGTAGTGGGTGAGAAAACTGCGCTCTTAGCTTTTGTCTTTTTCGTCTTTTGTTTTTTAAACCTTACCAAGACATTGTGATGCTAAACCCTGACCATCACCTTTTGTTACCTAAATCTGTCAAGTAACGGTAGTTTTGGTGCCTGTTCCTTACCTTCACCAAACATAACCATTGCAATCCACTTCTGGCCAGTTGGCAAATGTTTGTGCATAACATTTTGTATCAGATATCATACAAACCTGCTTATGAGAAGACATTGCATAGTTTAAGCGCACTAAGATATGCATACTCTCAACCAGAGTATCAGCCTTGGTCTCCCAGAAGTAATAATCCAAACCATGGCTAATCTTCTAATCTTAACCAAGTCTTTTGATGCCTAAACTTAACCAGCAAACAGTGCTTTAAGTGGGCTGGTAGGCAAAGGTATACATTACCCCCACTTCTAGATTTTACCCCCTGGTGTACCGGGACTTTTCTTGGCATACCGGGACTTCTCATGGCACAAAATTACTTCTCACAAGCTCCCAGAACCCCTTCCTTTCCTCTCCAAATCTGTCTCTCGGCAAATTCATGGCAGGTGAACTACATTACCCAAGACGCACTATGTGACCCTTGCCTCTCTGCTCGCTGGTAGGTTATTACGGGACGCCCACTAGTTTATTTTCCCAAAAGTGGAACATAACAGTAAAAGGCTAAGTATCAGAATATACTTTTGCCATTTCTGCAAGTATATGGATATTCAGTGGTGGAAAGATTTACTCAACTACTTTAGAAAAAAAAGCTTTTATTAGCTGCAACGTGATATTTACATTATTCTATCAATTACAATTGACTAAATTAATGTTGTGAAAATCAGCATTATCTTTCAGTATATTTTATTCACTGTAGAAAGTCATGATGTAATACTGAATGAATATCGGCTGCTCGATACACATGCCAACAGGTAAATAAGGGGAGTACTGACACATTTTTTTCCACCAAATAGAAAGGTTGTATTTTGCATGATATCATATGAGTTGTTGCGCGTCATTTATCATAGTATCATACAAACTTGTTGATGATAATATGTTATGTTATGACATAATATTTTGATAAATGTAGTTCATAATGTAAGGGTGCAATTGTAACAATACCCAGAGCCTTTAAGGGGTAATGTGTGATATGTGTGGAGTTGCTCCCAGTGGATAAACAAAGTCATTAGGATTAATCTTCTGGGGATCTTGAACATACTGTATGCAAAAACATAATGTCATTCAAGTAGTATTAGTTTTGGCAAAGAGAATTGTTCCTCTTCTGGACCATAGCTGCAAAATGTCATGGCAATCCATCCAATTTTAGCGAGAAACAAGAAAAATAGTTTACAGCTGTGCTAGCGGATCTGGGGAGGTGCGCATCACAGTTCGAGAACCTTTGCTCTCAACCAAAAAGGTTAATCTTGTGATGGCACTAGAGGAAAAGTCCCCAAAGTAATTGAGAGTCATCTTCTGTGGACGTTATATCTCTATACAAAATCCTATTACTGTCCTTCCAACAAATCATGTAGGTGTGCTGTCGTTAAGGTTAGAGTAAGAATGTGGTAGTATGGAATGTTGTTGGTAATTTAATATGATTTGATATTTAGTAAAGATAACCAATAGAAATAGAATTGATTTGGATTCAGTCCCATCTCTTGGAAATTTTGTAAAAATCTGTTTTATAATACAGTTTAGCTATTAGGGAAGGGGGGGGGGTTGTAGAATATGTGCTGCACAGAGTCAATACTATACTATTTTGGAAAGGCATGAAATTAAGTTTTAGAATCGCAGAACCAGAGAGAATGCAGTTTTGCCCAGTAAATCTAGAAACTATATCTCAAGTGGTTGCCATCAGACAAAATTATTCTTAATAATTCCATTGCTATTGAGTAAAGTACTCAGATGATTACTTGAGGCAGATTGCATCATACTCACTCTCTCTCTCTCTCTCACAGACACACACACAGCACACAGGTCTATGGTAAAAATACAGTCTGATCCAGATGCCTGCATTGTATTTATTTGAACAAAGATCACTGTCCCTCACTGCTGCCATTTTTACTGCAGCAACATGCCTATGAATCAAATTGGACCCCTTGTGTACACTGGGTTATCTTTAGTCCACTGTCTGACAAAACAGTGCAGCCCAGTATCTACACTGTTTTCACCAAAGCCTTTTTGTCTATTTTATTCAACTTGCACATGTTAGAATGTGATTGTGTAGCACTTTGTGTTAAACAGTACAGAGCAGTGCTATGGAGGAAGTGATCCAAGGTAGACAGTGATGGAGAACTGCTGCTGACTCGCTGATTTTTAGTTGAGCAGCCAGTGTTGGTTGGATTAAATAGTAAAATTTCATTATTTACTGTAATGATGCAGCTAATACAAATCATGCTTTGGGAAGTCTAATTTCACTGTGTTTGTATGGTCCAAATAGACAGTGGACTTTGCACAGTGCACACCTTAGACTGTATAAAAGAGATGGAAATGCTACTGTGATGTCAACCATTGGTTTGCAGACAACCATTTTCAAACCTTGAGTTTGGCATTTTGGTCGTCGCCGTCAAAAAGTGGATCAAAAGTGGACCAATCAGGAAACCAGAGTCGATGACGATGACTCAAATGTTGAGAACGTAGAGATAACAGGGATATGGAATCACCTGCTAGGCATTGCGGCCGGTCACACATCCTCCAGTGCCCACAGGTCAGCTGCAGGGTCATCAGCTAGGAACCACCAATCACCAACGTTTCGCTCCTTAAATCCTGGATCCCACAAATTATTAATGATCTAAATTTAAGGATGATTCAGCACCGGTATTGTATAGTTCTCACCTCAAATTTACAGAGAAACCAACCGGGGAAACGAGCAGTTGGATTATTCCACTTGAAATCCTGATGCCAAAACCAGGCACTAGCGCACCACAGTTGCAAGTTCGCCCAATCAGATGCATAAAGGGTTCATATGTCTGTTTCAAAGGAAGAAAAGCATATGTCAATCATCTCTTGGCTGGTTAAGGATGAAAGATTTAAATGCACAAAACTCTGCAGCGCTGGGTTAAATTCAATTTCAGTTTTGAGCTGCCTTAGCAGTACCTTCCAGTGCATCATCATGTCCCTGGCTGCTCTATAAGAATGGGTTTGATTTAGTGGCAGGGGCCTTTGGTAAGTGTTCAAGCTGTGATGCTTTTCAATGATTGGCCACCATCCACAAGCGGCAGCAGCTGCCGCTGCTGTTACTGCTGACATCATCAGTCCTGATAATCTCCCGGTTATTGAGTCAGCTGTTTTTAGGTGTGCGGTAATTCACTGAACTTTAGAGATCAAGGATTACAAGCCACTTTGGGCCACTGGCCAACCTAAAGAGGCAGACAGGAGGGGAGGGAAAATGAGGCTAGGTAAAGGCCACAGCATGCAAAGGGGAAAATATCAACACATATTTGTCATACATACTTTAATTAGTCCAGCTTGAGTGGTAGTGTTGATATTGAAAATTGCAGCCAAGAGTGTAAGTATATGTTTGTATTATTGTTACAAAACTGTCCTCTAAAGATGATCTAAATCGCTGATGTGAAAACTAGAAATGCACATCATATACATAATACGAATAGTCTGAAATTTTGGGAAATATGCTTATACGCCCTCTTTACGTAAGTTAAATGTGAATATTGATACAGGTCTTGCTTAGTGATATTAGATCTGTAATTTAACTGTAGCCAAGGCAGCAAATAAGCATTCTTCCAGAAATATTAAACTATTCATTTGAGTCAGATGTTCTCAACCTTATTGAGTCGTGATACCTTAGAATAATCAGGTTTGTGTTTGCAACTCCCCATTCCCCTTTAATGACGATGTGAGTGAGAGAGACAAACCAGCATAAACAGCTGTTTCTACGGGCTTACCCTGATTTTGAGAAAATATTATGAATGCTCTGATTCATAAACATAATGGATAATGCCAAACTTACTACATTAACTGTATAATCTTTAGATAGCAACATCATACAAAGAAACCAATTCAAATCAGATTTGGTGATTATTTGTACACTTTCAGAGAGTTCGAAAAACAGCCACTATACCTCAGGTGAATGAGCTCTCAGGGGAGACGGAGAAACTGGAGGTTGACATCTCACAAGGGCACACTAGGTAAGCTTATAGAAACACAGAAATGCACAACAGTACACCACACTTGAGAAATCACTAGGTTTTAATCTATTGTCCCCACTTGCAGCCACTTTCCCACCGACTTCACTGTTTCATGAATTTTTAAACCCACTCACACCCCTTTGTGTCCCATTTATACTTGTCCAGGTTAATTTGCCCTCTCTCCTTTACCCATCGGTCCTTAGCAGATCATTTTTAGTGGCACAAGATGCAGTGAACCTTTGACTTCAATTTCCTGGTGCTGGCAGACGTAAATTAGAAGAATGTTTCAGCGGCCAGTGCAGCTCCCTGGTCTCCACTGTGAAGGCTAGGATAGAAGCTAAGGGAGGCTGGTGTTGTTACTGAAGGATGACTCTGACCCTCACCATTTAGTCTTGTCTCGTCTAGTGCTTTGGGATTGGGACCACAGCAACAGAACTTAAACTTACACAAGTAGTGAGCATGTTGTTAATGAAAAGCATGATGAAACATATGTATTGAACATATTTGCCTGTGACAAAACCAGTTGGAAAAACTATGACATGCTTTGTCTAATTCTAAGTTTTGTCAGTGAAAAAAATTAATGGTAAGGGTGAAGAAATGTATGATAAATCAATAACAATAGTGGCATCTGTAATATAAATTGATAAATATTAACAATACAGGCTGATTTAGCTTCTCAGGTTTGCAATAACAATGACAACTTTTGTTTTAATAGATGTCAGCCAGTGAAATTACTTGAATGTATGAAGAAAGTTAATCTGACCTAACATTATCGAGACATTATTGTCTGAGCCGTTTGTTGTGGGAATTTTGGATATTTGTAATTCATAATCATAGTTTTGTCAGGTCAGACACAGATCAGTGTCTCCTCTGTCTCACCTTTTTAATGGATAATGCAAATAACTAACTCATGATGATATATTGGCAAATTTGTGCATCTGTACCCTGTGTTAGAGACCTTGTGATGAGAGAGGTTCAGAATGTTCAGAATTATATTGTCTAAGACATGTTTTTGTTTGTTCTAAAGACGTCACCCAACCAAGGCTATTCGCATCCTGTCCCTCTCCCTAAAAGACTGTGCGAGATTTGGCACATCGTCATTTCTACCAGACTCTAACTTTATGAGGATGTAGGGATGAACGTATTTTTGTCTGCAGAGGAAAATGCTTTGGCAAAATAACACACGGAGAAAAAGCTGATCCTGTTTGTTGATCTTTATTGAAGAATCTATTTCCACAACAATTTGGCGTCCCTGGGTGGGCACCCGGAGTGAGGGGCACAGGCTGGACAGGACTGACGGTGAAACCTCTGCACAGTGGAGTGAAGCTCCTTCCTCAACCTCACCACAAATTCAGCTGAGAAGTGGGGGCCTAACGTCCAACAGCAGGCGTGTCCTCTCACTGCTGGTGCCTACTGAACTCGGTGGAGGATCTCTTCAATAATCTCCGGTGAGTTTCTTTTTGTTGGTGACGTCTAGAGGACAGGGTGCAAGTCCCTGCTCCGCAAATGGTTTGAGTCCATTTGTTTGTTTGTTGACGTCTAGAGGACGAGGGTGCCACTCCCTCTTCTCAAATGGTTCGAGTCCATTTGTTTGTTTGTTGACATCTAGAGGACCTCTGGAGGATGAGTGTGCCAGTCCCTCTTCCGCAAATGGTTCGAGTCCATTTGTTTGGTGGTTGACGTCCACTATGGCCCCTACTCATCATTGATCATGTTTGTCATAATTATTTTCATTTTCATGTTCTGTCACCCTGGATGTGCGTGTTCCTGCTGTTCTGCTATGCAGACTGCCATAACATGTGGGTCATGTTCACATTACTATAGATTCTGTTATAGTTACTGTTACTCGCTGACTGCTTGCATCTCTGGAAGTGTGTAAGTCTCTCTGTCTTTTGTCTATCTTTGTTTCTCTCTTTCTCTGTCCTTTTCTTCCTCCCCAACCGGTCAAGACAGATAGCCGTCCTCCACAGAGCTGGGTCTGTCCGACGTTCCTGCCTGTTAAAGGGAAGGTTTCCGTTGCCACCGTACTCTATGGGAATTGCTGGGTCTATGCCTACTCTGTAAAGTGTCCTGAGATAACTTTTGTTATGATTTGGCACTATACATAAAATTGAATTGAATTGAATTGAATTGAATTGAATTAGAAGACGAGGGTGCGGGACCCTCCTCTGCAGGAAGTTCGAGTCTTTCTGTTTTTTGACGTACAGTGAGAGTCTGTGCGAGGGCCGGCCAGCAGTTTGATCAGCTGCTCTCTTTTCAGTTCGAGTCTGATTAGTAGTACTGGTTTGTGAAAACGTTGTCTCACAGTTCGAGTCTGCTTGAGGTGAATTACAGCAGCGTTTCTGGTTAGCTCATGAGCAAAGTAAGAGGTGATTCCGGACAGTATGGTAGATAGTTTGTTGTAAGTCTATATGTGCGTTGTTCCCATGAGCGTCTCTTTTTTCTCTTTCCCTCTCTACCCCATCTTTGTGTGCGTGCGTGCATGTTCGACAGCTGTTGAAAGAGGAGAGTGTGTAAAGGCTTTGTTTTAGCTCAAGGTCACATCAACAGTACTATCCTCCCTTTCCTACGCGCTGAGGGAAGAGGGAGCAAAAGATAATATAGGGAGAGATTGTTTTTAACAGCAATAAATAACTAGAAAACAAAATAAAGTAATTCAGACGGTAGGGTGAAAACTCCGCTTGTGAAAATTCCCACAGGAATACATAGAAACACTGCATGTACGATATGTAAAGCAACAATTCATAAGGTAACGTTACTGTCGAAAATAAATAAATATATAGATCTGTAAAAACCTATTTATAACCCATAAATATATATTTAGATCCATAAACTGGATTCTAGAAAATCTTTGAACGGGTAAAAACGGGTAAATCACTGACTGACCCACTTTTACCAAGGATGTTTGCATTGGAATGAATGTTGCAGGCCTGTGTGTGTGTGCATATGTGTGTGCGTGCGTGTGAGACATGTTTTGACTGACCAGATGACCAATTGAGATAATGCATGTTCCTTGGCAAACTGCTATCAGCACGTTGATCAGCTGGCTTTCATGGTTCCGAGTAAAAAAGGTTAATATGACTCAGCTGTGATCCAAATAAAAAAAAAAAAAAGCATAATAGAATTGTTACATACATGCTGTGAATCAAACAAATTAAGTTTTGCGGACGTTATCATTTTGACAATTGAAATTCAAAAGTTGGGTGTGGCTGAAAAGGCCAATGGCCATTTTGGAACAGCAAAGAAAGTCGGAAATAGGTGTGGTTGTACTATCAAACGCCATTTTGTAGTTGGGGCGGAGTTGAAATTTAGGTATTGGGCGTGGCTTGGAGGCCCGCCATTTTAAAACCTGGTCGCCATTTTGAATCAAACGTTGTGTAGTTCAAAATTCTTGGGACACGTCACTTTTGCCAGGAGTGGTTTGGCAGACCGCCAGATAGGAGGGGGGTGCAACAGATAGCACCTGCTGAGAGGGACTAGCAGTTAGCTATAGGCCCTAGTAGCATAGCTACCAGAAAGGTTAAGCTAAGTGTTAGCATTTACGATTGATTGCACCTATTACCATAGACTAGTTTAGCATAACTAGCATAGCTTATGCTAATCTAAATAGCATTGAGCTAAAAACTAGCATATCAAATTAGACTTTGGCTATTGCCATAGACTAGCTTAGCATAACTAGCATAGCTAATGCTAAGCTAATTAGCATTGAGCAAAAAAACCTAGCATATCAATTTAGACTGGTTTTTACCATGGACTAGCTTAGCATAACTAACATAGCTAATGCTAAGCTAATTAGCATTGAGAAAAACAGCATATAAAAATTATACTGTGGGTATTGCCATAACCTAAGTTAGCATTACCAATATAGCTAAAGCTAAACTAGCTAGCATTAAAGCTGAAGAGTTAACGGTTCAATTTATTTCAATATTACTAAAGACGAGCTTAGCATAACCAAGGTAAGCTAGGCCCAAACTTACTACCATTGAAACATAGAAATAGCATCCTCAGAGGAACAATGAAGCACATAATTGACACACCAGTGCGACTCTAGACAGACCTAAACTAAGCGAGATGGGGCCAACTCAAAGCAAACGCGACGAAGGCGTAGCCCTAAGCCCAAATCTCCAGTACATGAACAAAACTACGGTGAATCTTGCGTTGACCAATTCAAATTTTGGGCCACTGAGTGCGGTTTTCCCAATACAGGCAGTTTTAGTCTCAGACAATTGTATTCTGAAAAGTAACCTCAGGCAGAAGGAGAAAGATGACAGGGAAAAGCAAAAGAGCAGGAGGGGGAGAAGAAAGGAGTCTTTCAAAGTTGATTGGGCCGACGAGATAGCTGGCTACAGGTAGCCAGGCTGAGAGACAGAAAGCAGCAGACAGGCAGGGAAAGGGTAACCTCTCCTCCCCCTCCTTCTTCTCTGTGTCTTAAACTAGATGCGACCCTCGACCTCGACTCGGCTCCTCCGACCAGGCTGGGGAGCCAGCCAACCAGCAGCCGGCTCAGCAGGCTCATTCCCAGATCCAAGAGGCTGCCCAGCCTGCACCACAACCGCACCAACTACTCTACCCCCTTGACGACCTGGCTGCACTGGGGAGGGGGAGAGGTGGCCAGCCGGCCACCACGACAGGCAGATCCAGGGGAAGAGGCAGAGGAACCCCCCCACCTACGTGCACGAGCTGGCTCCCACTACACCAGGAGCAAAAACCTGAACGGCGTGACGAACATGCCGCCCTGTTCCCCAAGGTCAAGGATGGAGGACAGAAATATGCAGCGGAGCGCCTAACTTTTTGTCAGCATTTCCGACCTACCACGAAGAGACAATCACCACAGAGGTCGTAAAAAAGGCAGAGGGCGTGGCCGAGGGCCAAGGGGGCGAGAAGACAGCTGTTTCATCTGCTCATGTTGTCGCCCACTTGAATGAACTGTTGAGAGAAAAGCAAAACTCAGAAGCCCATGACGGCTGGGACCTTGGTCCTGGCTCACAAAGGGGGGATGGAAAATCCACCGCTGTCAGATTACTACTCCCTGTGTTGATCGTGGTGGTGGTAATGTTGTTGGTCATTTGTTGCGTGCTGCCTTGCTGCAGAGCTCTCGTGGTTTCCTTAGCGAGCTCCGCCACGTGGTAGTACCCATGAATCACCATGACCCCAGATGAAGATCTGTGGGTACCACCGTTTTTGGATTCAGATATTGAGCCAAACTGATGTAAACACAAAATGTGAATGTTAGAGTGTGACTAGACTACAACCACATGCATGATGACAACAATAAAATTCTCACCCTTTTGTGCAAACCATGACATGTAATTGTGTGCAAACTGTCTCACTCAGGTCTCCCTGCTTGCCTGTCGGACCTTAGCTCCTTTACCCTCTACAGCTTGGCCAAACCGCTACAAAGGGGGGGGGATTATTTAGATATCCTTCGTCTCAATCCGGTGAAGAGTGACAACAGACTTTGTCAAGGGGGCTGTAGACATTAGATAGTTGCTTAGCGGTGACGAATCTATTTCCACAACACTGTTCCATTTATATTTGTAATAAAGTTAATATTAATCAATTGATGGGTTTCAGAGTGTTTCTAACCTGTCAACATACCCAGCATTTGAGTTTGAACAAGTATTCATATTTGTATTACATTGTATGGATTTGATCCAGTAACTTGTGGTTTCACATTGCAATAATGTGAGCGCACTAAATATCTACATGCCAACATCCTATTGTCAACACAGTGAAATAGATTGGTTTGTAGATGGGCTTTCCCGGTCTCTCACATCTTCTCTGAAAATAACTTCAGTTTTTTCAAGCTAGGCAAACAACCTTCACTTAACCCAGCAGTTGAGAAACAAGACACTGGAATTTCAGTCTTGAGCTGCAGTGTTTATTCAGACAAACCTATACCATCCATCCATCATCTACAACGGCTTATCCCAGTCAGGGTTGCAGGGACTAGAGCGGGGGTTCACCCTGCACAGGACACCAGACTATCACAGGGCTGACATATACAGACAACCATTCACACTCATATTCACATCCATGGGCTATTTAGAGCCACCAATTCACCTAACACCTGCATGTCTTTGGACTACGGCAAGAAGCCAGAGACAACAATTGCTGACACATTGAGAACATGCAAACCCTACACACCCCAGCTGACCGACAGGTTTGAACCCAGAACCCTCTTGCTGTGAGGCGACAGTGCTAACAACTACACACTTAAGGGCTGGTACGGAGGAGACCTAAAGAGCCAGAAAGCCCAAACTGACCAGTGGACCTACAAGTATACCAGCTTTTTGCACCTATAAACTTGAATTGTACTTCAGTTTTGCCAAAATCGATACAGCAACAATGTTTACATAAAGCCTAATCATTCATAAATAGGACCCACATCCCACACACAATTCACATCACTTTGATTGAAAAGATATATCAACTGTTATTAGAGTACAGTAAGGTGAATAGTCTCAAGTCGTAGTCGTATAGATTTTCTAAGGAGATTAAAGGGACTGAACAATCCATTAGACTTAGAAAGGGGAAATAGTTCAACTTAATGACTGGTCTTGATCTTTATTAAGCTCTGCTGTGTAGCATGATTGAAATCAGTTTTTTGTTTTTTTTAAACAAACAAAACAAAAAAACATTAGACATTTCCAAACAAAGAGCTTATGGATCAGTCTAACCACATCTGAAACTCTTTCCCGGGACACTCGGACAACAGGTGAAGAAACTTTGCAGCCTAGTACACTATTCAAACATGGCTGGAATACTCAGAGCCAGGACTCTGTGTACTGTTATGTATGCAGGCACTTTGGCTTCCTGAACACAGAGTCCTTGTTTATTTCAGCCTTGGGATGCAAGAACTGGAAAAAAGGCAACAGTCAGATATGGAGGCTTTGCTGTACATGCAAAGAGAGACACACACAAATGGAATATTGGCTCAGAAGAAATTTGAGAGAGGACAAAAAGCTAATGTTCCTCTGATGAGTAATTTACCTAAAGAACACAGTCATCAGATACTGGATAAGCATACCTAATTAAATTTAGCTGAAGTCTAACTTTTACTGTTAACTATAGTCAGACATTGGATTCTACTATAATGGAAGCACACCTCTCCCCATGCAATCAATCAGTCTTTTTATATAGGACTGATATTAAACTTGAGAAACTCAGATTAACACAGAGGGAGAGTGACTACAGTCTCTCTGTCAGGACGCCTTTACTCCACTATATCTTTACACAGAAAATATTTGTTTGCTGCTGTATTAATTCACTGAATGTTGAGTACAGCTCCTTTAACTCCAAATGTAACTTTTTGGCGCTTCTTTTTATCTGTTTTATGACCTGAACTGGGTAGTGAGGGGATGAGGGTTCCGAAGGGCTCCATTTTATTTTGTACTGTCTCTACTGTAATTTTTGAAAGACTAAAAAAACAATTAAAAAAAAAAAGATTTGAAGAGGTGTTCTGTTGCTTGGAGGCAACAATATCCAGTGCCCATATATAACATTTAACTAATCAGTATGAACAGTAAGGTAATTTCTTATAAACAAATGTATTTCATATAATCTTATCTACTTATTTTGAAGTGAACACAACGCATATATTATGCAGTCCCATCATACAATACTTATTTGCACTGCAATTTTTCTGTTTAATAGACATTTCAGACAAGCATCTCAAACAAGCTGACCTTTTACTTCGAAATCATTTGGTTTTGATAATGAGATTAAACTGGATTTGTTTACAACCTGTCTGTGTGGCATCTCTGGTTGCTTGCCCTCTGGGACTTCCTGGAGGAGTCATTCTGCGTCTCAGCTTGTACTGTAGGTGTGACAGGAAGCTGCCTTCCTTCCCCCAGTGGGTTGGTCATGGTTTCATTATCCATCATGTTGTTGTGTACAACCACCCCCCTTCTGTTTGTGGTATTAAACGATTAGCAATCAATGAGGCCCCTGCTGTGAGTAGACAGCTTATGGGGAGACATCTACCCTGGGTGTTTGGGAGGGTTTCTTGAGACGTGCTATACTGTGGTTCACATTGTGCTCACAAGTCACATTGTGCTCACAAGTCATATTTGAATGTCATGTATATTCTTGTTTATTTCTATCCTTGACTTTTTTTAATTAATATTTGGCCCTATGGCGGTTAACAAAAGTGAATTGAATCTAGCAAAATTGGATTAGGACTTGAAAGATCACTATCACTAATCACTAATATTTAAGCACATTTTTGTATATTCAGAAAGTCACTATATATCTCCTCAAGCCCTTGTACTTCCTTTTCCTTCCAATAATAATAATAATAATAATAAAAATAATAATAATAATAATAATAATATAATAATAATAATAAAAACAGTAGTCAATAAAGTAAATGGTAATATGTGAACATTTTTACAATATAGTACAATAAAATACCAAATACTTTTAATGCTCATGTTCAGCTGCAAGAATACCTATAACGGGCATTGACACATATCCTAAACTACAAAACCAAATACAATACAAATATTAACTTATTGTTAGGGATATATTCAGAAATAAAATGGCATGTGAAAAAGCATAACATTGCAGTGCAGTTTCATAGTGAGTCACACAGATATTGAACAGGGGTCTCTTTGAACCAGGGGAAGGGATCACAGACACTTATTATTCAAAGGGAAGAGTACTGAGTCTGTATTATTGTACCGCAACAGAGCTCTAGTCCAGTTATCATGGTTTATGGGCATTATGGCCAGCAAAGCCCCCCATAATGATAGATTTTGACGAACCGAGGAAATGGGTTTGAAAGAACGGCATGTTCCATTATATTCGTTGGCTGAGCTTTCATCCACCCGCTTTAATGTGTATTTTCAAAAATGTAAATGCAGTCATTTCAGAAAAGCCCCGAAATATTGAAAAAAGCAAAATGCGGAAACCGAATTTCACAAATAAATGGTGACACAACAGTCCGCTGTGATCTCAGGCAGTGAGGTCTATAGTTCGTTGGGCCACCATAGCTGCTAAGGTCTCCCGTCTCAAACAAGAGTGGGGCAAGGGGGATGAACAAACAGATCTGTCATATTTCCTCTGAGTTTTCTACATTGTTTTTAACCATTAGAGATTTGACTGGTGCTCTTTTAATTAGGTCATCCCTATGCATATTAGTCTTTTGCAATGGTATAATAATTTTCTGACTAGAAAATTGGTGCCACCTAGTTCTAAATAATGAACCAACTCCTACTAATCGCATAACAGTAAAGCTGTGATCACACCACCCACGATGGACACAATAGAAGCAGTGCCATTACATAAAAAGTCAATGTAAAGACACAATTTCAAGACGGGTGCCGTTACTTGTTTTGCCCGTGCAACCTGCGACGCGATAGACGCAAAAATTGGTCGATATTTGCGTCCAACGCCTCCAATGTGAATGTGAATTGAAAATATTACCTTTCAGCCGAATCACCTGACACTGTGGCGTTGAGATTGCGGTAAGCTTCATAACATTGGGATGCCCACAGCTGCCATTGTGGCAGTTCTTGACTACATCAAGGAAACCAACTGTTCCTATGGATATAATATAATGGATTTAACGATGACGTGTGGATGGCAGCAACGTGCCTTTAGGCATATAGTCTACCGGAAATCCAGAAGAAGAAAGGAGAAGAAAGCCGTCACTGTATCCTATGAGTGTATCCCGGTCTGATCTGACACACCGCCTCTTTTGGGAGCCACACACTTCATCTGAGAGCTCATTTCTGTTATTTTAAGAATTCAGATCCCTGGTTAGTACTAACTTCCCATTTAGCTGCTGGAGGCAGCTAGCCACCGGCTGCTACCTAACTGCCTCGATGCTCTAAACATGCAATGGTCCAAATATGACCAAGCAGTGCGTTACTCGCTTTTCTTGCGATTTCATCGTGTCTATCCAGTGCAGTGTGATCACAGCTTAATGGATGGAAACAGGCATTAATTAGCATTTTCTTATGCTGATTTTTTCAAGAATACATTGGGATGGACACCCAGCTATAGTAGATGTGAGTTCCACTAATATAATGTGGATGTCAAGCATTTGTGTTAAGTGCAATGCATTATGTTTGTTGTTTTACTAACAGTTAAATGATCTTGAGTTTGCTGTGTTGATGTCAAACCATCGGTGGTCTGATGACTGCATTAAAAATGAACTTCTATTAAGTTTGAGTCAACAACTGAAAATGAAGAGACCTTCTATGACATTAAGTTTAGTATCAATACAAATCACTTCCAGCAGTACTGCAGCATAGCTTTCGACCTTCAGTTGCAGCAAAACGCAATGGAGCTGAGTTTACTCAGTGAACAAGCAAGAAATCCTGTGAATCTTTGATGTAACACCAGCTGTATTTTGGCTTTAATCAAAATGCCCTCCTCTAAATCAGAGCACTACAAAATAGAGCAAATCATATATATATATATATATATATATATATATATATATATATAGTATGAGTCATGGATAAGGGCTTTTAAATGAAGGATTAATTCCCAAAAATAAATGGTGCAATTAATCAAATTTCATTGTGTGGTGCCAAAAAGCAGAACAAAATCCTGTGTGTGTGTGCCTCAGACACTAATTGTCGCATGTGAATGTTACACTAGTGCAATAAAAACACACTTAACTTTGTTCTTCAATCCCTCAGGGGTGGTCAGCATAACAGAATGCAGGACCGTCTGTGTGCACCGAGGCTGCACTAATGTGTCAAACACAGGGGTAATTCATTGCAATTAGCGGCTTCTCATTTAGGTAAGTAATGTCACCACAACTCTTGATGAATGGCAATAGTCTAGTCAAAGAAATGAGTTGGGGGTTTTTTTGTCTGAGGGGAGTAGGCAATTGATATTCGGAGAGAAAAAGACTACAAAGCAATATGACATTTTAGACAGGATATTTAAAATCACCTTATTTGGAAACTTTTGTTGTGTGTATGTCTGAGTGGGTGTGCATAAATGTAAAAAAGTACCTTAGACAAAGTTTGGACAGCCATTGGGTATATCTGAGGCTGCCCTTTGATGACTCAATTTGGGAATAAGGGATATGTGTTTTGATGAATTTTGTTAAATTTTGAATGAATGGAACAAAACAAGTTAAATGCTATGATAGATCTAATATTAAAAAGTGTCGCTTGTCATGTTTCCTTGACTTTTTTTTCAGCCACAGCACCTTGTGTTTCCTCTTTACCTTGTGCTTTCTGCCTTATCTACCTAATGTTGTTACTTACAGTTATGTTTTGCATTATTCTCAGTTTCACTGATCTTTATCTGAATTGCTGACCAAAACAGGCCCCCTGCTCATGACAGGCCATGATTAGCAAGATATAACATGGTATTTGTGTTTTTAAGCACTGGTCGAACTGGGATAGGGGGATTTTATAGAAAGCCAAGTAGAAAGTAGAAAGCCAGTGTGGCTTTCTACTGGTTCTACATGGGCCACTGCACATGAGATTACATTAGATTAGACCAAGATTAAGGCTACATCCATAATACATTTCTGTTTTTAAACACGTTAGCTATATTGGGAAATGTAGCTGTATGTTTACACCTGCCAGTCTGTTTTAGTTGGAAAACTCTGGGATTGCATTTTAGTCTGGACAGGCATAAGCGGAAACTTTTGTAAGTGATGATGCAGATATCCATTGGGTCTTTTTATAAGTCACTGTCAGATAATGCTCCATATTTGCTTTGCGATGACTAATCTATGTTTTCCACCCACTGCCTTTACTGCCTTATATGTCATGTCACATGTGTTTCAGGCAAAACAAGTTTATTTGTATAGCACCTCTCAATAACAAGGTCATTCAAAGTGCTTTAGATAAAACATTAAAAGCATTGGAAAGAAACACATAAAATGTTTCAGTAACAGTTCCACCATCAATGGTCCAATCAAAAAAATCGCTCTTTCTTTTCACCAATGCTTTTCTTCCTCTGTAGTATTTTTTAAAATTTTCAACCACAGAGTAGTGTTTGACAGTGTACGTCCTACTTACACTGGCTTGCACATGCCCAATGTACATGAGAGGTCATGTGATATGCGTTTTCAGATGTGGTACAGGTGGACAGAGATTAAACCTGACAGAGCTAAAATGCTTATGTGGACGGGAATCCGGTTTTCTTTTTAAACTGGAAACGTGGTGGTGTGAAGGAGGCTCTATGAGACTGCACAGGCATGCTAACATGCTCACAATCATAATGCTTAAACGCCAACATTATATGTGCACCACTTTCACCACTTTGGTTAAGTGTGTTAGCTAGCTATTTGTACATCACTAGTGTTAGCATTCTATCTTGCAGTTATTAGTAGAGATGGGAGTCCACTAGATGGCACTCTCTGTTCAGCAAAGGGTTGAAAATACACTGAATTACCATTCACTGAACCATTTTCTTTAAAACAAGAGCTCTATCTAGTAGTGATGTCCAAATTAAGCCTGATGAGCCATTAGTTGTATTTGTTGAGGCCACTAGATGGAGCTCTAGTTTTAAAGAAAAGGGCTCAATGAATGGTAATTCAGTTAATTTTCAACCCTTTGCTGAACAAAGAGCTTCAACTAGTGGAAACAGAAAATATCGAAAATGGTTCATGAAGCTTCATTTGGACATCAATACTATCTAGTGGGCTCAGAAAATACTACTACTGGTTAACTAGTTATTCGTATTTAGCTTTCTTTGGAGGATGGAGACTGGAAGTCAATGGTCCAGGCTGATGGTGAACAAAGGTATGATTGTCATACTGTACAGATGCACTGGCTACATCAATACAAAAAACCATGACTCAACTCACATTACTATAGTTAGTTGGAGAAATAAGCCTTCAGAAACTAATGCATTCTCGG
The DNA here is from genome assembly GCF_963691815.1 of Echiichthys vipera. Classification (NCBI taxonomy): domain Eukaryota; kingdom Metazoa; phylum Chordata; class Actinopteri; order Perciformes; family Trachinidae; genus Echiichthys; species Echiichthys vipera. The sequence continues at coordinate 9,766,840 of NC_139826.1, forward strand.
GGTCGGTGAATAATATGTCTACCATTTGCCTCTCCGTACTGCACCATGTGGTTTGTTGTGTAAACATGACATCAGGGGTCCGTTTCACAAAGCAGGTTCAACAAACTCTGAGTCTAACCCTGAACTCTGAGTTGATCTACTCTGAGGTAGGAAACTCTAAGTTTTCGGTTTCAGAACTGCTGATTTGCGTTAGGTTGATCAACTCAGAGTAGTTTGACCTGGAGTTAAGCGCTGTTGAGATCAACCTGCAGTTGCCTCCCCGGGTTCGTTGATCGGAGGATGGAAGAAGAGATCTTGAGACAATGGCTTGAGATCACACCAATATCTTTATTGGAGCACTTTGCAAAGCGGAGACAAGTTCTGATACAACACCAACCAGGTCATACATCAGACGAGTCTGTTGTGGTCTAAGAGTAGCCGCTTTAAATACACTGGTGGGCTGATGGTAACACCCCCAAGGTAAAAAAGGTGGCAACAGATGTTAATCTGCCTAGCAACATCTTATAACACTAAATGCTGAGAGAAGGAATTTAGTGCATGTCCCTATATGGCTATCTAGAGAGACAGATGTGTCTGTGTTTGCAACACTCAAACTTGTTAGTTAAGGAATATGTGTGTGTGTGCCTAAAATGAGGAAATGAGCATTTCCTCTGTTTGTTAGAATCTTTACGAGGTGATGGGAGAATGGGCCGAGATATCTTACCTTGCACATTCTAGGCTCTGTGTTGCAAGTTTATTATCTGCTCAATCAGCAAGGAATAGTCTCATTCCAGGGGTACTGTGTACAAACTTTAGTTTAAAGCCACATGAAGAGAGCAGCTCATTTCTCTTACTTCCACAGCGCGTGCACCACAAGTAAAAAAAGACAGCATCAATGGAGCCCTGATTCGACGAGTCACCATGGCAACGGAGAACAACAGGGCTACGCTACCACTGGAATTGGAAATATTAATGCGCTCATACGGGAGTTTGAGCAGGTTTTTCGCCCGAAAGTGTAACACCGCTGCAGCAGCAAAAGAGAGGGAGACGGCGTGGGAGAACATTGCAGCTAGGGTCAATGCGTAAGTTTAAATGTAGTCCTGTTGCAATCACAGTAATATCACAGGGGGAACTGCTTGAGTGGTAGTCTATTAGTTTATTTCATTTAGGTGCATTCCCACGGGGGAGAAGCGCACTTGGCAGCAGCTTAAGATGAAACATGAAAAACATTGTTTTAAAGGTAAAACATCGGCACAATCTCATGTTGACGCCTCATTTTGAGCATGTTTTACATTGTAAAGTAAATATTACCGTAAGTGGCTGTTTTATACGTTGTATAAAAAACTCCCATTTGCAAAAAATGCAGCGCAACACACAATATCTGCTGTGATATGAGAGCATGACTTTGGTTGTTAATGTTGGTAATGTAAGGACGGATGAGGTTGTGTATGTAAATGATGGACTGTGACGTGAAACGGTACCGCTCAAAAAGATAATTGCCTGGAAATGCAAGAACATCTATAATCAATAGTTTGATAATCATCTCCCGACGAATATTTAATTCTCTGCGCAGTAATGCTGCACCTTCATCCACGGGATCAGTAGTGGAAATAGTCGCCATAATGACTGATTTTTGCAATGAATTTCTGAAAAAACAGACGACAGAACTATACTACGCCAAAACTCGCCAGCTGACTGAATGAATGAGGAAATCAAATACCGTGTGTGGCTGAAAGAGGGCGGAGACAGAGAGAAACTTGAGGTTTGCTGAGAAAAACCTGGTCCCGACCAAGTCAGGTTCAGAGAGCATGTTACCATGGTAACTGACCGAGAGTTTAAATTTCCTCTCTTTGTGAAACTGGCTAGAGTTACCCCTCTTTCTCTGGTTTGAGTTACCTCCCTTCGTGAAACGGAAAACTCAGAGTTTCCCTCATTTCAGGGTTAACAGACTCAGAGTTTTGCTGCTTTGTGAAACGGACCCCAGGTGTACTGCATCTGTTGACCAACACAAGCTGTTTGAAAAGGCCTGAAGATATCTGAATAAGGTGTTCACATGCCCCATTACTTGGGAAATTTGCCTGAAATCTGAGCTCTGCTTGCATCAATTAGGAACATACCCTGATGAAGACCATTTCTGAAGAAATAAAATGTGCTCACTGCTATGTGTCAGATTTTTTTCTGTGTCAGTGTGCATTTCACCAGAAAGGTGCATACTTACAGACAACCAGTGAGTAATATCTTCTGATTTAATCAAACCATGAAATTCCTCTATGTCATAACAAAGGAGCCTCCTGAAATGGAGAGGTGGAGCGCGCTTCCCTCAGGTAGCCATCATGAAGAGCTGGCAGATTGAAGCTGCATCTGTTTCCAGGTAGGGGATCAGGCTGGAGATTGGCTTGTATTCCCTCTGGACCAAGCCCATCTCAGTCGGGAATTCACAGCCGGGCTTTTCACATTGGCAATCTCTGAGACCGGGCTGAAACCACAGCTAAAGGTTCACACTTCTCCCCCTGTGCTGTTCCCTCCCTGTGCCTTTTTTCCCCCTGATTTGAACCTGAGTTGTGCTCCACTCTAATTAGAGTCTTACAGGAATACTACTACTACTACTAATAATAATAATAATAATAATAATAATAATAATAATAATAATAATAATAATTTGTTTAAAAAAAATGTAATCTCACTGTTAACACAACCTGCACTGCTGTTTTATTAATGTGAGATGCTCATTGGACCTGCAAATGGAAGCTGACTTTAAGCAAGCAGTTTGACTGATCGACTGATTTCTGAACGATTAGACCATTGGAATAACCATGTTTCTGTAGCAGCGGAATGCTTTTATATCTGGTCATTAATTGAGGCTGCTCATCCTTACCACATAGCCAGGTGTTGACCCTTTTGTTCTTAGAGCACATGTATGTTTTGCTGCAGAGCGGCTGAGCTGACGTGCCCCACTTGGTGTGCGCGGGTCCTGTTGTGCTGCGGTGGTAAGTATCCTCTCTGTCGGCATGGTCTTAGTCGATACATGTTTAAGCTAACGTTAGCATGGTTGCAGGTAAATGCTGGTAGCCGCATGTGTCTCTCCCTCTCTCACTGCCCTGTGTGTATTCGATCCGGCCAAAAGGTACGTTGTAGTTTTACTGCGGCGCTTGGAACCGGTATGGTAGGCTCATTTTTATAATGTTTTGTGCTTTTTTTTTTAGATGAGATACGGCCATTGGGCCAAACGATCCATGTGATTTAAGAGAAGTCACGATCAGCTGACCGCTGCTGCTTTGTCGCTAGCTTGTCGCTGCTTTGCCGCTGCCGTGCCGTTGCGTGCCGCTGCCTTGCCGCTGCTTTGCCGCAGTCTGGCGGCTGTTCGTGGCCAGGTTACTGTTAGCATGTGTGCCTTCATGGATGTGTTTAGCTTCATTTTGACCCACTTAACTTGTTTTTTTTGTTAATTTGTTTTCTTTATCCCACCTGTCTTGACTTTGATATCCTTTTGGTTAATTTGATTTAATTAACCAGTGCAATTCCTCTATTTAGGGCAGGTGGTTAGTTTTGTTGGCATCCAATCAGTGCTATCTGTTTTCTTTTCTTGGTTTATTTGGGGCATTATATATTTTGTTTGGTTTAATCATAATTTGACCAGTGTCCATTTTTATCCTAGTTTTGTCCCACTATGTGATTATTCTTTTGTTGTGTTCTTTGCAGAGGCCAGTGGTGGTGGTGGTGCTGGTGACCGGGGTGGTGGTGTCCTTTCCTTTCCTGTGTGCTGTGCTTCCCTGGGTTTTTTTCCTTATCACGAAATGTGTGTGTGAGTGTGATTGTCACGTCCCCGGGTGACATATATTTAGTTTGGACCCCTTCCCTTACTAGTTTCCCCACACAAGCGAGCCTCAGGCTGAATAATTTAATTTATAACTTGTAGGCACTGCCTTGTTTTTTTTTAACAATAAAACTGTAGTTATTGTGAACCACTTCTCATGCTTAATGAGTGACCTTACTTGCGTGTCCTGAGATCAATTGACGGAGTTAAATCTTTGGGTGAAAGTCCCATGGTGGCGTTGTCGCAGTCCTATCCTTTGAACACAGGCAATTTGGTATTACTGTGTCTTGTGTCCTCCCTACGCTCGCCACACCTGGCGTTGTCGGCAGGATTTACTCTAAAGGCAGAGACATGTGTTCATGTAATTATTATCCTTTCTCCATTTCCTTTTGTGTCTTAATGTTTTCTCTTCTCTGTTTTCTCCTGCTCGTGTCTTTCCCTTTGTGTTTTTATGTCGTTGCTGGTGGGCATGGTTCTGCCCAGCTGTGGCTCATCAGCTCGTCAGCACTGGAGGTATAAGAAGCCGGATGTGGCCCACATTCGGTGCCAGACCGTTGTTGTAATTTTGTGGTTCGTGTCTCTCTCTTGGTTGGCTACCTTATCTTTATGATCTTGTTCTCTATCTGTATTTCGCTGTTCTTTGTTAATCGTTTCTTTGTTTCTTTTGTTATAGTTTTCCAAGTTCCTGTCTTTCACCACCCGTTCGTGTTTTGTCTCCTGATCCCCGCGTTAGTTTCCCCTCGTCTTCACCCGGATCCTGAACCTGTTTTCTCTGGTCCCTGGTTTATGTTCGTTTCTCGTTTTTTCATTAAATATTTGTTTAAACCTTTCTCAGTCTGCATTTGGGTCCCGCTCCTCAGAGTTATTCCCCGCACTGTTCATGACAGAACGGTCTGGCCATAACATGGACCCCGCAGACACTGACTGATCCTCCAGGATTTACCGTTCGCCAAGCGGTTTCCACTCAGGGAGTCTTACTCGGTCAACATTCGCAGACACTACAAGGTATCCTGGAAAGCCTGAGTAAGCTGTCCACCTGTGTTTCCTGCATCGAGAGTAGTCATCTTAGGCCTTCCCTATCTTCCTCTGCTAACGCCGAGACACTCGCTACCCCCAGTGAATATTCCTCTGCCTTATGTACCTACGCCTGAGCGTTATGATGGAAAGTTTGGTGAGTGCAGAGACTTCCTGTTTCAGTGCTCACTAGTGTTCAGCCCCTCACTTACGCTAACGATTGCTCTAAAAATAGCCTATGTGTTAGGTTTGCTCACAGGTAGGACCAGTGCCTGGGGAGCAGCTTTCTGGCATAACCCTCAGAAACAATACGATAGCTTTCGGCAATTTTCAAGTGAGATGCTTTCAGTGTTTGATCATTCTGTTTCCGACTGTGATACCAGCAACCAGTTGCTCAACCTGGACCAGGGCTCCACCAGTGCAGCGGATTTTTCTTTGGACCCTCAAAGCAATTTCAGTCAAAAGCAACTGGACTGGTTATTTGTCTAGGAAGACGTTTAACCTCTCATCCAAGAGGCTTCATCAGTTCATGTATGCATCTGACCAGGCTGGGACTGGTCCAACTAGCTGGTGTGAGATCCAGGTATTTAACCTCTCACAAGGCCTATGATGTCACTGAAACCTTTTGTGCTCCAAGTGCCAACGCTCATCGTTAGAGTGGCAGTCGTTGGTGGGAGGTTGGTTTCGACTTCGTTAGTGCTCTATTGAGTCTGAACGACAGTCGTTGGGGTCACAGGAGGCCATTTGTGAACACTTTGATTGTTGAATATCCTGGGAAGGGATGAAAGGGCAGCATTGTAAATTGGAGATAAGTGGTGTCTCAGCCCTCCTCCTCTGTTTAGCAATGGTTTCTCTACTTTTACATAGATGGCTTCTTTTACTCCTCTTTCAAACCATCTTTCCTCTCTTTCCAAGATTTGGACATTGTTGTCATCAAAGGAGTGGGCTTTCTCCTTGAGGTGTAAGTGGATAGCGGAGTCCAGGCCTGAGGAGTTAGCTCTCCAGTGTTGGGCCATGCATTCGTGCAGTGGTTGTTTTGTTTCTCCAATGTAAAGATCTTTGCATTCCTTGTTGCATTGGACAGCATAAACCGGATTGCTTTTGTGGGTGTGTGTGGTGTTCTGTCCTTGGGATGTACTAGTCTCTGTCTTAGTTTGCCCCGTTGGGCGAACACTGTAGCATAGAGCTGATAACGTACCCACCAGCTCACAGGCCCAAGGGGAAGAACGCAAGCACCTGAGAGGCGCCCTCACAACTTGTGGCTACCCCAGCTGGACCTTTGTGAAAACGGCAACTGCTTCCAGAAAGAAAACAAAAGTGGTTGAGAAAGAAAAAGAAAACAAGAGAAACAACATAGTCATTCCGTATGTGGCTGGGGTATCAGAGAAACTCAAAAGAATCTTCAACAAACACTGCATCCCGGTGTATTTCAAACCCGGTAACACACTCAGACAGAGACTAGTACATCCCAAGGAAAGAACACCACACACCCACAAAAGCAATCTGGTTTATGCTGTCCAATGCAACGAGGAATGCAAAGATCTTTACATTGGAGAAACAAAACAGCCACTGCACGAACGCATGGCCCAACACAGGAGAGCTAACTCCTCAGGCCTGGACTCCGCTGTCCACTTACACCTCAAGGAGAAAGCCCACTCCTTTGATGACAACAATGTCCAAATCTTGGACAGAGAGGACAGATGGTTTGAAGGACAGATGGTTTGAAGGAGGAGTAAAAGAAGCCATCTATGTAAAAGTAGAGCAACCATTGCTAAACAGAGGAGGAGGTCTGAGACACCACTTATCTCCAATTTACAATGCTGCCCTTTCATCCCTTCCCAGAAGATTCAACAATCTAACCTCAAAGAACAACTGTTCACAAATGGCCTACTGTGACCCCAACGACTGTCGTTCAGACTCAATAGAGCACTCAACCTCTTGGATGAGAGGTGAAACGTCTTCCTAGACAAATAACCAGTCCAGTTGCTTTTGACTGAAATTGCTTTGAGGATTACGATGACCTAGACGAATGAGAACATTCACAGGCTTATTATTCTGTGGACTTTCGTACCCTGGCAGCAGAGTTAAGGTGGGATGATAGAGCACTACAAAGCATTTTCTTCAAGGGTCTTAATGAGGGGGTAAATGACTGCTTAGTGGGTAGATCTGAGACCAGTAGCTTCCCGGAGCTCATCTGGTTAGCCATTAAGGTAGACAACCGTCTCTGTGAGAGATGCCATGAGTGTCGGCCATTACCTCCCGTATCTCATATCCCACTCGCAGTAACGCTTGACCCCGTTACTAGTAGGCCTAGCAACCCAGCTAACTCCAGTGTTCTTCAGTCCTCCGCTCTTTCCAGGGAAGAACCTATTCAGCTGGGTCATAGTCGTCTATCTCCGGCAGAACGCCAACGTCATTTCAGAGGGAGGTTGTGTATTTACTGTGGGGCTCCTAACCATCAACTGGCCTCCTGCCCGGTCCGGTTAAACTCCCAGGCTCACCAGTCGCAGACAGGGTTCTGTTGAGTCGATCTGTTGTCCCTGCTCTTCCTCGGAATCGCATTAACCTGGACATTATTTTGAGCTGTGAGGACAGAGACTACCCTCTTCAAGCCTTAAATGATTCAGGGGCAGATACTAATATTCTGGATTCCGAGTTGGTACGTAATAGCCAGTTCCTGACAGTACCTTTAGATTCTCCGCTAGTGGTTAATGGTCTCAGTGGTGAGGAACTAGCCCAGATCTTTGTCGAGACGATTCCCATGACTCTGTCGCTAGCTGGTAATCATACTGATACCATAGCCTTTCACGTCATGCCCTCTGCTAATGCCCCCGTAGTTCTTGGACTTCCTAGACTTATAACTCACAATCCTGTAATTGACTGGTTGACAGGCAGTGTTGTGAGTTGGAGTAGCAGTTGTCACTCATCCTGTCTTCTTTCTGCCCCAGCTAGGTGCATCAGTGACCCGAGCCCCTCGTTGCCTGAACCTCCTGATCTGTCCTCTGTGCCAACAGTGTACCATGACCTCCCCGAGGTGTTTAGCAAGACGAAGGCCCAATCCTTGCCCACTCACCGTCCGTAAGATTGCCCTATCGATTTGTTATCCGCTTTGACTTTTCCTACCAGTCGTTTATATAATCTGTCAGGACCTGAGCTTGAGGCAATGGAGACATATATTAATGATTCTCTTAAGTCCAGGATTATCCATCCTTTTTTCTTTGTGGCCAAGAAGGACAAGACTCTACGACCCTGTATTGATTATCGCGGTCTGAATAACATCACGGTTAAGAACAAATACCCATTGCAACTTATTAACTCTGCTTTTGAACCACTGCATGGTGCCACCGTTCTCTCTAAACTGGATCTCTATCCATGTTGCTCTGTTCTTTGTTAATAGTTTCTTTGTTTCTTTTGTTATAGTTTCCAGAGTTCCTGTTTTCCACCAGCCGTTCTTGTTTTGTCTCCTGATCCCCGCGTTGGTTCCCCCTCATCTTCACCCGGATCCTGTACCTGTTTTCCCCATTCTCTGGGGTTTTTTTGTTTCTCGTTTTTTCATTAAATATTTGTTTAAACCTTTCTCTGTGTCCTTGTCTGCATTTGGTCCTGCTCTTCAGAGTTATTCCCCACACAGTTCATGACAAATACATTACAGACAATAAAATAATTCTAATGCACAGTGGATGCACAAACAGATTTGGAAAGACAGCTGCAATTCATCTGTATCCTCTGCCGAAGACCCTTTTGCACACTGCACATCTGATTTGGCTCGGAACTTAACAATCCTTTTGTAAGTGTCTGCTGCTCTCCATCTACATTTCTTCTTGTGTGATTGAAATATATTTAATAAGGGAAATCAGTAAAATGGCTTTTAGCTGATTCACCTCATCTCTATGTTTCATGGCAGTAATAAGGGTCCATAATAATGTGTCCACTAATGTGCCACTTTGACCTTAATTGAAATTGCAGAAAAGTCAGCATGTGGGGATCCTTGTAAAGATGTGGACAGGGTCACTCATTTTGTTTGCAGTTTAATGCGTCTCTGTTTAAAATTATGTCTTCACAGTAAAACACAAACTGCTGTTTGAGTTTAAAATCAACTGCAATAAAAGCTTGATTGGATGCAGTGGATTGCTGAGAAGACTGCTATATTTGAAATATTTTGTGCGTTTAGGTTGTAGAAAGTCTTCTCTACCAATTTATCTTATTTTGTATAAAGGATTTGCAAAAAAGGGCGACACGGTGCAGTGATGGTTAGCATTGTCGCCTCACAGCAAGAGGTTTCCTTGTTCGAATCCCGGCTGGGGCCCTTCTGCGTGGGTTCTCCAGCTTCCGCACACAGTCCAAAGACATGCAGGGGTTAATTGATGACTCTAAATTAGACTGGTGTCCTTTCCATGCCTGATGTCAGCTGGGATCGGCTCCAGCCCCCCTGACCCCGATGGGGACAAGCGGTTGAAGATTGATGGATGGATTTGCAAAAAATAACATTCATGTTTAGACCGTGGAGGGAAAAAAACGGCGTACTAATCAACAGCTGATCAGATGAGGAGTCTGTTATGCACCAACATCAGCTTCTAGCAGACATATCACAATGTTTTCTGTTGTTTGTTAGCTTGTTAGCTATTAACTGGAAGTATCTGACCCTGCTACGATGACAGTATAGCAGAGTTTCAGGTTTCTTCGCTGGCTTTTGTGTATTAGCTTGTGACAGTGGTTGGTTTACGGTTAGTGATATACTATACCTAATCAAGCTTGCCTGGGATAAGTTTGAATCTCAGATTTCAGGAAAGTGCTAAGACATTTCCGACCTACAGGAGAGGAACATGAAAACTCTGCTCTGATACAAGTCAGTATAGTCAAGGCCAAACATTTTAGGGGATATAAATAAGGAAAATACATATTTGAGATGAGGGGCACATTAACTTGCCAGATTTGGTCGTGTCTAGCTTTGGCCATTTAAATCCAGTCATACAAGGAAAGACAGAGGACATCAAGAAAGAAAGTCTACATGAGTTTTAAAAGTAATAAAGAATTTGCCAACTCTCTGAAGATTTGGCCGGTGCAGCTTTAATAACTATAAAATGACTATGAACTACGATACGATAAAATAAGCTATTCCTTTATTAGTCCCACAGAGGGGAAATTTCTCATTCACAGCAGCAAAGTGGATAGCACACAGAGGTAGCATCAATAAGAAACAACAAAAAGTAGAAAAATATACAAAACAATATGAACAATATAAATACAGGGAAATATAAGAATAACAGGAACATTATATACAGAAATAATAATTAAGTATTTTAAATTTACAAATTTACACTAAGGCACAGAGGCACTCTGATATTTTAAAAAAAGAACTATAAGCTGTAAGCTTTGTTTAATGGAATAAGCCACTAAAAGTAGATAACATCACAGTCAAATAGCTGATGTCTTGTGCAGAGCAGTTGTCTGATATTTTCCGTTTTATATATAAAATGTAAGTACACATTTAAAACTCACCACTACTGTATAATCATATCTCTTCTTTTAATGCATTCATGGTGCATTATGTTTCGCTAACCATGTATCTTTGTAAATAGACTACTCTGACATAATTACACTGTCATTACGCAACATGCTTTGAATTATTTTGTTTAAATATAATGTAATATAGCATAATAGCATAATCACATAGTGAATAGTATAAAATCTCTTTTTATTTGCGGCTGTCTTTCAGAGTACTGGAGCATAAAATTAGAATATCATTCCATGATAGTACTGGCAGAAAAATAGTTTGATGGCTGGAACGGAATTGTATATTTTGTAATTACTATAAAAGGTACTGGGGAAGAACCAAAGAGTTTAAGGTGGGTGACTTTTCATTTTCTAAATGTGATGGCTTTTTCTAGAGAGACAATCCTTGTCTGTCAAGGCATCAAGTCTGGGGACATTTTAAAGGAAATGGTTAACTCAAAAGGTGCCAATTAACAACATTTAAAATGTAGCGTGTTCATCTATTGCACTAGTAAATGAAGAAAAGTTTGAAGGATACAGCACAAAATGAAGTGCTTGTTGTAATAGTGCAACAGGACCGAAGTTACTTTAAGAAAGTTGTGTGTGTGAACTACTCAGTGACCTCTTGTGCTGAAAGACTTGTCTCTACATGCTATAATCTATACAAATAAATTTAAAGAAGTATACTATAGTTTTTTCAGTCCGGCCCTGAACCTGCCATGAATGTTAATCGTCTTGAAAATATATAATCATTTAGAAATGGTCTCAGAGACTCTGAAAACACATAAAACATTTTTTTTCAAGTTCTTATTGTGTGCCCGTGTCAATTGTTTTGACTTTGGCTTTGAACTGCTTTCAGACTCTGCAAAACTATAAGCTTAACATTCAGCCTGTTAAGACGAGAGTAAGTAAAGGTTATTTATATAACATCTTTCAGAGATGGAGAGCAGGAAATGAGGAAGTAATATAACATTACTGTCTGATCAGCTGTTAGCTTGTGAGAATCACACATGCCACCAAAGCAACCGTCAACAAAAAACTCTTTTTTTCTTGATTCACAATAAATGGAAATATAAGATAAATGCACATATAGCTGGCCTGCTAGTGCGCAGGGACATGTTTAAGTGTTGCTTAGCAACAGTCCAGTTCCAGTCCAATTGCAGAACTAGTTGTAGTCAAATAAATTAGTAAATACACAATCAGATCATTATCTGTTTTCACTTATTACCGTTAACTAATAAGTGCTTTGAAGAACTGTAGTATGAATGCAATATCACCATTGCAGATAATCACACTATTGAAATTGCTGTTTATAATTCTCTCAAATTAATCACATTTTTGAGGGGCTTTAGATGCTCCAAACTTGACACAATTATCAAGATTAGTAAAAATATATATACATATTTTAATGGTCTCATGCTTGGCTTTTTTAAATTGGCTTACCCCCTCTTTCAACTTTGACATTTGAGACTCGGTAGGCATATGTAACATCAACAGAAGTAAAAAAAACAAACAAAAAAACAACTTAACTTGAAGTCTGTACTGTATGAACATCAACTTGCAGAATTGCTTAGAACAGCCAATCCATCAAAGTCAACATCATTTTTGTCAAAGTTACATTATCATTGCATGGTAATGCAGTTTAAAGTGCGTATTGATTTGAAAAGCCTGCTGCTCTATTGCATGTGCTGTTGCTCTAGGGAGTCTCCCACGGTACATTTCAAACTTTAAGAGCTGGTTTAAAGAATTTATAAGTGAACTTGCTAAAATTAGTTGACGGAGCAGTTCACAAATGTTTTATGCAAATATATTTTCGGTCCCAGCTCTGTTTTTAAGCTAGTCAGTAAATCTGGAGAAAGTGATTTTGTTTTTTAAAATAAGCACTGTTCAAAGTTTACTTTTGGTCCATTTGTGTCCTTTGTATTGCCCACAATAAATCGTAGGTAAAGCATTGATCCTCATTGTTTAACACCTCAAGCTGCAGGTTAGGTGTTTGTTCATGGACTACTCTTGTATCAACGTAATTTGTGGCTGTACTGTAATCACTTACACCCCATTGTTGAAATGCACATGAGGCATACTGTGAACTGGAGGCAATAATGTGTGACAAATTGTCCTTATATATTCTGTCTAACATTGCAGAGTCCCTCTGGAAATGAGTAATTGGCTTACTTATACATTTCACTGTATACCTACTATGAATTAATATATCGTTATGACCATATGCTATTATTGACTTGGTTTCAACAACTTTTCACTATATCCAGCTGTGCAGAAATGGTATTAAGACAATGGAGAAAGAGAAATAAGAGGCACAAGCAAATTAAGCTGCAGGCACCAACTATTGTTAACAATCTAATGTGGAGTTTCAAACATTAAACTTCTGTCTCCGGTGGCCATAATGCATGAGCACCAGTGTGTGTCTGGCTGAGGATGGCTGATTGCCCACAATGACATGACAATAATAGCTTGATATGGCTGCTGCTGTTGTTTAATTGGACTTGGAAGTTTAAATTCTAACTTCATAGAAGATGAATGTTTGTGATGCTCAGGGTTTTGAGATATTTCTTTCTATCCTCACAGGAAACGTATTTTCTGGAGAAAGTGGTAAAGATTACAATAAAATAAGTGTAACCGGGGGGTAAAACCAGGCATGTTTGAGTTTCCACTTGAGTTATTAAATACATTGAAAATGTAAAGTTTATTTCACAAGTTAATTTGTTGTTTTATTTTCAAAGTGCCATTTCTATGTTAAAAACTATGTGTTAAAACTGTGAAGGCGGTTGTGTTTCGCCACAGTCATTGCTAAAATATGGTCACTAGAGGACAGCATTTACCCTGGGGATTTGTTACTGTGCCAAGTGCATTATGGTCTTTGTTTTGTTTTGCGTGTGGACCACGGAGATATTTCAGTCAGGAAGACGGTGATATGATGCCCTTGTGTGAAGAAGAAGGTAAAAAACTTACTTATTCTGTTAAATATCGCTGTACAAAACCCTTATAAACTACAGGCAGAAATTCAAATCTGCCAAGCCTGTAGTGAGGACTGTGAAGAGATGGACCACAGAGTCAAAGCTGGAGTTACAGGCCTGCTTTGACTGCACTGATTGGAGTGTTTTTGAGGCTGCTGCTACAGATCTGGACGAACTGACTGACACTGTGACAAGCTACACCAGCTTTTGTGAGGACATGTGTGTGCCGACCAAAACCTTCTGCACATACAACAACAATAAACCCTGGTTCACTGCAAAACTCAGGACGCTTCGCCAGGCCAAGGAGGAGGCCTACAGAAGTGGGGACAGAGTCCTGTACAACACGGCCAGGAACACACTGACAAAGGAGATCAAGGTGGCAAAAAGGTGCTACACTGAGAAGCTGAAGAGCAGTTTCTCAGCTAACGACCCTGCGTCAGTGTGGAGAGGTCTACAGGACATAACCAACTACAGGAGACCATCCCCCCACGCTGCAGTGAACCGTCAACTGGCTGACGACCTGAACGTCTTCTACTGCAGGTTTGAGAGGCCAACTTCCACACCCATCACCCACTCCACCATCACACAACCCTCATCACCCCTCCCTACCCCCCCACCGTCACTCAGGATCTGTGAAGAGGATGTGTGTCAGCTCTTCAAGAAACTAAAGACCAAGAAAGCTCCAGGCCCAGACGGTGTGTCACCCTCCTGTCTGAAGGTCTGTGCTGACCAGCTGACCCCCATCTTCACCCAGATCTTCAACAGATCCCTGGAGCTGTGTGAAGTCCTCTCCTGCTTCAAACGCTCCACAATAATCCCGGTCCCCAAGAAACCAGCAATCACAGGACTAAATGACTACAGGCCTGTGGCCCTGACATCTGTGGTCATGAAGTCCTTTGAGAGCGTACTCACACTGTCCTCCCGGACCGAGACCCGGACTTTAGGGTACTTGTCCCCTCTCCGTCTCCCCCCCGCGCCCCAGCCCCGTTTGTACTCACACTGCCAGGGCCGGCCAATGCTTCTTGCTGTCCATACGCCATCACGCCGTAACACGTCACACGCATTGATCGCGTGTGTGTGGCTTTGTTTACAAATCTTTCCATAGACCTCAGAGTTTTTGTGCGTCTTGTCGACTGTCTTTGAATATTTTCATCCGACCAAATCTGCAGTAAACACTCCACCTCCGCACCACACCAACGTGAACCTTTCACCGCCATTGTTGTTGTTGTTGTTAAATGTCCGCGCATGGTCCGTCCTTCTATTTACATGTCCGAACAGGCGGACATAACGCTACTGCCGTAGGGCTCGTGCTCGTACACGTGCGCATGCTCGTGCTCGTACATGTGCAAACGGCTCCGCTAAAGCCCACCTCTTTCAAGCGGGCCGTGGACGGTCCGCTGGCCGCAGTTGAGCGTGGAGCGGGTCCACTCACACTGCTTAAAGGTACTAGACTTAAGCTGAAAAAAAACGGTTTTGGCCGCGGCCAAAAGGACAGTGTGAGCAGGCTGAGAGACTGGTGTTGAGCCACTTGAAGGACATCACAGGACCCCTGCTGGACCCCCTGCAGTTTGCATATCGGGCAAACAGGTCAGCGGATGATGCAGTCAACATGGGACTGCACCACATCCTGCAACACCTTGACACCCCGGGGGCTTATGCAAGGATCCTGTTTGTAGACTTTAGCTCGGCTTTCAACACAATCATCCCGGACATCCTCCACTACAAACTCTCCCAGCTCACCGTCCCAGCCTCCACCTGTCAGTGGATTACTAACGTTTTGACTGACAGGAGACAGCAGGTGAGGCTGGGGCGGATCACATCCAGCACCCGGACCATCAGCACAGGCGCTCCCCAGGGGTGTGTGCTCTCTCCACTGCTCTTCTCCCTTTATACAAACGACTGCACCTCGAGTGACCCATCTGTCAAACTCCTGAAGTTTGCAGACGACACAACCGTCATCGGTCTCATCCGGGACGGTGACGAGTCTGCTTACAGACGGGAGGTGGGACAGCTGGCCCTCTGGTGCGGTCAGAACCATCTGGAGCTAAACACGCTCAAAACTGTGGAGATGACAGTGGACTTCAGGAGCCGCCCCCCCACACTGCCCCCCATCACCATCCTCAACAACACCGTGTCTGCTGTGGAAACCTTCAGGTTCCTGGGATCCATCCTCTCCCAGGACCTGAAGTGGAGCCACAACGTGGACTCCATAATCAAAAAGGCCCAGCAGAGGATGTACTTCCTGCGTCAGCTGAGGAAGTTCAACCTGCCCCAAAAACTGCTGATCCAGCTCTACACGGCAATAGTTCAGTCTGTTCTCTGCACCTCCATCATTGTTTGGTTTGGATCGGCCACCAAACAGGAAAAGAACAGACTGACACGGACAATCAGGACTGCAGAGAGAATCATTGGTGTCAAACTGCCCACTATCCAGGACCTGCACTCATCCAGAGTCAGGAAAAGGGCAGTTCACATCTCTGCAGACCCTTCACACCCTGCACATCACCTCTTTGAACTTCTCCCCTCTGGCAGGTGTTACAGAACTCTGTACACAAAAACAGCCAGACATAAAAACAGTTTCTACCCCCAGGCCGTCACACTGCTGAACAATTGACCCCACCCGACATATCACACACACATGCCAAAGACAAATGCACCTTATGCACCTTATGTATATCATTGTAAAATAATATGACAAAGATATTTATAACAGCCTGGTCACTTTACTTTACACACTTATTTAATCTTTCTATTTTAAATTTCTCATATTTACTTGTTAACCTATTTTTAATATTACCTCTATTTTTTATCTTAAATTATTGTTCTGTGTTGTTCTGTTATTGTTCTGTTATTGTTATGTAAATGTTATTGTTATTGTTATGTTTAGGTTTGTCCTGTTAAATGTTTGGAAACTGTGAGCAAAGCATAAGCCGGAGTCAAATTCTCTGTATGTCCAACATACTTAGCAATAAACCTGATTCTGATTCTGATTCTGATTCTGGTTATATAGAGGTACCTGTTGCTATTTGTAACGGATGATTTTGTATACCTTTGATATTTGCAGATTTTGGGCACAAGTTACCGCCGTAATGCTGTTCAACTTCATAAGATGCTAGCAAGTGTAACGCCATGCAGTGTGATTTTGATTGTGAGAAATTTGGTGTTAAATCAAAGTTATTCTGTCTAGAGATGAAGACTGGTGAAATTTGTCGGGAAGATCCACATGGCGCTAAGTGAAGTGCGTTGAAAATGTAAGTGTTTTTGGTTAATCGTTTAGTGACCTTTTTGAAACCGTTGGGTTATGGAATGTGTGCTTAACCGATTGTGATTTCTGTTTGTAGTCGTGGCCACTGTGGTATTTTATTTTATGGTATTTTATTTTATTTTAATTATTTTTAGTAAATATACCCTCTGAAAAAAAAATTGCAATTTGGGTTGATCAAATAAAACAAAGGCTCCAAGAACCCCAGAAGTAATTGTGTCCTGTGTGGCATCTAATTCGACGGCCTACATATGCATGATTTTATAGGTTATTGTGGAAATATGTTTTTTCTCTGGTGACCCTGCAGCTTTTTGAGAACTCTTGTACTGCAGTATATATACTGATGAGAAGCACTGAAAGCCAGGCTGTTGTTGTGTTTAAGGGCACAAAGCTATGCGAGGGACAGTGCTTGGTACAGTTGAACTGAGCTTGCCTAGTCTTGTTTGAAGTAAGTTAATATTGTTTTCTCAGTGCCTTAATTAAGTTGTAGTTTAGCTGACTTTTTATTTTTCTGAAAGCTTCCTCAACACCACTGAGACACCATAAAATGGCTTAACAGTTTCCTTTATCTTAGCACTTACACTTTCTGACAAAGATAAATGATATGAAAGGGGTTCGACCCAGCAGTGTGTTTAATAAATTAGATTAGACATTGATTAATTTGTTAGGTCAAATCACCAATACCTTCATTAAATGACAGCAATGAATATGAATAATTTATAGCCTAAAGAGACTAACATTCATGATGTAAAATGGCACTGGAGGATGGAAGTTGATGACAGTGTCAATAAAACTGCATGTTTAGCAAAACATTACTGGACAAAGCCACATTACCACCAACAGGCCAGAATTCAGTCAACGGTATGCCTTAGGTGGGCCAGTCATTAAGCCTGTAGTCCAGTGTTGGGAGGCTGCTACAGAGAAGCAGAGACAACAGAATCCTGGACGGCTTTTCGGTTTAGCTGCTTTAGCATCTGTCCCCGGGTGGCACACTGCAGTTGAACCTTTTAAATATGTATGTGAGTTATTGGTCCCAGGGGAGCCACTATATATCCGTGGAGCGGTGGACGGATGACAATGGGGGCCCAGTCGTCTTTTTCCTTTATCTGGGCCTGTCTGCCTCCTGATGTATCTCTCAGCGCAACTTGTTCAGATTGCCTCATCTATCATTGGCCTCAGATATGAAAATGTGGATCCCCACATCGGGGCTCAGTCACATTGTTACAAGTGCAATCTGCAGGCATCATGGGGGAGACCCTCCTCCAAAGTTGAGGTGGGAGAAGGGGAGGTGGGGGAATGGGTATTGGGGTAAAAAAAAGAAAGTCACAAGGAGAATGAGCTACTGTGCATCTTCTCATTTTAATGGTAGTGTTCTTGTTGTTTAAAGGGACACTCATATCATCACCCTGTATTGAAGTAAGTAATGAACAGTATCACTGCCTTATCAGTTGACTATTACTGTTTATGAGCTTATTGCATCAGCGAAACCACTCGTATATCTGTCTTTATATCTCACTTAATGTGTTGAATTTAAATCTAATAAGTACACAATGATTCAGTTATTGTCTATTTTCAAGGACATATGGCCAACAGCATGGCAGCAATCAACACTGCAGTGTTGCTGTGAAATTAAAGACGTGTTTATGACTATGCTCCCATGCCAAATCTCTTACACCATGCTTTTGTTTATTGGCTTCCCTAAATAATGTGTGAAGGGGGGATCTTAATTAGATTAGGCTTAATAAAGGAGTTACCAATTTGCATTACACAAGGTCATTCATTATCTTTTCACACACTTGGAAGGCCAGGTTATCTGGTAAAACTTAGTTGTAAAAGTAAACACAACTCTGCACTTGGCTCAGTCTTGTTTATGAATAACAACTTGTTTGTGCCTTGGAGAGGAAATACTGGATATTTATGGTGCCAAAGACAGTTTTAAGTAAATAAGTATAACCTCAAGGTCTTAATCAGACTTTACTACAAAGGCAGAGAGCAGCAACCACAAAACCAGTGCAGTTAAGGAACAGGGTTTAAAGTGTCCAGGCTGGCTGGCAAACTGTATTCAGATGCAGAAGAAAGGTTGCAACCTATATAATACCTCAAAATGAGATAGTCTTCATAGAATCTGGAGGGACAAAGCAGTATCTGCTGGCACAATATGTTCCTACAGGTTTTTTCTCCATTTGTTTAAGGAAATCTACATTATTTTTAGGTGCCTATCAGTCTATTTACTCTCAATAATAACATTGGAATTCATAAAATGAATTAATTTACAATTTAATAAATGTAAACGTTTGATTTTGAATGATGAATACCAAATTATTTAATATTACTGAAGTTAAGAGAGAGAAGCAAGGTACCTTCAACAGGAGTCTAGCTGGACTCTTTCTCCACCATGATTGGCTTCTGTAGCTACTGCCTCATTTAGTTAACTGAATTACCAAGATATAAGTTCAGTCAGGAGAGACTTAATTGAAAGAGGAGAGAAGAGTAATAAAAGTAATTTATTGACATGAAGAAATATGAGAGGAGTTTTTTGGTAATTAGACCCCATGGTGATATACATATTTTAAGGGGGTGATGCCATGAGCTGAACAGGAATATATCCCCCCGATAGAGTGTAGACACTCGTGATAGTGGAAGATCTGGATTGAGTCGAGGTGTGGTGCAGGACCCACCGGAAGAACCAACTGGACAGACTGGTTGCGATGAGAACTGAAGGTGAATGGGATGAAGGAGGGTTGCATCAATCTGACTCTGAAATGACAGCTGACAGCAGCAGAGAAAGTAACTGTTTTAAGATGTTGTGGTAACAGGATAAATGGCTCTAGAAGGTTGTGTCCAGATCTGATCTTCCTTTAAAGCCATACACAGTTTCATAGTGAGCTTCAGCATTTGTGTAGCTATCTGGTACAAAACTTTGCTGTTTTGTCTCACTCTTGCAGCTCTCATGTTGCTATTTTCAGCCAAAGCAGGCAGCTGTTTTCAGAGAAAAAAACAGACACAGTAAGAGACAAGTTGGTGAACACAGTGGCATAATAACCAGGCATTCACACCAAAAGTGATGGAGGCGATCAAAGCGACAAGCTTCCATTCAAAATCAATGTAAATGACGTGATGACACTTGATTCCTCTTCCGACGACGCAATTCGGCCGATAAGAGTGGCTTCATGAACGCCTCATGAACGCATCGCTTCATTGCCTCATCACATGTGTCGCTTGGAATTGAAAAATTTGACATGACGCTGTGCCGCGAATCAGTTGAGATTGCGTTGTTGTCGTAGTTCTCTGTGATATGTCCAGGGGATCGCCAAAGCCGCCTATGGATATAATATAATGGACAGCAAAGTGGCTTTAGGGATCTAGCCTGCCAGAAATCCAGAAGAAGAAGGCTGTCATTGCAGAGTGAAGCTTGTCTCCAGTATGATCTACCGGAGATAGGACAGCAGCCTGTACAGCTTCGGCGGTTAAATCACTGACGGCCTGCTCTCACCACAACACAACGGCTCTTTTAAGAACCACACACTTCATCTGAGAGCTAATTTCTGTTCTTTTAAAAGCATTCAGACCCCTGGTTAGCACTAGCATAACTTCCCATGTAGAACAACAGCAAAGTAGGCTGAGCCCGGAGCTAGCTGCAGTTAGCTGGCCGCCTCGGCTGATACCTGAGATTAAAGCGATGAAACAATGATCAAAAATGTGACAAATGTGATCAAGTGACGCGATACCCGTGTTCTGGGAAATTGAACTGCTCCATCGCTCCCAATGTGAATGCACAGTAAAGAGACAAATATTTACTTCAGGAGATACTATCAGGAGAGTGAGTATTGGACATACCTTGATCAGGTGGACACATACAGGTATATAACGTTGTTATATTATGTTGTATGATAATGTTGTTCTGTAACTGATGGATGTGTTAAAAAAAGAACAACTAAAAAACAACAACTGCTAACAATCCACTATGTCAATTGAAACGGTGATGAAGGGAAGGCCCTCACAAAAAAAAAATTCCCGGCTGTGTATGTCATTTGGATAAGCAGCTCACCCTCAGATTTACGTTTGTTTTTAGGTGCTGACATCTAGTGGCCGAAATAATTATTGCAGGAGCAAACAAGGAAGTAAGGTGATGTATAGAGGGTTATGGCTAGAAAGGATCATCTTGTGTAAATATGACGTGACTTTTCTAGTTGTAATCGGGTCATGTCTCTGCATGACCCGCCCTACTCTGCCTCTGATTGGCTTACCTGACATTCCTATCCTGACCAAGTATTTTTGCTACCTTAAGTGGTTCACTATGTCAACCGAGTATCTAAAAAGGCGACTGTTAAACAACGTTAAATAGAACAATCGTATCTTTTTTGTTTACAGAAAAGAGACACCGTTAACAAAGTTAATTGAAGCTTTAGCTATGGCTAGCTGTGGCTAACTCCAGCTAGCTTTTACTTAATTCTATAAACAGATTGTTTATAGCAATGTAGTTAAAGGCAACTGGAAAAGATTTGGGACGCGGAAGTGGTTGGATTTCTGTTTGTATGCCAAGTAGTATTTACCAATAACATCTGAGCAGGCTTTGGTTTCATGCAGGTAAATAGTTTGTGTGGAGAACAAATGAAGCATAACTCTTTTGCCATCAGGCAACCACGAAAAACTAGCCGTTATTGTCTGACAAAGATTTAGCTTGTCATTAGCTTTTTGTTATTATTTATCTGCATTGACATCTGTTCTCAACTCGAACACCATTCTCACCTCTCAAGTTGCTAATCGGACCGTAAACAATGATTGCTTCTTGGTAAAGGAAGTCTTGGACTGAATATCCAGCTACACTGGAAAGCCTGAAATATAAGGTGTTGCTCCCAGAGGTTGATTTGTCGTCAGACAGATTGCCGATGGGTTCCGAGATTGGCTTTCACCTGATAGCTCACTTGCTTTAGCTGTTCAGATGGCTGTCTCTCTGTGACAGAGGGCAGAATGTAAGCTGGTGGAACCAGAACACAGTTACTTCAGCCTGGGCAACAATTTAAGGCCAATATGCATAACTACACAGTCGGAGTGCACTTAAGTGCTTATATGCTTTGGATGTTTTCTAATTTGCTGTATTTTGCACAAAGAAACACACCTGTCCACTGTACCTTCACTGATGAGTGCACACATTACTAGCAATTAGGTCGTTGTATTGACTGTTCCCTAATGATGTCTAAAGGAGAGATCTGAGGTCTGGAGCTGTCAAGATTGTCATGAAACATGGCTGGGGTGAAATCAATGAACAGGGGAGAAGACCCGTGGGCTAATCCCACAATCAACGGCGTCTCCATGGAGAGGTTTAGCATAAAAGCAACAGCTGCAGTGCTGTGCTGCACTGGTCACCCAGCAGAAACCCCAGGTCATCTGACAGGGGTTTAATCAACATCCAAATCACAGCAGCTCAATTGAGCACTTTAAAGTCAATGTTTCCTTTATTTCCCTTCCCTTCTAAGGGCGCGCTCACACTATCCTCCCGGACCGAGACCCGGACTTTAGGGTACTTGTCCCCCCTCCCTCTCCCCCCCGCGCCCCAGCCCCGTTTGTACTCACACTGCCTGGGCCTCGGCCAATACTTCTTGCTGTCCATACGCCTTCAAGCCGTAACACGTCACACGCATTGATCGCGTGTGTGTGGCTTTGTTTACAAATCTTTCCACAGACCTCAGAGTTTTTGTGCGTCTTGTCGACTGTTTTTGAATATTTTCATCCGACCGATCTGCAGTAAACACTCCACCTCCGCACCACACCAGCGTGAACCTTTCACCACCATTGTTGTTGTTGTTAAATATCCGCGCATGGTCTGTCCTTCTATTTACATGTCCGAACAGGCGGACATAACGCTACTGCCGTAGGGCTCGTGCTCATGCTCGTACATGTGCGCACGCTCGTGCTCGTACATGTGCAAACGGCTCCGCTAAAGCCCACCTATTTCAAGCGGGCCGTCGAGGGCCAGCTGGCCCCAGTTGAGCGCGGAGCGGGTGCGCTCACACTACTTAAAGGTACTAGACTTTAGCTGAAAAAACGGTTTTGGCCGCGGCCAAAAGGATAGTGTGATCACGCTCTAACTGGAACTTGTCCACACTCTCTCATTCAAGGCTCGCATTGCATAGGAAGGAGTAGGGTCTGTTGGGTTTGTCATAAAGGCAAAAACTAAGTAGCTGTTACCCCTGTCAAGTTGATTTGTCATTGGAAACCCTCCCAAGACAATCGCACAGTCTTTGCAGCTCTCCTTATGTGGAAATTGCAGCCTTTCTGCAGTGAACATTCAAGGTAAAACTCTGATTAACAATAATATATAACTTTCTAATGCCAATTGTCTGCATGGCTATATGAAATTATAGAGGAAAAGAGTGAATGTCTGTCCAAACAATATGAGTCTGACATACAATTTCACTTCGACCGATTATGTCAATTATGGTATAACTTGTAACTTAGTACTGCACACATTCCTGACTGTGTGAATTAGGAAAGGAGGAATTAATGTATCATTCATGTACATATAAACCTTTCAATACAAAGACAAATTTGTACCGTCGTCACCATGGTAAAAGATTGACACAATGGGTACGAGTACCTCTCTCGTGAGTGCACTTTCTGTAAAACTTTCTCCTGCCATTCTAATTATAATGACTTTGGATCCAGCGCTGCAATAGATGTCAAATGATATCTCAGTGGCTCATCTCTTCTCTGGAGACTTATCGCTGGTGTAAATAAGGCTTGTTCTGGGACGTTCCTCCACACTGTCGTGTGTTTGGTGTTGTGGTTGCAATTATGGCCTCACATTATATTGGGTTTTTCAATTGCCATATTATTTCCCTTAAAAAATGTGTTTCCTGACTGATTTTTAGGCTGCCTAAGAAAAAATATTCATGTTTGCAGAGAATTTGTGTGTGTGCGTGTGTACACCATTGGGCTTAGATCTGTCTGCTTCCTTTGTACCCATCTCCTTTAAATGAACCCTTTTCTCCCATGCCGTTCCATTCAGCACATTCTCAGCTATTCTCTGTCAAATGCACCTCTTTTATTGATTTGCACATAAATTTCAAAGTCTTTCCAAGTTTTCGTCCACCTTTATTTTCCATCCAAATTACTTTTTTTAGGCAACGCTGCAACATTTTCATATAAAATGTTCACTTACAACATATTTCATTTAGTTTCCCTACAATATGTACTCTAGCAACACAAAATTTTCTTAGCAAATCATGTTCTCAGAGGATGAAGCCTATAACTTTGGTGTTCCCATGACTTTTTCTTTAGTGCCACCCACAATGAGGTTATGAAACTGTGTACAGATGTTCCCCTCACAATGAATTGTAGGCTAATAACTTAAATAATCCCCTGACTTTACATGAGGGTGTCTATCAAGCTGCAACCTCCAGGGCTAAACAAATTAAGCCAATGTTGAAGCGTCAAAAACGGCAGTTCCTCAAATGGCCACTTGAGTCTGGATCCAAGACAAACCAATCCCCATAGATCCCTATGTTAAAATGCCCAACTTCACAGAAGAAATAAACATGTTTTCAGCCTGGTACTCTTATTAAAGTGAATAGTTAGCACTGATGAAATGCTGCCCTGATATATGAATGGAAGTTGAAGTGTAAGAGCATTCTGGGTGATTACATTGCTGCTTAGGACAAAAGGGGATCTGCATCCGGCATTGTAATGAGTCTCATCACCAGAAAAGGCGCAGCGTGGGGGACCAGGCGAAGTAGAAATCACAGTTTAGAGCCAGAGACAGATCCAACTCCCTTACCCTGTAGTAATTACTACGGATCAGGCCTTATCAGTGGCAGACATCAGCCCTAGGATCTCAGCAAAAATGAGCAAAGAAATGTTCAATGGAAGCCAGAGGACTGCGGAGAGAGGACTCTTAAAAAGCACCGGCTAATGTTGAATGAGGGATTATCAGGTGTGCATCAAATACCGTGCTTCAAAAAGACCGGATAGGTAAGCCTTGAGAATTGAAGGGAGGCTGGCTAGTCCACAGGCCCTTATCTTTTGTCATATGGGTTTTCAGGACTGCTTGGATTGTAAGCTAAGGGTTGTCCAAATGCTTGTTTTTTTGAGTTGATAAGATACAGTGGAAGAAAGGATCCTTGCTCACATGCATTTAAAAGTAAATAATTATTATTACTCACCAAAAGGGATACCCATTATAGTTATCAAACATGATATAACTCATAATTAGTCATGTTGTACTGTGGCTTTCATCAACCACTTCAACAGAAAATAATTGGCTGTTCAAATTCTGTGAAGATTAGGGAAGCGGTCATGGATTGCACTATGAGGCAATGAAAAGCCCTTACAAAGCACATAATCAGCAGGTGGACCCTCAGTCTCACTAATTACTATTCTCTTTTATATGCATAGAAAACCACAGGGCTTGAGAGCATTTCACAGCAGTCAAACCAATGCATCAATTAATATTACATTTCCAGAGCTAGCATCGGGCTGTCCTGGCTGTTACACCAGGAACTGATGTCCAAGAAAGTTATCATTGGTTGTGGTGTGATGAAGCTTTTGAATCCAAAGCAGAACCATCCATTCCCTATAGCTTGACTAGATTATGTTTAATTAGATCGAATGAGTCACTGTTCTAATAAAAAAGTCAGGATGCATGTTGAGTAAATGGCTTTAGTAGCCTATGTACCCTCATTTAATGTATATAATCTCATGTATTGATGTCAGTTCCTCCTACATGAAGTAGGTGCTCGGTGTTTTCTGGTATGATTGAAAATCAGAGACATGTTAATTTACAATACATTTGTCTGAATTTGCCCAATCTTTCCATTAATATGTTAAGTCAAAAATTTCACAAATACATTTTCAGACTTCACATTCTTCACATTTGAGATTCACACCTAAAAAGAAATTTTTGAAATGGTGGAACAAATAATGTTTGACAAATATATTTCTGATTCCACTTTCCATCTTTGGTCTCCTCCACTACAACACAAATGAATGGGTAGTTTCTTACACAGACGCTGATGATTAGCAGGCTAAAGAGCTTCATATTTTGATATTATCCATTGTCATGCATCCCATATACTGGGAGAAAAGGAAGATGGTGAGAATAACTTTACATGCCTGAGACCCTTGAAAATATGATTGTCTTATACTAGTTAAGTAAGCAGTGATACAAGCTGTTGGCTGTTTAGGACAAATAAACAAGAAAGGAAAGGATTCCATGTGCAGTACTTTTGGAATGATATGGCGAGCACAACTATGAAGTTGTGATCTATGGTGCATGGTATGAGTTGCATACGGGCAAAAAAAAACAAAAAAAACAATTCTATGTCCCCTCCAATCCTGACATTGGATCTGCACCCTTGATACAATATCATGAACATGCATGCCTGTGTTATAGTAGCAATACAGTGTAGTAGTTTAGGTTTTGTTGTGGTTGACACAACCTGATTTTTTTCTTCCCTCATGAACCAACAAATCCCTGTGCAATTCCTTTTCATGTCTGATTCTCATCAAATGACTGTTTCAGTATGTGGTTTTTGACCACAAACAGTACAACCAGCCCAAGCTCATTTCCATGGAATAAAAAAATGCCCTCTGCATTTGATACCGGCGCACAAGGCACTCCTGAGTGTGTTTAAAACAGGGCTTTCAACTGTAAACCCATCAGCAGCATAATAAAAGGCTCAGAGCAAGTGCTTCAGGATTAAAAGTGAAAACATCTGTGTACAGTATGTAGGAGGTCGGGGTGGTGGATGGGTCGAACAAACCGTGAGATTCACCAAGGAGACCATGGTTTAAGTCATGTTCATGTCCTGTGCTTCACTGTAGTTATTATTATTAAGCTTAACCCCACCCTCTGTCTTTTCCTTAACTTAACAAAATGGTTTTTGTTTGAATTTACAATGTTGTGTTTGCCATGTTTAAAACAGTGACCGTAGTAGAGCGTAGTAGTTGGAAGTGCAGGGCTACCCAGTGAGTTGGGATGATGACAGACCAGTGCTATTAATCCACCTTAGATTAAGAAAAAAAGGTATAATTTCTTTGGCCCTTACAATTGGTTTTAATTAATATGCATCTATTTTATTGCCGAAAAATGTAATAATGAAGACTCTACAGATTGAACATAAATTGTACGTATCCACTAGAGTATCACTGTCAAACCTTTACATTTGGTTATTTCATGCTAAAAAGATGTGACTTTGGAAGATATCCACTTGATTTGAAGCATCAGCTTCAGTTGAGTGTATGAATACATTTGTAACAAGAGATTCTGCCTCTAATCAGTTGCTTCAAAAGTGCCTTAGGGAAGTGATTTCTTAATGACCAGTATGACAGGAAGAGCCAGCAAGCAAAGTCTGTATTAATGCTAATGTGGGCCTGTAACTATTGTTGTTGATCCTTCTTTTGTTCATAGAGATAGGTCCACTAATCTAATCTGCTCCAGTTATTTTGCATTTAAGCTGAATTAGGTAATTTAATTGGAATTTTGTTCATACCAGCTGAAATTGTGACCATATCCTAACAACACAATGAGACCGATGATCTGTGGAAAAGTTATGTATCTCTACCACCATCTTCTGTTCCTGTCTGCTTCTGGAGATTTCTGTCTGCCCCTAATGGTATCTGCAAATTTCCACCACACCCAAAGAAAAAAGCCACTCAGAAGTGAGTCTCCAATCAAACTGTGAAACTAGGCAGTGTGGATCAAATATGAATAAAGATTATGTGACTGTATTGCCTCTTTCTCACATAAAGTGTTAAATGTGAGAAAGTTTGTGACCAAGTCGATCCAAAACAAGCCCTGCCTACCAGTCGACCGGCCAGATAAACATTCATATATGATCAGCGCTGCCTAGTTTCACAGTCTGATCAGAGTTCATGAGCACTCATTGACACTGCTGCAGAGACCCTCTGATTGATTGTCATTCAGGTGCAGTATATCGAGTAGATGACATTAAGAGTAGACAGTGACAGGTAGAGATACATGACTTTTTCACAGGCCGTCTATATATAATGACAATCTCAGGAAATGTGAAAAAAACAAAAACATGTTTTGCTGACCTCAGCCTTAATATTTGATATCAGCTAGCTAGCAAGCTAGCATTTGCTAGTTGGCCCCATGGCGGGAAGAGACAAATTAGAATGTGCACACTGTTTAGTCACCTCCCACGGTTTAAACTCTTGTAGCCGCAGATTATACCCGTTTTTTTATTTAAGCTTTTTTTCAGACATTCACCACCTGCTGGCCTAAAACTGAAAAGTCTGCTGTGCCAGCAAATATATATTCTAACATCACTGTTAATGTAATGCCTCCTGGAAAGCATGACAATGTTTAACCAAACTTTCTGTCTCTCTCTCTCTGCATTTGTGATTTGTACACGATTCTGCACAGCTTGCACCACACCACACAGCTTCCTCCCTGTGTTACCAGTTGTCTTGTAGCCATTCATTTCCACTCTATAATGGAAAGCCATGCTAATGAATATGAATTGAAACATCTGCAAGTTCATTCCTGCCTCAAATTGTCCTTTGTCTTCCTGGCAGAGACAACATTTCCTCCAGCTCTTGGTTTACTGCCATGTAGCTTGGTCTGGTGTGCTGGAGGCTTCATATGCTGAGAAGGTCACGTCTCCTGATGATGGCGTTCAATGTCCTTCAGCGGTTCCTCTGACACTAATCTAGATGCATCAGTTTTAACGGCATTTCTCCACCTCAACATGCATCCACGGAGATCAATCAATCCATCCAGTAATTTCATCAGGATATTTTTCCTGCCCCCTGCCCCCCCCCCCCCCCCCGTCACCTACCAAAAGCATGAGATAGGCCATTCATTAACATTCCATTGAGCATGGGTATTTAAAAATTATTTTTAGAATACATTGGCTGGGATTTCACAAGGGGTTTTTGGTGGTCAATGGATTTATAATGACTCTATAATGATTGTGAAAAGTAGTAAATATCATTCCGCTTCTCCCCGCTACATGATAGGTATTCTTTTAGCCACATGAATCCAATGAATCAACCAAAAGGCAGAACATTCCTGAATATAGCATGACTAATAAACACTCCCCTTTAGGAAATGTTCCTACAACAGAAAGTAGAATTTAAAAAACAACAACACACATTTTACTTGGCAGAGGTGTGCCTGTTTTTGCACACACACAATCTCTGGGAAATATGCTGATACATTTGTGTCCTATTTGTTTCTACCCTCAGTTCCCCCCTCCCTCTTTGTCATGTGAAGCACACACCAGCTCTTCTGCATGTTTACCAATGACAAATGGAGGACTCCGGTCTTCAGGGGCAAGAAGAGGAATCAGGTGCACTACGCTGCAGGCCTATAGGCTCCAGCAGCTTTAAGCCCAGGGGCCACTGGCAAAGAAGAGCTGTGATAAGTGTGGGCTGAAGAATGAATATGTTCACATGGGATGAGCAGTAGGTAGACAATTGGCTGTATTGTTTTCTCCAGCCTGCTGTTGCATCACAATACCCATTCCCAGTGCACACTTCATGAAATGGATTTAGCTATGGAAGAGGACATTTCAAGTCTCAAGACTCAAGAAATGTTCCAGTGTCCAGTATACACGAAATGCTGATTTAAAAAGAACTTGAAATACATATTGTTCTGTAATAATAACAAAAAAGGATAAGGATAGAAAAAATATATATTTTTAAAAAACATTAACATTATACTTGTTTCAATTTTAGAGCCTTTAATGAGTGTTTGTTGGTTATGGTATAGTATTTTTGATAAAATTCTTATAGCTCCCTTTGAAGAATAAAAGTAGGATTTGTATTTGGGTTTTTTTCCCCAGACATCCTTTACAGTAAGTTTTGTATGGATGCAATAGCTTTTGAGATTTTTGCTTTGACATTATTTAAATGTAGACACATAGACATTATTGCGATGTCACTGTTTCAAAAGTTTGCTTTGTGAATTTGATATACTATTACCAAGTTGATAATATCTCAAAATGAATGTGTTATTTTGACAACCCAAAAAAAATTATAAACATTGTAAATTTGCACAGGACATTGAAAAGGTTGTTGAATCCTGCTCCATGCTCTGTAATATTTCACTTATTTCTGATAATTTTACGTAACTTCCTCGAACAAATGCATTATCGATATGCTTGTGAAAACAAACAGGGAATTTACATATGACGTTGTGGTGCCCAAGGGGGGCGCTGGCGATCCTGGTGTTAAACCAATCACAATTCAGGCTATCCCAGCCCTTGCGTCTGGTAAGCCATACCATATAAAAGGAGGAAAAAAATATCACGAACACCTCACAAAATAGGACTTCAGAAATGTGCTCGCTACACCACCAGCAACAAAGAAGGAACATTCTAGGTTAAATGCCAAGTACCAGCCTTTTCAGTGATAAAAGGTTGAGCAATCAGTGCTTTGATAAAGTTTTTTGTCAAAGTACCTTGAGGCAATGCAGACAGCTCTAAAATGGCCAATGATCTGTGCCAATATTATAGCTACATAAGTTCAAAATATTTTCCCCAGCAATGATTTTGACTTTCAGTCATCGCTTTGAAAACACCGCAAATGCCACAAATTGGACAGCAGCATCATTTGCTAAATACATGAAATTATACTTATCTTAAATGATGTTTACATATAATCAGGGACAGAATAAAATAAAAGCCACCTACGTATTTTCCTTGCAATGTTATCTGCAACATTTATTTGCAAACTCATGAGAATAATTGTACCATTCAATTTAATGTTGTTCATTTCCTTGTACAACATTGGTGTGATTACACTTACGCTTGGCTTTGGAAAACATCAGCCTTTAAAGAACAGTTTTGTCCTTGGACAGCTTTTAATACAAATTGATCAGTGGTTAAGAGATTGTACACAAGAGCTTGTGCTCTGTTATGACTCTTCTGGCACTAAGCCCATTTACAAGCATTAATGACTGGTTGTGCACTCAACAGCTTTCTTTCCACTACTAGTATACATTAACTTCTTCACTGTGTTCAAACTTTTCAAACACACCAGGTCATTTGTGGTTTCCCACCCCCTCAACTCTACCTCCATGTGTCTCTTACACTAGTGTCTACTGCATTCATTTCTTCAGGAAAATTCCTAAGCTTAATCGTTTGGCTGCACATATACATCAGGATAAGAGAAGGTAGCTCTTGACCTTTGGTCAAGACCATGGTTCCTTTATTTGTCTCCCTTGGGAGAAATTTGTGTTGGACAAGAGCAAGTTGCATGGACATGCATGGACAATACAAAAACATAATCAAAACATAGAAATAAAAAACCTCTTGCACAGTAAAACCACAAGTACAAACACCAAAACAAAATGATCAATCCAGCTGCTACTTAAAATGCATACTAATTCTTCAAAAACGCACAAAGACCCATCCATACACATCAGCATTCTTCAAAGCACATACACACTGTTCATCCATACATAGTAGAATAGAATAGAATAGAATAGACTTTATTGATCCCACAGCGGGGAAATTCACATGAGCAGTAGCTTACAACACAGACACAGACAACACAGACCCTTAGTTTACATAAGGTAAACAAAGGTAATTAAAAATAAAATATAAGATAAAAATAAAAATTAAGAATAGAAAATATACTATATACAATATACAACAATTTACACTATGTGTCATAAATATGAAGTGGAAAAACTACAGTGGATGGAAATACTAAGTACAGATGTTACAAATATGCATTACAAAAGTGACTTGTGATGATGTGGAAGTGTAATTGCACATGGGTGAATTGACAAAATAAACATAACAATCATTACAAATTATTATTGTGCAGTCTGACTGCGGTCGGGATGAACGACCTGCGGAAGCGTTCTTTTTTGCATCTCGGATGCAGCAGTCTGTGGCTGAAGGAGCTGCTTAAGGCTCCCACAGTGTCATGGAGGGGGTGAGAGGTGTTGTCCATGATCGATGTTAGTTTGGATAACATCCTCCTCTCACCCACCTCCTCAATGGAATCCAGGGAACAGTCTAGGACTGAGCCAGCTCTTCTGATTAGTCTGTTTAGCCCCTTCTGTCCCTCTCTGAGCTTCCACAGCCCCAGCAGACCACCGCATAAAAGATAGCAGACGCTACCACAGAGTCATAGAAGGTCCTCAGAAGTGCCCTGCACACTCCAAAAGACCTCAGTCGCCTCAGTAGATGGAGGCGACTCTGGCCCTTCTTGTACAGGGCGTCGGTGTTGTGGGACCAGTCCAGTTTATTATTGAGGTGAACACCCAGGTATTTGTACTGCTCCACCTTCTCAATGTCCAAACCCTGGATGTTCACCGGTGCTGTTGTGGGAGCCTTCCTGCTGAAGTCTATCACCACCTCCTTCGTCTTGCTGGCGTTGATGAGCAGATGGTTTGCCTCACACCAGGCGACGAAGTTGGCGATGACGTCTCGATACTCCAGGTCGTCCTCCTCGGACACCCATCCAACGATGGCTGTGTCGTCGGAGAACTTCTGGAGGTGGCAGCTGTTGGTGTTGTGGCTGAAGTCTGAGGTGTACAGTGTGAAAAGGAAGGGAGCGAGCACCGTACCATGCGGGGCCCCTGTGCTGCAGACTACCACATCAGACACACAGTCTCGAAGCCTCACGTACTGCGGTCTGTTGGTGAGGTAGTCGATGGTCCATGCAGCCAGGTGACGGTCGACTCCCGCCCCTTCCAGCTTCCCCCTGAGCAGCGCTGGCTGGATTGTGTCGAAAGCACTGGAGAAGTCGAAGAACATTACTCTCACAGAGCTCCCGGCACTCTCCAGATGTGTCAGGGACCTGTGCAGCAGGTAGATGACAGCGTCATCCACACAGATGCCAGGCCGGTACGCGAACTGCAGGGGGTCCATCTCACTGTCCACAAGGTGACGCAGGTGGGAGAGTACGATCCTCTCCATGGTCTTCATCAGGTGGGAGGTGAGGGCTACTGGCCTGAAGTGGTTCGGCTCCCTGGGGTGAACAGTCTTTGGAACCGGAACCACGCACAATGTTTTCCACAGGAGTGGAACTCTCTCCAGACTGAGGCTCAGGTTGAAGATGTGCAGGAGCACACCGCTGAGCTGATCTGCACAGTCCTTAAGCAGTCTGGAGTTGATGCCGTCAGGGCCAGTAGCCTTCCTCGCCTTGGTTTTCCTCAGCTCCCTCCTCACCTGGTCTGTTGTTATGACGAGGCTAGGGGAGGGGCTGAGGGATGGGTAAGGGGGGAGGAGGTGGGAGACTTGGAGTGAGGATGGTGTAGTTGTTGCTGTTGGAGAGGCAGTGGGATGGAATGGGGGAGCCGACCAGGACAGCTGCTGTGGAGAAGGGGGCGAGGGGGAGCATGAGGGGGAGGGAAACGTGTCGCCATCGAATCTGGTGAAGAACTGGTTCAGCTCATTCGCCCAGACCTGATCACCTGATACAGGGCCCCTCCCACTGTCCTTGGAGTGGCCAGAGATGGTTTTCAGGCCTCTCCAGACCTCCCTGGCGTTGCTCCCCTTTGACCGCTCCTCCAGCTTCCTCTTATAGCTGTCTTTTCCTCTCCTGATCCCCTTTTTCAGCTCCTTCTGCACTCTCCTCAGCTCGTCCTTGTCCCCAGATTTGAAGACCATCTTCTTCTTGTTGAGTAGTTCCTTCAGATCTGGGGTCACCCAGGGTTTGTTGTTGGGAAAACACCGTACCCTCCTAGTAGGCACGGTGTTCTCCACGCAAAAATGTATATAGTCAGTGATGCAGGTTGTGAGACTGTCAATGTCCTCCCCGTGAGGTTCACACAACACATCCCAGTCCGTGGTGTCAAAACAGTCCCTCAGTGCCATACTAGACTCCTCAGACCAGTTCTTCACACGCCTAATGGTGGGTCGTTGTTTGTTCACCATAGGAATGTATGCAGGGGACAAGTGGACCAGGTTGTGGTCGGAACGACCCAGCGGGGGGAGAGGTGATGAGCTGTATGCATCCTTTGTGTTGGCATACAATAGGTCCAATGTTCTATTGTCTCTGGTGTGACATTTCACGTACTGTGTGAAGGTGGGAAGAGTGGAGGACAGGGAAGCATGGTTGAAGTCACCAGAGATTAGCAAGAGGGACTGAGGGTGCGATGTCTGGTACCGCGATACTACAGTATGCAAGAGCTCACAGGCTGTTGCAGCATCGGCAGACGGGGGAATGTACACAGTTATCGCGATAACATGTGAGAATTCCCTCGGCAGGTAATATGGCCGGATGCTAACAGCTAGCAGCTCAATGTCCCTACTGCAGTACCGCTCCTTCACCCTGATGTGACCCGGGTTACACCACCTATCGTTTACAAACATCGCAATGCCCCCTCCTTTCCTCTTACCAGTCTCCTTCGCTTTCCTGTCCGCCCTCACAAGCTGAAATCCGTCCAGCGCAACGTGCGTGTCTGGCGTGAGATCGTTCAGCCAAGTCTCTGTTAGGCACATGATGCTACACTCCCGATACTCCCGCTGCAGCCTGGTGAGCGCCGAAAGCTCCTCCGTCTTGTTGGGGAGAGATCTCACGTTCCCCATGATGATTGACGGAACAGATGGTTTGTACAGTCTCTTCCTCTGTCGGCGCTTCAGTCCGGCTCTGCAGCCCCGTCTCCTCCTCTTTAATTCCGCGGGGATCTCCGGTCTTTCATCGGGGAGTACCTGCGTGTAGCGCCATGCTAACAGCTGCTCCCTGCTGATGGTAATGGAGCCCTGGTTGTACAGGTCCGCTGAAACCGGGTTAAACAGTCCAAAACCAATAAAAAGAAAAATGCATAGTCTTAGAAGAAGTACATCCATGGGAGTACCCCTCCGACCTAGACTAGTGGCAAAAAAGACACGAAAAACGGACAAAAACACAACAAAACACAGGAAGACGAACGGAGCTACTGCTACTGGCTGCCACACGCGCGGCGCCATCTTGCCTATGTATACTAGGTACTGACTATATTCAGATATGCAACTGAACTTATCAAAGCATAAATATAACAACAATTATATCATAGTATAGATTGATAAATGCATGCATAAATAATCAGTTGTTGAAACTATGGTGTGTGTTTCCTGTGTTTCCTTTCATCCTCTATTATTTGCTTGTTAATGAGCTTAACTGAGAAAGGGAGGACTGAGCATAATATTGAGAAACATCACTACTGTATAAAATTCTGCCTAAAATGTCTGAAGTGGCAGTGCACCAGGGTCATTATCTTAAACTGAAACAAATAAACCAATAACAAAAATATTGTCCTAAATTGAAACTAAAGAAAAACAATGTCTAAGAAAAACTGAAACTAAACTTAAACAATACTGTTTGGTTAAACATCAAATAAGATGAAAGTAAATTAATTTTAGTTTTAGTTTTTGAACCATTATAAATCACTACAGAAAAAAGGAGACTCTATGCACTCATCAACTCAAGGGAACCACGGAATTTGAACAGACAGGACATTCTAGAGATGGCAAGATGCCACTTATAGGCAAAGTTATATCCCATGAACCACCAAACTATAATGAGCTAATGCTTGTGCAGCGGTCACCACACTTGCACAATTTTGTAATGTCTCTTAGGGGAAGGAGAAACCAGATGAATATGAAGCAAGTGCTAACACGAGCAAATGTGTTTTTTTTTTATTGAGGGTGATAGTATTTTTGATCCAAACATTAGAGGGAAAAACCTACACATTTAGAGAAGCATCGAAGAAGACATGCACATAATCCTGCTCAATAAGATAGGTGCAGGATCAAATCAAATCAGCTTTGATGTATTACTGTTGTATATGCTTAATATACAATGTATTTTTTTACCTACTATTTGATGTCGATTATCGGTTGTGTCTAGATGGTAACCCTAGATTTGCAGAATATATAAAAACAAAAAACAAATCCTGAAAATCTGAAACAAAGCAAAGCAAACACACTAACTAAACCTAATCCTAACCTTAAATGAATTTATAAAGTCAAAAAATTCCTCTTAACGCAAAAGTATTAAGTATTTTGTTTTTTTAAGATTTTTTTGAGCAGTTTTAAAACCTTTTATTAGATAGGACAGACAGGAAATGGGGTGTGAGACAGAGGAGGAGACATGAAGCAGGTCGGAGTCAAACCCGCGGCCTCGAGGACCTACAGCCTCTTTACATGGGGCGACTGCTACAACTACTGTTCCACCAGCTGCCCCAACACCACTTGTTTTTTTTTTTGATACGCACACACATTCTGTGATAATGACCCTCGGCAAGGCCAGTAGTTTGGAAAATCAGGAAGTTTTGCAGCAGTAAAATTGTGGATGGAAAGCAGAAAGAAACCTCCTTCAGCAGAACTGACTAAAGAAGATATTTTGGGTTTGGGGGTGTTGAAGTGAGCTGCAGCCCGATACTAGAAGGAGCCGGCCAGCAAGCCCGCTCCCATCTCCGTGCATAATTATGTGCGGACGTAGACAGTGTTTATCTTTATTAAATTGCCTGAAAACAACACAAGTCTGCTACAGTTAGACACACACAAACTTTACACACACCAGGGGGCTCGGTTATAACATGACCCCGAAAGAAGTGTCCCCGACATGCACAGGCTGCAGTGTTTCAGTGGAATTCGTAAATAAGCGGCTAATAACACTGACGTTCATTGCAGCATGGATGAACGTCTTTTAAGCCCATATTGTTGAAACAGAGCATTTGATATTGGTAGCAGAACAACAAGTTTGTGACTGTCCTGCAGCTGTTCTCTGTTGCCACACAGCAACTGAGCATGAGGAGAGGAAAAAAGAAAAGCAGCTGTAAATGACAGCAAAACACAGTGAAGACTCTCACACTGAGCTCAACTGTAAACACTATGCTGCAACACGTGTCTTTCGGTTTAATTAAAGGCATTATTTTTCAAGGAATGTTTAAAAAAAAAAATTGATTGCCATGAAATTTTTCTAAAGCCAGTCATGGACCCCATGATGAATCCCAATTCCTTTGGTAATCCTCTGACATTTAACCTACTGTGATGTGAACTGTAATACTGTGACAGAAATTAC
Source organism: Echiichthys vipera (assembly GCF_963691815.1). Classification (NCBI taxonomy): domain Eukaryota; kingdom Metazoa; phylum Chordata; class Actinopteri; order Perciformes; family Trachinidae; genus Echiichthys; species Echiichthys vipera. The sequence goes on from NC_139826.1 coordinate 9,803,363, forward strand.
AATTTACATGTTTTGGGTTTTAAAACCCAGGACAAAACACACCCTTTCTCTCCTTGTGATGCAATGCTCAGCTCTGGAAACATACAGAAACTTACAAATTGTGTTTGTGTGTGTTAGAGCACAGTCCTTTTCTGCAGAAAATGCAATGAGAAATAAAACAACGGAGAAAAGCCAAAACTTGTTTGATCTCTAAACTTTGTTGACAGACTTTTTCCTTAACAGATACTTTCAGCCTTGACGAAGATCTATGTCACCATCATAATTACTGTTATGAGTAGCACCTCCAATATAACAATTGACTACATTTGAATTCATCCAATGCTTTGGTTTATGACCAAATACCTGCACAACGAATGACATTCCCATTAGCCTCACTAATAGACACTATACTCACTTTAGCATGGTAGCAAGTACAGCATCATGGAGCCACAAGCAAGACTGTAGACTCTTGGTCTTGTTTTTTAATTACCAATATTTCAGTAGCAATGAACTGAAATGATAATTAATCAGGGAAGTACAAACGGCTATTTAAGTGCAAAGTTGGTGGAGGCACAAATCCATGCTTTGTAGAGTGACGCGCCTTAGGACGTGGTAATGCCGAATAGGTTCCTGCATCTTGATCTAACCATCTGTTTCTAAAATCATCCACACTGCCATCGTTGTGGCTTTAGCAGAGAAGCATTCTTTACTGAGTTCCATTAATGGGTTATTCTTATGCCAGTAATGTTATCAACAGCTTCTTGCAGGATATGCAGTCTGTGTTCCCTTATTTAAAGCTCTAGAAAGCTAAGTACACATCAGACTGGTAAGTGATTCTAAGTTCAGTGCAAATAATTATAGGAGTAAGGAAGCATCCTGAGCTCCAACATATTAGGACCATTTCTTTACTTCAAGGCCAAACACAATTTTCTCTGAATAATCAAATTATATTTTTCTATGACATATATTATTATTAGTATGAGGAGCAGTCTGTTTATGCAATTACCAACAACTTAAGCAAGCAATTTCATGGCATACTCAGAGGACGTGGTGTGGTGATAAAAATACATATATGTATACACTGAAAAATAATTGAGGACAGAGGGGGAGGGCAAAGGCTACCAAGGATCCTGGGCCAGAGTATTGTAAGTGTGGGGCAGAAGCAGTGGTCATCCGGGCCTCCATCCTCTCTCTTTCTGCAGTGGTAAAGTAGGGCACAATAGCTAATTATGTCCTTATTTCTTTAATAAGCTGTATTATTTAATACATATTAAAATCCCAGTGAACTGAAAAATACATACTCTTGTACCTATTTCAATTGTTCATTCATTTTTCTCTATATATATTTTACATCAAAATCCATATCTTTTTTCTGTAAAATCAAGTAAAAATGTTTAACATGTTTGATGACTCATCCTTCATTCAGGTGCTTGCAAAAATTAATCCAATCAATAAGTCTTTGAGCGACTAGTTTACCTCTCCGGTCATGTGAACCACAATTTATTTTTGGGTCAAATTCTAGTCAAATTCTAGTCATGGTCTCTAACAGAGAAATATGGCGAGAAATGGGAAGAGGTGTATTTGGATATAAATGGGCAAAAACACTTGGACTCATAGGATCTGGTGACAAACAGTATTTTACTGTTTTTAATTCCAAAACCATGTGGCTGAGGTCTATTTCACGACTTGGTGCCACTGCAGCTGAACATGCAGACTTTTTTCGGCAGGTGAGCAGGAAGGTTTCCCTTTCATCTTTTCCTCCTAACAACAAAGGGAGGTGTGTCTGAAGCCAACAGTCATCTGTAGCTCTTTATCATGCTTAAGTCTAAGCCCTCCTATTTTTTTAGTGGTCCAATTAAATAAGAATAAGGAGGAAAACGGAAGTTAAAGATGCTCCAACTTCCGTTTTCCTTCAGGACTGTAAAGTAAAGCTGTAACAGAGAATTCACAAGAGTAAGGAAAAAACAACAGGCCTGAGAAATTAAAGCACAGTCGTATGCTAGACTGAGGGACATATCTTTTTTTAAGCATTTCAGTGAAATCCACAGACTCCTGACATAGCAGCCACTGTGATTCTTTCCCATAGGAATCCTCCTAATCGAAACATACTTTTCTGCGTGCCCTAGTTCTTTCAGCCAGTTGCTTGATTAGCTCATCTCCAGCAGCAGGGTTCCCTCCAGGTCTAAAGCATTTTACCATGAAACACCAGTCTTCCTTTACTCTGCCCAGCGGCCTACTATTTCCCTTTGTATTCCCTGCTGATCCACACTTAACTCCAAGATTCTGCTAAGTGGTGTTGAGCCATATTTACTGAATATGATTGAACATTACTATGCACATATGACCTGTATGTAACCTTCTACTTTACTAAACCAAGAAATTGGTAAGAGACAATGAAAAGCCATTACTGGATTATTTTAGATTATAATTGTTGTTTGTTTCTACTTGATTGTAATTAAAAGTCCTTATGTCTCATTTTTTTAATTGTTATTTATTTTTGTTTAATCCAAATTAGTTTTAGCTACATTAGTTACTAGATTTGTATTCTACTTTCATCAAATTGAATTTCAGCCTTTAATTATGTTGTATTCTATTTTTTTTTTTAATCATAATTGAGTTTTAGTGACCTGGTAAGGTTTTAGTACAAGCAAATTGACATGACTTGTATTCATGTCTAGTATATACAAGAGGATTCAGTCATCTGGCCTCTTAACTAGAAGTTTTTGGAGTGTGTGTGTGTGTGTGTGTGTGTGTGTTGTGGCGCTGCAGTTTGGTTAGATCCCAGTGGGCCTTGAAGTGACTCGGGTGGCAACGTGGTCTCATGGGAGGGCGTATAAATAGCATGCCACTTTTCGCGTGCATGTCTACGCATATTACGCTTTTCGCGTGTCATTTAACGACCGTTGTTCCCCAGGGTTAGGGTTAGGGTTAGGGTCTGGGTTAGGGTAAGGGTTAGGGTTAGGGTTAGGGCATTTCACGCCCGTTATTTCAGCCATCCTTCACATGAAATATTGATTTAAAAACAACCCTCTGACAGAAAGCTCCACCACTTCGTATTTCTCCGGAAAGTAGCGGAGAAATACGAACACGTGGGTTTTCCCTCAATGACATTTGTGCGTGAAATGACAACGCCATCTCTGCACTATACAAGTCAATTGAGACTACATGGCGTGAAATGACACGCAAAAAACAGGACATGCGTTGTTATTATACGCGAGATGGCTTAAGAGAAATAGCGTGTCATTCACACGCCTTTTAGTGAGACCAGGCTGCGGGTGGTGGATGGTTCAGTTAGCAAGTTATAGATTGCATTGCATAGATAATACATATCGCAAGCGGTGACTTCAAGGTCCTCTAAAATGTTCAATGCATACATTAATGACTTAAATGTCACTTCAATGCCTTATAAGAGCAGAATTAAAGACAAGGAGACAGCCCGACAGCTGCACCTGCACTCAAATCACTTAACAATTTGTCATATTGTACCATACCAAGTCTCTCAGATGGACGGGCTGTCACTGATTGAGTGTGGATTAAGCAAATGGGTTGGACCAAACCAGACTTGGTGATTGTTGGAACAATAGAAAGACTAACAAAGACGTGTTTGGTGAGTTTCAGTTTGTCTCTGGCTAGATTGAATGAAGTGTATTTTGATGAAAAACAACAATCATTAGTTTAAGATTCCTTATTGAGGAAGATTTTATCAAGCCAAATAATCTGCAGAGGTCCCTCTCCAAAAGAAATGTACCCGTTAATTAACACAGGTAACAAAGCAGTTTCACGAGGCTGCTGCGAGCCGAGCTGCCACTGACTTACACGGCTGGTTTTTAGTTCAAAAATCCTTCAGTGTACAGAATTAATGAGCTATTTACAGGGAGCCAAGTTATCCAAAGAGGTCTCCTCCTCTCTAAAACAAACGGGCCAGGTAATTAAAATCATTAAATCGCTGATAAAGCAGTTTTACATTTAAAAAATGGTGACAAGTGAGGAGCATTGCATTTCTTTTATCCAAAACTGGCAACCAATGATGTACATATGTAACGCGTTGCAGCCTGTGGGTGCTAGCAAGCTAGGTAGGTAGCTGCAGGTCTGCCTGCTAACTAACAGCGAAAATAATGTGATTTTTGCTGTGTGCTCATGCTACATTTAATAGCAACACACACAAAAAAGCACATTTTCTTATTCAAGCTAAATAAATGATTCCATACTAAGCTATATATTTTAAAGTTGTAATCTTATCTTATCTTGTATCTTGTTTCTAGCGGCTTCTTTGGCAGACCACTCCATCTTATCACATTCTCAGTCATTATGTGTGTTGACTTCTTTGTAAACTTTGTTGAAAGACATTGACCTGTCTACTTCTGGTCCGTCCCCTATATGTTACCCTCTTAAATCCACACACACACACACACATGTTCCTATTACACTTCTGCCGATACTACAAGCTTGACTCAGAAGTTAGAAGTTACCGATTCTCGATTACAAGTGAACGCAGCATAACCGTAAGTGACTATCTGGCCGGCAGACCAACCGCTATCAGCAGAGTCACTAACATGGCGGCATATTTACATCTAGGGAGGGAATGTCGCCAAAGACAGGACAGCAGAGGGAGAGGCAGAGGGAGGTGTGGCTAATGGCACACTTTGTTTTGGTCTGTAAGGTACAGCTGATAAAAATAATAGCAAAAGGTAAAATCAGACTTCCGGTTTGACTAAGATGGAGTATATGTATGCCAAGTCTCTCTCCTGCAACTTCTGATAATTTCATGTTTCAGGACCCCAGAAGTCACAGCAAATAGTAATATTCATCTTGTTTGATGGACACACCCCCAAAATATGTCGACGTATACAACCAGACAGACAGTAAAAGACCCTGGCGGCCATTGCGAGCCTTCTGGAAGAGCTCCGCAAAGCCCTATCAGCTGATTTCCTGCCATGAAATTTACCACCTTTAGCTTTCCTGTGGTAGTCCAAATGAAGCTTCATGAGCCATTAGTTGTATTTGTTGAGGCCACTAGATGGAGCTCTTGTTTTAAAGTAAAGGGCTCAATGAATGATGATTCAGTGTGTTTTCAGCCATTTGTTGAACAGAGAGCTCCAACTAGTAGACTCAGATAATAATAAAAATGGTTCATGAAGCTTCATTTGGACTGTATCAGTACTGTCCTGAAATGTTTATTCTACACTCTCCAGTCCTAATCGGACACCTCCCATCAATGACTGTCACTCTAAATACGGTCGTTGGCACTTGGAGCACAAAGGGTTCCAGTGACATCATCGGCCTTGTGAGAGGTTAAATCCCTGGATCTTCACACCAGATAGTTGGACCAGTCCCAGTTTGGTCAGTTGCGTACATGAACTGATGAAGTCTCTTGGATGAGAGGTGAAACGTCTTCCTGGACAAATAACCAAGTCCAGTTGCTTTTGACTGAAATTGCTTTGGGGATACGTTTCTTATAATGGACTCCTTCCTTAAGTTTAGTTATTTGTGTTTCATGATTATCTGTTTTCATGTAATCTTTGATAATCACAAAGTCTTCAAAAGTTGTATTAATCTACTTGATATATCTTGTTTAAATAGTGTGATGTTTCAGTTTCCTAGTATGATATCTTTTAGACTATACTTCAAACGGTTTGGTTGAACTGCATATGGCAAAATGAATAAGGTCAAGTTAATGCATTCAAGAATTAATTTAATCTATTTTTACGTTTAATACTAAGGAATCCGTTTCACTCTTTCAGCGAGGATAGCTGGTCCACCCAGGACACACCTCTCGTTACTATTTCAATAAAACGATTGACTCGAAAGTTATCGCCCGCCCCTTCTTCTCTTGCTCCTCTTGTTTGCTCTTATTCTCTTTGTACTTTTGTTTCTTTGGTCTTCTATTTTTTTCATAAGACCTGAGTCAGTCAATCTGAAATCTTTGTTCAGCTCTCGATGCTCAAGACATCTACTAGAAACATAATTCTAACCTCAATTGTATTACCAAAAGTGTTTTTCTTTTCCTTAGTTTACCTTGCAAGTTTATAAGCTTATTTTATATTATTGTTTTATTTTTATTAGTTCATAGACTGATGAACCACATTTTCTCACGTTTTGGCCTTACAAGTAATGTTGACTCAGGGCGCACTCACACTGTCGATCCACGTTTGCATATGTACAAGCATGAGCGTGCGCACGTGTACGAGCACGAGCACAAATCAATGTGATTCTCTACCGTTTGAAATGATAACAGGCCGACAGACGACACCCCCATTGCATCTGCTCTACCAACCAGGTGAGGCGAGCATAGCAACAGCGTACAACACTCATAAATACATGACTAACTTGAGGAAACACCTCAAAGCTACATTTTCTTTCACACAGGAACATTTGGGAAAAGCACAGATGCAAGGCCTACTACGACCAAAAAGTGTCCTATGATGATCTCCAAGTGGGGGCAAGGTGTGGTACTACATCTTTGCCCCACTGACCAGAAAGGACAACAAGAGAACCAGGAAACTTGCCAGCAAGTTTCTTCCTCCTTGTGTGACCACGGACAAACTCTCTGCCATGGTTTACCAGATCAAGGTTAGCAGAGGTCAGAAAGAACCAAAATTTAAATGGGTACATCGCAACCAGATCAGACCACACAAAAGCCCAATGGGACTTGCAAAGGATTCCAATGTCTCTATTAAGTCTAAAGTACCAAAGGAGCCAATAGCTAGTAGAAGAAAAGGGAAATCTAAAAGTTCATTGTTGTGTTGTTTACAAACTCAAAGTTCATTGATTCCAACTCAACGCCAGCCAAACAAATTATTGGTCATCGAAGTGTAGCACCCAGAGTGAATTAACTTGAGTACCAGACTAGTAACCGCAATGCAGCATCACAATAGACCCGCACTCAGATGGCTAGGCTTTTTAGAAAAAACATATTGATAGCAACAAATTCTACAGTGGAAAAAGGCGGGTACACTTACTACGGCGTGTGTGTGTGCACGCTACACTCTCAAACGTTGCAGATTTCCACACGGCAAATCTTGGCCCGACAAGAGGTTCCTATAAGTTAATAGATGCTTAACAGTTGGCAATCATAACAATGAGAAAGCAGTGGAATTAAATGGTTTTAGCCGACCTGTAGTGTGTCTCTCCTGCAGCTTCCCCACCGTTGCAAAAAGATGTCTATTAAAAATGTCTGAGCTTAAATTCCATAAACCGTTTGATAGTCAAAGCTCACACAATGTTTCAGATGAAAGTTTGTACATTATACCTTCATTCACAATGTTTTAATTCAACTGGCTGGAGAAAAGGCACAAATAAATGTTTTTGAAAATTATTTTTTATTGGAATTAATAATAATATAAGTATATATTAAATACATTATGAATTAGTATTTAATAAATAAAGAAATAATTTTAACACTTTTTCAGTGTAGATTGTTTACACTTCTACACTGGGAGTGAAAATAACACTACCCAAATAGTTAAAAGAATTCCTCTAGAGAAGTGTTAGTTGTTTAATCCCTTGGTGTAATTTTAACTCTATTTTGCGAGTTAAAGAAGGAACTCTGGCAGAGTGTTACATTTTTAACTCTTTTGAAAGTTAATTTAACTCTGGAGAGTGTGGAGCTATATAAACCCTCAAAAAGTGTTGAAATCAACTCTGTGGGAGTTAAATCAACTCTGCACTTTTTGCTGTGTAGTAGAAGAAAAGGAAAATCTAAAAGTTCATTGTTGTGTTGTTTACAAACTCAAAGTTAATTGATCATTGATTCCAACTCATCGGCAGCCAAACAAATTATTGGTCACCGAAGTGTAGCACCCAGAGTGAATTAACTAGAGTACCAGACTTGTAACCGCAATTCAGCATCACAATAGACCCACAATCAGACGGCTAGGCTACGCTCTGGGAGGTAGACAACAATCTGAGGTTTGTTCTTTAGAAAAAATATGTTGATACCAACAAATTTATACAGTGGAAAAAGGTGGGTACACTTACTACGGATAATAATTTGAACATGACAAAAAAAAAAAAACAGATGGTTTGCTAACCCGGCTGCCCACCAACAGTTCACATAGAAACCACGTCTGGGTTAAGGTTGAGTCCAGAGGGAGGTATAGGTGAGGAAGTGTATAGGGAAGAGTGTGTGTGTGTGTGTGTGTGTGTGCGTGTGCGTGTGTGTGTGTGTTGGGCAATAGGCAGCAAGGGATGTATATTATAGACGCGGTTGGTCGGGCCACGAGGGACCCTGCAAGAACCGGGCCCAACACAGCGAGATTTTAGACTGAATGGTAAAGATAGGAAGAATCTGTCACCTGGGAGGTTAAAAACAGTAGCCTTCACAGACTAAATTGTATAACTAATCAAGTGTATCCTTCTTGTCAGGATGACTTGGCTGCTAACCCTCCCAACCCTTGGCCTGGTGACCACTGCTGTTCTCCCTGAGATAGTAGAGCCAGGACCGAACCCCGGGGATTGTGCTCAACCCTCTGAGGTCTAAGGCTATTTTCTCGATTTTGCGTACTTTTGTAAATTCCCCTCTTAAGGGTACTTACATATAACATAATACCCAAGTGTTACATGGGTGTAGTTTGAACAAACTACATCTGAGTTTGACAAACTCAGATGTATGTATAGTTAGGCTCAAAAGTGTCCGAGAGCAATGTGTAAAGAGATTATTTGGCGCAAATACTGAAAATTGAATTCCGCTATTTCAAAGAAAAGAAAAGAAAAGAAAACATTTGGCGCAGAGGAGCACCGTAATATTTGTCGCGGCTTGGCCAAATCAGTTCTAGAACGACGCTTGTGTCCATGTGTTTTCCACTGTTGTGATCTGCTGCCAGCGTCAGGATGCAGTAAAAGGATCAGACTAACTTGCTGACGGTAGTGGATGGGTCTTTAGTGATTTAATGAGTGTCTATTGGTTAGTTTCACAGAAAATGTTGACGGACACCACAGTCCACCAATCACACACTGAGAGGAAAAAGATGCTGGTCACAAGTGATCTTTCCTGTCTTCTAATTGGCTGTGTGGGTGACCTATGGGCTTGCAGTAAAAATAATGCGAAAGAGGAGAGTCTCCCGTCTCCGGCAATATATAGATCACGTTTGTACACTGTATAATCGCTAAGATATTGATATAAACATTGAAAAAAACACCACTAGGACGGGCCGTTGCGGGCGTCAACCTCAGAGGATTAAAGAACAACCAGGGCTCTTGATCTCCAATTGTCGTCTGCACACAGAAAAAGTGTTTTTCAGATGTCAGATGTGTAGGAGAAATGTGCCAACTACACCCGAACTCACTGGCTAGGCAGGCAATAGGTGGAACAAAGAGGTGATCAAGCATGCTGAAGCAGATGTGACTCACATGCAGCAGCAGTTGCAGAAGTTCACAATCACCCAGTCAGAACTGAGTGGGTTTAGTGTAACCTCTCTTCAGGCCCATTTAGCATATTTGCTAGGTAGCGACATTCCCATTCATGTTGACCCAGGGGAGAGAGAATTATGGTTCATCATCAATCTCCCTATCATTGCTGCAGAGAATCTTTACAAACGGAAAGACTTGGTGAATGATTTTGGCAAGGCGGCACACACATTAAAGTGCAGACCCTGTCATTCATCGCCTATCATGACAATAATCCTGGACTGTATTTGGCGCCAAATTTGAGGATGTGCACCCTCACAAAGGACATCCATTACCTTAGTGCCAGTAAGACCTTTGTACGGGACAAAACAGATGCAATCTGTGGACTAAAGGCCATGACTACTGACCCTCGTTGTCCAACGACAATCACACCTAGATCCCGATCCCGACAACTCAAGCTGAGATTGTAGGAGGACGCTGGTTGGTTAATACCCCAGTGAGCAGCTACCCTGACCTATGACCAGCATGACACAGCTACTCACATAGCTTTACCTGACCAGATACTATGGATCAGCGTCCCAGAAAAAAATGATATCCTACATATTGATGACGTGGATACCACTTTGACCAATACGAGAGTGTGATTGAGATATCTGATTTTTTTAGCAAACACACTCTCAAACCTGACCCAGAGACTATCACTCATGTAAAGTATGAAGGGACTAAGACCGTTGACCTGACCAGTTGATGATCTTCTCTTAAGAGAAGGACCACATTCAGCCTATGCCTGGTCGGCCCGGACTCAGGGCTAGCTGCTGCTGTAGTGTTGCTATTTTATAACTTTTGCTATGGCCTTCTTCTACCTCAAATGCACTCAAATCTTACAGTGTAAGGTTAACAAGTGTACAAGTGGGTTAGCGAAGATAGTTAGATGCAGAGGGGCAGAACCAAATCATCCTCCAACCGGACTCTGTGTAGTGGAGGAAGGAAGTGATAAGTCAAGTGCCAGTGAGATTTTTGTCCAAACCACCGCCTACTGACAGATGATGAATAACTAAAATTGTTATTCTAAAGATAGCTAGGTTTCTTTATTACTTTTGTGTGCCACATTATTCTTTATTTCCCCTTTACATTTGCTGAAGAAATACACCAACACTTAACCATAAGCTGTGCCATAACCTTTTTTGCCTCCTCAACGACGACTGGCAGAATTCTTCCTCGACGATTAACAGAACTTCTCGAGCCAAAGGCTTCAATTCCTTTGGTCGACGAAAGGGGGGACTTTAGGATAAATTCTGCATTCTGGCCCTGCTGTGACCGAGATGTGAACTGCCCATAACCCGCAAGATATCAGATAAGCACATTTATTGCCATCTTCCCCTTCTGCCATGAAATTTACCACCTTTAGCTGTCCTGGAATGTTTCTTCTACAATCCCCAGTCCTAATCATTTGACCAAAATCCTACTTTTGTCCTGTAAATCAACATAAACTTTGTAGTTCTGGATCACACCTTTTGACCCGCAAAATCAGGACCAGAGAATCTAGTGTGAGGTTGCACTTGTTAAAGCAACTAGTCTCTGAGTGTATTTTTTAATGGAGACAGAGCGACCCCCAGCGGAACTCCTGTTTAATGTTTCTTTTTCCAGTTTAATGATTCAGGCCGTCCCTAAATTTGCCATCCTCAGATCTCCATTGATCCAATTATCCCTGTTTTAAATCACTATTGCGTCATCCTTGAAGTTGCTTTAATATCCTTGTCATTTTATTCAATAAATACGTGTAGTCTTATGTTGTTGTGAAAGTGTTCTCTTCTGTGCAGAGTTTGGTCGCTGTTTTTGGTACAGACAATCTAGTTTAGATTGAGATTGACAAAATAATTGATGAAATACGTTGATAAATACATCGCAGCGTAGTGCCCTTTTAACGAGGAAATTTAAATTCTTAAATTTGATAAGTCAAATTAATTCATAATTAATTGGTTGATTGATCTATTTAAGTCATAAGTGTAGTAATCCTACAATAGTTTCATAATGAAAAACTGTCGTAAAGTGATCTTAAAAAACTGTAATACATAATTTTAAATAATTTTGGTCATGGATAGAGAAATTACTGTATGAAAGATCCGACTTAAATCAATAAAGAGTGTATGAGGCTGTAGAGCACTGTAGAGTGCAAAGCTGAAACAGATTATTTGGTCACACATATCAGTCTTTCTTTGAGTGAAATTATTCATCAGCAAAATAACTATAAGGTTTTGATGAATGGTACCTTTTGGGGATTAATTGATTATCAAATCCCCCAAGGGCTCTGTGGCACACTCTGAGCAGGTAATCACTTCTTCTCAGACAGCTCAAGGTACACCCAGGTGGCAAGGATGGGTTCCATTTTTTAAACTTCCATATGGGGAAAATGAAGACATTCACACTGTCAAGCTGCTCCATTACAATCCTTCACTCTGCCAACCTCTCTTAATTAGTTATTTAGTTCTCTTCTGTGGCCCACACAAGCATCTTTGAGTTATGCTAGAAAACAGGGCTTTGTTCTGGAGTGCAAAACACAGTCAGTGGAGGACTCAAGACTTGGAGTTAATCCAGGTCCTGCACAGTGCAATTGTATGACACAAGGACACACTCCCTCTTAAAGACTTGCAATATTCAAAACAGCTATTAGTTGCATACTATCCTTGTATTTATGGGTCCCCTTTTCAGGCCAAACAATGACAACATGCCTTGTTTGTACAAGAAAATATTGAAGTACTGTAACTACATATGGATGACAGAAAATATTTCAAAGGCTTCTTGAAGCATTACAGCAATTTTAAAAAATGTCAATTTGTATATGATAAAACATACAGCAAGTACTGTATGCTACCAGAGAGGGTAAATCATCCCTCACTTATGTCAGGCAGACATCTAGCTGATGGTTTGCAATTATGTCGCCCAGACATCGCAAGGAGAGCGTTTGCTCATTGGCAAGATGTCGCCAAGATGTCTGCAAATGGTCAGAAATAATCTCCAAACGATGTTTGGACGATGCATCAAAGCTGCACTGCCCCTCCATTCTACAGCCCCAGTATACTACCTTTATTTATTTAGGTCTGACCTTTCATACAGTTATTTCACAATCCATTACCTAAATTGCCAAGTATTCACATCAAATGTAGTGGGAAATTAAGGATACAATGAAAAACAATATGCTTGATAAATGCTTGCTGTTAAACCCTTAATAATGTTTATTATATTTAATGAGACTTTTATATTGGTTGTCACTCCGCCTGTGACGATGGTGCCCCTGAGGAACTCTGGTTTAACTAAGCAGTGTTATTATCTTTGATAATGATTGGTGATAGCTTATATTTACTTGATTACCGATCCGTTTATTGAGTTTATTAATCCTGTAATCTGAACGTGAGTCAAAGTCCTACGTTTAATTTGTTCTCCGTGTGAGGTTTTTACAAAATTAAAGTTATTAATTTTTATAAATTGAATCAAAGTAATTTCCTTTTTATCAAATATTTAATTTGATAGTCACACTTTTGATCCAATTAACCTAGAGTACCTACATACTCAGTTCAAAATCAGAATTCACCGTCATATCTTCTTGACGATGTAGCTGAAATTCTTTTTTTTAAATATATTATAAAAGTCCTTCACAACAGCTGGAAATACCTCTACTGGAACCACTACCCCCCCCCCCCCCCCCCCCCCAAAAAAAAAAAAGAAAAAAGAAAAACAACAACTAAGAAACAGGAGTAACGTGCTGCTTGATCATGTTTGGACCATTGGTCCGATTGCACGTTTGGAGTGTCACAAGGCCAAATGAGGCAGACAAGGCAGTTAGGTAGCAGCTCACTGCAGCTATACCCTACTGTGCTGTTGTGCTAAATAGGAAGTTATGCTAGTGCTAACCAAGGATCAGATGAGGTGTGTGGCTCATAAAAGAGCTGTTGTGTTGTAGTGAGATCAGGCCATCAGTGATTTAACCTCTGAAGCCGTAACGTATGCTGTCCTGCCTCTTCAGCACACAGTGGGTCTTCTCATAGATCCGACCGGAGACACACTTACAATGGTGGCTTTCTTCTTCTTCTTCTTGATTTCCAGGAGAGTAGATGTAGGACACATTACTTCCATCCACAGGTCATAGTTATATCCATTATTTTATTATATCCATAGGAATAGTCTGGTTTCCTTGATGTAGTCAAGGACTGCAATAATGGTGGATTTGGTGATACCCTGGATGTTATCACGGCGAACTTTACGATGACGCTTACCGCAATCTCAACGTTGATTGGCTGAGGCGCCACAGCATCATGCAAACCACCTAAAAAGTTCAATACTTTCAACTCTCGCATCACGAAATAACGTGCCGCCCGTCTTGAAATCGTGTCTGTACATGTCCTTTGTATGTGATTGCTTGGCGTCAATCGCAACCGGTCAGAACGCATCTTGACACACCACACAATACAAGCGACAAATATTACAGCTTTGTCTGGCGTATGTAGCTACATGTAATAAACAATGGACTGTAAGGGAATATAGTAGCATTTACTACAGTCAAAAATCGCAAATAATCCTTTATAAACCAGACACCGCACAACTGGATATGTTAAGGCAGGACTGTTATCTGTAATTGGGAAGAAATTAATGACACAAGCAACTAATATTACAGCTTTGTCTGGCGTTAGCTTGTTGCTACGTGTAGTAAACAGTGGACTGTGAAGGACTATAACTGCATTTTCCTCCATCACAAATAAAGGCTTTTAATCTAAACACTACACAAACGGAGCATTCAGGACAGTCTGAATTATTTTTTTGCTCACAGGGATAACTTTCACATGTTCACCTCACTATTTGATGTTTGGCCAAGTTTTATATCAACATCTAACATTGTAACATTATATTTACATATGACAGGAAAAAAGGAAAACCATAATAGCTCACCTTTAAATAAATCGTATACCTTGTTTCTAGCGGCCTCTTTGGACGTAAGATGCAAGCGAGCCTGTTCTTTCAGAGCCCTTCATCTTGTCATGTTCGCGGTCACTATGCTTCATGATTATTTGCCCTTCTTTCAGTTTGAGTAGTTTTTTGTTTCTTTATCTTTAGAACAGCATTTCGGAATAAATCAAGTATTTAAAATGTGTTCTCTAATTTTGATTTCCAGTGTATGTTTATATTTGTTTTGGGGAAGGGAGTATTCATAATAGTTAAGATTTAGGTGCCTGCTAGCCTGGCTATTGCCAGACCAAGTTAAATCTAGGGTTGCACGGTGGTCTGGGAAGGCTGCTGTAATTTTCTTCAGCACAAGAGGGCGGCATAGTTCAAATGGCTGCACGCAATTGGGCAGTCCTTCAACCAATCAGACCAATGATCCAGATGATGTACCCCATTTCTTTGGAGGAATTGCCCCAGGGGAAGTTTCTGCTTTTTCAATTTCAGTTTTCAAAGTAAATTTGCCTCTGAAATCATTTAAAACTGCAGCGACAACTGCATCAACGGGTAGCTGCACTTTGGTGGCTGCCATTTTGAATATAAATTGTAAATACAAAACGCTTCTCTGTTAATTAAAATCTGTTACATAGTATTTGACTAACTAACAGACAAATAACTCCCTTGCCGAGGTAATTATGCAAATAAAAACGGGCATGATCCTTTTCAAAGGATCTCATAAAATTACACATTTTTGACCTCACAATTATTCTTTCCAAGCCTTCTGCTCACCACTTTAACTAACAACATTTTTAACATTTTAACAGAAATTCTTTCTCTCCCTTCGTCTCTCTCCTTCCAATCTCTCTCTCCTTCTCTCTAGCTGCCACTCTTCTTTCTTTTTTTCAGTGGAGACAATTAAAGGGTGGCATGTCTTCATTTAACAAGTGATGTTCACCTCGTAAGGATGATCACATGGCATTGTAATTTCTATAGGACAACAACAGCTCTTCCTTGTAGTTATACTGGTTCTCCAATGCAGCCCTAATGTACCTGACAGAGAAGGCACACCAGACCTGAAATTACAGGGATTAATGTTTCCAAGACTAAACACTTCAAATGGCTGCTCTGATGTGAGTGCAATGCAGGGGAGCAGGCAGAAAATCCACTTACAGTATCATTGCTTTAGCATTATTCATTCTTGAAAGCGCAGCATGTTTCTGCAAGCTTCGTTGATGAATGTGTGCTCCTCGCCAGGAAAACTTTAATTTGGAGTGTTAAGTGTTAGCTACATAATAATTGTAAGGATGAGGGAATGAAAGGGAAGAGGCCCTAAAAGTAATGAAAGAAGAAACTAAGATGAAAAGTTAAATGGCTTGCTTGATCTACCTCAACAACTTCTTGTCAAATGGACTGAATGTTTATATAGTCAATTTGCCAATTATAAATATATATATATATATATATATATATATATATATATATATATATATATATATATATAAATGTAGCAGCAGAATGCATTTATATCTGGTCATTAATTGAGGGCCAATGGTAGCCACCCATGGTAGGCGGAACGGAGTATAAATAGGGCAGCTCTCCCCGGTGCTTTCTCTTTGCGCTCCTGTCTGACGCGTCACTTACGGTCCGGAGGTTTTGGCTCTCGGCAGGTAGAATTGCACGCTGCTCGTCCTTACCACCTAGCTGGGTGTTTACTCTTTTGTTCTTAGAGCACATGTATGTTTTGCTGCAGAGCGGCTGAGCTGACGTGCCCCGCTTGATGTGCGCTGGTCCCATTGTGCTGCAGTGGTAAGTGTCCTCTCTGTCTGCATGGTCTTAGTCAATACATGTTTAAGCTAACGTTAGCATGGTTGCAGGTAAATGCTGGTAGCCGCATGTGTCTCTCCCTCTCTCACTGCCCTGTGTGTATTCGATACGGCCAAAAGGTACGTTGTAGTTTTACTGCGGCACTTGCAACCGGTATGGTAGGCTCGTTTTAATAATGCTTTGTGCTTTTTTTTTTTAGATGAGATACGGCCATTGGGCCAAACGATCCATGTGACATAAGAGAAGTCACGATCAGCTGACCGCTGCTGCTTTGTTTTGTCTCCACCTTTGTCGCTGCTTTGTCTGCTGTTTTGGCTCTATCTTTGTCGCTATCTTGCCGCTGCCTTGCCGCTCCTTTGCCGCTTCCTTGCCGCTGCCTCGCTCAGCCTGGCAGCTGTTCGTGGCCAGGCTACTGTTAGCATGTGTGCCCGCATTGATGTGTGTAGTTTCGTTGTGACCCCTTAACTTGTTTTTTTGTTAATTTGTTTTCTTTATCCCACCTGTCTTAACTATGATATCCTTTTGGTTAGTTTGATTTAATTAGCTAGTGCAATTCCTTTGTTTAGTACAGGTGGTGCTTAGTTTTGTTTGCATCAATCGGTGCTATGTGTTTTCTTTTTTTGGTTTATACCGTACAATATATATTCTGTTTGGTTTAAATCATAATTCTCCCAGTCTCCATTTTTATACTAGTTTTGTTTCACTGTGACTATTCTTTTGTTCTTTGCAGAGGCCGGTGGTGGTGGTGGTGCTGTGACGGGGGTGGTGGTGTCCTCTCCTTCCCTGTGTGCTGTGCTTCCCTGGGTTCTTTTCGTTATTCACCAAGTGTGTGTGTGAGTGTGATTATCACGTCCCCGGGTGACTTATATTTTGTTTGGACCCCTTCCCTCACTAGTTTCCCCCACACCAGCGAGCCTCAGGCTAAATTCTTGATTTTATACTTGTTTGCATTGTTTTAACATTTAATAATAAAACTGTATTTGATTGTGAACCACGTCTCATGCCTAATGAGTGACCTTACTTGCGTGTCCTGAGATCAATTGACGGAGCTAAATCTTTGGGTGAAAGTCCCATGGTGGCGTTGTTGCAGTCCTACCCTTTGAACACAGGCAATTTGGCGTTACTGTGTCCTGTACGACTCCCCCAGCCCCGCTCACCACATATATATATATATATATATATATATATATATATATATATATATTATATATAATATATATATTATATATAATATATATAATATATATATATATATATTATATATATATATATATATATATATATATATATATATATATATATATATATATATCCATAGAGTGTGGTTTACAAACCAAGGCTGAAATAAGTCCCAGACTTAATGACTAGCACATTCAAACAGCCATAAACTACTGCTGTAAGTGTTCAAACAATGAGCTAGCAACAGAAACAGAGGTGTAGTTGGCATTTGTCAAATCTGGTTCAGCACACTTAAAGCTGCTAAAATCCATATGTTTTTGGTGATGGTAAGTTAAATAAATAACTAATTCAGCTCAGTGATTTTCTAGACTGCAAACAAACTGCTTTGGTTCACTTTCACTGCTCTCATTTGTGTTGTCTCCCGTTATTGTCTTAAATGTTATCACTCCATTGAATTGGCATTACAGGTGATTACCAGCCTCCTAGATGAGTTGCTGTTATCATCTCTTGACATGGTATCTTGGTCAGGACCTCTTGGCGTCTCTTTTTAACACTCCGGTAAACTAACGTTACTTGATTAGGTTTAGGCAACAAAACTACATGGTAGGATTTAGTAAAATATTGTGGTTTGAGTTAAAAAAAAAAGAGTATTAAATTAATTCAAAGGAATGTTACATAAGAAAGTTAACTTATGTAGCCTACATATTTTTAAAAAAAATCCCCTTGCTATGTCAATGTAGTGTTTAGCTTTTTTGTGCTCCTCCAAGTAACTCATTATTCAATTAATACAAATGTTAAAATTTGACCTTTTGGGGCGCCTGCTGGCTCAGTAGTTAGAGCAGGTTCCCCATATACTAAAAGCTAAAAGTCCTTGATGGATCCCGGTTCGACTCTGACCTGCGGCCCTTTGCTACATGTTTCCCCCTATCTCTCTCCTATCTCCTGTCAACCTCCAGCTGTCCAATCAAAAACAAAGTCATAAAAAGGTAAAAAAAAAAAAAAAAAAAAAGCTTTATCAAGCGAGAGCTTTTATATTGATTTTGTCTAATTTCCTGACATCTGAATGAAAATTGGCCGGTTAAGTCCATTTTACATCTGCACAGCTGGGGTTTTTCCAGGTACACTGACTCAAATCGGTAGCCTTTAGCAGCTGTCAGCTTCACTGTGTGCCATTAGGTTTTAATGCCATGAGATATGTATCTTAAACAGATTATACCTGTTTTTAGTTCAATGTAGTTTTTACCTGTTGGATGGCCATGTAGCCAAGGGCAGAGGGGGACAAATATAAAACTAGAGCTGAGCCTGTACGCGTGTGCAGCCTCTGTGGCCCATGAAGCTTCCTCAATTTGATATAATGGACCTGTTGGGCTGTGGGCATCCCACGAGAGCCACATTGTGAAACGGAATCCATGGAGTTTCATCGTAACTTTTATGTGGTTACATCTGGACATAAAATTTTACTCATGCTTCATATTGCAAACTAGGTTGTATGTGACAGTAAAAATTATGTCACCTGTTGATTTTTATTTGAGAGCTCAGGTCAGTAACATTCAAAATATATGCATTGATATTATTGTAATGTAGCTGTGACTTATTGTAATTTGTGAAAACAGCAGCTGCTTCCAGAAAGAAAACTAAAGTGGTTGAGAAAGAAAAACAAAACAAGAGAAACAACATCGTCCCATATGTGGCTGGGGTATCAGAGAAACTCAGGAGGATCTTCAACAAGCACTGCATCCCTGTGTATTTCAAAGCCAGTAACACACTCAGACAGAGACTAGTAAATCCCAAGGACAGAACACCACACACCCACAGAAGCAATCTGGTTTATGCTGTCCAAAAACGAGGAATGCAAAGATCTTTACATTGGAGAAACCAAACAACCACTGCATAAACGCATGGCCCAACACAGGAGAGCTAACTCCTCAGGCTTGGACTCTGCTATCCACTTACATCTCAAGGAGAAAGCCCACTCCTTTGATGACAACAATGTCCACATCCTGGACAGAGAGAACAGGTGGTTTGAAAGAGGAGTAAAAGAAGCTGTCTATGTAAAATTAGAGAAACCATCGCTAAACAGAGGAGGTCTAAGGGCGCACTCACACTGTCCTTCTGTACCTTTTTTCAGCTAAAGCCAAGTACGTTTAAGCAGTGTGAGTGCACCCGTTCCGCGCATAACTGCGGACATAGAAAATAGAACGACGGACCATGCGCGGACATTTACCAACAACAACAACAATGGCGGTGAAAGGTTCACGTTGGTGTGATGCGGTGGTGGAGTGTTTACTGCAGATTTGGTCGATGAAAATATTCAAAAACAGTCAACAAGACGCACAAAAACTCCGAGGTCTATGGAAAGATTTGTAAACAAAGCCACACAAACGCGACCAATGCGTGTGACGTGTTACGGCGTGATGACGTATGGACAGCAAGAAGCATTTGCGCGAGGCCCAGGCAGTGTGAGTACAAACGGGGCTGGGGCGCGGGGGGAGAGGGAGGGGGGACAAGTACCCTAAAGTCTGGGGCGCGGTGCGGAAGGACAGTGTGAGTGCGCCCTCAGACACCATTTATCTCCAATTTACAATGCTGCCCTTCCATCCCTTCCCCGGTGTAGGAATTTAACACAATACTTTTCAGAATTTCACACCAATCAAAAGGACCTAACAGAGTTATATATTGCGTAATTCAAATTCTACAGGAGGCTTTCTGGAGTCAGCAGAGTCGTTGGTAGTTTAGTGCGCCAGCAGGCATTTATTAGCAGAAGAACATCGGATTCTACAGACGTCTGGAGAAATGTTCTATTCTCTATCTAGAGTAACTGTGAGCACACAGTACCCGTGATCAGAGTCAAGAAGTTCTGATATCTATTCTAACTACTCCAGCATATAAACTTGTTACAAAGGCGTGGTTATGTGTCTGCTTGTGCGTGCATATGTGTATTTCAGAAGTAGCAGTTGCTCCAGCCTCCATCTTCCTCCCTGTGCGTAGGAGTAGCCTCTGTAGAGCAGGAGTCTTCTTCTTTATCTGTGAAGAAAGCACAACACGTACAGCAATTTCCCTAATCTCAACTAACTTTGCCAGGTGCATATTTGCAACATGGCTAGTTCATTGTCTTTGTGACCTTGACCGACTTACTGTTCCTGTGCTTTTGGAGAAAGCAGAAAAAGATTGAATCAAAAGTTTATGTGCTATGCTGGGAACAGAAAAGTTTGAGCTTGAACTATATAATCACTATATACTATAATCACTATCACACTTTAAATGATCATACCTAATAATCACACTTATCACATTCTTATTAATCATTACTAATACACACGCTAACATATGATTATTAATTGAATCATTGATTATCACACTTCTTATTAATCATTACTAATACACATGCTAACACATGATTACTATACTTCACACATTGATTTTTAATTCTTCACCGGGGATTCAACAATCTAACCTCAAAGAACAAATGTTCACAAATGGCCTCCTGTGACTCCAACGACTGTCGTTAAGACTCAGTAGGGCAATATCTAAGTCGAAACCATCTTTCCACCAACAAAACTCCAACGACGGTCGTTGGCACTAAGGGTTCCAGTGACATCATCGGCCTTGTGCACGCCATCACTAGAGGTTAAATAACTAACTAATTTGTCTTTGTCCCATTCGCATTATAAAAGTATAGATCAGTTGGATGGATGTACCACTGATAAATCATAAAGTGATTTTTGGCCAAAAAAAAATATATATATTTATAAATATATACATATATACATTAATAAATAATATATATATATATATATATATATATATATATATATATATATATATATATATATATAAAATATATATATATTAATGCTACAAAGTTTGATGTGAGAGTATCTTTATTGTGTCAGGCCTGGGCAGGGATGAGGACTCAGAGGCAAATGGGAACAGGTTATGCTGGCTTTTATTCTGAAGCTTCAGCTCACAAAAGGCTGAAACCAAATTTAAGCTGCACTAAGCTAGTAAAAACACAAAACAAAGTCACTCCGAACAGGAGGAAAACAAAGAGACTATACAATTAGCTTCTCTAAAAGACAAAGCTGACAAAAATGCAATCAAATCAAAATCACTCTTCATCAGAGGAAAAACAGAAAAGCAGAAAACAAGAGAGTGGCGATACTCAGACTCAAAGGCTGGGACAAGGCTGTGGATCTGGGCTGGACGTATTCGACGAGATGAACAAAATAGTCTGGCAACGAGACAGGGGAAGACACAGACTAATGTAGTAATAGTAGTGTTACATGTAATGTAATGTAATTAAGACAAAAGTGGTTGTAAACGGGAGCAGCCCCATTGTTTTGATCATGGATAGCTCATTTCTATGGGAAGATCATGCAAATAATTATGGGCTTTTCACTTTGCAACCTGATGTCACGGAAATATGCAAAATGACTAGGACTTCTTAACATCGCATTATGTGGCAGTGGTGGCATGTAGTGTGTGAAAATTATGTCCAAAATGTTTTCTCAGCAGTTGGATCTCAATGCATCCTCAATGCATCTTAGGTGAATTCACAACTGTACATAGAGCTGTTGCCTCTTGATAGGATTACCAGAGACTCATGTTAATGCCAGGTCTAAAAGGGCCTAAAGTAGGGAGATCATGCAAATAATGATGGGTTTTCAATGTGATATGACTATGGGCACGCGTCTTCCACATAGTGAATTTACATACTATTCAAACTGAAATGTGCAAATTATCAGTATTTAGTAGTAACAGATCAGAAACGGTCATAGGCTGGATTTAAAGCCACACAGGGTTGAACGTGGAAATACTGTAGAGCTTGTGGATCAGTGGTAGGCGAACAGATGGCAATATTAGCAACCCAATTAATAGGTTAATGTGAACTACAGTTGCACCTTGCTAACCTAGCTAGTGATTGCGTTTGGTGGTCACTTAACGTTTAGCTTAGTGCTCCTCACCAGGATCACCCTTTCATCGTCCTTAAAATGGTAGTACACAAAACCATGGCTGACGTCCCAGTGGCTTCATCTACATCGACTTCCTTGAGTCTTAGCTGGTTGGCAACCTCACAGTGACAACAAGGTAGTCATTGCTCCCAGCCAAAAATTTGCATTTTTATTTTAATTTAATATTTATTTTAGATTGTTGTTTTGAATAAACAATGTGTCAGTCAGTGAACTTGTTTTAAGTCTAACTACCTGCTGGAACTATCTCCTTAATCAGTATATCTTCTCAGCCATTAGGTTGGCATCAATCTTCTCATCTACCTCGGAGAGACCCAAACTTTTCCTTAAATTGATGGCACAAAATGGCAAGTGTTTTTAAGTCTGAGGAACTGATGCCCAATCTTTACAAGCCTCAAAAATTGACAGTGCCCAAGATTTTTACCAAGCCCCATTAAAGCTGTACTCATAATAAGATTTGAATGTTGTTTCTAGCTGCCTCTGTAGCGGTAAGATGCTGCAGACGAGCCTGTTCTTTCATAGCCTCCATCTCGTCATGTTCACGATCACTATGTGTGTTGACAATTTTTTTTCTGCTCTTTTGTAAACTCTTTTGTAAGCTA
This sequence comes from Echiichthys vipera, assembly GCF_963691815.1. NCBI lineage: Eukaryota > Metazoa > Chordata > Actinopteri > Perciformes > Trachinidae > Echiichthys > Echiichthys vipera. The sequence continues at coordinate 9,826,194 of NC_139826.1, forward strand.
TTATACTTCTGCCCTTACTACAGGCCACTAACATGGCGGCTTATTTACATCTAGCCCATGAAAATACCTAGGGTATTTTAAAATCTTGCCTGGAGGAAAATTTAGAACCAGGTTGGTACCAATCCCTTGTAGCTATTTTTAAAATGAAAGGAGTAGAAATTACAGATAATTGCGTGAAAATGTAAGTGGAAGTAAAATGTAATTTGAAAAATAATTACTCCAGTAAAGTATAGATACTCTTTCTTTCTTATATTTCTACTTAAGTAAGGTAACAAAGTATTTGTACTTCATTACTCGACACCTCTGCTAAAAATGCAGTTATGCTAAAGCTAATGACATGACAGCTCACAGTTGTTGGTTGTCATAGTAAGGCTGAGGACTTTTCAGGAGCTCAACAGTCCGAAAAATGGTGCCCGTCAGGGCATGCTGATACATCTCAGTCCTCAACACAGTCTGACAGGAGAGAATCAGAGTCCAGCAACAAAACTAAAATCAGACTGAAAACTAGTTGCCAAATGGCTTAATGGACAAGTTTCAGGTGCTCGTGGAAGACAGACATCAATTGTTTTCCACGTCCACTTTGGTACTGCCCTTTTGCAAAACATGTAAGATCAGATATGTGTAATGATAAGACAAGACCTCCAGGGCGCTCAACAGCAGGCAACTTAATATACAGTATATACATGTATTCATTGTTTCTTTTAAGTCAAATATGCATTTCTTATTCTACAAAGCACATTGGCTTTTATTTTGCTTGACTGAGAATGCACCTATAGTGTAACTTAACTATTTAAAGTTCCCCTCACTTTCAAATGGCTTCTTCTTTTGTGTAAGGCAGAGAGGTAAATAGAGAGGTGTTTTCAGATCCCTCTCTTGAAGGATATGTCTGTGCATGTTCAAATTTAAATGTATCCTGGAAAAAGCTTTAGTTGTTATTTCACTAATCCATCGAGATGCAAAATTCCTCCATGAAGGAGAAAGAGTAGACGTGCTTCAGAGTTTTATTTTTTACCTCCAATGCAGGAAAACCATGTTTATCAAAATATTAATCATAGCAGAGTAGTTTTTTAAAAACTTTAGAACATGTCTAGAGTTGGACATTAACAAAATATGATAAATCTAAAATTTCAGATACACATATACACGTATGTACAGTATGTTGTATTGAGGTACATTTTTCTGTAACATCCTATAGTAGACGACAATCAGTAAGATGACGATTGGTGAATAAAAGGCATCAGTAGTTGAAACCTCAAGAATCATAAAAATAGCTTGACAGAATTTGTGTGACAAATAGTGTAGGCGAAGACCTAACACATGGATAATTGTGTCACTTTCCTGGGGCCTGATGAAGATGAAATATACGCCTCAGGTTACTCTGCTCTCAAGGATGGTCAGTCCCTCTCATGCAGCAGTCAAGAGTCTGGGGTGACAGCAATGTCCTAATACAACCAAAATAGACCTTATCTGTTGATGCACATCTGTGGGTGGCTGGTTATCAGGAGCTAGAACAGGTTGTCCTTTAATCACAAGCTAGGCAGTGTGATGCCTGGCTTCTGCTGTCTGCATATCGAAGTGTCCTTGAGCAAGATGCAAGGTACTGTATACATTTCTCTCATTTCTCTCCTCAGTGTAAACAATGAGTTATAGTACTGATAGTGGCAACTTACACTTTTATGTTAATACTGTTTTATTATTTCGTGTATAATAAATCCTGAAGAAACAGCAGGGCCAGAATATTTTTGAACTTTTTACTCTTTGAACTGTGAAAAAATAATACTAAGTCAAACACATAGAGGAGCTTATCTGACAACAAATAAACTGTGATGAGGCTCTCAAATGTAAGCCGCTTACATGTTTTTATTTTTCTCAATGCACTTTCTTTTCCTAAGTAGTAGATCATTAGATGTACACCAGTAGGAGTAGGAGTAAAAGAACAGTAGGGTTGCACATCATTATTACGTTATTTTTTAAAGATGGTCAGTTGCCAACACCAGCTTGTCTCCAGTTTCACCTTCTGTCACTGTTAGGACTGAGCTGAGAGTGACAAACTCAAGTTTATGTCATAATGACTGGAGTTAGTCAGAAGAAAAACAAACTGCCAAAGAGTATTTGATTTTCTGACTGTGTAGTCAGAAAAGCAAAATTGTAAAAATGGAATATGGCATGTGTCCAAGGCCCAAGCATTGCAGACCAATGACCTCAAACCTTTACCATACAATTGCCCATTGACCATATGAGAAAATTGGCTATACATACAGAGGATGAGGAAGATGATGCAGGCTATGGTCTAGCGAATCCCTTTTATTGCGGAGAATATACCACTTATTGGCTGGCAAATTATATGGCTGCCTCACTTGACATGTGGCCCTGTACAGGTTAGTGGCTGCAGATTGAGTGTAATCTGCAGTTGCAGTTTTGTCACTCCATTGTCACAGACTTTAATTCTTTGATGATGATGCCTGGAGATGTGAATGATGCAAGAAAACTCTAGGGAATTAGATTAGTATCAGATGTTATATGACAAGATCAATACGACTCCATTGCATTGGCTTTTAATACGATGCTATACATTACAGCCATGACACAGTTAGCTTAGGACTAGTCCACACAAACATGTGTATTTTCGAACCACACATTTATGGCCCCAGGTTAAAAAAAAAATCCTGTCCACACCAGCAGTGTGATAAAAAAATATCTCTGTCCACATGAGACCACAAATTCTGCCTACGTCAGCTGGTCACGTCTAGAGTGCTCCACAAGTCTGAAAGTATACAACTTACTGTTTACCTTTGCACAGTGTGACGTCAAACAATGCCAACTAGAAATTGCGTTTTTTCCTGTCCACACATGACTGCTGAAACTGGACTTTTTGAAAAAGTTCACCCTGGACTCCGGATACAAAAAACTCTGATTTCAGGAGCCCACAACTGCTGTTACGTGTGGATGAAAGGCCAAACTGTGCAGAGAAACACAAGGCTGGAAAATTCCTGTGTTCATGTGGACGGTACCTTAGTTTAGTAATCTGTATTACTGCACCTCAAAAGATCCCAAATTAAAACAAATGTTATTTGTTGATTTCAGCACGCAACCAGCGGAGACTACAGGACATCATTGCATCTGCTATAGCCTTGTGTTTACAAGACAATCATGAGAGTTCTTCTCATTTAACTCTGCCTTAAAGTGAATATACACATTTTCCAAAATGCCAAACCATCGCTTTAACAATAGGTCTGTTCTTTTAAGGTGATATTCTTATTCTAAATCTCACTCTCATGCCTAAACATAATCTAATCAAATCAAATCAACCTTTATTTATATGGCGCTTTTCATACAGAAAAGTATCGCAAAGTGCCTTACAGAGATGTACAGAAGAAGAGAAACATCAAATAAAATCAGGAGGAGAAAGTTAAAAGAACCCAACCCTCCCACAGTCATGCACAGAGACATACACAAATGTATATACGTTCATTCACACATTCACATTAACACACACAGCCATGCAGACACACACACTCACACCTACACCAACGCTAGCTGTCACTACAGAGACATGGCCGGGCAGCGAGACCTGAGGTACAGAGGAGTCTAGAGGAAGCTACCTTTTGGGGGGCCAACCACACCGGGAGAGATCCCAGTCCAAGGTCACAGGGAGCACTGCCACAGAAACCACCCCAACCCGAGCAGACAGGAGCCTCCGCACCAAGGTGCAGAGCCCTCTAGCCGCCCGGGCCGGAACCGTCCACGGGACAGCACCCCCTGCGGCCAAGATCAGAGACAACTCCCAAACTGGCAGGCCCCCTGAGGAAACACTGGAGATTAAAAACTGTTGCCTAAAACAGTAAAGGGTTAAAATATGGAGGCTAAAAACGAGGGACTAAAACATAAAAGCATAAAAGCATAGAGGCTAAAACATGAAATAGAAAATAAAAGCATTAGAGCATAAGACATGAGGACATAAAAATAAATAAAAGGCATGAAGGCTAAATCACAGAGATTAAAACAGTAAAAAAAGGATAAAAAGTGCTCTGATTAGCACTGCCTAAAAGAAATCAATTAACTAAAAGCCTGGTTAAAAAGATGGGTCTTAAGCCTCTTTTTAAAAACCTCAGCAGTCTCCGCGACCCTGAGGCTCTCCGGCAGGCTGTTCCACAGTCGGGGCCCATAATAACTGAAAGCCGCCTCCCCGTGCTTTTTTTAACTAACCTGTGGTATGGTTAAAAGGCCGGTGCCGGAGGACCTCAGGGTCCGCGTCGGCCGATAAGGTAAAAGCAAATCAGATAGGTAAGAGGGCCCAAGACCATTAAGACACTTAGTTAAGAAACTAGTAGAAGAACTTTAAAATCAATCCTGAAACGCACGGGGAGCCAATGCAGCGACTTTAAAACTGGTGTTATGTGCTCCCGCCCTCTGGTCCTTGTCAGCACCCGTGCAGCTGAATTTTGTAATAATTGTAGATTTGAAATGCTCTTTTTGGGAAGGCCAGAGAGCAGGGCATTACAGTAGTCTATACGACAAGAGATAAAAGCATGCATCAGCACCTCAGTGCTAGCCTGAGAGAGAAACGGGTGGACTCTGGCTATGTTCTTAAGATGGTAAAAACCTATTTTTGTTATATTTTTGATGTGTGGAATAAAACTGAGCTCAGAGTCAAAAATCACACCCAGATTTTTTACAGATTGTGATTAAATTGAGTTTAAATTTCTGTAACTTTGGTAAAAGTTTTTTCTTTCTGGCCCTCAGGACCAATGAGTAAAATCTCTGTTTTGTCCTGGTTGAGCTGTAGGAAATTTCCTGCCATCCATGTCTTGATATCTAAAATGCAGTTAAAAAGGACATCAATAGGTCCTGTGTCATCGGGAGACACGGCGATATACAGTTGTGTATCGTCAGCATAACTATGAAAGCTGATGCCGTGCCTCCTGATGACGTCCCCAAGGGGAAGTATGTAAAGATTAAAAAGAGTTGGACCTAAAATTGACCCTTGGGGAACACCACACTTTATTTTGTGGGTTTCTGAGGAACATGTATCCATACTTACAAAGAAGTGTCGATCTGTGAGGAAAGAAATGAACCAGTTAAGAACAGTACCAGAGAGGCCGACCAGGTTCTTCAGTCTATCTAATAAAATGTGATGGTCTACTGTATCGAAGGCAGCGGTTAGATCCAGTAGTACCAAGACTGTGAGTTCATTGTTATCCAAGTTGCACCTGATGTCGTTTAAAATCTTTAAAAGGGCTATCTCTGTACTGTGGTTCGCCCTGAATCCAGACTGACACTTCTCAAAAATGTTGTTTGCAATTAAAAAGTCATTTACTTGATTGAAAACAAGTTTTTCCAAAATTTTACTTAAAAACAGTAAGTTGGATACAGGCCGATAATTATTAAAGATGTTGGGATCTAAATTGCTCTTCTTCAGAAGGGGCTTCACCACCGCCGTTTTAAAGGACGCGGGGAAGACCCCCGTCTGAAGAGAGCAATTCACCATGTATAAAAGCTGATCCTCAAAGAATCCACAAAGTGTTTTGAAAAACGGTGTGGGAATTGGATCTAATAGGCAGGTTGTGGACTTTACTTGGGAGAGGACTCGACCAAGTGTCCCCGCATCAACCAGGGCAAAACTCTCCATTTTTTCCTCGGGTAAAATCAATGTTCCAGGTGTGTCAACATTGGAAATCTGTTGGGGTAAAAGACTCGATCTGATGTCATTGATTTTATTTCTGAAGTGGTCTGCAAAGTCCTCACAAAGGGCGTCAGTTGGTGTTTTGGAGGATCTATTAAAATTTTTGTTTGTTAAAAGATCAATTGTGGAGAAGAGGAATTTGTGGTTGTTTTTATGTTCGTTGATTAGTTTATGGAAATGGGAGATTCTTGACTGTTTGATTGCGTTATTGTATGTTTTGAGATGTTCACGTAAAATTTCATAGTGAACTGTCAGTTTTGTTTTTCTCCATCTCCTCTCAGCACTCCTGCAGTCTCTCTTTAGTTTTTTAGTTTCTGCATTTCTCCACTGGGGTGTCGGTCTTGTCATATTTCTTTTTATTGAGAGTGGAGCCACCAAGTCCAGCGTTGATTTTATTATCTGGTTAAAATTGTCAACAATAAAATCACATGGTGCTGGTAAAATTTCTGCAGGAGTGCTCTGTAAAATCTGGATAAAATTTGCAGCCACTTCAGAAGTTAGGTAGCGTTTCCTCACTGTTCTCACTGGGGCCTCCTGCTGGTTAAAACTGGTGATTGTAAAAAACACACAAAAATGGTCAGACACAGCCAGGTCCACAACAGAGGGCGCACCAATGGGCAGGCCATAGGTTATGACTAGGTCCGAGGTGCGCCCCCTGCTGTGGGTCGGCTGCGTGACATGTTGATTAAAATCAAGGCAATGGAGAAGGTTTAAAAATTCTCTTGACATAGGATCTGAGGAATTATCTATGTGTAAATTAAAATCACCGGTTATTAGTATTCTGTTATACATGCTATGTGTTTCTGACAGTAGCTCTGAGAATTCACTGTTAAAAGAGGTGGAATAGCGGGGTGGTCTGTAGACTGTCATACAGAGGATGGGGGGGCTGCTAAAAACAAAGGCATGATACTCAAATGATAAATATTTGTTAAAAAAGACTTCATTTGACAACATGGTGTCTTTGGTGATTGACGCAGTTCCGCCTCCTCTTTGTCCCCCTCTAGTAGAAAATAAAAAGTTAAAATTTGGTGGGGAAGCCTCAGTGAGAACAACAGGTGCATCAGTGCCAAGCCATGTCTCTGTAAGAAGAATGCTGTCTAGGTTGTTATCTAAAATGACATCGTTAATGATAAAGGATTTGTTTAAATGAGAGCGCACGTTCAGCCCAGGTTTTTTAATGTCTGTGTTGAATTGGCTAGTACATAAGAGTACTAGCCAATTAGAGGCAGAGTAGGGCGAGTTATGACTTTGCCATTCTAGGAGAAAAACTGTGGCTGCCAGTCCATGCTCCTGTGTCTCATGCTTGTATTGTGTATGACTGTATGTTTGAGTACACTAGATAGGAGCTTCCATCCCTGAGAAAGCCTGATTGAAGTCTCGGGATCTCTTCCCCCAACAATACCTGAGGAAATACTGGCAGCTAACAGCACACCTGGTTCCCTGACTGCCTCAAGGCATACACCTGGCAGGAGAAGGGGCTGCCTTCGGGATTCGGAAGCGCCCGTACCTCAGTGGCGGCTGCTGGTCTTTCAAGGAGGGGAAGCTCATTTTTCCGGCCTACAGCATAAATGTGTTTGTTTATTTATATGTAAATTTTACCCTTCGTTCCTTTTCAAGAAAAGGATCTGTGACCTTGTCGTACCAACTAGCCGTCTTTTCCAGGGACTTGACCAGTGTCCTCTCAATGGACAGCAGAGCTAGGCTGCTTAAACGGCCTTGGCCCAGCTGGAGCTGCCGCGCCAGTCTACTGTGAAGTGAGACCGCCTGTGAGTGTGAGTGATCGTGACGGGGGGAGAAGCTCCGCAGCTGCCGCTGCTTGTTGGGGAAAGAAACCGCAGAGCGACTTTTTAACAAAGACAAAGTTGGTGGGATCGGTAAAGTCTCCGAATCAGTTCAGAACAACGGAATGAAAAACTTGGAAAATGCTCCGGTGGATGTTTATTTTTCAACATCGCTGATTTGCTCATTTAGCTGTCAATCAAAAAAGGATTCCGCCTCACACAGCTCATCCAATCATCATGCACAAGCCGAGCGTCTGGGCCAGCCCACTGCCCCATCGACCCCCAGAGACGCTGAGTGTCCGATGGGCGGGACAAAGCCCAGCATTTATCCAATGAGCGTCTAGTTTGGCTGCAGTGGAACAACGCACTCTACGCTTCCCCATTGAAATCAGTTGAAGCTGAGTGTCCGACTGTGTAAAGAGCTGTGGCGCTGTGGATGAATGAGAAGGAAGTTGTGCCGGTTACTTGTAATAAGTAGCTGATTCTGAACAAAAGATGAAGGCTTTCTAGTGCATATTTAGTCAATGAAATGTACACACAGCAGTACATATTTCACCACTTTTCTTTTTTTTTGGTGACATTTTAGGGGAAGCTGAGCTTCCCTTGCAGAGCAATCGCCACTGCCGTACCTGTTGTCACTCCCGGCACTGCACAATACAAGCATTACAGGCCTCAAATCCAAAAACAACAAGCACAGTTATAGGAGTCAGATAGCCCAAGCAATCACTGGGTTCCACAGCAACATCCTGCTCAATACTGTTCATCGAAAACCCAGAAACTCATTGCTGATTTAAGGTACAGAGCCCCAACAAAATCTTCAATAAGTATCACAGCTACATTTCAAAAATACAGTTTAAGAGGAATATTAAATCAAACCACTACACCAAAAAAGCATAATAGAGACTGTTCTTTCCCAGACACAGGAGCAGTGTGTGTAAGAGGGCCTCTAGTAGTGAGAAATAAGAGGGAGCTCGAAAGAGAGAGCTGTGAGACAAACTCAGCGCTATTGTTATTGTGGTGTAGTTACGGCTGACAGTAACTGGTGGTTTCTAATAATAAAGAAAGGTGAGACCAACTCCTCGTCATTCTTTTGACGTTCGGTTGGACGCTACAGTATGGATCTAAACAAGATTGATATATCTACTGACATCAAACTAATCTGTTAACAGAGTAGACACAGCAACGTAACTGACTTTGCCTCCTTTGAATATGTGGCTCTTAAGTTGAATTCTTCCTCCCGATTTATGTTTCTAAATGTCTACAGGCCACCCAAATATTGTGCAACCTTTTTTGAAGAATTTTCTGAACAGCTGTCTATGATCTGTACTGACTTTGACTGTGTAGTTATTGTTGGTGATTTTAACATTCATGTTGACAAACGTCATGACAAGGGGACCATAGAACTTCATTGTGTGATTGATAACCATGAATTTATTCAGCATGTAACCGAGCCCACACACAACAAAGGTCACACTCTGGACCTAGTAATGTCCAAGGGTGTGAGCATTTCTAAGGTTGCTGTGATTGATGTTGCTCTTTCCGATCATTCCTGTTTTTCTTTGAGAGTGCTGTCTCTGTGCAAGAGTGATCATCACATAACGTGATATCACAGAAGACACCTGTGGAGCAATTATTCAGGCTTTCTCCTTAGTGTTGCTTTCGTCAGCGAAAATGATGACGAAATATTGTCGTCAACGAACCTTTATCATGTCACGAAAACTAGACGAGACGAAACGAAAATGCTGGTCATGTGACGATAACTAAGACTAAATATATAATGCAATTTCGTTGACAAAAAAAACTAGACGAAATGTGGTTCACAAAATAAAAACTATGCTAAAATGTCTCTTCATTTTCGTTGACGAAAACGCGATATAATTATAATAACGCGTCTCGTTTAGTCACGTTATTATTATTATTATTATTTTGTAGTTTTTTCCCAGTCTCGCGTCTGGGCGACGTCACTTCCTCAATCCCCACACGCGGCATTATTTAGATTCAGAAGCTGCCGCTGCTGTGGGTTAGCGTTAACAACAACTAAAGAACAATGAGAAGAAAGTGTGACACCAGCCGGGGGTCGTGTTTGGGAGAAAAAGAAGAAACACTTTGGTTACATAGACGTGGAAAAGTAAAACGGGATGTGTTGTGGAAAAAGAAAGGGAGAAATGCAACCACAAAATCACAGGAAGAAATAACACAAATCTTAAGAGACACTTCATAATGACATTTAGGTAAGTCAAGACATAACGTAACGATACTTTGTGTTTTAGAAAGCTCATGCGACACGATGCTACGGTTAATGTGTCGGGTTTTAACGCTAGCTTTAGCGTTAGCCACTGCTGAGAACGTGTGTGTGTGTGTGAAAAATGTGTGTGTGTGTGTGTGTGTGAAAAGTGTGTTTTTAGTTCCTACCTGACTGACTCACTCTATAAGTGCACTAAACTTCCCCTTGTTGGCCAAATACTTTCACTAGTTTTGTATTTCACAGAGCAAATCACACTGAACTGAATTTGGCATCAACATAAATTGGATTACTTATTCTAGACCTGTACATGCATGTAAACTAAAGGTATCTGCATGGGTTTGGCTAAAAGAAAATGTTGGTTTCGTCAATACTACTAGGTACTTTTATTATATTGATTAAATATAATTGCAATACTAAAAAGAGACTAATATACAATTTTCTTTGACTAAAACTAGACTAAAATGTCATACGTTTTCGTCGACTAAAACTAGACTAAAATGCTCAGACTTTTAGTCGACTAAAACTAGACTAAAATGCTCAGACTTTTAGTCGACTAAAACTAGACTAGACTAAAAGTAAAACAGGCCGCCAAAAACAAAACTATTTCTCCTCCAAACCAACCCTTCCCTGGACCCCAGTAAATGAGCTTGTTGATCATTTCAATGTGAAAATGACAAATATTGCCCATGTTCAGTATGACATCTACAAAGAAAGACAAATCTACAACTTGAAGCTCAAAAATGCAAGACAATCATTCTTCTCAGACATCATTGCCTGAACTGTTTTTTCACCAGGGCCTGCAATGAATTTGCCTCCTTTTTCAATGACAAAATTAAAAAAAATTAGGCAACAGCCTCCACCTCAGGTGCAAGACATGTGCTGTCCATGTGTCCAACTAACACTAACTCAAATACCATGGCACAATTTGTGATTAACCATAGGACCTTGGAGGACATTATACAACATTTAAAATCCTCCTCCTGCTGCCTAGATATTCTCCCCACGGGCCTTTTCAAAGATGTATCAAACTGCATGGCCTCAGATCTTTTACAGATTTTAAACACGTCTCTTCTTTCAGGTGTCTTCTCACAGGCCCTGAAAACTGCTGTTATCAAGCCTTTCTTAAAAAAGAACAATTTAGACACTTCACTAATGAAGGGTTATAGACCAATATCAAACATCCCATTCCTCAACAAAATCATTGAAAAAGTCGTTTTTAAGCTGCTGAACAACTTCATGTTAATGAACAGTTGTTTTGATGTCTTCCAGTCAGGTTTTAGACCACACCTAAGCAGAGAGCTCTTGTTAGGGTCTTCATAGACGTCCATTTAAACACAGTCAATGGTAAAATTTCAGTCTTAGTATTATTGGATCTCAGTGCCGCATTTTACACAGTCGATCACAACAAATTACAAGAGCATCTGGAAAACGGGTGGGACTTTCTTGCACAGCATTTAAGTGGTTTGAATCCTACTTGAAGGACAGGGACTACTTTGTGTCTATCGGTAAATACACATCTGAGTGGGCAAAAAATACATGGGGAGTTCCCCAAGGCTCCATTCTGGGGCCTCTTCTTTTTAATATCTACATGCTGCCACTGGCTCAGACCATGAAAAACAACAACATATGTTACCACAGCTATGCAGATGACACACAAATCTACATAACTATATCACCAGGCGACTATGGTCCAATACAAGCACTGAGCAGATGCATCAAGCAAATCAATAATTGGATGGAGCAGAATTTTCTCAAATTAAACAAAGAAAAAACAAAATTATTGTTTTTGGAGCCAAGGAAGAACGATCAAAAGTCAGCACCCAACTTCAAGCAGTAATGCTAAAAACCACAAACCAAGCCAGAAACTTAGGTGTAATCATGGACTCAGACCTAAACTTCAACAGCTACATTAAAACAATTAAAAAAACTATCACCTAAAGAATATATCAAGGATCAAAGGACATATGTGTCAACAGGACTTAGAAGAACCATGCATTTATCTTCAGCAGACTACTGTAACAGTGTCTTTACAGGTCTCCCTAAAAAGTCCATCAGACAGCTGCAGTTCATTCAGAACGCTGCCGCTCAAGTCCTAATCAAATCAAATCAAATCAACCTTTATTTATATGGTGCTTTTCGTACAGAAAAGTATCGCAAAGTGCCTTACAGAGATGTACAGAAAAAGAGAAACATCAAATAAAATCAGGAGAAGAAAGTTAAAAGAACCCAACCCTCCCACCCCCACAGTCATGCAGAGGCATACACAAATATGTATACGTCCATACACACATTCACACATACACACACAGCCACGCTGACACACAGACACACACACTCACACCTACACAAACACTAGCTGTCACTACAGAGACATGGCCGGGCAGCGAGACCTGAGGTACAAAGGAGGCCAGAGGAAGCTACCTTTGGGGGGCCAACCACACTGGGAGAGATCCCAGTCCAAGGTTGCCGGGAGCACCGCCACAGAGACCACCCCAACCCAGGCAGACAGGAGGCCTGTCCCTGTCCCGACAACACCCCCCGCGGCCAGACCAGAGAAAACTCCCAATCTGGCAGGCCCCCTGAGGAAACACTGGAGATTAAAAACAGTTGCCTAAAACAGTAAAGGGTTAAAAACATGAGGGACTAAAACATAAAAGCATAAAAGCACAGAGGCTAAAAACGTGAACTAGAACATAAAAGTATAAGAGCATAACACATGAGAGGCCATAAAAAAAAAAAAGCATGAAGGCTAAATCGCAGAGATTAAAACAGTAAAAAAGGATAAAAAGTGCTTTGATTAGCATTGCCTAAAATAAATCAGAAAGAGTTAAGATTTCAATTAAAAGCCTGGTTAAAAAAGATGGGTCTTAAGCCTCTTTTAAAAACCTCAGCAGTCTCTGCGACCCTAAGGCTCTCCGGCAGGCTGTTCCACAGTCGGGGCCCATAACAACTGAAAGCCGTCTCCCCGTGCTTTTTTGAACTAACCTGTGGTAGGGTTAAAAGGCCGGTGCCGGAGGACCTCAGGATCCACGACGGCCGATAAGGTAAAAGCAAATCAGATAGGTAAGAAGGCCCAAGACCGTTAAGACACTTAAAAACGAGTAGAAGAACTTTAAAATCAATCCTGAAACGCACAGGGAGCCAATGCAGCGACTTTAAAACTGGTGTTATGTGCTTCCGCCCTCTGGTCCTTGTCAGCACTCGTGCAGCTGAGTTTTGTGATAATTGTAGATTTAAAATACTCGTTTTGGGAAGGCCAGAGAGCAGGGCATTACAGTAGTCTAAACGACAAGAGATAAAAGCATGCATCAGCACCTCCGTGCTGGCCTTAGAGAGAAATGGGCGGACTCTGGCTATGTTCTTCAGTTGGTAAAAACCTATTTTTGTTATATTTTTGATGTGTGGAATAAAACTGAGCTCAGAGTCAAAAATCACACCCAGATTTTTTTTACAGATTGTGATAGTTTAAAATTCTTAAACTTTGGTAAAAGTTTCTCTTTCTGGCCCTCAGGACTGATGAGTAAAATCTCTGTTTTGTTCTGGTTGAGCTGTAGGAAATTCCCTGCCATCCATGTCTTGATATCTAAAATGCAGTTAAAAAGGACATCAATAGGCCCTGTGTCATCAGGAGACACAGCGATATACAGTTGCGTATCGTCAGCATAACTATGAAAGCTGATGCCGTGCCTCCCGATGACGTGCATGTAAAGATTAAAAAGAGTTGGACCTAAAATTGACCCTTGGGGAACACCACACTTTATTTTGTGGGTTTCTGAGGAACATGTATCCATACTTACAAAGAAGTGTCGATCTGTGAGGTAAGAAATGAACCAGTTAAGAACAGTACCAGAGAGGCGGACCAGGTTCTTCAGTCTATCTAATAAAATGTGATGGTCTACTGTATCGAAGGCAGCGGTTAGATCCAGTAGTACCAAGACTGTGAGTTCATTGTTATCCATGTTGCACCTGATGTCGTTTTAAATCTTTAAAAGGGCTGTCTCTGTACTTTGGTTCGTCCTGAAACCAGACCGACACATGTTGTTCGCAATTGAAAAGTAATTTACTTGATTGAAAACAAGTTTTTCCAAAATTTTACTTAAAAAACGGTAAGTTGGATACAGGCCGATAATTATTAAAGATATTGGGATCTAAGTTGCTCTTCTTCAGAAGGGGCTTCACCACCGCCGTTTTAATGGAGGCGGGGAAGACCCCCGTCTGAAGAGAGCAATTCACCATGTATAACAGCTGATCCTCAAAGAATCCACAAAGTGTTTTAAAAAACGGTGTGGGAATTGGATCTAATAGGCAGGTTGTGGACTTTACTTGGGAGAGGACTCGACCAAGTGTCCCCGCATCAACCAGGGCAAAACTCTCTAGTGTTTCCTCGGGTAAAATCAATGTTCCAGGTGTGTCAACATTGGAAATCTGTTGGGGTAAAAGACTCCATCCGATGTCATTGATTTTATTTCTGAAGTGGTCTGCAAAGTCCTCACAAAGGGCGTCAGTTGGTGTTTTGGAGGATCTATTAAAATTTTTGTTTGTTAAGAGGTCAATTGTGGAGAAGAGGAATTTGTGGTTGTTTTTATGTTCGTTGATTAGTTTTTGGAAATGGGAGATTGACTGTTTGATTGCGTTACTGTATGTTTTGAGATGTCCACGTAAACGTTTCATAGTGAACTGTCAGTTTTGGTTTTCTCCATCTCCTGCAGTTTCTCTTTAGTTTTTTAGTTTCTGCATTTCTTGGTCTTGTAATATTTCTTTTTATTGAGAGTGGACGCACAGAGTCCAGCGTTGATTTTATTTTATGGTTAAAAAGTTAGGTAGCATTTCCTCACTGTTCTCACTGGGGCCTCCTGCTGGTTAAAACTGGTGATTGTATAAAACACACAAAAGTGGTCAGACACAGCCAGGTCCACAACAAAGGGCTCACCCATGGACAGGCCATAGGTTATGACCAGGTCCAAGGTGCGCCCCCTGCTGTGGGTCACATGTTGATTAAGATCAAGGCAATGGAGAAGGTTTAGAAATTATCTCGACATAGGATCTGAGGAATTATCTGTGTAAATTAAAATCACCGGTTATTAGTATTCTGTTATAAGTGCTATGTGTTATTGACAGTAGCTCTGAGAATTCACTGTTAAAAGAGGCGGAATAGCGGGGTGGTCTGTAGACTGTTATACAGAGGATGGGGGGGCTGCTAAAAACAAAGGCATTATCTCAAATGATAAATATTTGTTAAAAAATACTTAATTTTAAAACATTGTGTCTTTGGTGATTGACGCAGTTCAGCCTCCTTTTTGTCCCCCTCTAGTAGAAAATAAAAAGTAAAAATTTGGTGGGGAAGCCTCAGTGAGAACAACAGGTGCATCAGTGCCAAGCCATGTCTCTGTAAGAAGAATGCTGTCTAGGTTGTTATCTAAAATGACATCGTTAATGATAAAGGATTTGTTTAAAAGAGAGCGCATGTTCAGCACAGCTATTTTAATGTCTGCGTTGAACGTGCGCTCATCATGTCTTTCTAAAGGAATGTTAAAAACACAGTGTGGTTTAAAAACATTACTGGGTGTAATTTGTCCGTGTGAAATTCGGGTTTTGATGGTGTGGATGTTGTTTTTTGCCTCAGGGGCGACTGAACAGGGGGCGTGTGTAGTGTAGGAGGGGGAGGGTGAAGGTAAGTGAGGGGCAGAGGGTCCGTGTGCACCTGTATCAGTAGTAAGTCAGTGGGTCGTTTGTGCAGATTGTACAGCGTACTGTATATTAGCCGAAAGCATGCGGCTACCCAGCTGGGGTGGAGGCCATCGCTCCTGAAAAACTCTGAACGCCCCCAAAACAGGTTAAAATTGTCAATTGATCACTGTAAATTAATGACTGCATGCTGATTGAAGCCAG
Source organism: Echiichthys vipera (assembly GCF_963691815.1). Lineage (NCBI taxonomy): Eukaryota > Metazoa > Chordata > Actinopteri > Perciformes > Trachinidae > Echiichthys > Echiichthys vipera. The sequence continues at coordinate 9,841,792 of NC_139826.1, forward strand.
CTGTGGAGACTAAGCAATCTGCTAAAACGCCCTGCGCGGACTACTGTGGGGATTGGGCCAGAAATAAAAACAGACTTACCACAGGCACTTAAAAAGGATAAAAGACCATTAAAATCCTTTTTGTCCGTCTGAGTATGGCGTCCCTTAACATCTTACAGTGAGAAGACGATGTTGGTTTGGTCAGCAGCCGTCAATCCAGCCTCACGGTGGAGTGGATTCCCGCCTGGACACTAATTTTGTGAGGTGACAATGTCGGCCGATGTCGTGCTCGGCGATGGGTCCAGGACAAGGCAGATCGGAGCAGCCGGAGCGACAGCCGGGTCACCTGGGTGGGCCGTGGCGTCGTGGACCGCACGGCTGGTCCTAACACAGACCATCAACTCAGCCCATGACTCCTGATGGTTAGGAGTTGAGCAGGAAGAAAGTCGAAGGTTGGCGACAGGGTCCCATTTGACGGTGTCCTGGATAGTTGTGTTGAGGGAAGTGATTTGTTTGGACTGCTGAGATGCTACTTCCATGAAAATGGACACCGTCTTAGTCCTCACTCAGACCAAAAAAGTAGATCATTTCACTCCAGTCCTCAGATCTTTACACTTTTCCTGTCCGTCAAAAAAATTATTTCAAAATACATCTGTTGGTTTACAGAGCACTTAATGGTTTAGGACCAAAATACGTTTCAGATCTTCTGCTCAGCTACGAACCATCCAGACCTCTGAGATCATCTGGGACAGGTCTGCTCTGTGTCCCCAGAGTCAGAACTAAACATGGAGAGGCAGCGTTCAGTTTTTATGCTCCACAAATCTGGAACAAACCTCCTGCAGGTCTTCTGCAACTCTTAGTTATTTTAAATCAAGACAGAATACTTTTATATTTGCCTTTCAGTAAACTGCACTGTAACATATGTAACTATAACCATCTTTTATGTTTTAAAAATGACATTTTATGCATTTTAAATCTTTTATGTGTTATTTCTCCCAATTCTTTTAATGTTTTATGTGAAGCACTTTGAATTGCCCTGTTGTTGAATTGTGCTATACAAATAAACTTGCCTTGCCTTGACTTTGAGCCCACAGCAACAGCTGCGCTCACTCAAGGTGATTTATTCAACATCCAATCACAATACATTAATAATCACAGGTGTCAAAGTTCAATCAGTTCAATCAACTCAATAAAGTCAAAAATCAACCAAAGGCAAACAAAAACAGCCTTATTGCATTTGCATCCTTAACGAAACCATAATACACATTGAGAGCACAAAGTTCACATAATCAATGCCTGAAACTTGACCACTTCTAAATAGCTGAGTCTAAGATAATTTTGAGTCCAACAAGGCACGAAACCAAGACAAATGCAAGACTTCACGGTCTCAAGCAGTACAGCCCCGTGTGGTCTACAGTAATGTCAACAGATCTGACAAAACCATACAACAAACCCATCAAAAGAGCAGGGGCCTGTTTCACAAAGCAGGTTTAGTGAAAACTCTGAGTCTGTTAACCCTGAAATGAGGGAAACTCTGGGTTTTCCGTTTCACAAAGGGAGGTAACTCAAACCAGAGACAGAGGGGTAACTCTAGCCTGTTTCACAAAGAGAGGTAACTTAACCTCTCGGTCAGTTACCATGGTAACATGCTCTCTGAAACTAACCAGGGGCCTCATGTATCAATGTGGCGTACGCACAAAAACCTGGCGTACGCCATTTTCCACGCCAACGTTCGGATGTATCAAAAGTGAAATGACCGTGGAAATGTGCGGTGCGCCACGCAAACTTCATGGCTGGCGTACGCACGTTTCTACAGCTATTGTCTCGTTGGCGACACTCAGAGGTGATGCTGGAAAACTGTTAATCATGTGAAAACAATTCATCCTCAGTGTAATGTGCGCATCAGAAACACATTAATGGACAATTAACACACGTGTTTGCAATTATATGGATGGATATAAAAGCATGCGCAAAATGATGAAAAATGGCATTAACAATGGCAGCCTTGGCCTTGTTAGAAGACATTGCAAATGGTCATATCAGACGCGAGAGGGTGTTTAGAGATCGGGAAGATCTGTTAGCAAATGATGACAACTGGCTCATGAGTCGTTTTAGGTTGCCGAGGCCAGTGTTACTGGAGCTGTGCGCGGAGCTGCGGCCAGCCCTAGAACGACACACAGCCAGGAGCCAGGGGCTGTCCGTTTCCACACAGGTGCTGACCACTCTGGGGTTTCTGGCAACGGGAGCCTTCCAGCGGGAACCGGCCGACCGGTCAGGAGTGTGCCAGTCCACTCTGAGCCGAGCCATGCCCGCTGTGTGGGACGGGATCATAAGAATGTCATCCAGGTACATCAAATTCCCATACAATGCTGTTGAACAGGCCAACATTAAAGCGCAATTTGCAGCAAGAGCCGGTTTTCCTAATGTAATCGGCGCTATTGACTGCACACATGTTGCTATAAAAGCGCCGTCACAGGATGAATTTGTTTTTGTGAACAGGAAACATTTTCATTCAATAAACGTTCAAATTATATGCGATGCGCAAATGCAGCTCACTAACATCGTGGCAAGGTGGCCTGGTTCAACGCATGACTCGTTCATTCTTACCAATAGCATGGTTGGTAACAGGTTGGAGGCTGGCACGGTGCGGGATGGGTGGCTTCTCGGTGAGTAAATATTTTATCCTTTTAATCGCGCCCCGAACTTAAACCAGCACAATGCCCGTTTGGGCACGTCCATTCATATGTGTATTTGTTTTTTCCCTGGTGAAAAAGTGGCAGCGCTATCTTGTCTCGTTTTCAGTATTTGTCAAACGCGTAAAGAACGCGTAAAGTTGAATGTCACTGCAGTAGCCACGGCGCACCTCTGCAGTCAATATAAGTGTGATCAGTCTTGTCAATCCTTGTAATGAAGTTGTTTTGTCGTAGTATGATTTATATTATCTAAATATCTCTTTAGAAAAGTGACTTAATCAAGTGGTGCATGAACAAAGGAAATTAAATCTTTCACATGTTGTATTCTTCCTTCATTTGACTCCAGGGGACAGTGGTTACCCCCTGAGAACGTGGCTGTTGACCCCTCTCACTAACCCCGGCACCGACCAAGAGGGGAGGTACAACGACCGCCAATCCCGAACTCGGGCAGTGGTTGAGAGGGCAATTGGCCTACTGAAGGGGCGCTGGCGCTGTTTAGACAGGTCGGGCGGGGTGCTGCTGTACAAACCTGAAAAGGTGTGCCGCATCGTGCTGGCATGTGGTGTCCTGCACAACTTGGCACAACGCCATGCCATTCCACTGCCAGACCACATCCCCCCACCAGAAGAACCGGATGCCGGACCCGTTAACCTCGACCCACCCCGCGAAGCGATACGGGCCCGTCAGCGTCTGATTTCAACGATGTAAAGAGGCAAGGACACGATTTACTTTTTAAGTGCATTTATTGCTTGACATATATCCCCAAGTGCATTTACAATTTGGTCAAGACGATCACTAACGCCTCGGATGGCGCGCACCATTTCCTCCTGTGATTCCAGCACAGCTTGCGAGAGGACACGGCCAGTCGGGCGGACGTCAGCTGGCGTGGAGTCGCCGGGGCGCGTGGTGCTGGAGGTGCCGGTAGAGTCGCCGGGGCGCGTGGTGCTGGAGGTGCCGGTAGAGTCGCCGGGGCGCGTGGTGCTGGAGGAGCCGGTGGAGACGCCGGGGCGCGTGGTGCTGGAGGAGCCGGTGGAGACGCCAGGGCGCACTGCGCAGAGGGAGGAGCCCTCCCCTGGTTCATCGTCTATTGATTTAGAAATAATAATAAAAAATGAAGGAATCAAACATGAGTCAATGTGTTTATATCCTGACAACTTAACGCACGAGTGAGCAGCCTATTGTACGACCAGTATGACATTTCTGAGTTTTACACATTTACCTTGAGGATGATCTGTGTCGCCTTCATGGGCCCCCACAACTCCGCGTAGAGCCTTTTCCCCCACAACAGCCGCCACTCTCTGGTCAAAGGGGGTCAGTTCCTCGCCTCCTGCCCCCCCGCCCGTTGCGGTGATACTTCGGCGGTGGGCCGAAATCCTCCGCTTCACGTCGGACCATTTTTTTATTTATTTCAGTGGTTGTGCGCTGCTCCGACCCCACAGCGTTCACTGCCTCACACACACACTCCCCAGAAATGTCTTTTTCTTTGTGTTTATCCCTGAAAAGAGGCTACCAAATAAAACCGCTCTTCGGTCTCCACTTCATTTAATAAAATTTCGAGCTTAGACTCGTTGAAGTTGCGCTTCTTACCTTTACTCATCGTTTAAATCTGATAGTGCAGAGAGGGAATCCCCGGTGCAGGCCCTATTTACATTGATTTGCATATTTAAATGGGGGCGTGGACAGGGAGGAGTTCAGCACTTCTGCATGTGCGCTCAATTCCACGTTGATTGGGATGTACAAAGGAAAAGTGCTTGGATCCATGCGTACGCACACATTGATACATCTGAATTTTTTTGTGCTTACGCCAGTTTCTGGATTCTAGCGTACGCCATGTTTTAGTAAGAAAGCCACGCAATTCTTAGTACATGAGGCCCCTGGTCTGGACCAGGTTCTTCTCAGAAAACCTTGAGTTTCTCTCTGTCTCCGCCCTCTTTCAGCCACACACGGTGTTTGATTTCCTCATTCATTCAGTCAGCAGGCGAGTTTTGGCATAATATAGTTCCGTCTGTTTTTTAAGAAAATCACTGCAAAAATCAGACATTAGAAGTTATATTAGGTGGCGAATATTTCACTACCATGGCATCTCCTTTTGATAACGACCCCGTGGATGAAACTGACGCATTACCGCAAAGAGAATTAAATATTCGTCGGGAGATGATTATCAGACCGCGCATTGACGTCCTTAATATACTGCAGCCATGATTACAAAATGAATGAAATTGATCTTTTGAGCAAGTTGAATGTATTTGACTCAACGTTTCCTAAATATAATCCCAGCTTTTCTTGCAATTCATAGGTTCAAAAGTGTGTGCTTTTAATTGGGTTACCGGTATATAAAATACTCCTATAGGTGGAAACAACAGCCTTCTGATCCAGAATATAATCTATAATGCGAGGGGGTGCATTTCACGGCAGGGAAACACCGTTTCATGCCACAGTCCATCTCATCCCTCCTTACGTTTCCAACATTAACAACCAGTCATGCTCTCATATTACAGCAGATGTGTGTTGCGCTGCGTTTTTTTGCAAATGGGAGTTTTTTTTGCAACATATAAAACAGCCACTTACGGTAATATTTACTTTACCATGTAAAACATGCTCAAAATGAGGCGTCACCATGAGATTGTGCCGATGTTTTACCTGTTTGAAAAATGTTTTTATGTTTCATCTTAAGCTGCTGCCAAGTGCGCTTCTCCCCTGTAGGAATGCACTTAAATGAAATAAACTAATAGGCTCCCACTCAAGCGGTTTCCCCTGTGATATTACTGTGATTGCAACAGGACTACATTTAAACTTATGCACTGACCCAAGCCGCAATGTTCTCCTGCACCGTTTCCTTCTCTTTTGCTGCAGCAGCGGTGTAAACCTGCTCAAACTCACCGTATGAGCGCATTAATATTTCCAATTCCAGTTGTAGCGTAGCCCTTCGCTTCCCCGTTGCCATGGTGACTCGTCGAATCAGGGCTCCATTGATGCTGTCTTTTTTTACTTGTGGTGCACGCGCTTAACTCCAGGTCAAACTACTCTGAGTTGATCAACCTTACGCAAATCTGCTGTTCTGGAACTGAAAACTCAGAGTTTCCTATCTCAGAGTAGATCAACTCAGAGTTCAGGGTTAAACTCAGAGTTTTTTGAACCTGCTTTGTGAAACGGACCCCAGGTCACATCATAAGTGACCCACCCCACCCTACTACAAATTCTTGTGTACCTAAACTGGTTTAATAACAGCTTTTTTCTGCGATAATAAGGATTGTAATTCAATATATTTTATTTCCACCAACTGACCCTCTAAATGGTATTCAGCGAACATTAACGTTATTATTTATACCTGTACTTTTTTTCCTCCATGAAAAAGGTGTGTGGGGTCCCATCAGAGATTTTCTGTAGGAGTTAGACTTAGATTGCAGCTATGGGTGAAATAGCACTTTTACCTTATAGTTTGTGTGGAAGATAGAGAAATGAGCTGCTCGGTCATATGGCTTTTGAAATGGCTAAACTGAAGTTTGTGCACAGTGGGGTCATGGTACATAAACCCCTGGAATGAGACTAGTCCTGGCTGGTTGAGCAGATAATAACTTGCATCACAGAGCCTCACAGAAAAGAGAGGAAGATAGAGATCTCGTGATCTCTCACACATCACCTCGTTATGATTCTAAAGAACAGAGGAATGCTCATTTCCTTATTTTAGGCACACACACACATACTCATTAACTAACAATTTCGTGTGTTGCAAACACAGACACATCTGTCTCTCTAGATAGCCATATAGGGACATGCACTAATTTCCTTGACTCAGCTTTTAGTGTTATAATGTGTTACCAGGCAGATTAATGCCCATTGCCGCCTTTTTTACCTTTAAGGCGTTACCATCGACAGAAGGGTATATAAAGCCGCTACCCCTAGACAACAATAGACTCGTCTGATGGACCTGGTTTGAGTTGTATCAGAACTTGTCTCCGCTTTGCAAAGTGCTCCAATAAAGATATTGGTGTGATCTCAAGCCATCGTCTCAAGATCTCTCCTTCTATCCTCCGATCAACGGACCCGGGGAGCTAACTGCAGGTTGATCTCAACATTTGCCTGGGATAGCAGAAGACTATCAATAATTAAGCAAAACCACAGAGTCCAAACTTGATGTTGAGCAAGGAATGCCACAAGTTAAAGTTAATGTGGGCGTGTGTTTATGCGTGTGGGGAGATAAGGTTTTCTGGCTTTGGGGCAGTAGCTTTATCTTGTAAAATATGTTAACATAAAGTATTTCGTTTTTGACAATAATCACGTCTGCACCTTCCCTCTATCCCTCCTTTTCCTCCCCATTCTCCTCCCATCTTCCAGACTCTGCACCTCAGTCAAGGTTATCTCTTTCATCGATTCTTATCATCAGCTTTTCAATTGATCTATTACCCCTGCACCCCACCTACTTAATGCTAGCTTGATTAATTATTGTCCCCCACAGGGCTGAAAGTGGGGAGGCTGCCAGAGAGAATTCTCAAGATTAAGATGAATTTTCATTGTCTTTGTTCCCTGGAGTGTCAGAGCACACGAACATGTGTTCGAACACGCTGAATTTAGAGAAGCTAAAGTGGGTTGGGTCCCCCTCTACTGACACCAGATGTGCACTCAGGGCTGTATACCCTATATACTGCATGGTACTGACTACAGCGATTACCTGTTTGTTTTTTCCTCTTACTTTAATCCTCAGTAGCATTCAGTATTAAAAGTATCAGATAATTTGTAAAATGGAAATCAAATTCCCAAATTCAATTTACATTTTCATGACCAGCTTCATTGGCACTTTGATATGTTTTATTCCCTGATAGCATGGAGCAAACAGGGAGCAAGGTGGAGAAACAAGGAGCTTCTTAACTGCATTGCGCATAATGGTTGTATCTCACTGTTATTTTTAGGTGTACTCTCTCACTGTGAGAATTGAGATACCTTGTTTTTAGCCTCTTCTTTCAGAGCCCTCCATCTTGTCATGTTCACAGTCACTATGTGTTGACTTTTTTTTTTTTTTTGCTGTTGTGTAAACTTTATTAAAAACATTCCCTATCTGTTACCCTCTTAAATCAATACACACACACGTGTTCCTATTACACTACTGCCCTTACAACAAGCCTGACTCAGGAGTTGGAAGTTACCGGTTTCCGATTTCAAGTTAATGCAGCATAAGCGGGGGTGACGGCCGGCAGACCAATTGCTGTCAGCAGCGTCATTAACAATGCGGCCTATTTACATCTAGCGGGCGAATGTCGCCACAGACACACAGATTGGAATATTTGGCAAAAAGGCGAGTAGAAGTGCTTAAATTATTGGGTCGTATCAATCAACTTTTTTTTTAACTCAGCCTTTGATAAAAAAGTACCTGAGATAGAGAGGTAGATGATAAGTACAACTTTTAACCCTCTCATTAATTTTGCTTTAAGAATAAATGGATACAGCAAAAAATGTAATCAGAGGGTTTGTCATTTGAGGCTTCTATCATTCTTGGCATGCCTATTTGTTCTGGCAGGAAAATGCCTTGTGGATATGAGCAGATCAACATATTACCAGGCCATTTTTGGTGCTGAATATCTATTTGGCTGCCAACAGCTTGCCAAAGATACTGCTTTGCCTTGAGCAACAGTTACTGTATATTTGCAGTAGCAGGTAATTCAAACATAATGAACATGTCATTTCTGGAGTTGGATTATGGATTCAGAAATTCTCTGGTATTTTGTGTTTGTTTAGATCCTGTTGTTAAAAAACCCATTGTGTTTGTCCCTGCTGGTTTAACAATATTTTAATGCAATAGATCAAAATTAGAGAACAAATTATAAATACCTGATTTATTCTGAATTATTATTATTGTTTTGCTCTGGTTTGGTGTGGTCATAAGCAAATAAGACCATCAGCATGAAGACCAAAATAGCCTTTGTGTATAGTTTCACAGAGAGTACGTTAGTCAGTTAGCCAGTTTGTATGAGAAGAGAAGAAGAAAAACAGTTTCCCATCTATTAACAATGCTGAGTTCATCCATATTACTTATTATTGAATTTAGATATCTGCTGGGCTGTCTGGAGGGTAATACTGTAAACTCAAGCCTTCAGTGCATCTTTAAAACAGGGAGAGAGAGATGAGCCAATATTCCTTTAAATTGCAATTTAATATGATGTGATTTTAATTGAAATAAGTACACAGAGGATACATTTTGACTTGTTCTCCAGAGATCGTTTTGGTAAATTATATTAAACCAGGATGCTATTAGGGATACATTCCTTTATAAAACATTATAATTTTTTAGCTTTAATCCACCATATCCATGTGAATTATATATGTACTGTCAGTCTTATTATTCCAAAGAAAGTGAAGTGACATTTAGAGATAAATTAACTGAGGAATTACAAGTATAAATTAATGTAATATATATTCTTTCCAGGATTGTAAAACTTTTTAAAATTTTCACATTTTTCTGTACATAATCTAACACAACTAAGTCCTTTAGATCATCATAGCCAATAAAGTGCCCTTTTATGAAACCTGTTTGATCATATTTTATTATATCACCAATAATTCTCTTCATTCTCAATGAAATACATTTAAAGTGAGAGAGAGAAAATACGGGTATTGCAACCGAGCAGTGTCGGGGTTTCCAGTGTTTTATGTTTTCAGGATCTTTGTAATGCCGCTCTGGGTCATTTTTTAAGAGCAATGTAATGATGCCCCATTCATTTTTAATAATGCTGTTGGTTTATTATTATAATATTACTCAGGAATGTTGCACCATTAGCCAGAACTGTCAATGCAATCTGAAAAGGTTCAGTGGAAAACCAATCCTCTGTGCACAAACGTTTTTATTACCTGTTAATGTCAAGGGGGGGTGAATTAAACAAAATTAAAAAGGCCGACAACGCCACCTAGGTTGAAAGAGGCCTTAGACCTCTAAAAATTCTCAAGATAAAAACTAGTAAAAAGGTTCCTTAAATTTCGGGGAGAACAGTTAAAAGTAGTGCTGTCTTTTTATAGTAGTAAACAACAACAGGATATCTAAGAACGTTTATTTTAAGGAACTAAAAATACTCATTGTTTTAGCCTCATTTTAAGCAGGAACATAAGGACAAAGCCTACTAAAATTCAGCTAAAATAATAGAACATAAAACAGTCCAGCACAACGGGATTGGAGGGGTTAATGTGGCTGTCCTCAGTCTCTGCTGGCGTCCACCTTCTCAGACTGGCTCCTTTTCCTGTTCTGTGAGACTGTGGGGGACACTTATGGCCAGAGAAGTTTTGCCTTCTCCCCATTGTTGCTGCTAGCAATTTGTGTTTTTGTAGCTATCAGTTTGTGATTTTGTTCCAGTTGGGGTAATCTCGGGCCTCCTCCAGTCCAGACTGGTGCCGATGCCACTGTCTGCTCCGGTTGGTCCGCTCCTGTCTGCTTGTTGTGTTGTTCGTCCCCCATCGTGCACTCTGTCTGCCTGTCTGTCCCTCCTTGGGTGCTCCGTCTGCCTGTCTGTCCCTCCTTCTGTGCTCCGTCTGCCTGTCTGTCCCTCCTTGTGTGCTCCGTCTGCCTGTCCGTCCGTCTGTCCGTCCCTCCTCCTGTGCTCTGTCTGCCTGTCCTTCCCTCCTCGTGTGCTCTGTCTGCCTGTCCTTCCCTCCTCGTGTGCTCTGTCTGCCTGTCCGTCCCTCCTCGTGTGTTCTGTCTGCCTGTCTGTTCGTGCACTCAACTTTGGGCCTCCTGCACTTTTATCTATCAATCAAGCAAAACTCTCTGATCCCCAGGTGCAAGTCTTTAGTGTTATTTGAGGTCCAAGGATGGAAGTAAAAGCAACGTTTCAAAACACACACACAACATTATTCCAAAATAAAAGCATGCTATAAAATAAGATAAAAACACAGCAAAAAGTAAAAACACAACAATCCAAAATAAAACCATGCTTAAACAATAAAATCCACAAAAATCAAATTCCACCTTGTGACATTTAGATTTGACATAATTATTATTATATTAATAAAGTTTATTTAAATGCTTTAAAAGAAAAACATACATACTGTACAAGGTCAAACATACTCTGGAGAGCTATTAAAGAACCTTGTTTTCTGCTTCGCTGTGTGTGTCAGTCAGATAGTCAGATAGAGAGCTGTTACTTAAAGAATTATCCAAGGCTGACATACAAGCAAGTCAATCGAGAAAGAAGGAGATCATGGAACTACGTCAATCTCCAGTTTACATTATACAGGTAGGGCCAGGAGAGGCAGAATAAGACGCATTGCCAATGTAATAAGCATGTACCTTTAATTAAATTCTTGAATTTGCTAATTTACATCTCAAACTGAAGATCGCTCGTTCTGAGAACCACAAAATTTGTAAAGAAAGAAAGATTAATCACAGACACCGCTTGGATGTTGTTGTTTTATTGGCTAACTAGCAACTAACTATTGGCTACCTGGAAACAGACACTGAGTCATCTTTTAAGTGAAGTGGTTTCTGTTTGAAATATCCTGGCAGAACTTTGGAATTTGAGAAATACTGTAAAAAGTAATCTCTGCTTGGCAAAACGACAAAACTTATTTACACCGGCCAAGATAAAAACAAACTTGAATCAAAAACATGAGGACTAAACTTTAAAACAAGGCTTTACTGTCTTTGGAAAAATATGGGTTTAACAAACAAAACACTGACTTACTCTATAGTAGTCAGGGTGAAATTTAATTAACTTCGGACTATAACTTGGACACAAGAACAAACAGAAAATTAATTTAACTAGTTGAATGTAAAAGATGTAGAGAAGAGAAAAGACACATACGTGAAGTAAACAGGAAGGATAGAAAGAGGATAAGTTGTCACAGTTCCTCTCTGCCTCACACTCTGCACCTGCTTCAATCTGTCAATCAGACACACCCCTCTCATCAAGCCAATTCCACTCACCTGTGCTCTCTGCTCTGGCTGCATTTAAACCCCAACTCCACACTCACTCACTGCCAGATTGTTCTCAATGCTTGCACCAGACTCTCCAGCGTTACTCTGCCTGATTCCCCCGGTTTCGACCCAGCCTGCCTCTGACTATCCTGCCTGACCGATCTCCTGGAAACCACCTCAGCCTTCCGTCCCTGACCACGATCCTCGCCTGTCCCCTTCTGGATTCTGCCTGTCGGCTCCTGTGGCTAACTGGCGGTTACCTGGTTCAGCTCTTCAGAGTGAGTGTAACTCAAGTCTCCTCTGTGGCTACCTGCAGCGGCGTGACTCTGATTATTCCCTGCATCAAGCCAATAAAGTTTGTTACCAACGATACCTGCCTGTATTTGTGCTGCTATTGGGTCCCAACCAAACCCGTTACAGTACAATCTGGCCATGAGTGTGGACCCAGCGCACAACCCGGATCCACTGGCTCGCCTAGACCGGGTGGAGACCCAGCTCCAGCACCAAGAGGTGATGTTAGCCTCCACCACGGCTAACATTCAGGTAGCAGCAGCTAACCAAGAGCAAGCGCTAGCCACGCTATCCGCCCAGGTTCAACAACTCACCATTACACTCGCCCGGTCCATCCCTCTGCCAGCTCCCGCAAGTCATCCTCCTCCACCAGCTCCGGTATATCCTGGTCCCGTCCTTGAGCCTCGAGTGGGAGTCCCAGAACGCTACGCCGGGGATCCAGAGGGTAGCAATCCATTTATCACAAACTGTTCAATCCTCTTTGCTCTGCAACCTCACACCTTCGCCTCCGAGGAAGCAAGGGTGGCGTTCATGATAAATAACCTGACTGGTCGTGCTCGGCTGTGGGGAACAGCCGAGTGGGAACGCCACACACCTGCTTGCCTATCCTTCAACGCCTTCTCCACCGAGCTCCGCAAGGTGTTTGGTGTAGCATCCAGAGGTCCCGATGCTTCTGGGGGTCTTCTGGGTCTCAGACAGGGAGGCTGCTCGGTGACTGACTACGCCATTGACTTCCGCATCCGGGCTCGGCGGAGCGAGTGGAACCAGGCGGCTCAGGTGGACGCTTTCCTGCTTGGACTGGCCGACTACATCAAAGATTAGCTGGTGTCCTACGACCTTCCTGCCTCTCTCGACAATATCATCGAGCTGGCTTCCCGTGTGGACAGACGGATTCAAGCCAGACACCGAGAGAGACGTCAGGGACGAGGGGAGGGGCTTCCGACTCCTCGTTCTCCAGCTCCTGCCAGGTCACTAACTCCGCTCCCCAGCACACTGAGGAGGGATTCTGAACCCCTGTCCAGTAAAAGGTCAGGCTCACCAGTGAGGAAGGAGGTCTTGGTGAGTCACACCTCTAAACCCTCCTTCGCTTCACGTCCCCTGTGCCAGGTTCAACTACTGCTACCCCAAGGCTCTCAGACTCTTGCCACACTCATAGACTCTGGTTCAGACGCTAACATAATCGATAACAACCTAGCACTTCAGCTAGGCGTTGGTCGAATTCGCCTGCCAGTTCCTGCTCCCGCCAATGCTCTGGACGGTCACCTCCTGGGAACTGTCACCCACCAGACAGTACCCATCCACATGCTCCTGTCTGGAAACCACCATGAGACTATCCAGTTCCATATCCTGCCCTCTCCTCGTCATCCACTCCTCCTGGGATTTCCTTGGCTCCGGCGTCATAATCCACACATTGACTGGACCACGGGGGCAATCCTAGGTTGGAGCTCTACGTGTCATCAAGTCTGCCTTAAACAAGCCACCGCTCCTCAGTCATCTACCTGCTCCAGCCCTGCTCCAGATATGTCGGGGGTCCCCGCTGAATACCTAGACTTCCGAGAGGTCTTCAGCAAAGCAAAGGCAACCTCTCTTCCCCCGCATAGACCCTACGACTGCGGCATCGACCTCCAGCCTGGTTCTGTTCCACCCAGGGGTTGCCTGTACTCTATATCTGCCTCTGAGAGAGAAGCCATGGACAATTACATCAATGACTCCTTGGCCGCAGGCATCATCAGACCCTCATCATCTCCAGCAGGGGCGGGTTTCTTCTTTGTGGCCAAGAAGGACAAGATGCTCCGCCCCTGTATTGATTATCGAGGACTAAATGACATTACGGTGAAGAACCGTTAACCCCTGCCCCTCATCGCCTCAGCATTCGAGCTCCTGGAGGGAGCCACCATCTTCACTAAGCTCGACCTACGCAATGCCTACCACCTGGTCCGGGTCCGAGAGGGAGACGAATGGAAGACGGCATTCAACACCCCTACCGGCCACTACGAGTACCTGGTGATGCCTTTTGGCCTCACAAATGCTCCTGCTGTCTTCCAGGCCCTGGTGAATGACGTACTCAGGGACATGCTCAATAAGTTTGTCTTCGTCTACCTCGACGAAATCCTGATCTTCTCCCGTTCCATAGACTAACACATCCACCATGTCCAGAGGGTTCTCAAACGCCTTCTGGAGAATTCTCTCTTTGTAAAGGCTGAAAAGTGTGAATTCCACGCTACGTCCGTCTCCTTCCTGGGGTACGTCATAGGGAAGGGGACCATCCAGATGGACTCTGCCAAGGTCTCTGCTGTCACCTCCTGGCCCACTCCAGACACCCGTAAGCAGCTTCAACGATTTCTGGACTTTGCCAACTTTTACCGGAGGTTCATCAGAGGGTACAGCACGGTGGCAGCCCCTCTCACAGCCCTCACCTCCTCCAAGGTGCCCTTCCAGTGGTCTTCGGCCGCCAATGAGGCTTTCCGGTCCCTGAAGACACGTTTTACAACAGCCCCCATCCTCGTAATGCCTGACACCGAACGACAATTCGTGGTTGAGGTGGACGCCTCCGACGTGGGAGTAGGGGCTGTCCTGTCTCAGAGGGCCGCCATCGACCAGAAGCTTCACCCCTGTGCCTTCTTCTCCAGGCGGTTGACCCCGGCCGAAAGAAACTATGATATTGGTAACAGGGAGCTACTAGCAGTGAAGTTGGCTCTGGAGGAGCGGCGTAACTGGTGTGGACGGACCACAAGAACCTGGAGTATATCCAGTCAGCCAAGAGACTGAACTCCCGCCAGGCCCGGTGGTCTCTCTTCCTCACCAGATTCAACTTCTCCCTCTCATATCGGCCGGGGTCCCGCAATGTCAAACCTGATGCCTTGTCTCGGCAGTTTCAGGAGGAGGAGAAGGAGGCTCGAGAGCCTGAAACCATTCTCCCAGCTTCACGCCTCATCGCCACACTTACCTGGGAGGTGGAAGAGAGGGTCAGAGCTGCCATCCAGGACCAGCCTGGACCCAGTTCCTGTCCACCAGAACATCTGTATGTTCCACCTGACCTCCGGTCCGAGGTCCTCCAGTGGGCTCACAGCTCCAACCTCAGCTGTCACCCTGGGATCCAGCGGACGAAGGAAGTGGTGCAGCGTCGCTTCTGGTGGTCCACTCTGGCTGAAGATACACAGAGCTTCGTCAATGCCTGCCCCACCTGCAACCAACATAAACCCACACTCCAAGCTCCTGCTGGTCTTCTGCACCCACTACCGATACCTCATCGTCCATGGTCACACATCTCCGTGGACTTCGTCACCGGTCTACCACCGTCCAACGGCAACACCACCATTTTGACGGTGGTGGACCGGTTCAGCAAGATGGCCCACTTTGTGCCCCTGCCCAAACTCCCTTCTGCCAAAGGGACTGCAAGACTGTTGCTTAAACATGTTGTCCGCCTCCATGGCATCCCAGTAGACGTGGTTTCTGATCGGGGCCCCCAGTTCGCCTCTGTTTTCTGGAGAGAATTCTGCTCACTCTTGGGGGCCACTGCCAGTCTCATCAGGATACCATCCCCAGTCTAACGGTCAGACGGAACGCAAAAATCAGGAGATGGAGACGGCACTCCGCTGCATGTCATCCCAATCCCCCTCATCTTGGTCCGAACAGCTCCTGTAGGTGGAATACTCGCACAACACCCTGACCAGTTCCGCCACAGGCCTCTCTCCCTTCCAGTGCGTCTATGGCTACCAACCACCTCTGTTCCCGACCCTGGAGAGAGAGACTTCTTGTCCGTCCGTCCAGGCCTTCATCCACCGCTGCCGCAGGACCTGGATCCGAGCTCGAGCTGCCCTCCTCAAAGCCGCTGGACGCTATGCCTCTGCCTCTAACCGCCACCGCTCCCAGGCTCCAGAATATCAGCTTGGTCAAAGGGTTTGGCTCTCCACCCGTGACCTTCCCCTGAGGGTGGAGTCAAAGAAGCTGGCTCCTCGCTTCATTGGTCCCTTCGAGGTGATCAAGATCATCAATCCCGCAGCGGTGAGACTCAAACTCCCCAGATCTATGCGTGTTTATCCCACCTTCCACGTCTCCAGAATCAAACCGGTCCGAGAGAGTGCCCTGGTCCCCGCCATCCCACCTCCTCCACCTCCTCGTTTCATTGACGGAGGCCTCACCTACACAGTCCGTCGTCTCCTGCAGTCCCGCCGACGTGGGAGGGGCCTCCAATACCTGGTGGATTGGGAGGGATACGCCCCGAGGAGAGATCCTGGGTTCCTGCCAGACACATATTGGATCGCCACCTTGTCAGGGACTTTCATCAGCGTCACCCCGATCAACCCGCCAGAACCAGTTACATCCCCAGACCACGGACTCCACCTTCCCGGCCACTCCATCAATCTGAACAATTGGATGATGAGTCCGATAACCCACCCTCGGATGCAGATGACGCATTCCCTACAGTCAGGGATGAGGGGATGGAGGTGGACGTCTCTGACGAATATTAGAGCTTGGGCTTGAGCTTGAGTGAGAAACGTTGGGTTTTCTCTGGTTAATTTCACTTTTTTTACATTTCTGTTATTCAGAAATGAAATCTTACTCTCCTTGTCCAGGGAAGACTAGAAAATCTGCATTGTTTATGACCTGATGGTCATCCACATATACCGCTCTTCACATTGGCACAACACACAAACCGAAAATATGTAACGCTTTAAAGCTGGTTCCTGTTACTCCTGTTATTTACTTCTTCTAAAGCAATCCGTCAGTGCTCTATTTCACTATTGAGCCTGTTACACGTACAACAACATAATGTTCACTTCACCTGTCTCTCCTCTGCTCTGCTCTCTGTGTGCAATGGGATCGCAATACGAAGCACCGCAGCTTCCGAACAGCAGCTGTTATAATGGACACGCTCTGCTGCCCTGTAGCAGGCATGCAGTGGCAGACGTCTATGCCATGGTCCTAGCCTGTGTATTCTGCAACTCTGTAAAATGCGAGAGTAAAGGATATTAAAGGGGACCTATTAAGATTTTAGTTTTTTACTGACCTATAAATGTTATGTTTTATAGTCATGTTAAATAATACCAAAGCATCAAATAATGAAGTACTTGTATTTAGACGTGAGCCCTGCTGACCGTCTGGTTTGGCTGTGCTCAGCTCTGAACGCTAAGGTGTTGGTCTCTATTAGAGAATTCTCTGAATTTCTGGAATTTGTCTACGTAGAAGAATCCTGACTCCCCTATTGTTCACGCTGCTACACACAGGCTCTAACTGTGAGCTGTAAGATCGACCACTTGCTTTTTTGGTGTTTATTTTGGAAGTTAACCTGTTAAAGCTAACATTAGCATGTTGCACAGTTAACGTGGCTAGCTTCCATATAGATGGTGTTTCAGCTGCTGAGGTAACTGATTCCGTATATGGTAAGAAGAAGGAGATCGAAGCATGTGAAAATATTGTAGTTGACCCGAAAAATACAAATAATAGAGCATCTTTAATGATGGTGTGAAATTTCAATCACAGTGCTCATCAGCACCACCAGAATGAATATGACAAACACTGACAGAAATGTACTTAAGTGTTTTAGAATAGTTAAAAAAAAGATGGCATTGATTACAACAACCAATCGCAGCAGCCATAAAAATGTTAGTGTGGATCAGGTCTATTCATTTGGCAGCCTGTGGCCCACATCCGTTGTTTTCAGTTGAAGTCTCAGGGCTCTTCAGATGGTTTGTTAAACTGAACCATCTGATGAGTCGGGTGAATATAGTGTAAGACAGAGCCACTTATGTTAGCCTAAAACTCTGATATAGTTTCCTGAAAAGAAAACATTACATAGATGGTGTAATTTGGAACAGAGCTTTTTTCTTTTTTTGTGACCTGTTACCCCACAAAGTGTGATATGCTGCTAATCCTTGGAATGTACATTAAGGTAGTTAAGGGTATTAATGTAGGAATTAATGCTACGATATTTAGCTGGGCATACTAACAATTGCAGCTTACATTAGAGAAGCATACACATACTGTTTGATACAGTATCACATAATTAATGCATACTTCTTCGATAAATTTAAAGCTTGACAGGCCTGCTGCGCCTGGATACGGTTGCTATGTTATGGGTAGACAATCCTGGTTCAAGGGAGGGTTTTTATCAGTCAGTCATAGCAAGAGATGCTCTGGTTAATTTGACATAAATAATGATTGTTCTATAATCCACTTAATGAGGTTCTGAGACAAAGATTGCAGCAAATAGCCTGAGACAGTCAACATGATAAAACGCTTAAACTGCACCACATAGAGATCAAAACAACTGAAAGTTCCAATAATAACCCTATCAGGCAGATCATTATCATTTATCTGGTATGGATTCCAATGCTGCTTGTGATGTCAAGCGGTCTGTCATTTGAAAGAAGTGTTCATATCTTTGCAGCTGCCTGTGTGGCCGAGCTTCACTTTATCCAGTGTCCTCTGACAGTGTTCTCTCATGGCAGCACTACTTACTTTTAAGGAGTTCACTATCCAAGGGCATCGCCTGTGAAGGAGCTAGCACATGAGCAAAATAGTCAGACAGTCAAAGTAACCAATCTGCAAAAATAGCATGAGAAAGTGAGAGACAACTTATTTTATTATTTTATTATTTATTATATCGTTATTTTTTTTTTCCACTTGCCTTTCCTCACTAGCACTCTTGCACTCTTCTTGTCATATGTGGTTTCAGAGCGCAAACCTAGCTCTGCGCCTCCAAGGAAGCTTCAGGCAAGTGTCACTTTAAGTTACATGCGGCACGTAAAAACCAGGCACAGATCTAACCGTAATAGATCTGTGCAAAATCAGGTCAAATGTCGCTGACTCTATCCCACCCTTCTGGTGATTGTTACATTTGGAGAGCAGAAGCTGGCGATTTGAAAGGAAGAAAATATGGCATAATCAGTGCTCTAACAACTAGCCCACTACCCCCACTGTTTCTTCGCAATCTGCCAGAAACTGAATAATGCAGACATAGGACGGAGAGGGAGCCACAGGGAAAGAAAATAACTCATGTTGGAAGTACAAAATGCCTAAAGTTATGCTGTATAAATGACCCATGTCTATTGCTTATATTTACAGAGGAATGATAGCTGAATACAATACAACATTCAGCATCATGACAAAAGATAGCTACCTAAGAGGGCTTAACAATTTTTCCTTGACACTTTATTAACGGATATATTTGAGCACATAACTATGTTTCAGCCTTTAAATAATTTAAAAGATTTTTGTCTTAAGTGTAAAAAATAAAAAGGCATTGGAGAGAGCTAAGGGGAAAGAATAAAAAAACAAGCAAAAGCAAACGTGCTTCTTAAAGATATGACCCTGTGCTTTATCACTTTGCAGTGTAACTGTGAAATAGGATGACTTCAAGAACAGCATGTTTTCAAGGCATTTTTTCTGGTGCCTGAGTTCTTCAGCTACATCTAGTGGCAAAGTTCCTGCCCATGCATTGAGTGAGGCCATGTAATCTGTAACTTGGCTGCAGGAAAAAGAGCACTGCAATGTGACACTTTTTGTATTAACATGCAAGAGAAGAGTAGAACAAATATAAATAAAAATGTTTCTTTGTTCTTGTTTTGTACTGTAGATAAAATAAAATCAGAGGGTTTGTGGGCTGTAGAATGACTGTAGAATGAATGATGAGAGAGGAGATTAGAAAAGGGGGATTGTGTATTTTTTTTCTTTCTGCAAAAGGTAGGGTCATAACTACTTACAGCAAAATGCGTAAAGACAAATATTATGTTTGCCATTATTTTGGCAGCTTAAGATCTCCCTGCAACTTGGTGGCTATTTGGATTTTTTATCCAATTAACATGTGCATGTTGCAATTATACCAGGATTCATTTTTCAAGCTTTCAGTCGATTGCAACAACTCATATTCTATTTCATACTCGTATATCATTCATAATTCTCTGCAATTTTTGTGGGAAGAGTGTTGAATGTTTTTATTAGTCAAAGGGTACAAATAGTATATTGATAAAGACTGGCTTTTAATTTCATGTTCAGCCCCCATCTCTGCACAAATTGTTTTCTAATGGTTTCTTATTAGTTAAAAGCCTTAGAATACTTTACATAATCATGATATAATAGACTGGCAGTCTTTTTCTTCTTCTTCTTTAGTCTGTAGATTGTGGACCCTTGGTGAGTGTGTAAGAAAAATGAATGTCATAAATGAGTGAGGTGCATGTACATGTATTTATATTTAGTGCAACAAACACACAATTAGCAAAAAGTAATTGTTTATTATATAAAGATTAAAAAACATGAAAAACATTCACACTATACACACCTTTAGTAAAAGATTACCATATACTGCACAGTGATCTGATGGTCTAATCATCTAATGGAAATCATGGTAATCTAATTCATTTTGCTCTACAGTGAAGATGAAAGGTACATATGAAAAGCTCCTGTGATTCACAACTGTTGCTGCTCACATTCCTTAAAAACAGTGTAAATCAGTGGCAACATCAGCCATGGTGTCAGAATCTGTCCTGAACAACAGCAAGAGGGGAGACTGAGAGCTCACTGAGTGCATGAAACACCCTATGAAAGATAAAAACATGTCAGTTTGTAATAAGTAGCAGTCATATTACATATCATAAAATAAATCCTTATCATTACCTAAGATATTTTTTTTCTCACCTGAGCACAAGCAATTCTTTTATGTAACCATTACATTTCTTTTTTTAAAAGTATTTTTCAAGTACAGCATTGATCATCTAGAATATGGAGTGGAATATATTTTTGTAGCCTTGTTACAAATCCTGAACATGTATAACATGATGCTTGAAGGTGTCCATAGCTTTTCTTTTAAATGGACACTGGGAGTACAAAGCTGGGTATGATCAAGGTGTAAATTGATAAATAAATTACCATGGCAGCTCTGAGCGATAAAGCATGTGTGAACAGGTAGACCGCGGCAACAGAGGTTAACAGTGGCTCTGGTGCTTACCTTCACATAAAAAGTAATGACAGGTGAGTGTAGATGTTAAAGAGACATCGATCAAATTGTCACATAGGGCAATGCTGATCTCATAATTCTTTTTCTGATACTAACTTGCTTTTATTCATTTTCCCCATCACTTATTGGTTATTTCTGTAATGGAAATCACAACAAATTAACCAATAAAAATGAATTATGGCCTATTGTATCTTAAATGTAAAGTGTGAATATTAAAATCCCAAAATATTTTAAGATCCCAGCTTGGGATCAATGAAGTATTTCTATTCTATTATATTGGCTTAACAGTGTGTATAAGGGGAAGCTCATAACGTGCCAAAAATGGATCCTCTGGAGATTATGACTATTATTATGACTTGAATGGCAGGAAAGACAGAGTCACTAGTGGAGGTGGAGAAGACCATGTACTTTGTATTTTCTAAATTTAAAACTAGTCTGTGTTCAGAAAGTGAAACTTGAACAGCATCGAAGGCAGACTGAAGACAAGTCGGGGCCTGGGCAGGGCCTTAGACGTATAAATTGGTATAAGCAGCAAAAAAGGAACATTAAATATAGATGTTGTTTATATACAGTGTAAATCACAATGGACCAAGTATAAACCCCTGTGGCACCCCATTTCTGATGGTAAGATGGCTTGACTGAGTACCATCTGCAACAACAGTAGGATAGTACAGGAACCAATTAATTGTGGATTCATCTAGTAGTTTGTCTAGGACTTTGTGATCTACAGTATCAAATGCTAGAAGAGGTCGTTGAAGAGGGCAGCAAAAAATAGTTTTCTTTTTAACTAGAAAAGAGACAGTGTTATCAATGACTAAAACTGCAGCTGTTATTGTTCTGTGGGTGAAGAATGTTAAGTGAGTCACTATGCTCTTAACTTGGATATCACTGACCTTGTGCATCCTTAGACCATAGACTGTATAAAAAAAATGGACGTAGCCTCTCCGTCGGGAGGAGACAAGAGTATTTTTTTTATTTTATTTCCTGTGTCTTTAGCAGCGATTATACCAGCAAGTACAGGCCCTCCTGTGTCAGTCTAGTGGAAAACACACCGACTCTGGGTGTGAAGTGCAGGCAGCCAGCATTTATGATCTATTATTTAATGATATACAACACAGTACCATGCCCATAGACTGTAAAACACCGACTGTCACGGCCCTAATCCTCCCGCTGCTCCAGATTAGCATCTAGTGTATGTCAGTAGGCTATATTGCAAGTCATTGTGCAAGTGTGGCTATTTAATTAACATTACAGAACTAACATGTTTTGTTCCTAAACCATCTATTGGTACAGTTGATCGAAGAGCCTGGTACAAAAAAATTCACCCCCTCAGTGTTGTCATGGAGAAATAACCTAAACATACAGACTAGAAGGTTTTTTTGTACCAGGCCTTAAACAGATTTAATTGTGCTGTGAAAACAGCCTGTTTAACATGGGGGTCCATGAGAAATGCTCTATTGTGAAAACTACTCCTACTGGCCATTCGGAGAACTCCAGTTTTTGGCACTTCCGTATTGACTCAGCCAGGAAGTCGCTGTGGTGGGGGCTTGCCGTAGAACAAGTGCTGGGCTCTCCTCTCCTCAGGCTTTTACATTGGACACATTTTAAGACTTTGGGACAGTATTTTGCTTTCCAATCAGCAGCCCCTAAGCTTTGGAATCATCTCCTAATAAGCTTGAGGTCTTTAGACTGTGGACTCTTTCAAAAAGTAGCTTAAAACCCTTCTGTCATAGACTATATAAAGACGTGAGACGATCCAATTCCTCCCACTTTAACCATCTTGTAATTTTAGACCCAGAGCCATGATATCCAATTATCACCTATACACCCACCAGACCAATTGCAAGTCATCATAACTGTCAGTCATGATGTTTTTATAGCAAAATTATCAGAAAAAGGAACACTCGAACGAACATCGCCATGCTAAGAACTTGTCATGGTCCTGGGTTTTAGTTTAATTATTCTCCTCTTGTGTCACATCTTGTTTTACTTTCTGTCATTGTGTTTTTTCACCACACCTATGTTCCATCAGTTAATTTGTTCCTTGTGTATTTTATTCCTGCCCCTCTTTATTCCAGTTCCCTACCCACTCCAGCTGTGCTTTGTCTGGTGATTAGTTGCTTGTATATTTTTACCTGTCTATGCTTTGAGTTCTTTGTCACTTTGTTGCTGCCTTCCCAGTGTTGAAGCTGTATCTTGGCTCCTTGTATTTAGCCTGTCTTTGTTTACCAGTGTTTCTAGTTTGTATTCCTTATTTGGGAAATAAATAATATGTCCTTTTGTTCTCTGTTGCTGTCTCCTTATTTGGGTCCACCTGCCTTATTTAGGACATAACTACCTCAAATAACAGAACTCACCTTTTGAAACAATGTATTTGAACTGTAGTTTGATTGTAAGTTAGTTAAGTGTGCCAACATGGATGGGAAGATAGATTGTGCAGGATTTATGACCTATACTGTAGCCAGACACCATGGGGCTAAAAATATTTTTTGGCTTCATTTTGGGAAGCTGTCATGTCGTCCATATTTATGTATCACAAATAAACATATTATTATTATTATAATTATTATTACTATTATTATTATTATATCAGGCATTAAGGTAGCATTTGGTAACTTATGTCTTATGTCGGTTCACCTTGCACGTTTTACTATTTGATTCTACTTGGTTTTGTTTTTATTTCTCTAGCTGTGAAGTACTTTGTGACGGCCGTCTGTAAAAGGTGATATATAAATAAATATTTGCTTGCTTGCATGACAAACAAAAATGTGCACAAATACAACTTTTGGTTTGATAGAGACCCTTGACAAAAGGTCAGGGGAGTCACCAAAATAGTATAGTAGAATCCAGCCTCTGGGATCACAAAAATCTATAAAAGTTAATGACAATCCGGCAATTCATTTTCAATACCATATCATGGACCAAAGTCTTGGTAAAGGGGCGGTTTTGACAAGTCTGTTGCACTAGACAGAAAGCCAGAGGGTCACCAAAGAGTTGGGATCTGGGGTCAAATAATATCCATACCACATTTCACAGCATTTTGTTGAGATATTTTGTTGTTGGAAAGGTAAATTGTCTGATTGACCAAATGTATTATTTTAGTTTTTTAGATTGATCAATTCAGATCCAAATTGTCAAAAAATATTCTCTGAAATAATGTATTCTATTTTTATTGTGTAGGAATTTTACACACAATACTTTAGTCAAATCAGAAGGACCGCACAGGGTATATATTGCGTAATTCAAATTCTACAGGGGGCTTATTGGAGTCAGCAGAGTCGTTTAAAAATAAACACTTGTGAACCATCAGTTAAAGAGTCCGACCATCAATCAGCCGGGGATGCTACAGGGCCTGCCATAGTTATTTCAGCTGTTAAAGTAATATTCACAGGTATTTATTCATTCTTTATTCACACACACTCGTTATCTGGTCAGTGGATCTAGTCCCCAGTGATCCTCCCCTCACTCAAGCTTCTACTCTACCATTATAGAGCGAAGTGAGACAATGAATCACCAGTTTTAATGACCAAAAGCCGAGTGTCACAGCCCCGCTATTTATGTAGCCCCAGATAAGAGAAGACCAGTGGTGAGTTTATCATCAGGCTTTTCCATGATGTCTGCAACAAGCTTCTACTGACAGTGTTTCACTATCAGTGGCTCCAGACAAGGTGTATCTACCATCACAGAAACCTACTCACACTTTTATCTGTTTGTGTTCTCTATTATCCTTGAAACCTCCCACACAACAATCCCACAAATAAACACAACTTTTAAGTATTTCTTATACTTTGGTTCCCAGAACCTTAGGTCCCAGACCTACAATTTTCTTTGGTTCCCAGAATCTTTAGGTCCCAGACCTACAATTTTTCTTTGGTTCCCAGAACCTTTAGGTCCCAGACCTACGGTGGCTTTCTAGGCTCACCTAGGGGCTATCCCCCTGTGGCGCTTTTAGTCCTTAATGCCTAATGTATATACAAGGGTCTCTACAGCCTCCGGGCTTTCTGCGTTCCCTGAACGTCTTACTGAGCACCGTTTATGCGCCTAGGACCTGTCGGGATTTAAGATCCCAACACTCCTTTACCTTTTACTCTTATACTGATTCCAAATCAGTTTAACAGGCCTTTTTTCAAATCGTCAGTCCACCGGCTAAATTTGGATCGAATTAACCTCTAGGAAACATACTGACTTTCTCCACCAATTTAGATTATAGGCCAAATCAAAGTCTTTACTTCTTAAGAAGAATAGGTGACTGCTTACCTTTCTTAGTGGTGGGCGCCCTTGTGGAGAACTTCAGTCGGCCCCAGTCGGTTCCCAGTGACTCCGCTTGGTCACCGGTCCAACCTCTGCAGCTCCTTTTACCTGAGCCTCCTTGTTAGAATCACGTCGGGGTCACCAAGTTTCTCTGTAGGAATTTTACACACAATACGTTAGTCAAATCAGAAGGACCTCACAGAGTATATATTGCGAAATTCAAATTCTACAGGAGGCTTTCTGGAGTCAGCGGAGTTGTTGGTAGTTTAGTGCGCCAGCAGGCATTTATTAGCAGGAGGGACATCGGATGATACAGACGTCTGGAGAAATGTTCTATTCTCTATCTAGAATAAATCACATTCTTAAATGAGTATACTTATTGCGTCTTATTATCACACTCTCATTAATCATTACTAATACACACGCGAACACATGATTATGATACTTCACACATTGGTTTTTAATTCTTCAATTGAAGCACAGTTTACTAATGTCACTGTTTCCTAAATCAGAAACTTATCTACTGATCTTGTCACCACAACACTTGCTTTCCACATCACCCAATCGGAATGTTATCACATTAAAAGGCTGAAATCATGGGTTATCAGCCTGACAGATACGCTGTAGATTGGGTCTGCACACCCCCAGATTCAGAAGGTGATTATCATATATTTGCATGGTAATGTTCACTGGTAGGTGATGTCACTTTTTAGCAATCTGGGACTCCTGTTGTGAATTCAAACAAAACTAATGTCACTAGGTTAGGTTTAGGCAACAAAACAAGGTTTAGAAAAATACTGTAGTTTTGGGTTAAAAAGTTTTCAATCTTTTAATACTACCTATTGTTCTTGCACATCCTACTATGCATGTTACAGTGTCACAAACAGGTGAGAGTTATGCGGATGCGTGATCCAGCTTACTTATAGAGTGCATGACAAGGACCCGCTGAGCCAACTAGGAGTTAGAGTAGGGCCATCCTGCCTCATATCTATGGTAGTGATAAGTAACCAATAAAACCCTTTCAGTCGTTTGATTATGGGCATATCGACTGCTCCTGCTAACCCCTACAGCAGGGCTATTCAATTGGCGGCCCCCGGGCCGGATACAGCCCACAAGGGAATATTTCCTGGCCCTTTTAGTAGAAGTCTCTGTGAAAAACTACTACTACTGTCTCAGTGCGTCAAATACCATCACGCTGGGAGACTTGTTCCACACGCTCCCTGTTGACGCGTGGCCCCAACACCCCGAACGCTAACAAGGAGCTATTTCTACTGATTTGTAGTGGAGTAGAAGTATAAAGTAGCATGAAAAGAAAATACTCAAGTAACGGACAAGAGCCTCAAACTTGTTTTTTATGCCAATAATGGAGTGAAATCCTCTGGTTAACAGGTATGTTCATTTAATAAGGATTGTCTTTTGACAAGGTTGTTGTTGGGAGTTGTCCTATTCTACTTGTTTTGATCAGCTGTTATGCTGTTGCGCTTTGAGGCCTATCAGCCCTATTTACATTGATAAAATAAAAACAATATATGCACTCCTATTTCACTTTAGGGTTTTACAATATCCATTAATATGATGCTCATATTTTTCCAGCCCCTCATTTTGGATCATTTTCATCAACTGGCCCCAATTCCAAATGAATTGAATAGCCCTGCCTCTCAGTAATAATCCATCCCATAACAGATTCACATACTCCATAGAAAGACAAAAATGGATGAAAACAAATACAACATTATCATGACCCTCTACACGGCAATATTACGAGATGGACAAGCAACAGCACCATGCGAGCAAAGCAACACAACGGGTGATAAAGCTTCACGTTTATACAGGAAGCTGCTTGCTTACCCTTTGACTACCCTTCTCCTTGCTGGCGACGTGCAACTGAACCCGGGACCTGTCTCTGTACAACATCTACGGCCTCCAGCGGGGACGCTTGCTAAACCAGGTAATACGGGCCAACAGGGATATTCATGCGGAAACCCGGCGGTCACAAAACACTTCAACATCGGTCTCTTTCAAACTGTTCAGCACTCCAAAATCATTTGGGACCCACGCGCAAAACCGAAAGGTTTCCTCGGAGGCCATCTGAACATTCGTAGCGTAAAGGCAAAAACTGAACAACTTGAACAACTGTTTACCAACTCAAACTTGGACTTCCTCTGTCTATCTGAAACATGGTTAACTAAATCATCACCTGTAGCCTCATTCACAATGCCTGGCTACAAGGTTTTCAGAAAAACAGAAATAAAGGAAGAGGTGACGGGCTACTTATGTACGTGAGAGATGACATTAGATGTGAACAAATTGATCTAACATGTGTAAATGAAATTTAATGTATTGTCATCACTATTGCCCCGTCTCAGCAAATGTCATTTAGTGTGATTTGTGTGTATAGACCACCGTCATCTGACGTCACATTTTATGAGCATTTCAAGAACCTGCTTAAAAAATTGGACACAAAGAAAGAATGTATAGTTCTTGGCGATTTTAATTTAAATTGGACTGAAAAAGCAACTAGAAAGAAGCTAAAAGCACTTACAAATCAATTTGAACTGACTCAATTAATAGACGGACCCACAAGAATAACAAATGTCTCAAAAACACAAATTGATCTCATCTTTAGTAACAAGCCTGAAATAATTACTAAATCTTATAATCTTCTCACTGGTTTGTCGGATCATAATATGACTCTTATTGCAAGGAAATTAACAAAAAACAGGTTTATTTACCAACAAGAGATAATTAAACACTCTTATGGAATAAGGAAACAAGACATGAATGCATTCAAGGAAGAACTAAGTCAAATTGATTGGAGAGATGTTTTACTCACAGATGATATAGATGCCTCCTGTGAGTCTTTTGTAGATACAATAAACAGAATTAAAGAAAAATACATAAAAACATTTAAAAATGTACGGCGTAAGCGTAACCTCCCCTGGTTTAATGACCACCTGTGGGACTTGGTGAAAAAACGTGATTTTGCTCTCAAAGTAGCACTGAAGTCTAAATCAATTACTGACAGACACATTTTTACAAGTCTTCGTAATAAAGTAGTGAATGAATTAAGGAAAGCAAAGGCAAAATTATTTATGCATATTATTAAATTGATAATAGGAAATAGGAAATTGATATGGAGTAACATAAATAAACTAACAAAGAAAGACAAGCAAAATCAGAGAAAGGGACATGAGCTGAAAATTCTGGGAAATTTAACTAATGATCTCAGTGAAATTGCCTCTGCATTCAATACTTATTTTACTGCATCAGTGCAGAATTTATCTCTCACATTTGGTGCAAGAATTAAAACCATAGCGCCACCAGATTTTAATAAGCCGATTTTTAAGACAACCGAAGTCCCTGAAAATAAAGTTTGTAAAATCCTAAGCACTTTAAAGTCCTCAAAAGCAAAAGACACATTTAAGTGGGATTCAACATTTCTAAAGAACAATATTCACTCCCTCAGCACCCCCATTACACATCTAGTGAAACAGTCAATTTTTCCAGCTGCATGGAAGGTTGCAGTCGTTGTCCCCATTTTTAAGGCAGGTGAACCAACTGATGTAGCCAACTATAGGCCCATCAGTATTTTGCCTGTGGCATCAAAGATTGCAGAAAAAGTGGTAACTGAACAACTAACTGACTTTCTAAATTCTGGACAAGCCCTCCTTCATCCTATGCAATTCGGCTTCAGAAAAAACCATTCGACCGAAATGGTTACCTGCTATTTTCTTGAAAAAATCAAATCAAAACTAGATGATGAGAGTGCTGTAGGAGCTGTTTTTCTGGATCTGAAAAAAGTTTTTGATACAGTAAATCATAATGTTATTCTTTCAAAATTGTCAAATTTTAATTTTTCTGATGATGGAATGAAATGGATAGAATCCTATCTTACTATGAGAAGACAATGCACCAGAGTTGGGAATAAAATATCATCATTTATTAACTGCTCTGTTGGTGTTCCACAGGGCTCAGTCTTAGGCCCTTTATTATTTAGCTTATATGTTAACGATCTACCACTTGCATGTCCTGAAGCTGAAAACTCAAATGTACGCGGATGACACGGTTATCCTGGCACATGGAAGAGACAGATGTGAA
The DNA here is from genome assembly GCF_963691815.1 of Echiichthys vipera. Classification (NCBI taxonomy): domain Eukaryota; kingdom Metazoa; phylum Chordata; class Actinopteri; order Perciformes; family Trachinidae; genus Echiichthys; species Echiichthys vipera. The sequence continues at coordinate 9,870,956 of NC_139826.1, forward strand.
GTAGCAGCCAAATTTACAGCAGCGATGGCCAAAATTGCCACCTGGCTTTCAGAGTCCTGCCTGACACTAAACGTCAGTAAAACTGCATGCATGTACTTTTATATAAGAAAAAATGGAAATCAGCCAGATATTTTTGTAAATGGGGAAAAGATCCAGACTGTGTCACATTATAAATACTTGGGAGTTACTGTTGATTCACAGTTGTCTTTTAAGAAACACATAAAGCAGGTGTGCAACACTGTCAAATTCAACCTAAGAAATTTCAGATACATTCGAAATCAGCTACCCTTAGATGCCGCCAAATTATATATGCACTCGATGATTTTTTCACATATTGCATACTGCATCACAAGTTGGTCACAAACTGGAAAAACAACACTTGCCCCTCTACAAACGCTCTACAAACAAACTCTCAAGGTATTAGACAAAAAGCCATCAAGTCATCATCACTGCAACATCATTCAAAAGCACAAACTCTTGACTTTTGAAAATGTAGTGTGTCTTGCCGATTTTAGTTTAGTGTACAGGGTAATCCAGAATCTGGCCGCTCCTCCGTTAAAGGAGTTCATATCACTGCGCCCAGACAACAAGAGAACAACAAGGACGACTCGCAGAGGTGACTGTGCAGTACAGCACAGACGTATTGAATTTGGCAGATCAGCCTCTTCCGTCAGAGCCAGTAATTATTGGAACTCTGTACCAAATGAGATCAGAGACATTAGTACATTTACTGGTTTTAAATCTAAGATAAAATCATGGCTTAAATCTACTCAATTATGCATCCACCAACCATAAATTCAAACATTAGCTCACTATTTTTTAATCTTTTTAATGCTGTATCTTAACATTGTTTTGTTGTGTTTTAACATTGTTATTTTATTCCTGTTGTGTTGTATTGTGTTTTAAGAGTGTGAAACCATGTTATTGTTGTTGTTTGAAGGGCTGTTTGTTTGATGAGTTTTTTATTTTATTTTATGTGCTTGTCTGTGTTAGATTTATGTTATTTGTTCTTGCCCAGGGACTACAGATGAAATTTAGCGAGGAGCTAATTCTGGTACGGCTGAGAGCCGTGCATTGTCCCTGTTAAATAAACTAAATAAAAAAAATAATTAAAAAAATAAAAATGTATGCAAGACCATCGGATACAACAGAATTGCCAATTAGTACAATGTAAGTCAGAAAGATGCATAGTTTTTCCCCTCAATCTCTCCGGGCACCTATGCATTATTCTTTCTGTAGGACAGTGTGAAGCCCACCTTGCTGTGACAGGAGGTCTCTTATCTCTACAGAGGAGGCTGGATAACAGCAGGCTTCAACAAAAATCTGCCTTTACTAATCTTTGCCAAGAAGACTGAGCATCCTCTACTACTCTACCACTGTGAAGTGGGTTGGCAAAGGATGACAGCAACTATCATACTGGAGTGGCTTCGTTGCACTTTTCACTGGGTTCATGTTGTCAGGCCCAGGCAGGAAAGAGGACTTAGATGCGGAGGTTCGCGGATCAACACTGAATTTATTAGCTTGACAACAGGAACGTGGCACAGAGCAAAAGCCACAAACAAAAAAATCACTCCGCACAGGAGGAACAAAAAGAAAGTCGCCAGTAATAAAGTAAAGTACAAAATAAAGTCGCTCCGTCCAGGAGGAAAAAGCAAAAGGCAAAGTTAACAAATAAATCTCTAAATAAAGTCGCTCCGTATGGGAGGAATAACAAAAGGCAAAGTGAACAAAATAATTAATTAAACAAGGATGTTCCCACCAGGAGGGAAAAACAATGGATAAACGAGAATTCAAAAACACTACACTTACTTTAACAAAACAAGGAATACTATCAACTGAACGTGGAAACAATAAACTCGATGACATGAACAAGACTGTGGGAAAAACGCTGGATACATTCGAAACAAGGTACGAAATAATCTGGCACGGAACAAGGGGGGAAGACATGGACTTTATACACATGAAGGGAGGGGAACCACAGGTGGAAACAATCGGGAATCAGGGAATGACGTCAGACTGGTGACACAAGAGGAAGGGCAAGTGACCTGGAACAAGAGGAGAGTTACTTTTCAAAATAAAACAGGAAATTCACAAGACAAAAACCCAAAGACAGGACAAACCTCACTGCGGCATGACACATGTGAGGGCCTGTCTCTCCTTTGCGTTTATTACCCTTTTTACACTTATGATCTGTGAAAGTTACTGTCAGCTAATGTGGATTTGAGAATCATCCAACTGGCTGTCATCTTAAAGTAGTAGTTGAGGGAACACCTTTGCAAAATATGTGCTTTAAATATTGAAGAAAATACATTTGAAAAAATTGTGTATTTTGATAGCTGGGGGCTGGAGTCGACCTCAGCTGACATCGGGCGTGAGGCGGGGTACACCCTAATTTAGAGTATTCAATTAACCTAACACTTGCATGTCTTTGGACTGTGGGAGGCAGCCGTAGAACCTGGAGAGAACCCACGCAGTCATAGGGAGAACATGCAAACTCCACACAGAAGGATTCGAACTAGGAACCCTCTTGCTGTGAGGTGACAGTGCTAACCATCAAACCAGCGTGCCGCCCTTAACCACATAATCATATAAGCCAAATAACATTGAAGGTCCTATATTTTAAAATTTAAATTTCCCTTTTTGATTATTTATCAGGTCGAGCTGCTATATAAATACTGTTAAAGTATACAAACGCTCATTCCACAGAGAAATGCACACAGCCATATTCAGAAACATTTCATAGTCACTGGTGTGAGTTCCCCGCATCAGAAATTGTTGAGCTTCCTCTGAGCCTGGCTTTTTGGCAAGCCCTTTGCTGGGAATGCCGTAAGGGCCAACAGCCTTTCTGTGGTTTACAGACCTCAGCACACGCCTCACTTTGTGTTCCTGTAGAGTGACCGCATGATGGTTACCCGCTGGTGGGGGCAGTGAGACTGTTGCAGGCATTGCAACCTCAAATCTGGAGGGGAAGCTATTCAGCTCCTCGGCTAGCAGGGTGTCTGAATGTACAGGGGTGTTGGTGTTGCCTCTGTAGTTGGTAAATGAGGAATTCCCTGCAACATCCTTCGCAGGTCGTTGTCTGTGAGATGGTCCTCAATTCTCCTCTTGTAGGACTCTTTTGCTTTTTAATGCCTCTCCTCAGGTCAGCCCTAGCAGTAAGCAGCAAGTGGCATGTCACCTGTCCTGAAGGCGCGATCACATTTTTAAGGAGAATCTGGTTGGGAAATGTTAGGATGCGTCTCTCTACAGCTAAGGAATAGGCACAGTGTTTGATATAGAATAGGACAGTCTCTGTGTGCTCCTGCAGGTCACCTTGATGACTAGATCTCACGCAGTGTGTTCAAAACAGTCCTGCAGCTGGTAACGGGCTCCCTCTGGCCACGTTTTGATGTTTTTTGTGCTTGGCTTGTTTTTCGTTCGAGGGTGGTATATGCTGGGGTCAGGAGTAGAGAGAGATGGTCTGATTGGCCTAGGTGAGGAAAGAGTGTGGCTCTGAAGGCAAGCTTGATGTTAGAGTAAACATGGTCCAGTATGTTTTTCCCCCTAGTTGTACAGTCGACATGTTAAGTAAATCTGGGGAGTACTGACTCTAGTCATGCCTGGTTGAAATCACCTGCTATGATATGCACACTATCTGGGTTTGAGCGCCGCTGTTTGTGTAAAATAGCCGAAAGATGAGTGAGAGCTGTTTTCACATTAGCATCTGAGGGAATGTAAACAGCAGTTACAGCTACCATAGTTAGCTCCCTCGGTAAATAAAAGGGCCTGCATAGTATCGACCTGGCTTCCAGGTCTGGTGAGCAATGCTGATCTATAATCCTGCTGTTGGTACACCAGTCATTATGCAGATAGATAAAGAGCCCCCCTCCTCTGCGGCCCTGTTCTGGCGGTGAATGGTGCGGCCTGCAAGTTTCACCGTGGTGTCGGGGATCAGCAGGTGAAGCCAGGTTTCTGTTATAATCATCATGCAGCAGTTCAAGACATATTGATTAAGAGCGGTCTGGAGCTCCAGCACATCCCTCTTGTGTGTGATAGATCTGGCGTTGGTAAAGGAGATAGTTGGCGGTGGAGGTTTTTGTGGTTGTTTGCGTAGCCTAGCCAGCATGCCTGAACGGCACCCTCTCTTCCGCTTCCTATCCCTCCGCCGCCTGCGCCGTTCGCCATGCCAGTTGACTATCCATGGCGAACCCGTTGGTCTAGCGATGTCCTCTGGAATGTAGTGAATCCTTCCAAAGGACATAGTTAACATAGTTAGCTAGACACTAACTTAAAAACGAGAACAAAAAACGTAGATAAAAGTAAAGAAAAGTAACACTAAGCAAGAGAGCCAAAAGCCGCTGCACACCGCCATCTTGTATACTGTGAGACATGAAGACTATAAAAGTAGCAGCAGCTAAAAAATGCACAGTGAAGAAGAAAAAAATATGTATATATCGCAGTTGACTATAAGTCGTATTTTTTGGGAAAGATTTATTTTATAAAATCAGGGACCAAGAATAGACATTTCATCAAAGGAGAAAGTTCCCCAACTCCCCCAAAACAGTGGACAATTCCATCTTCAACACCCATTTATACACACAACACTGCGCCCCACTACACCGGCCTCCACCCTACACTGACAATATGCACCTACACCAACACACCGCATCCCGGAACAAGACGCATGTTCACATGCCGTTCAGACGCATACTGCTGCAAAACGACATTGTGGACTGATTGCATTGTGCTTTACTGTTGGACTTTATTAAAAAAAAAAAATCATTGTATATTGTTATAGTGTGTTCTGTGTCCTATGTCCAACTAGTGCATTTTTTTGTAATGCTTGTTTTTTTCCGGAATAAAACAAAAGGATTTCTGGAAGAAGTTGTAGTCATTTGTTTTAACTGGACACACATTTCTCACATAAAGGACAGGCATGTTGTGCTTCACTTTGGTGCACTGCTGCACTTTACAAAATGTATAGGCATCTTTTGAGTGATACTAATCTGCAGAAAGTTACATGAGCGCCATTTTGGAGGGAACAGCTTAATTTAAACAAAAGGGTTGTCACACATATTTCCAACCCTTTAAAATTATAGACTATTTAAAGTAATAAACTATTAGTTAAATGTTTTGCCCCTTTGGCTGTAAAATGTGCAACACATTAATGACAGACTTCAAATGACCACTTGACCTCTTTATCTGGGAGAAGTTTGAAATCAGTGCATTATCTCAAGTGTTTTGTTTAGCAGTAAAACCAATTACATTTAGAGTGATGGATATTTATTTTACATTATTAATGATAATAACCTATTTGATTACTATCAATGTTATATTTATTATATGCCATGTCAATGTAAGTGTGAATCAAAATGTATTTCTGAAATAGGTAATTTTTAATTTTTAAAAAAGGAGAACATTTTGTAAATACTTTCTTTCAATAAAAATAAGTGCATATCTGGAGGTTACAATCATTTCTTTATTTTAGCTGAAGATACATCTTGCACTAGGAAAACTTAGTTATACAAAAACTAAACATTGAATGAGAATGTATTACAAAAAAAATCTAAAAATAGTCAGTCTTTCAGGGGTCAAGGTACTTTGTAAGCACTCTCCTCACTCTCTTTCCCTTACCCTCATTACAGTCTGTAATGTAATTGTTGCACTGTGTAGGAGGCTGTAAGTCAGCATCAGCTTGTATGGTTCCCAAACAAGTGTTTTCAGCCACAGTCTCCTTACTTTCCTCACAAAAATTATGGAGAACAAATCAGGCATACAGTAGATGACATGTCCATAGGCCTTTTCAGTGCAGCAAATCTGGCTTTGAGGCGACCAAAAGCACACTCAATGACCATGCATGCCCTACACAAACAAAGCCCAAAGGGCTGTTCTTAAGGTGCGGAGCCACCACTGGAGTATTCCTTCATCAAGAAAGGCAGCAGAGGGTAGGCTGGGTCACCAAAAAGAACAATTGGTATGGCCTCCTCATTGTCCACAATCTGCTTTTTAGAGGAGGAATCTTTCCAGTCTTAAAGTAGCCGTTGAGCTCTGAATTAGCAAAAATGTGTGCATTGTGCACATTCCCATGACCACATCCATGAATCTGTAACTGTAGTCACAAACACCCTGTACATTTAGGGAGTGCTTGCCTTTCCTGCTGATGTAGTCCATGGAGTTGGCTGCTTGATTTCGATGTGGTTGCCCTCGACCGCTCCCAAAAACTGGCATTTCATGAGCACGATGGAAGCCCAAAACGGAACCTCGGTCTTTGGCTCTGTAAAGGGCAGCTTCATGTATTTGGGACCCAGATGGATATAAATTGCTTTGCAGGTCTGCCTAACAATAATGGACACAGCCTGTCGCGACACACCGAAGACGTTAGCCGTCTTCTGTAGCCGTCCTTCATCGCTCAAGTAATAGAGCGTTAACGCAAGCTTTTTGAGCATCTCAATTGGTGCCCTCATGACAGTCTTTAGTCTGATTGATCTTTCGTTCGATATACGGACGAAGAGATACTCTGGACATGCGGAAGTTCTCCCTTCATTTGTCGTCCACAACAATGCCATTTACAAAGTTGTCCCATCAACTTCTGGTTCTACCAGGTCTTACCCAAAATCTTTTCCTGGTAGCCCTCCTGGTAACCCAGGAGGGTGGTTTTAAAAACTGGTGGCGTATGTTGTTGTCTACAGAAGATTTGCTGGAGTAAACTGAACCCCGTAGGTGTGAATGTGCATGGTTGTCTGTCTCTGTTTGTCTCTGCCCTGGGATAGACTGGCGTCATGTCCAGGGTGTACCCTGGCTCACGCCCAATGTCAGCTGGGATTGGCTCCAGCTCTTCTCAGTGTTCTAGGCTTAGGACCCCTTAAAGCAAAGGTCTGTTGACTTGCAATACCTCATGAGCAATTACGTTTTTGATGATTTTCTTTGAATAATTTGAATAAAGTGTTTTTAGTAACTTTACAAAAAAAGAAAAGACAGCCTGATTTCTATAGCAGAAATTCCGCCCGCTCATTGGTTGAATAAGACCTCAAACGGCAGAGCAGGAAAGAGCCCAGGGGAAAAGGAAGAGTAAACTCAAGCCACAACATACTTTGTATACACATCTGAAGTACATACTGAAGACTAAAAGACTTTAAATAGCCATGTAGCTCTCCTATGTCTTTCTGAATATTGATCATCCATATTCCTTTGGTTCTAGATCAGAGATTGTGTATGTGTGTGTGTTTGGAAAGGGGGTTCTAAAACATTAAGTGGGTCATGGGCTGCTCCCCTTCCCAACAGCAGATTGTGTCACCTGGCACTGGACCAACTGGCCAGGAAGATCCTGTTTAATTTTTCACCATATTGCAATATTACTATTAAAATCATTAATAAAGTATTGCGCGTGCACACACACACACACACACACACTTTGTTTGACCAAAGTTTATAGCAAATGTATGTTAATATATTAGAAATTTAACTGTTGCATTATTATAGTGTTGTGCTGCAGTTTTCATTCATTATAATATATTTTTAAATGAAACATTTCAAACTCTCAGACATAGATCTGTTCACTAATAGCGGCACAGACAATGAAAATAGATCACGTCATACAGGGGTCATTGTAGAGTTTGCCATGCTTGGCCCGCTTTGTTTTTCAATAAGTTCTCCATGGTTATTTTGGGAGACTTTAATTTATGCTAAGCCCGTATTTGCCCCTCTACAGGGTGCAGTGACATAATGCTATAAGTCACTCTCGACACTAACAATAGCCACAGGCCACTGGTCAGCTCTGTTTTTAGATGACTGTTGAATCATTTGAAAAAAGATGTCACTTGTTTGCTATTAAGTGCTTTGCCGTTTCCAGCCCGGGGCAGTGACTGGCCAAGATAAATAACCTTCTTGCGATGTTAGCAGAATTCTTTCCAGGCTAAAGGAAAGACTAAGCATGACAAGGGCTGCTGCACACTGTTGTTTTTGCATTGCTCCGAATTTTGGTGTCAAAAGAAATGCTTGACACAAAGACATTAATGTTTTATTACTGCCCATAAACACACTGTCAACACAGCCCACTGAACTCTGTTTGTCAAATTATATGACTCAAGCATTGTAGGCGTCAGCAAAGATATAGTATCCATCAATACTCTGGAGTTTCCCATGTGGATATTTCCCGGTCATTACTCAACTCTGGTGATCTCGGCACACAAGTGCAATAGTCGAAAATGGCACCCAGTAAACCCAAAACCGTACATAAACCAATTGTGTGCAATCTTTGGCATCCCATTTTATCAAGAAATGTAATTTTATAAGTCATTCTAGTGACTTGGCTTTAAGGATGGAAAGAGACTTGAATAATATACTCAAGTGAATATACTAACATTTGGAAAAACAAGGGTTCACTGTTTCTAGTGTTGGTTGGTACCACTCTGACACTCCAGGTGGTGTACTAAATCAGCTTAGAAACAATGCTTACATTGCTAGAAGCTACGTTTTAGAGAATCCAACTGTGTTTTTCAAACTGACCTGGTTGCTGCATCCGCCTGGTGTATTTTTTTCCTTGTCTTGACATGAGGTCAATTTGTTATTGCAGAGTGAATGAAAACCCAGTTTATTGGCCCTGTGAATGCCCAATAATTCCCGCGAACGCTCATGATTACTCATGATTACTGGCAGTTATCAGCAGTTTAATGCAAGGTTTGCCTGTGCGCGATCATTGTTGAAAACAGACACATGGGGGGTGAGGGGACAGCACCTCTGCTAGGTGCGAAAGGCTCTAATTAGCATTTCAATGTCCTGATTGTCTGGCCTGATTGACTGACACAAACAGCCATTGGATGAAACCACAGACAGCTCAAAAGTAAAATCACCTGTGATTGGACAGCAAATCCTTCACTCATTGGTCACCTTTGGGACATATGGTTGTGGCCCCTCCTATTTTTATAGTTATAATAATAATAATGAGGATACTACTACTACCACTACTATTAATAATAATACAACTAATGAGAATACTGCTGCTACTAATCATTATTATTTGTATGTTTTGTTTACTGAGAACTATGTCACAATAGCAGTTTATGACCATTGTGATGGTCCACCTCAATGTTGGCTAAAATAGCCCTCCTTGCTTCCTTGCTTGTGTGTGTGTGTGTGTGTGTGTGTGTGTGCGAGTGCCTATGTATGCATGTGTGTAATTAACCAGTTAGTTATGTAAAACGTCACTTTGTCACATACTATCATCAGACATGGTCTGATGGCTGAATGCTATCCTTGAACATGTTACCCTCTTTCTCCTCTGTCTGCTCCGGGCTGTACCTCTCATGGCTTCTGCTTGGGCTGCAAGGTCTGACTGAGATAAGCAACAGTGTTAATATAAAAAACACCATGAACAACAAAACAGAAAATATTTTTAGATTAAAGTTACTTACATATAAAGACTCCAGTGTCCACTCCACACATGTCTGTGCTTGCGGCAAGAACGTAAACAAAATAAGAAGACACAGCAAAATTGTGGGGTGAGCTCAGTCTGTCACAAGATTAGAAATAGCGTCAGGTCAGAGACATTTACATTTACTTATACTCAGCATGGTATTCAGTTTTCTTTGGCCTCCAAATGCAGTATTTATTGCTTTTGTTTTGGATCAGTTTCTACAAGAGCATCTAATGAAGTGGGTGGTGAATGTTAAAATGTCAATGTTTGCATGGCGTCTGTTGTGACAAGTATATATGGCCTGGTCAAGAATGATGAGACCGAACACAATAAAATAATTTTTGTGTGGGTTTTTTATTCCCCGACTGCGCTTAATAAAGAACAGCGTTAACACTATTTTTCTTTTGAGGATAGGTTAACAGGTTAACAAAACAGAATGGAAACGTTCCCTATTTCTTTGTCTGAATTATCGGCTCTAACAGTTCTCTTTAGCACTTGATGAGCATTGGTATGTGTAGGATACCCACAGCTGCAGTAACAAAGCTCCATCTCATACTGATCAATTTCCTTGAACTTAATTTCAGAGTTTAATTAGCTATCTCTAACAGTAGTGGCACCTCTTTGAACAAAGAAAGTAAGAACATTTTTAAAGTGCATTTGTAAGGCCACACAACTCATAGCCACTTCAAAATAAAATACTTCAATTCCATGAGAAAAATATAAAAGTACATTCTTAATGAAATATTCCTACAAACATCCTTACAATTTTTGGAAAATTACAATTACCTCACTTTCACTCCAGTGTGCAGCCTGTGCTCCAAGACACACACACCTGGATCAACATGCATATATCTCCCCTCTAAATTAGGAAGAAAACATACAAGTGGACATAGCTTATTTGAATAGTTAGCATGCATTGAAATGAGATAATTCTGTACATCCATATGCTTTAGCATTACTCATGTTAACCCCCGCTGTTCCGTGTTGCCCTCAGCGTGGCAGATATATGCACACAAACTCATTTACAGATCTGCAGAAATCGTCAGGAATACAAAACCATCAAAAGTTGACCTTAAGCCTTCTAACTTTATCCTTATCTCATCTGCTGACACTTCTAACCATTTTCATATTTCACTGAAATTTGTAGGGATATTCATTGGTTATATGAACAAAAATACACACCACGCAGTCAGTTACCTCCCGTCACAGCCACTTCCTTGTTCCCGGTGTCTCTGCAAAACTATGTACTCGCAGGATTTGCCTAGTGCGCTACTCGCTGCGTAACACTGCCCCCTTGAGAGAAAAAGTCTGCTACTGCAGTACTAATCCTACAAGCAAAGCTCTGGTTCAACAGCTGGGTGCTCAACACACTTCGACGTGGGACCTAGCACTCGCTCTTCCTCCAGGTCATCCTCGTCACTTACATCCTGTCCGAGTGTTTCCTCACTTTCTTCCACACTCTTGGCTGCAGCACCCAGATGGGCCCCGGACGTGTCAGTCATCAGATCCGCACTCTCAGGTTCCAGATTTTTCTGCAGGTTCAACCGTTTACCGGCACTCCCTCCAGTAGCACCATTGCATATGTAGTCCCCTGTACCTCTACAACTTGGTATACAGGAGCTGCCGAGGCATCCTGGATCTTATTCCTTCCTGGTGATCTATAGCAAAGGTACACTAATTGACCCACGTCCACAGGTGGACAGTAAACCTTTGTCTCTTGTTGGGCTACTCTTTCTGCAGCCTTCTGCTCAGCACACTCCCTTGCTCTTGCATGTGCATCCTGAAGACGCTCATGGTGCACAGCCAACCAGTCAGACTTGCCATCTGTCACTTTCTCTTGACCTAACAGTTCATCAACAGGGAGATGGGGGTGAACACCAAAGAGCAGGTAGTAGGGTGAATAGCCTGTGGTTGAGTGTGGCCTGACATTATAGTGTTCAGGCCAATTACATTTCTTTTCAGGGGGAAGTGTACGCAAGAGGTCGTGCAGAGTTCTATTGAACCTCTCACAATGTGGGTTTCCCTGAGGGTGATGGGGCATTGTGCAGGTTTTCTTCACTCCATACAATTTGTATAACTCAGCGATTACTGCGCTATCAAAATTTCTGCCCTGGTCCGAATGCAGGCGTGTGGGCACCCCATATTTCAAGAACCACTCTTTTAGAATTACTTTAGAAGTAATATTTGCTTTTTGATCTCGTGTGGCAAAAGCTTGACTGAACTTCGTGAATACATCTGTCATCACTAACACATTCTCTCGGCCGTCTGTAGCACGTTCAAGGGTTGTGTAGTCTACAACAACTACCTCCAGTGGGCGAGTAGCCAGAAATGGCTTTAGGGGTGCTTGAATCCTGGGCTGTGGCATTTTTGTCAGCACACACCTCTGACAGCTCTTCACCCACTTCGTCATGCATACCCCCCCGGAAGCATCTCTGTCTCACTAGACTCAGGGTCAGCTCTATACCCTGATGCCCCATCTGGTCCTGCACACTTTTGAGCACTTGATCTTTGAGGCAGGCTGGCAAAAAACAGTTGGTGACACTTTCCGAGTTGAACATCTTCCATCACCCGGCACAGGAGTCTATCTTTTTCTCTAATCCGAGGCCACTGTCTCAACAAGGCAAGCACTGGTTTAGGAAGACCTGCTACCTCTTGGTAGGTAGGTTTATTTTGTTGGTGCCAAAACTCTCTTAACACCCTAATTGTTGGGTCAGCTGCTTGAAAGCTCTGTAGGTCCGCTTTTGAATATTCAGGTAAAGTGGGTTCGTTATCCTGGACTGCCTCGCCTTTCCCTGTCTCACCATCCTCAGGTGCACATAGCTTCCCGATCTAACAGTGCTCCACCCCAGCAATAACTAAGTCCAGGCCTAGATCCGAGCCTGTCTTGAGGGCATTACATATCGCTACGCAACCGTCGTCGGACATAGAAAATAGAAGGACGCACCATGCACGGACATTTAACAACAACAACAATGGCGGCGAAAGGTTCACGTTGGTGTGATGCGGAGGTGGAGTGTTTACTGCAGATTTTGTCGGATGAAAATTTTCAAAAACAGTTGGACAAGACGCACAAAAACTCTGAGGTCTATGGAAAGATTTGTTAACAAAGAGACGCATCGCGATGACGTCAATCAATGCGTGTGACGTGTTACGGCGTGATGACGTATGGACAGCAAGAAGCATTTGAGCGAGGCCCAGGCGGTGTGAGTACAAACGAGCCTGGGGCTCGGGGGGAGAGGGAGGGGGGACAAGTACCCTAAAGCCCGGGGCGCGGTGCGGAAGGACAGTGTGAGTGCGCCCTTAGAGCCCAGGAGGTAGCTCCTAAATTTCTCTGTGACGGCCCACATTAGTGCCAGGAGTTCCAGCTTCATGCTACTCTAGTTTTGGTCATTTTTCTCTGCCCCTCTAAGCCTCCGACTTGCATAGGCTAAAACTTTCTTCCTACTCCTTTGCTCTTGGTAGAGGACAGCACCCAAACCTAAGCCGCTAGCATCTGTCTCTAGTAAAAAAGGCCGGGTAAAGTCTGCATGGCCTAGTGTGGGGGCGCTAGTTAGATTTTCTTTTAGTAGCTCAAAGGCTAATTGACTCTGTGGTGTCCAGTCTGACCTAAACTTCTGATTAACCTTAGCCTGGCTATACTTTGATACAGTAGTTTACCACATCATGAAGGGGCCCTGAAATTTGGGAAAAACCCTCAATAAATCTTCTGTAGTAACTGCAAAATCCCCAAAAAGACCTAAGCTCTTTTACCGTACCAGGGGTGGGCCACAACCTCACTGCACTTATTTTATCAGGGTCGGTACCTATGCCTTGGGATGAGACTTGGTGACCAAGAAACCTGACCTCAAATTGAAGAACATTACATTTCTCCACTTTAACTTTCAGTCCTGTCTCCCTCAGTCTCATAAGGACAGTTTCTCGTCTCATTAGGTGAGCCTGGAATGTTGGTGAAAAAACAACCAAGTTCATGTTTCACCTGATCAGTATACTCTAGGTCCCCGTCCTGAGCAAACAAATTGGCATATCTCATCAAGAGCGCTCCCAGCTCTGTCTGTTGCTCTGGTGTGCCCCCTAGATGTAGTCGGTCCAATAAGCTCTGCATGTCACTGCCACATGCTTTAGAATCATTTTGTTTGACTGTCACCTCCTTATGGTTAGAAGAAAGACGTTGAAACTTCACCTCATAGGGGTCACCCTGGATACACTGGCACTGCCTAGGAAAACCTAGTCTAGTCTTAGGGGGCAACCAGACATCCTCCTGGGAGAGGCTAGTGACTTGGACCGGAAACACATGTTCGATGAGACCACAGTAGGGACAACTAACAACCCGCCAGGCAGGGGAGTGGTCCCTGGCTCGAGAAGTAGTCTAAGTAGTATAGATTTCGGTTTCTTGCCACATTAGCGTTCCGTAGGAGGTCTTTGAGAGTCCACATCATGGCCTCTTCCCATACATCAAATAGATTAGAGTCAGGCTTCTCTCTTCAAAGCCTACACAACTCCCGGCGAAGAGTGGAGTCGCGTATCCCTTCAATGAACTGATCTCTATGTGCTAGCTGTGCATCAGCTACTGCATTAGGAGAATGTTGGAGAGCAGAATTGAGCAGCTGTGAGAGAGCATGTGAATAATTAGGCAAGTCTTCCCCACCTACTTGTCTACGAGCATAGAAAGCGTGTAACAATTGTGGATTAGTGCGCTTCTCTCTAAAGGCGCCTCTTAAGTATCAGATCACTAGGTTGCTTAGCTGTTCCCCCCATTCATAGTTTCACCTCCTCTAGGGCTGAACCTTTAAGCAGTGAGAGAATAAAGTCTACTTGTTCCTCTCCACACAAATTCCGTGCTGTCATCATCCGCTCCACCTCCTCTATAAACTCGTCTACAGTGTAAACGTCTTTCCCTGGTTCACCACTAAAAGGTACAATGTGTTTTTCTCTTGGAATGTATACAATGGACCTTGTTTGAACATCACCCAAATTAGTAATATTTACCATTACAGCATCATGTTTTTTACTCAGTTCCAAAATCTGTGACTGCAGCTGCACCAAGGGATTACCTCCATCAGCATGTGAAGAAACAGCTGGGTCATCCTCATCCCGGCTGGATCCTTGCCTAGGAGCAGCTGCCCCCTCGTCTTCATCCGACATTCTGAAGTGTCCCCTTCACTGTCTTTTTTTGCAGAAAGATAACAGTCAAAACCAGTTCAATGTTCCTCTGTCCCGCACTGTCACCGAATGTGGCGTCGGGCAGTCCTCTCCTCCAGCAGCCTGCAGACACCTCTTGCCCTGGCCCACCAGCACAGCTCGCGGACAGCCACTCCAGGAACACCACACGGCTGATGTCACAACCTTTGGTATTGGATCTTCACCACTACTGTTGTCTAGGTGCTCACTGTCCCTATCCAAACTAAAACCTCAAAATCTAACAGGGGATCCCTCTTCTGACACCAAAATGTATGGCTGGTCAAGAATGATGAGACCGAACACAATAAAGATTTTTTGTTTTTTATTCCCCCGACTGAGCTTAATAAATAGCAGCGTTAACACTATTTTTCTTTTGAGGACAGGTTAACAAAACAGAATGGAAACGTTCCCTATTTCTTTGTCTGAATTATCGGCTCTAACAGTTCTCTTTAGCACTTGATGAGCATTGGTATGTGTAGGATACCCACAGCTGCAGTAACAAAGCTCCAACTCGTACTGATCAATTTCCTTGAACTTAATTTCAGAGTTTAATTAGCTATCTCTAACAGTAGTGGCACCTCTTTGAACAAAGAAAGTAAGAACATTTTTAAAGTGCATTTGTAAGGCCACACAACTCATAGCCACTTCAAAATAAAATACTTCAATTCCATGAGAAATATATAAAAGTACATTCTTAATGAAATATTCCTACAAACATCCTTACAATTTTTGGAAAATTACAATTACCTCACTTTCACTCCAGTGTGCAGCCTGTGCTCCAAGACATACACACACCTGGATCAACATGCATACAGCTCCCCTCTAAATTAGGCAGAAAACATACAAGTGGACATAGCTTAGTTATATAGTTAGCATGCATTGAAATGAGATAATTCTGTTCATCCATATGCTTTAGCATTACTAAAGGAATACAAAACCATCAAAAGTCGACCTTAAGCCTTCTAACTTTATCCTTATCTCATCTGCTGACACTTCTAACCACTTTCATATTTCACTGAAATTTGTAGGGATATTCATTGGTCATATGAACAAAAATACACACCACGCAGTCAGTTACCTCCCGTCACAGCCACTTCCTTGTTCCCGGTGTCTCAGCAAAACTATGTACTCGTGCGATTTACCTAGTGCGCTACTCGCTGCTTAACACTGCCCCCTTGAGTGAAAAAGACTGCTACTGCAGTACTAATCCTACAAGCAAAGTACATAACACTTTAGGGAGCCCAAAACCCCAGTGTAAACCATGTTCACCTGGTTACATATATACCCAGCACATGAAACCTTACCTGGTCTGGCCTGCTGAGATGAAGATGAGGAGCTTCAAGCTCCTGAGCTGCAAGAAGGTGTGGGCGAGCTGCAGCCCAATGGTGGTGGTAGCTCCTGGGTCCTATATCAGAAAGTATGATTGTTTTTCAGGATATTTTTTAAATCTTCAACTATATTTTTAAATTATGAATGAATTCACTGAATAAATCTTTAATGTTTTAACTTATTGACACTTTTTCTCCTCTGACTAAGGCTCTGTGCAGTCTGCATATACAAGCATTAATATCTCTACATCAACAGGATTAAAATGGATGCTCTGCCTTTTATTTACCTGTTGCCATAGTGAATCGTAGTATCCGAGCTCCATTGATGATGCTTTGTCATGTCAGGCTCAACCTACTAAGAGTTCATTGAACTAACTCTGACACCTGTTCTGGAAATGAATAATCAGTTTCCCATCTCAGGATAGATAAACTCAGAGGTCAGTCTTATGCTGTGATCACACCGCCCGAGATGGACGTGATGGACACCTGAAAAGTCCAATGTTTTCAAGTTGCGCGGAAATCATTTCCATCACATCGTGAGTAACACGCTACCCATCATGAAATCGCGTCTGCAGATAGACTTTGTATGTAATCACGTTGCGTGCATCGCGTCTGGTCTTAATGCACCTTCAGCCTTTGTGACCTTAAAAACACCCTGCCAGTCAATGCCATAGCACAGAGACAAAAAAGTTTTTAAATAGCGGTGAGAGCCGAGCCTAAATATGAGTCATTATTATTCACGTACAATTTCTGCCTGTGGTTTCAATATTACTGCATGAACCATCTCTCCCCATCAACCTTCAAACAACTTTAGCCAGATTCTCCCTGCAGAAGTCCTAAACAGTCATCAAGATGCTTGTTTTAAATATAAACAAAATGTATATTTTCTGGCAACATGAATTCCATAATTGTATGCATACTGTGTGTAGTGCAGCCTTGAAAAATTATTCAGTTTGAATTAGAAAGGGCACCTGGACAGTTTGTTCTGCACCAGCTGGACTTCTGTACATGTTCCCCATTAATTCTCTGAATTATATGCCTTTGAACTGGAGATCTCATGTGTTTCCATTTTTGAAAAACAAACAAAAAAAAGAGACATGGTACTTTGAAGGGAAAGGTGGGGATTGTATTTTTGTCACAACAATTACAAATTAATGAGACAAAAGGGTATCTGTTTGAACAAGCAGACAGGCAGTGACCAAGCTCTTCTACATCTAACATTTCATTAGCTCCCTTTATTGCGTTCATGCATAGCAACCTAATCACTGATAGCATAGGCCAGTTGGGGAATGTTGGATGGGGGTCAGTGCAGAGCAAGTTGTCATTATGATTGAAGAGCTACATCAGAAGCAAGGCTTTTATCTTTTACTCCTTTTATACCTTTAGCAAGGTATCTATCTGAGTTTTATTTTTCTTGAACTGCAGGCACAACTCAAGGGCGCAAGTGTCTAGCCAACTACTTTTTGGTGACCAGATGCATAAATGCAATCCTGGAAGAGCACACCTTAATGGATATAAACTGGAGTAGGATGAATGCATTGTTAATGGGAGGCATACATCTCAACAGAGGGAGCTGAAGTGGTCTTTGGTAATGACCAATCAACCAACCAAAGTGAGTTGAGTCTAACTCTGCTTTATATTGTAGGTTACAGTGAACAGAATCACACTTCCCAGGGTTGTTTTAAATCTATATAGAGTTCAGAATTTATGGAGACAACAAAGCATTTGTAGGGTCTCTGTTTAAATGACCTCTGTGCTTACCATGAGCATAGCTTAGCAAATGAGGAGAGAAACAATGTCCTGGTGGCATTTTAACATGCATTTCTTTTAACATCATGTACAGATAGGTGGTCCGTCACCTCACAGCCACAGCCACAGACTCACAAATATACACTCCTCAGCTTTTAAAGCAGAGTCTGCATCTTCATTGGCTGGCACATACTAAATCTCACAGGGCTCTAATATATACAAAATATACATTGAGAGAAATACACACCAAATAACTATGCCTAATAAATACCCATAAATATATTACATTAATCAATACATTTTAAAAGTAACCCTAACATGCTGTTACCCTTTGCATATTATGTCTGGTTATGTTCCATTTTAGTGTCAGATTATCCTAGTTACTCCAAAAAATATACGCCAACATTACTGTCAATTTTATGTTTGTTCACAGGCGAACCCCGACCCGACACCGGCAGACGTCCACGCCATGAACCATCGGACTCTGCACACTGCAATATACAAACAGTCAATAAATACATTGTAAACAAACCACATGTGGCTATTTAACCCATATGTGACACTATGCAAACTGTACACCGTTACTCTGACTCAACACATGACCCTGCTAACTAACAGGTAACAGCAGCCCATTTAGGGCTGAAACGATTTCTCGAGGGACCCGATTAATAGAGGCAAAAAGGCTTTGAATCGATGCTGCATTTGATCCAAACTATCTACAGAGCATTGTGTTTTGCATGAAGGATTAGATAGGTGGCGGTAAATGAGCTCAAAGTTTCCAACCGCAATAAAACAAGAAGGAGAAAAAGAAGAAAAGTGGAGGACAACGCATGCTAAAACAATGTAAACAAACCAGAACGCAACAGAAACAATCAAAAGTTTAGGAACACTTCAAGCTCAGACTTAAGGACTTAGCGTATCATAAAAGCACAACATCGACATCTCAACCGCAAACAGCACACCAGACACAAGGATATGAACTTACAGTTATATTAAGGCCTAGCAATAAATGTCTATATTATTTCATCGTTTTTTCAGGTTTATTTAAAACCCAGAATGTGCAATCTAACAAATAAAAATGTTTTTTAAGGAAACCGGTAACTTGTTAATTTTAAGAAATACGTCTTATTTTCTCTGCTTTGTATAGTATTGCACTTTAATAACCATTTTTATCCGATAACTCGATTAATCAATGGATTAATCAATAATATGCTCAATTACTAAAATAATCAATAGCTGCAGCCCTAGGCCCGTTGTTACAAGCACATTTCAGCAACTGGCTTAACGTTAGCCCTGCTACCAGGCCTCTCTAGTGTCAAGCATTTGGTCATCTTACTGCACCTAGTTTTAACTTGGAGCTTATCTGCAACGTCCTTTAATCATCACATATGTGTAAAATTGATAATAATGGGAAATAATGTGTCATGTTCTTACTCAAGGAAAGCCAGAGTACGTCTTAAGCCAGGTTCAGACCAAAGACTCGCAATGCAACAAAACAGTTTTAGCACGTTGCAGGTGTATGCAGAGTATGCAGCAGTGTGAAATCACTAGTCTCCTTGCAAATCTAGCCGGCTGATGTCGCCTGCGATGCAGCTTGTCAAAACGCCAGCAGCTGGTTTTAGAATGTAACACATGTCACCTGTTTCCACAGCCAATCAATCAATCGGAGGCTCAATGAGCGTGTGAGAGAGAGAAAAAAGAGACGTAGAGAAAGGAAAAAGAGACTGGAAGAGAGAGGGATGAGCAAGCAATACAATGAATAAGAAGAGAGCACGGCGGCCGTAATCCAGAACAAAGCAGTAAATCAGGGAAATAAAACGGTATTTTCACTGTACTAGAAATGCAGTTGTAGCAAGTATCTCACTATCTCTTTCCTCATTTATATTTTATAATGCTACAAATTATATCCAGCTACGAAAAGAAGCCTGTAAAGTCGGAGGTTAGAACAGAAGTACAGAGAGGTGTTGCTATGGAGACGATTAACCGTCTTGCCTCGTCTCCTTGGTCTGAACGGACAAGTTTGAAAACGTTGCAGACCTGCACGTTGCAAGTAGTTGCAAGTTTCAACTCGACTCGTTGCAAATCTTTGGTCTGAACTGGGCTTTAAAGTTTTAAAAGTTTATTATAAAAACAACAGGAAAGAATTTGGGGCGGCTGTGGCTTGGTGGCAGAGTGGGTCGTCCTCTGATCGAGAGATTGGTGGTTCGATCCCCATCTCCCCCCGGTCCACATGTCGAAGTGTCCTTGAGCAAGACACTGAACCCCAAATTGCTGCGCATGGGTGTGTGAATGTGGTGTGAATGTGGTGTGAATGGTTAGATCAGATTAGATGGTATGTAGATGTCCACTGCCATCAGCGTGAATGTCTGTGTGAATGGGTGAATGTGACAAACACTGTGAAGCGCCTTGAGTAGTCAGATGACTAGAAAGGCGCTATATAAGTACAAGTCCATTTACCATTTACCATTACCAATTTCCGCTTGGCCAAGGACTCTCTATAGAAGTCACAGACATCCTGGCCTTCAGCCAAGCTGTTGTTGCAACCACAGAGAAAGAACGAGCCCTGAGTTCCACCCACTCAAAGAATTTATACAGCAATAAAGTTCATGGGTTGTTGTGATTGGTTCAGAATGTTACTGAGGCAGTTCCTGGTTCAAGCTTTAGAATCTCCAACACTCCCAGACAGGCTCTCATTTGCTTAATATTTGTCAATAAGCACTAAACACAAAGTGCAGCTGAGGTTGATGGGTTTGTTATTAGTTTTGGAAGTGTTTAGGTATGACCCAAAGTATTGAAATCAAAATAAATGTCTGGTGATGGGGCTAGATATCCCAAGTCATAGGATAGTGAGAAATTGTAAGTTAGTGTGCTCAGGCCAGAAGTCTTGTGGTTAGGGGAAATCAAATCAAATTGATTTAGAGTGCAGCAATAGAGCTCAATTGTGGCATTCTGGAAGTAAAAATATCATTCATTTTTGTTAGCGATAATGTCTTAAACATCAAATGTAAACTGATCACAAGTTATGAGATTGTGAAATGGTTGTCTATGCTCCCGTAGAAGTCACACATCAAATGATATCAACCGTGTTATAAAGTACCTCTCCACTCAAATATGCGTTTTTCTTCGGTTTCTGTCCTAAAATGTCTGACAGTGACTATAGTGACTTGTATCTGAGAACCTTTTTCCCCTAGAGAGGTGTTTTCACATTCCTCTCCTGAAGGAGGAGGACAAACTTCGACACAGCACCAGCAAAGAACTGGACTTTCAGGCTGTGTCCGTCCATCCACCTGTGATGCTCCAGAAGTTGCACCTGGGGCTACTGGCGATCCAAGGGGCTTCGCTGTCTGAGGCACCTGCACGATCTGAGGTGTGCATGTGAAGCTAGCTATAGCTACACCACATGGACAAACCACATAGGACCCAGTAGTCCAAGTATAACATTTATGATAAAACATTTTTATTGAGGAGTGAACAAATAGTATTTGATCAGCAGAATGGATGGATTTAATTTTTTATCCTCAACTGAAACAATACCTGGAGGTGGGAACGTTTGATGCCAGTTAGGGGAAAAGACAAAGGTGGAGGATAGCTCGTTCTGCAAGTAACTACATCCTGAAAGGTAACTTTATACGTTATGTAACTTGAATGGATTACTCTTTTGGCAAGTACTTGTCATGAACAGTACAGGGAGTAACACAGAGGAACGAGACCCAAATGCAGACACGGGAAGAGAGTACGGTTTTAAACAAATATTTAATGAACAAAAGGAAACAAGAGTGTCCAGTGAACGGGGGTAAAGGGCGTAGGGTCCAGGGAAAAGGTGCAAAACAAAAGACGACGAGATGGTCAAGGGTAGACACGAATGGGTAGAAACCAATGAGACACGGTACCACGTAAATGAGGAAACGGTCTGGCGCCGAATGTGCCCCACATCCGGCTCTTTATACTGCAGGAGATGATTAGTGGAATCAGCTGGGCAGTACCATGCCTTCCAGCTCCAGACATACAAACACAGAGAGTGAGGACAGACAGAGGGAGACAAACACAAGCACAAAAAGAAGGGCAGGACTGGGATCCTGAAAGTACTTCTGTTTTGAAAGTTAACGTAGCGTGTCAGTTTAAGACAATACATGACAGAAACATAAGTGGAGTTAGATTAAAAATAATTAATAAATTAAGTAAATATATAACTTAAAGATTTTATTAGATGTGTATATAGAAAGTCAAACCAAATAAAATTTCATAAAATTGGTTCAAAATTAAGCGTAATAAAATGCTAGAGAGATGATTTTGTTGATTTTAAATGGGAATAAATACATGATTGATTTCTTGTCATTAGGTCTACATTTCTCACATACACTTTTTTATCTGCATTCAGTACTAGCGGAATTTTTGCGTATTGTTTCCTTGTCCACCTTAGATCGTGAAGACTGGTTTGTCCCACATTAATATGTCCATGGTTTTTCCAAGTGGTATAGCTGTAGCTAGTTTTCAAAAATGTCCGACCTTCTGCACCTTAGATTGTGCATTGATAGGCTCAAACATTTAAGCATATGACTGATTCTCTCCAATGTGTTTAGTCATCTTGATGAGTCGTTTGTGCTGCTCAGTTTAAACCTCAAGCATCTTCAGAAACTTCCGGAAGAAGCTACAAGTAGTTACCGAAGAGTTTCAAGCCTAGCGGCATACATGGGCACAAGCAGTGAGGGGTGTAGCGAGGCCAGATGCAGAATTCTTGAATGAGGGAGAAACAGTGGATGTTGTTCCAGCTCAATCCCTTTGTTTTACTTTCTTTGTGGGAAATCAATATTTATCATATTAAAGTAGTTTTTAAACACGTCAACACGTGTCTAGAGTAGGAGTTTATGGAAAACATGTTTGATTTGTGATCTCATATCAAAGTACTACACTACTCATGATCCTAAGTGTAACAGCAGCGTCCCTTATGGTGTTGCTTGCTGTTACCATGGAAATGTTTTGGGTGGAAACTATGCATTCCCTTGGAACTGAACAAATGATTAATGTTACAGCAAGCGCTTGTCTTTTGTATAATTAATAGAGACAAAATAGTTGATAAAAACATAGTCAATCTATTTCAACTGACAGGACAGAGCTCATTCTCCCAGAATGTACTGGATGAGTCAGACAAAGAGGCACTGTAACGGGTTTGGTTAGGACCCAATAGCAGCACAAATACAGGCAGGAATCATTGGTAACAAACTTTATTGGCTTTGGTGCAGGGAATAATCAGAGTCACGGCGCTGCAGGTAGCCACAGAGGAGACTGGAGTTACACTCACTCTGAAGAGCTGAACCAGGTAACCACCGACAGGCAGAATCCAGAAGGGGACAGGCTAGGATCGTGGTCAGGGACGGAAGGCTGAGGTGATTTCCAGGAGATCGGTCAGGCAGGATAGTCGGAGGCAGGCTGGGTGGGTCGAAACCGGGAGATCAGGCAGAGTAACGCTGGAGAGTCTGGTGCAAGCATCAAGAACAATCTGGCAATGAGTGAGTGTGGAGTTGGGGCTTAAATGCAGCCAGAGCAGAGAGCACAGGTGAGTGGAGTTGGCTTGATGAGAGGGGTGTGTCTGATTGGCAGATTGAAGCAGGTGCAGAGTGTGAGGCAGAGAGGAACTGTGACAGGCACATGAACAGCAGCACTGAACAAGGGAGGAACAAACCACTTGTTTGTGTTGATAAGTGCCATGAAAAAGCAGTAAAGCAAGTTCCTCACACACACAAATTAAACATATCAAGGACACTGAAAAAGTACTAGTCCACTTCAGGTCAGGTGAAAACTAAAACACACTAACGCCTATAATAACACCTATACGGTATGGTAATGATACATTTTTCTCTGAGTAAATTAATGGGTAAAATGACATGAAAATTATGAAAACGGAGCGTGAATGTTGACAATTCTGTCTGATATCAGGCAAATCCACGTCAGTGCACTTGTTAACTAAGCAAAGAAAATACCTTCCCAGTGAGAAGTTCTGAGTAAACTAGTGGAAGTGCAACACATAGTGTCTGTAAGTCCCTAAACCTCTGCTTATACTCAGCATATTCCCTTACATAGTAAGGTGTAGTAATTTTTCATGAAAACATTTATCTTAGACTATTAGTAGGAACAATAACACCAGCAATGTATTGGTTACCCTTTAAAATAAAAATATCCACCAAATCAATCAATTTTATATCAAATTAACACATATTGCCATGTTCATAATTTAGTATAGTGTAGTCACATAGTGCTCCATAAGCAACTCAGTCTGGCCAGTGTTCGCTTTTTCTAAGTGCAAACTGTCCTTGTGAGGAAGATGCAGCTGTACAACCCAAATGAAGCACCTTACTCCAAATGTAACCATTAACTTTACGTTTGACATGTTAAATATTTGAACATTTTTTCCAATTTTTGTTGCCATCAAATGTAATTGTGTAAATCTTGGATTTCTTTGAAAAACTATATTGTAGTGTTTGGTTTCAGATGCAAGTGAAAAGGTGTTGCATTAATGTAATGGTAATGTACTGTGAACAAGATGCACAGCTATTTGCGACAGGTCTATTTCATGATATCTACTCTGCCACATTGGTTCAATTAATGCTCCTATTTCAATTGCAGGAAGATTGCTGTGTCAGATAAATGGGATATTGTATTGCTGGTATGCTGCTCAACTATGATCCCCAAACAATGGATGCAAATGACAATGCATATGGGACTATTATTCTTCATGAACTTTTTTGTGTGCATTAAAAAGGCAAAATCATAAACACACTAGTGTGCATCCACCTCTATCGACAACTGTTCCTCTCTGTGGCTCCTATGGAAAATCCAATTTTACACACCATGGCCTTTGTAGATTACTTTCTATTTCCTCCACCCGATTTTTATGAAGACATTGTGATTTTATTAACCAGTAAATACAGTTATGTGTCACATAGTATGCATAGACATACATAAAGATCCATCAAACAGAGGCTGAGAGATGGGGATACGGATATTAAATCAGAGCAGTTAGTTTGAACCTGTTGTGCTGTACTGTAGCCTTTCCATAGTCATAACCCCCCACCACCAGCACCACCATCATGCAACCCCCAGAAGCACCTGCTACAATTGTGCTTCATCGTTGTATGTAACATTCAAATACATAATGTTAATTATGTACATCATTTGAAGGCAGCAATAACATTTTATGAACAGATAAGTTTTACTTTTCACACTCTGCCGAGTAATGCCTGAGAAGGAATGTTTTCTGCCGTGTAGAATTACCTCACTGTGTCTCAGATGGAGTGAAAGAAAATGTGAAAATAAATAGTAAATAGAAATAATCAAATGTCATCTGCAAGAGGGCTACAGATATTGTATGTTGATGAAAAATTTAGCAAACATGATGCAAACACAACCGCGTCATCTCCAATTTTAATTAATCTGGGGTCGATTTCACTTTTTTCTTCTCTTGCATTGAAATTGTGTTTGTTTGTTTTTTTAATTGTTTTATTTAAATTACTTCAATAAACAGATTGGTGACAAGGTAAAGAAAAAATAATTTTAATATGAAATGAAAAACCTGAGAAAATGAGCAGAGAACCATAATTAATGCAGATGTTTCTATATAGATCATTTCACAGTTTCATGAGCATTCTAAATGAGCCCCACTGTTGCAGTGAATGTGAATGACATTAGCTGAAAGAATATTAACAAGGACCCAAGCTAGCAATAGAATTCCATTGAAAAGGTCTGTATTTCACAAGAGCTTACTGGAGGTTCGATGAGTATTAAAATTGTGTGAATCATATGCTGTCAATCGATCCCTCAATCAATCTCCACAACAAAACACCAAATTACAAAATACTTAGTGAGAATGTTGTTCATCGTTCCAATACAGTGTAACAGACTCGCCAAGGAGCCCTGAAGCAGTTCTGATAAAACAACATCTTACTAAGACACTTTATATTGTGCCCTAGTCAGATCTTAACAACCCCCCCCCCCCCCACACACACACACACACACACACATAACACAAACATACTATATAACTATCGTTCTATCTATCTTATTGTTATATCGTCTTTTACTTCCTCTTCTCCTTCCTCCTCTTGCTTTACCCTAAGCCTGGGTGTGTGTGTCAAGTGATGAACCATCCTCCATTAGCTTGGCTCACCTTCACGAGCAGCCTGGCACTGTGAACAGTGATTAAGCATACTTTCCACTGTGTAACATTCTAATTTAGTAAAAGGCCCAAAGCATAGCAGCTCCCTTCAGTGATCATATTTTTCTCAGTAATTAGTATGGCATTTTTGTCCTATGAGAGCAATCCATTTTAGCTATTATAAAGGGGTTCATTATTTAAAAGTACTAATTTCTTTCATAGTCATATTGTGATCACAAAGGCAAAGATTCGCCCAAGAGTCTTGCTGGATGTGTGCACTTTTCTAATTTGTTGCCTGTGATGTTACCCATTGTTCAGGCCTTTGTTGTTTGACAATTTTCACAGCTCTACTGAATGGACATACTGATCTATAAGCATCTTTTAGTGCATTGTTTTGGTTTTGCGGCCCAAAACTTTACTGTTTTGGTTCATCCTCACAGCTCTCATCAGCATTGTTTCCAGATGCAGCAGGCAGCTGATATTAGCGAAAGAAAGCAATGTACACAACAAACAGCAGGTTGCTACTAGCTAGTGAGCACTTTGAAGTGTTTGTCAGGTAAAGATCCAGGGGCCTCATGTATCAATGTTGCGTACACACAAAAATGTGGCGTACGCCATTTTCCACGCCAACGTTTAGATGTATCAAAAGTGAAATGACCGTGGAAATGTGCGGTGCGCCACGCAAACTTCATGGCTGTTGTACGCACGTTTCTACAGCTATTGTTTCGTTGGCGACACTTAGAGGTGATGCTGGGAAACTGTTAGTTATGTAGTAATGTTGTAATGTGCGCATCAGAGACACATTAATGGACAATTAACACACACGTGTTGGCAATCATAAGGATATAAAAGCATGCGCAATTTAATAAAAAATGGCATTAACAATGGCAGCCTTAGCCTTGTTAGAAGACATCGCAAATGGTTATATCAGACGTGAGAGGGTGTTTAGAGAGCTGGAAGATCTGTTGGCAAATGACGACAACTGGCTCATGAGTCGTTTCAGGTTGCCGAGGCCAGTGTGCGCGGAGCTGCGGCCAGCCCTAGAACTACACACAGCCAGGAGCCCGGGGTTGTCCGTTCCCACACAGGTGCTGACCACTCTGGGGTTTCTGGCAACGCATGACTTGTTCAATCTAAACAATAGCATGGTTGGTAACAGGTTGGAGGCTGGCACGGTGCGCGATGAGTGGCTTCTCGGTGAGTAAATAATCTATCCGTTTAATGCGCCCCGAATTTAAACCAGCACAATGCCCGTTTGGACATGCGCATTCAAATATGTGTATTTGTTTTTTTCCTTGGTGAAAAAAGAATGGCAGAGCTATCTTGTCTCCTTGTGTTCATTATTCGTCTCAATAAACGCATGTGTAAAGTTGGAAATGTCACACTTCAGTAGCCACGGCCCACCTCTGCAGTCATTAATATAAGTGTGATCAGTCTTGTCAATCCTTGTAATGAAGTTGTTTTGTCCTGTTTGTTTTCCTGCGAACAGTAGTGTGATTTTTTTATATACATTTATATATATGGTTACCCCCTGACAACGTGGCTGTTGACCCCTCTAACTAACCCCGGCACCGCCATTCCCGAACTCGGGCACTGGTGGAGATGGCAATTGACCTATTGAAGGGGCGCTGGCGCTGTCTAGACAGGTCGGGCGGGATGCTGCTGTACACACCTGAGAAGGGGTGCCGCATCCCGTCAACCTCGACCCACCCCGCGAAGCGCAACGGGCCCGGCAGCGTCTGATTTCAACGATGTAAAGAGGCAAGGACACAATTTACTTTGTAAGTGCATTTATTGCATGATAAATATCTCCCAGTGCATTGACAATTTGATCTAGACGATCACTGACGCCACGGATTGCTCTCACTATTTCCTCCTGTGATTCCAGCACAGCTTGTGAAAGGACACAACCAGTCGGGCGGACGTCAGCTGGCGTGGAGTCGCCGGGGCGCGTGGTGCTGGAGGTGCCGGTGGAGACGCCAGGGCGCACGGCGCAGAGGGAGGAGCCCTCTCCTGTCTAATCGTCTATTGAGAAATAATAATTAAAAAATGAAGTAATTAAACATGAGTCAATGTGTTTATATCCTGGCAACTTAACGCACAAGCATGTGTAATGTGAGCAGCCTATTGTGCGACCAGTATAATGACATTTCTGAGTTTAACAGATTTACGATCTGTGTCGCCTTCATGGCCCCCCACAACTCAGCTTAGAGCTGTTCCCTCCACAATAGCCGCCACTCTGATCAAAAGGGGGTCAGTTCCTCCCCTCCTGTCACCCCGCCCGTCGCGGTGATACTTCGGCGGTGGGCCGAAATCCTCCGCTTCACCTCCACCTTCACGTCGGACCTTTTTTTTTAATTTCAGTGGGTGTGCGCTGCTCCGACC
This sequence comes from Echiichthys vipera, assembly GCF_963691815.1. NCBI lineage: Eukaryota > Metazoa > Chordata > Actinopteri > Perciformes > Trachinidae > Echiichthys > Echiichthys vipera. Next base: position 9,899,136 of record NC_139826.1, read on the forward strand.
CCACAGCGTTCACTGCCTCACACACACTCGCACTCAAATGTCTTTTTCTTTGTGTTTGGCTACCAAATAACACAGCTCTTCGGGTCTCCACTTCATTTGATAACATTTCGAGATTAGACTCGTTGAAGTTGCGCTTCTTACCTTTACTCATCGTTTAAATATGATGGTGCAGAGAGGGAATCCCCGGTTCAGGCCCTATTTAAATATATTTGAATATTTAAATGGTGGCGTGGACAGGGAGGAGTTCAGCACTTCTACATGTGCGCTCAATTCCACGTTGATTGGGATGTACAAAGGAAAAGTGCTTGGATCCATGCGTACGCACACTTTGATACATCTGAATTTTTTTGTGCTTACGCCAGTTTCTGGATTCTAGCGTACGCCATGTTTTAGTAAGAAAGCCACGCAAGTCTTAGTACATGAGGCCCCAGCTGCTTCTCGCTATAGAGACAAAAAAAAAATGCTAAAAGAGTGAATACTGGACTTACATTTAGGTGGACAAAACCACAACTTCAAATAAACGCTAATGTTGCTACAAGTTTGTCATATCAATTTCAAGCTAATAGGTCAGTGTTATGTTTACAGCTTATTTCTCCAGCTCCTAAGTGGCCCAAAAGAAAAATCAGGTTTAAGATCGCTACTGCATGACTTACACAGCCCAAATAACAGATTGTGTGTTGTATAAAGAGCTCAAGATGTGAGTGTGACTCACATCTTGAGCTCTCTACAGACTGGAGAGTAGAAACGTCAAAGAACTCCTGAGTTCTGACACACTACCAGAATGAGGAGGCTTACATTAGCTTACTGACTGTCAACTTAAGGAGCCAAAGCAATATTAGACTGCATCACACTAATAGAAACAAATCCATGCAGGTATTCTCAGATATTCCTAGGGGGATGTACGATCAGTGCCGTGCCTCTGCTGTCTATATGTAATTTTCATATGTGCTTGTATCACTATAATCAGAACAAAGTCCTGGTGACTTTGTTTTCACCTGCTTCATAGTATTCCTTCTTCTAAAGCAAAAACATAAAACTGCAGCATTGTCATTCATCTCACTTGGTTCTGTGATGGAGCTTGCTTAGCTTGGGAGAACAGCTGCTTCTCACAACGCAATCAGATAATCAACACATTTCCGGAGTCTCCAGGTGGTTTGACCTGCTACAAACATTGCCTTGCATAACAGACAACTGAAAACAGTGGGTATGTTCAGAGGTAAAGCGCTATGCACATCAAGCTTCCTCTCTGAGCATTTTAGCCCTTCGCTATTTCCTCAGCCTACTGTGAATAATTGTGCAGGAGTTTATTTATTTGCTCTGAGCCTGATGCTGTGAACAAGCAACTGAAAGAGGTTTACTATTTAAATCAAATAAATAAAGAACTTTAGATTTCTAAATAAAGAAATGGTACTGTAAATACACTTTATTTTGCTAGGATTGGCTAGGCAGCAGCAGTAGTGTGCTAATGAGGATGTGGAGGTAGAATGCTGCACTTCTTTCTGGATTATATATATACACTGGAGATCAAAATTAGAGATCAAAGTATTAATACTTGATTTATTCTGAAATATTGTTATGTTTTATTGTTCAGAATTTGATAGAATATCCGCTGTGGCTATACCACTGCTGTAGCATGTTTTGTTTTTTTGTTTGTTTAAATAGCCACGGCACTTGGACAAAAACCTTTATTTTGTGAAAAAAAAGCATTGAGCAAAATTAGAGAACAGTAACCATTGTGTCAGGAGAAGATTTAGACGATGTTTTCTTAGGGCTATAGGATTCAAAAATGAACAGGAAGTGTAGAGGCCACAGCTTTGAATGACTTCAGCACATCTGCGCCCACAGGACATCACTAGTTTCTCACACTGCTCTGGTTTGATCTTGGTCCATTCTTCTTGCAGTCTCTTACACAGTTCAGTAAGTGTAGTTGGTTTCTTAGACATTACTTTGTTGCAAAGGACTTACCTGAGATTCTCTCTATACTTTGGTTCATGCCTAAACACTGCAATCTTGTCTGGCCATTGCATTGTTTCAATATTCTTAGCTTCAAGGAACTGTTTCAGTGTGGAGTGCACTTCAGTGATGAGAGTACATTCAATTTATTTATGTCTGATGGGCAACATTATGTTCAGCGTTGGACTGGGGACAGACTGAACCCTGAAAGTGTGTAATGAAGTCAGTTAAATTTGGAGGAGAAAGTATCAAGATTTTTTTCTGAAGCAGGAGTTGGTTCTCTTGGACAGCTACAATACCTTCACTTCAACTGTCTCCCAATCAGCTGCGGTTTTCAAAGACAATGCCCTGTCACACTGCAAAACTGGTTAAGCAGTTCCTTGAAGCTAAAAATATTGACACAATGAAATAGCCAGGCCAGAGTCAAGATCTAAACCCCATGGAGAATCTCTGGAAAATCCTTGGTGACAAAGTAATGTAATAAAGAAACCCACTACAGTTACTGAACTGTGGAAGAGACTGAAGAAGAACGGACCAAGATCAAACCAGAGCAATATGAGGTCGCACTCACACTGTCCTTCCGTACTGTGCCCCAGGACATTTCACGGCTAAAGTCTAGTTCGTTTGATCAATGTGAGTGCAACTGTACCACTCCTAGGCCCGTCTGGGAGAGGTGGGCTTTTGTAAAGCACGATTGCACATGTACGAGCCCGAGTGTGCGCACGTGTACGAGCATGAGGCCTATGGCGGTTCTGACGTCATTTTATGTGCGCCTGTTCGGACATAGAAAAAAAGAAGGACAGACCATGCGTTGACATTTAAAACAATGGCGGCGAAAGGTTCACGTTGGTGTGATGTGGAGGTGGAGTGTTTTCTGCAGATTTGGTCGATGAAAATATTCAAATCCAGTTGGACAAGACGCACAAAAACTCTGAGGTCTATGGAAAGATTTGTAAACAAAGTGACGCATCGCAATGACGTCAATCAATGCGTGTTACGGCGTGATGACGTATAGGCAGGCAAGAAGCATTCCGCCGAGGCCCAGGCAGTGTGAGTACAAACGGGCCTGGCCCGCGGGGGGGAAGGGAGGGAGGGGACATGGAACCTAAAGCATGGGGCACGGTACGGACGGACAGTGTGAGTGCGCCCTGAGAAACTAGTGATGTCCTGTGGGCGCAGATGTGCTGAAGTCATTCAAAGCTGTGGCCTCAACACTTCCTATTCATTTTTGAATCATATAGAAGAAAACATTGTTTAAATCTTCTCTCCTGACGTAATGGTTACTGTTCTCTAATTTAGCTCACTGTTTTTTTCACAAAATAAAGTTTTTTGTTAAAGTGCCTTGGTTATTTAAAAAAAAACATGCTGGTACAGCAGTGGTAGAGCCACAGTGGATATTCTATCAAATTCTGAAAAAAAAATCAAGTTTTAATAATACTACTAATAATAATACTATAGTTTTGATATCCAGTGTGTTAATACATAAATACATATATAAATACATGTATATTCTTTTTTTAACCACATGGTTTAAATGTGTCTGTCTGGATTATGGTTATCATTCACAAAGCCTGCAGTATGGATTACTGTTTCTCCATGAATGTTAAGTAATATTCGCAATCGCTTGCTCATTGTTATACATGGTATTATTGTGTTGGATGTTGCTGAAGAGTAAAGAGAATGAGAAGAGTGATGGCAGTATGATCATCCTCTAGACTCCCAACCTCTAAATAGGAGTTCTCCTCCTCCTTACAAATCCTAGCTTAGGAATGGACACCCCACTGTGCGGCAGTGTAGTATTATTGAGTATTTAGGGACTAATCTGCCATTCTGCCACGTTGTTGATTACTGGTGTTCATGTAGCAGATTCTACATATTGAGGTTGTATTCCTTGACTTTTCAGATAGTGTTATCATCATTAAAATTTGAATTAGTCCATGATTTCGGTTTGCAAAAGTGATCAGCGACTGCTGTACTGAGGTAAAAATAGTTAGAATACTAAGCTAAGATAGTGAACATAGTAATGCATAGATGTTTTTTCAAACATTCCTACCTTTGTCTATAGCATCCAGGCATTTATATAATGCAGCCCCTTATATAACGTAAAATAAGACATATGTATGAGAGGCTGTTTCGAACAGTATTCATTCTTGGTCTTACAAACAATGTCAGATTCTCGCACAAACACCACTAAACTCTTTTACACAGTATTATACACTTTTACATGCCCAATCATACTCTCTCTCACACACACACACACGTTTGCCTGAGCCATATATCAAACTTACATACCCAACTATACTATTTTAGAAACACTATTATTCTCTCTTTCAGACAACATCATACTCTTACACATACAATATGATACTTTAGTAGTGTATGCAAGATAGAATACTTATGTGTAGAGAGTAAATGTAGTGTATTTTACAGTATAGTAGTGTGTGTGAGAGATAGAACGATAGAATAAGTGAGAGACAATATTTCTGTTTTTGAGAGTGTATGATAGTTTATGTGAGGGGTTATATTACTGGATGTAAGAGAGCATAATAAACAAAGATGTCAGTTTAATCGAACAGGTAGACACTTTAAATACTCATTACACGATTGGCTTACAGCCTTGAAAACAAAACCTGGACCTGCTCAGAGAACTGCTTGCTAGATTTAAACTACAGGTAGCACTTTTAAGGACAAGTGGACAGTTTTATAAGAACAGTATAGGAGTAAGACAATTTCTTCATTTCTCTCGATTAGCCAGGAGTTAGATGGGACTAACAGTCGAGAAACTTCAGTTGCCCTGTACGCACGTTTAATTAGATCAATGCACGAAAGACACATGACTAGCCTTTATTCAAGAATACCTCCAACAACCATAATTGGTGAGTATTTCTCAACATTTCATTGAAAGTTATGTGATATAAATGAACTGGTTATATAGTATGTGGTAGAAAATAACAATTTACTTTCACTAAAGTTTTGCAATAAGGCCTAAAATGCAAGTAAAACCTAAATCCACTTGAATTTCTCTTTACTTACTAGTTACTTTTAAGATTCAGATTAATAATACTAAATGTAATTTACATATGAAAGGATTTATAGGTTGTGATAAGATAAGGTGTGTCATTCACATACTAGCAATATATTAGTAAACATTAATATATCAATAACTATAGTGCAATTTTTGGGATAGTGGACTGTCTGCAAAATGATTTGTTTCAATTTTGGTACTTTAAGTCTATTAATACTTCTTCCACCACTAAATGTTTAATGTAGCCTCTTTGTAGCCTGTGTTTTGTTTGTAATGCCAACAAGTTGTAATGCCTATAACCATATGATTACACATTCCATAGAATTATAGATTATGAAGTTGCTTAAATTATTAGTTATCATCCTTTTATATGATCCGTCCCTAATTACATTCACATAAACATAATTATTGTTACACAATGTTAAAAATAAAAATGAAGATTTTAAGATATTATCATGTGCATTTGGCTTAAACAACACAAAGTGAGTTCAGGTTGTGAGAAAAAAAAATGTGTGGTAATTTCAAGGAACTGATCCTTTAACTTCAAATAGATTAACCATGTACACATTGGAAACATTCTCGTTATGTATTAATAATATTCACCACGGTTGTTATTTTCTTAATGTAAATGCTGATTTTTGGATGGAAACCATAAGCTGGTGAGATGGAGGATGGTGTTTCATGGATGGGCTGATGGCTTTAGTCGCACCATCATTTACTTGCAATGCTTAACAACAGGGCATCAACCAATGTTTTGAGACTGTTTTGTACTGGTGTATACAACTTTGGCCTTCCCCTGAGAATACACTGCGACCAAAACTCTGTAGGAAACATTGCTATATATCGTCATCCAAGAATGGGGGCACAATTTGTGATGACGGCCCTAGATGCCAGTCTGATCAGAAATCCCTGTTGCCTTTTCAGACATCTCATCTCTCTCCCTCCCTGCTTCTCTACTCTCATGATCATTTTTACCCTTTTAAAGGAACTCAAACTTATTGAGTGAAGGCTTTCTGAACCAGAGAGTGAACAAAAATGACGTCAAGGCCATTAAATGAAGAACCATGTAAGACTAATGTATGCAAGACAAACAGACACTGTAAAAAAGTGAAGCTTTTATGACTATGATCGAAGGAGAGACTCACCCTTTAATATGTTCTTAAAGAAAACTATTATAGTAAGTATAAACTGTTATAATGTGTATTTTATTCATCTGTAAATTAATAAGTGTTGTTTGGAACGACTGGTCGCTCTATGATTAAGATTGCCAAAGTTACAGAAATGTGGTGATATTAAACCTGATCATGTAAGTATTGACATTAAGGATCCACAAAGGATTATATTTTATTCAATCGTACCATATATTATCATTGAAGATTTTATTTTAACACATTAGCAAAGTATATTTAGACTACCATCAAAGAATGATTATTTTAACATAAGAATATGTTATTTGACGTTATTGTGTCAATGACATTTCCCCAGGATAAGAGGAAAGTTCACATTATGTGTTAATGTATGTGTATTCACTGTTAAATTCATACACTTGGCCTGATTTGTATATTTATATAAAAACTGATCTCTTGTCTTCGGAGACAAAGGAAAGCATGTGTTTCTTCCAGTTTAAGCGGGAAAATGAATGCATCTCATTACCCAGGCCCCACCTTTGGACCTAAAGATAGCAGACCCAAGCTGTCTCTTCAGATTTCTAGAAGATTTCCTCAGACTTCCTTCCTTCTTAGTCTTGTCTATTGTACAGTCTTTTATTTTGTAACTAGTTTATTTTTGTCTTTATTTGTATATGTAACTTTCTGCCTGACTTTGTTTCAACAAAGGTCAGTGTTTTATTCGATTAATAACATTTTATTTATCAGTCAAATGTCGTTTTGTGCTTGTGTTTTTGTGAACAAGCTTGTTTTATCTTGGCTGGAGAAATTAAGCTTTAGTCAACAGCGCAAAGTTACTGTTTTGAAGTTTATATCAAAATCCAGTTTTCACCAAGAGCTCGCAAGAAGAGACCAACTGCCCCTCTCATCCACCTAACTCAAAGCGGCCGAAGCTGAAGAATCCAGAAAAACTATTTTTGGCTTAAAGCTAAGGTTTACGGTTCATAACAAAAGTGACCCTTGACGCTGAATATCCGTTGCCACGGTGAAGCGTCCCCTATCGATAGGCTGTCGCGTGCCGCTCTGTTGGACAGCCCGTCCACTCCTTGGTCCCTGACAAATCCTCTGACGACCTGTTCTGCCAGCCCTGCACCTCGGGAGAGACCCAGGATACTGCACATCTGAAGACTGCCCTGGAGCTGTGAATACACCTCCTTCCTCTGGACTTCCCTCTACACGGCTGAGTTTGGTAATGAGCTGATCTGGTGACCCCTGGCTATTTGATATTAAATAGTACTTTACATAAAGGTATGATTAGAAATTGCATTTCCATATCATAGCTTTTGCCCATGTCATAATCTATCCTGTATATAAATATATTCATATTTTTGTAGTAAAACCCTGGAAACCCCAGCTGTTGTCTGTGAGCTTTCATTCTGTTTTGCAAAGTTTTGAATTCAGTGTTTTTTTACGAGAACAAACATTTTCAGATTGAGATTGATAGAAATTAATTGATGAGAAACTGAAAAATATTCTGTAATTCTTGCTTGTTACTAGGTTTCCATTGGGCTTAGTCCACATTACCTGTCTATATGGTGGTGGTGCCCCTTTTTAACAAGAAATAATTAATTAGCCTAATTAATACTTAATAAGGTGATTAATTAATTAATTAATTGTAATATGTGTAGTTCTCTCTTCTTATCCTACAACACCATGGAAAAAACAGGGGTTGTCAAGTATATGCTAGAGACTAGGGGGTCAAACAGAGGCAGTGTCATTACTGGACGCAGTGACACAGAGCGGCTGTGGGCAGAGCTGAACAGAGTTGCCTCATTCTACAATGCTTATACATTCATGGCAAATGAGGGCATATTGGATTCCACAAATGAACTCCATTTGTTTTGTCTTCACTACGTCTACTTACCTAGAGTTCAGAGGTCAGGGGCTGAATTCCAAAATCAGTGAAACCACCATGGATTATCTGAACAAAGTCCTCTTCAACTGTGGCAACTCTGAACACTGAACATTGCTTGAGCTGGAAACAGGGCGATTGATGACATTTTAGAAGGAAACAAGACCTTTGGAACCAATCAAACCATGATGGACAGACTTCAAGAAATATTTGACCAATAGAGCGACGGTGGTAATCACAGCATGCAAATATTTGTAGGTCTGATTAATGTTCTTGGTGAATGGTAAACAAGCTGATCACTAGAAATGCAGAACAATTTTGGTGGCAAAATAAGCACACTTTTTAAAACAGACAGTATTGTAATGTCCCTGAAGAGGGAAATGTGAATGATAAATTCTCTACACATGCACACACACCGTGTCCTCTCAGACCTAAACAGTACTCTGTGAGCCACATGTGGCTAGCTAACTAGCTCATACTATACTAAGAGCTACACGAGAACTAAACAACAAAGTAACATTTTCTGTGCGACTCTGCTTCACGTCAGGGCATTCATGCATTGTAAACAAAAATACAACCCAACCACATTATGCATTGACCGTGTTTTTCGTACCTGTCCGTTGCGTGCCTAATCATTAAAAGTGAAGCATCGTGTGGCAAGGGCACCCCCTTCAGGCCTGTAGGCAAAACTTATCGATCGGCTAACACACATCCAAAGTGCACTGTAATGACTTGTTTGACTGTATAACTTGTCACTATACAGATGTTTTTACCACCTCAAATGAATTGGAATGGTTTTTAACTCTTGAACACATCTTTTTACTACCTTAAATACTTGCAATTAATTATTTTACTCATTTTAATCTAATTTCACTTTTAATCATACAATTACCCACACATGAAATCACACTATCACAGTAACAGTTATAACATGTTTGTTTGCTGTTTTTGCACCACTCTGCCATAATAGGTTAATTACAGGATGTGCCCAATTACTCAGTCTAAAAATTTACATTGGTTGATAAATAATGAAAAATTACTTTTTCCTGCACTTTGCTAGTCTGTAACAGAAAACAAACAAGTTGTTCAGAGTGCATCAATAATCTATCCAGCTGAAACCTCCAGGGGTCCGTTTCACAAAGCAGGTTAAACAAACTCTGAGTCTAACCCTGAACTCTGAGTTGATCTACTCTGAGATAGGAAACTCTGAGTTTTCAGTTCCAGAACAGCAGATTTGCGTTAGGTTGATCAACTCAGAGTAGTTTGACCTGGAGTTAAGTAAAAAAAGACAGCATCAATGGAGCCCTGATTCGACGAGTCACCATAGCAACGGGGAAGGGGAGGGCTGCGCTACAACTGTAACTGTAAATATTAATGCGCTCATACGGAGAGTTTGAGCATGTTTTTCACCGAAAGTGTAACACCGCTGCAGCAGCTAAAGAGAGGGAGACGGTAAGTGCGTGAGTTTAAGTGTAGTCCTGTTGCAATCACAGTAATATCACAGGGGGAACTGCTTGAGTGGTAGCCTATTATAATTTATTTAATTTAGGTGCTTCACACGGGGGAGAAGCGCACTTGGCAGCAGTTTAAGATGAAACATAAAAACATTGTTCAAACAGGTAAAACATCGGCACAATCTCATGGTGACGCCTCATTTTGAGCATGTTTTACATTGTAAAGTAAATATTACCGTAAGTGGCTGTTTTATATGTTGTATAAAAAACTCCCATTTGCAAAAAAACGCAGCGCAACACACAAGATCTGCTGTGATATGAAACGGTACCGCTCAAAAAGAGAATTGCCTGGAAATGCAAGAACATCTATAATCAATAGGTTGATAATCATCTCCTGACGAATATTTAATTCTCTGCACAGTAATGCTGCACCTTCATCCACGGGATCGTTATCAAAAGGACATGCCATGGTAGTGAAATAGTTGCCACCTAATATAACGGTATATATTCTAATGTAGGCCTACTGAAGGATTTTTGCAATGATTTTCTGAAAAAACAGACGACAGAACTATACTACGCTAAAACTCGCCCGCTGACTGAATGAATGAGGAAATCAAACACCGTGTGTGGCTGAAAGAGGGCGGAGACAGAGAGAAACTCAAGGTTTTCTGAGAAAAAAAAGTAGTTTCAGAGAGCATGTTACCATGGTAACTGACTGAGAGAGGTTAAGTTACCTCTCTTTGTGAAAACAGGCTAGAGTTACCCCTCTGTCTCTGGTTTGAGTTACCTCCCTTTGTGAAACGGAAATCTCAGAGTTTCCCTCATTTCAGGGTTAACAGACTCAGAGTTTTCGCTAAACCTGCTTTGTGAAACGGACCCCTGAACAAGGTGCCCTGAACATACATTATGTTCTCCAGTTATTCTCTACCAAAACCCTGTGTGTTACTTAAGTGTCGCGCAGTGGAAACTTCAGGCAGTTGATCATGCAGGAACTCAATTGATGGTACAGGGAGAGGCCGGCTGGATGAGTGACACTCACAAAGGCTAGGATTTTACCTAGCTTTGATGGTCCCTCTTGCTCTAAAACACAGTAAAACAAGCAAGCAAGCAAACAAAACAAAATTACAGGTTGTCAGTATACCAGCAAGTTAAAAAAATACCATATAGAAAAGCATAAATACTGTCCTAAATGGCCTCTTATATATAAGACTTTCATTATACTGTGTGTCTGCGTGTATATATATATTATGAAATTAATTACATTTATACAATAATTGATAGATCTTTTTAAATAGAAATTTCAATTAATATATTTCAGCATAGCACGTTATTATTAAAGTACTGTAGTAGTACAATAGGATGAGGGCTGCTCATAGCTGCCAGTAAACACCACAGCCTGCAGTTCAGAGTGCCCCCTTTTCAATCTAAAAAAAACATGTTGACAAGAACAAATAGACCTTAGGTTTTGTCTCACTGTGGCAACATTTACTGCTGTACATAGGAGGAAATTGAAATGTCAAAATCAAGTGTTCAGTCTTTATGGTTATTTATTTGTGCTTGAAAAAGTAACTGCTGTGAAACAATCAGAAAATACATAAAATAAAATAAATGTTTTTTTTCTCTCATTAACAGCCTCTCTCTCATCCGAGCTCAACCAGTAGTCTCTGTAGCTTGTAGTTCAATGCCCTCGATTGGTCATAAATACTTCCTTCTTTAATAAATGAAGTGCATACAAAACTTCATCCCTGCAAACCCCAACCAGAAAGTTTCTGTACTTTAAGAAAGTAAGAGCAGGTACTTTTTGGTGTGTCCTCAGAACTTATTTTATACCCTGGTTCTTGCAGGCAAAACGCAATGACTTACTCAAAAGGTTCGTAGTCCCTCAGGTTTGTTTCTGTGGTCGAAAATGGGCTAATGGGCATATTATCACACTCACTTGCTTGTGGTCATTGTAACATGTTTGTGCACATTCTGTGCACCGCTCTACTGTTTTACAGACAGGTGGATATAGATTGATGTGGAATCCAGTGTATTTCTCGGGGTTCCTCAGCTGAATAGGTTCTGTTAATGGCAAACATATGTGACATGAGATCTTCTGACTTCCCAAGGGATAAACTTGTCCAAGAAAATGACTAAATACTATGTTTCAAAGCAGCGCTTCTCTTGATTGTCTTTGGCAAAAGTTTAATATACAGATGGTTCATCCAATCCCCTGCTAGGTTTGTTTTCCAATGACTGCTTTTAGACACCAGAACATTGTTAAAGACAAAAAAGTTTGAGGAAGGAGCAAGGAGTTAATTGATGAAATCAATTAATTAGACAGGGTGTTATATACTGTAGATCTGGGTCGCTAAAGACCTGTGGAATACTTAATATAACTATTACTACAGTTACAAAGTTTTTTTGTGTATACTTAGCAATTATTAGTAATTTTACTTAAAACTGAAGTAGGTACAAATGAAAACCAATAGGAACACTCTCTCTTTCTTTAAATTGACCTGTGATTGACCATAGTTTCCCATCGTGAGCTATTCTAGAGCCTGAAAACAGAGCCGAGATGAGGTGCAGAAGTCTAGTTTTGAATTAAAATATTTATTATATTTTTTTTGGCCAACAACTCCAAAAATAAACTGCCTAGCCCAGGTTTAAGGTTGCATCCGTTACATAGTATTAAAAAAAAAGTAACATTTAAAAAAGTCCTGTGGGAGAATGTAACAGATGAAAGGAGATAAATCAGCAGCTGCAGCAGAGAAAAAGCTGCAGGTGTGTCTGTGGCCGAAGAAGGGCAGAGCTCTGGTGACACTTAAAAAGATGCATGTTCAGTGCCATAGGGTGTGCGGTTGCACCTGGGCCCCGGCTAGCAGTTTGGGAACAGTACAGAAATACAATATAAATAATAATTAATTCCTGTACCATACTGTTATGGGGCCCATAGAGCAAGCGCACTAGAGACTTCTGGCTTGTTAGTTCTGGTTTAGTTACATAGTGCTTCTGCTGACCCTATTATGCTTTTTTGGGTGTTTTCTGTCTATTGTATAGTCTGTTTGTGCAGGCAAAAGGTGCTCTAAGTCAAGACAAACAATATTCCATTCTCCATGGTTGTGTGTCCCACAGATAGTTCTTCTCTTTACCTGCCTGAAATGCTTCGATAGCATTTTGGTATTTAATTCTGGTAATATAGTGTCATTCATGGCTGCACGGCTGTCCCCTCCTGCTAGTTAGGAATGCCCTCAAACAGACCGCTGCGGACCTGCGCAGAGACTAGCAGTTAGCCACCAGGGGTCCGTTTCACAAAGCAGGTTCAAAAAACTCTGAGTCTAACCCTGAACTCTGAGTTGATTTACCAGGTCGACCTGGGGCCTGTTTCACAAAGCAGGTTTAGTGAAAACTCTGAGTCTGTTAACCCTGAAATGAGGGAAACTCTGAGTTTTCCGTTTCACAAAGGGAGGTAACTCAAACCAGAGAGAGAGGGGTAACTCTAGCCTGTTTCACAAAGAGAGGTCACTTAACCTTTCGGTCAGTTACCATGGTAACATGCTCTCTGAAACTAACCTGGTCGGGACCAGGTTTTTCTCAGAAAACCTTGAGTTTCTCTCTGTCTCCGCCCTCTTTCAGCCACACACTGTGTTTGATTTCCTCATTCAATCAGTCAGCGGGCGAGTTTTGCCGTAGTATAGTTCCGTCTGTTTTTTCAGAAAATCATTGCAAAAATCAGACATTATAAGTTATATTAGGTGGTGACTATTTCATTACCATGGCGTGTCCTTTTGATAACGATCCCATGGATGAAGGTGCAGCATTAATGCACAGAGAATTAAATATTCGTCAGGAGATGATTATCAAACTATTGATTATAGATGTTCTTGCATTTCCAGGCAATTCTCTTTTTGAGCGGTACCGTTTCATATCACAGCAGATATTGTGTGTTGCGCTGCGTTTTTTTGCAAAAGGGAGTTTTTTTATACAACCTATAAAAATCATTCAGTAGGCCTATATAGAAGTTATATTAGGTGGTGAATATTTCCACTACCATGGCATGTCCTTTTGATAATGATCCCGTGGATGAAGGTGACGTATTACCGCCAAGAGAATTAAATATTCGGGAGATTCGGGAGATTATCAGACCGCGCATTGACGTCCTTAATATACTGCAGCCATAATTACAAAATGAATGAAATGGACCTTTGAGCAAGTTGAATGTATTTGACTGAGCGTTTCCTAAATATAATTCCAGCTTTTCTTGCAATTCATAGGTTCTAAAGTGTGTGCTTTTAGTTGGGTTACCGGTATATAAACTACTCCTATAGGTGGAAACAACAGCCGTCTGATCCAGAATATCACCTATAATGTGAGGGGGTCCATTTCACGGCAGGGGTGCTGAATACGCACAACACCGTTTCATGTCACAGTCCATCTCATCCCTCCTTACATTTCCAACATTAACAACCAGTAATGCTCTCATATCCCAGCAGATATTGTGTGTTGCGCTGCGTTTTTTTGCAAATGGGAGTTTTTTATACAACATATAAAACAACCACTTACGGTAATATTTACTTTACCATGTAAAACATGCTCAAAATGAGGCGTCACCATGAGATTGTGCCGATGTTTTACCTGTTTGAACAATGTTTTGCTGTGATTGCAACAGGACTACATTTAAACTTATGCACTGACCCGAGCCGCAATGTTCTCCCGCGCCGTCTCCCTAGGTCCGTTTCACAAGGCAGGTTCAAAAAACTCTGAGTCTTATCCTGAACTCTGAGTTGATCTACTCTGAGATAGGAAACTCTGAGTTTTCGGTTTCAGAACAGCAGATTTGCGTTTGACCTGGAGTTAAGCGCGTACACCACAAGTAAAAAAAGACAGCATCAATGGAGCCCTGATTCGACGAGTCTCCATAGCAACGGGGAAGCGGAGGGCTACGCTACCACTGGCAATGGAAATAGTAATGCGCTCATACGGTGAGTTTGAGCAGGTTTACACCGCTGCTGCAGCAAAAGAGAGGGAGACGGTGCAGGAGAACATTGCTGCTCGGGTCAGTGCATAAGTTTAAATGTAGTCCTGTTGCAATCACAGTAATATCACAGGGGGAACTGCTTGAGTTGGAGCCTATTAGTTTATTTCATTTAAGTGCAACCCCACGGGGGAGAAGCGCACTTGGCAGCAGCTTAAGATGAAACATAAAAACATTGTTCAAACAGGTAAAACATCAGCACAATCTCATGGTGACGCCTCATTTTGAGCATGTTTTACATTGTAAAGTAAATATTACCGTAAGTGGCTGTTTTATATGTTGTATAAAAAACTCCCACGAGAATTGCCTGGAAATGCAAGAACATCTATAATCAATAGTTTGATAATGATCTCCCGACGAATATTTAATTCTCTGTGCAGTAATGCTGCACCTTCATCCACGGGATCGTTATCAAAAGGACACGCCATGGTAGTAAAGTAGTCGCCACCTAATATAACTTCTAATGTAGGCCTACTGACTGATGTTTGCAGTGATTTTCTGAAAAAACTGACGGAACTATACTACGCCAAAACTCGCATGCTGACTGAATGAATGAGGAAATCAAACACCGTGTGTGGCTGAAAGAGGGCGGAGACAGAGAGAAACTCATGGTTTTCTGAGAAACTCAGGTTAGTTTCAGAGAGCATGTTACCATGGTAACTGACCGAGAGGTTAAGTTACCTCTCTTTGTGAAACAGGCTAGAGTTACCCCTCTGTCTCTGGTTTGAGTTACCTCCCTTTGTGAAACGGAAAACTCAGAGTTTCCCTCATTTCAGGGTTAACAGACTCAGAGTTTTCATTAAACCTGCTTTGTGAAACAGGCCCCAGGACCTGTTAGCTACCTGCTCTCTATTGTCGGCTGCAAGGCAAGGCATCTTTATTTATATAGCGCATTTCATACCAAGGCAACTCAATGTGCTTTACATACTTTTTTTTTTTTTAAACAGCATAAAAACGAAAAACACACTTAAAAGCTGGAGCAAAGAAGAATAAAAAAGTAAAAGAAAAGTAAATATATAATGCTTAAAGTTATTAAAAAGAGCTCAGCTATAAGCACATGAAAAGAGAAACGTTTTTAACCTGGATTTAAAAGTGCTCACAGTTGTGGCTGATTTCAGATCTACCGGTAGTTTGTTCCAGTTGTGTGCAGCATAACAGCTAAATGCTGCTTTACCATGTCTAGTTTGAACTCTGTGCTCCACTATCTGACCTGAGTCTGTAGATCTAAGAGCTCTACTGGGTTTATACTCTACTAACATTTCATTCATGTATTTTGGACCAAAACCATTCAGTGATTTGTAATCTATTATGTAGCTGACTGTGAGCAAATGTAAGGTTTTAAGAACTGGGGTGATGTGATCTGATCTATTTTTTTTTTCAGATCAAGTAGCAAGAACCAACCGAATAGCTGTCATTTACTTACATCATCAAAATGACTGCAAACTTCTCAACAATGGTTCAGTAACTTCATTTTACACAGTCACTTCAAAACCGAAGCCCAGAATGGATCTGTGGGCAGTCTCACATACAACTTGATGAGCTCAAAAACCACTCATGGGGAGCCACCCTTAGGCAGGGTAACTTGACTGAAAAAACAGAAAACATTATTATTATTATTATATTCGCTATCCTCAATAAGTGCCACAGCCCAATAAAAGCTAGTCAAGAGTCCGCATTATGATGTTTTTGTTCTTCCAAGATAAAGTCAAAGTAATGCAATCAGCCAGGGCCAAAAGCAAAGTTCATTTTAGTGAACAAAGATGTGTTTATTTCAGCGTCCACCCTAATAACTGTCACTGCCCCCTGAGTACATGTATTTTAACAGGGGTTACACTAATTATCTCCTATAATTCTTGTCTGTGAAAATAATAGCTTTCTGCCAGGACGCACAATTCTCAGTTTTTAGTTTAGTTAATTACAATAGTAATAGCTTAGCTCCCTGGAATACCCTACATCGGTTACTGCACTGAACAAGCTTATTACTTTTAAGTGAAGTATATATTTCTGTTTTTAATATTGTTTGATACTAACATCAATAGTAGGTAGGAAAAAATGATCTAATTATTCATCTCTTGGCTTAAAAGTCCAGCGCACTTCCTGGGGTCCTCCGCAGAGCAGCGGAGCGGACACCAGGAAAGGCTTATTAATCAGAGCAGACTGGGCGTTACAACAGAGGGTGAATACAGGTGCAGCAGCGGTGGGCAGTTTGAGAACAATAAAGTGTTTTTTTTTAACATTAGTTGAAGTGTAAACATATTCTAAGAGAAACACCTAATACAATTATGTAACAGAGTAATAAGTCTAAGAGCATAATAGGTCTCCTTTAACATTATTTGCCACGCATTAAGGCTGATGGCGCATAGAAGCTTGTGCATGTGCATGCAATCTCACACATTTACAAAACACGTATAACACAATGTGTCCTTCGCTGTTTGTAAAGCTAAAAGCTTTCATGAAGTGGATATATTCTGAGTTTAACAAATGTGGTTTAAATCTGTGACAGGGAAGGGGGGCATAAACTACCATTCATTTATATGAAAATATTGGAAGTTGTTACACTAACCACATGAAACACAAAATTAATTTAATAAAAGACAGCACAAAATGCATTGTCTAGAAACACAAGTGTGGAGTGGAGCACCAGAAATGTGTGTGAGAAAGTAAAACAATCCGGCTGTGAGATAATGAGACGGATCGCTGACTAGCTATGGAAGAAGAGATAAAAAGATAACAAAATTACCTGAAATATTTATAACCTCTGTCTCTTTCATCACTGCTTTCCTCATAAGCCATTAAAGGGCCCTTTTGGGACCTCTTAATTGAGTTCCTTTTCGGATCACAATATGAAAGGCTTCTATTTATTCCCCCCGCCCCTTTTCATCTGGAGAATGGGCTGATTAAAACACAAAGAATGGAAGACTAGTGGGAAATTTCATTGCAACCAGGGGTGCAACTTGAGTGATCAACTCAGCTTTCTGTAAGACATAAAGTGGACATAGTTATTGAGCCTGGACTCACTGCAGCATTACACATACCCTTAAGTATTTACCAGGCCGGTAGTTAGCACTGAGGACACATATTGAGGTCAGGTATATTTTCTGGGAACTTGGAGTTTCAGCACCTGGAGAGGGTTCACATTCTCCAATGAAAATTGTAGATACAGCTGGACTGTGACTCTTTTTGGCTAACAAAAATACAACAAAATATAGGATTCTGTAATTTCCCATAAGACTTAAGTCTTTTGACACAGCATACATGTATCCTTATACAGTCATCTGAAACTAGTTTTACTAATTTGCAAAATGTGCGATAGCTAGATACAGATTTTAGCTATGACAAATTTAAATGTACATTTGCCAAATTCAGTGTGATTTAATGTGATGGGTATTTTTAACTGAATATCTGTAGCCTCATATACAAAGTAAAAAATAAAAAATTTAAGTTCATATCACCATTGTTTTTAATAGATCTGACAATATTCGAATAAAGAAGTGAATGTCTGTTTTTTTAATGTTTTTTATTTTCATTTGACCTATGTATTTACATCACATATTTTATCCACTAAGAAGGTTATTATCTGCCTTGACTTTTATTTCCATACCAGACCTCCAACTTATTCACTTACCTATGACTGATGAAAGAACAGCATATTAATTTGCCATTTTTTAAAATTGGAAATGAAGAGCTAAAGCACTGGAAGCAATACTTTGACTGATTAATTACCGCTCACTCTGCCATCTACAAATGCCGAGCAGATGGTTTGGCATTGCTAAAATTAAACTGCTAACAAATATGCAGATAGCGTTGTCGATTTGACCTCGGTGGGAGCCACTGTTTGTTGTTGTCGAGATAGGAGAGATGGCCACTGCATTGTAGTGAAGTGCAAACGCATTGTTTGACAAGTGTGCACATTTATGAGTGTGGAGGAGAGGGAGGGAGTAGATTGGCTTTCCTGAGGTGAGAGATCCGGACTATTTCACCCCTACTTTGATTATATTTGAAAAAGAAAATGTCTGGGGCTGTGATCTATTACATAACATGGATAGGGGGAAAACAAAATAAAACATTCCTAGTAGCGAGTAAAGACAGTTCTGAAAAGACGCATTTCTGCAATATATGTGAATAGAAAAAGTGCTGTCATCATAGCACTCCATTGTGCTTATATGTAAACCATAAAAAAAGCACAGAATGATGCTCTGTTGTCTGGAACATCAGCAAATGCATCCATCCATCTGAGTGGATGTGTCTGAGGACAATTCCACAGTGGATTTCCTGTGCAGGAGAGTGGATGGGTGATACAACAAAATGAGAGGCCCAACTCTCCATAGATCTCATTAGACCGGTCATAACATTGTGGAAGGCATAGTCATCTGATCCCCACCCCTTGCACTCTCACGCACACATACACACACACACACACACATTCCCAAAGCCTTAACATCAGCGCCTTTGCGCAATCACAGGCTCTGGGTTAAAGCTAAACTCAGAACATGGCTGGCTGTGGTTCTCTGCTGACATCAGTCTGCCATCAGTATTCTGCTTTACTTTGTCACTTATTACAGGCTGTTTGTTTGTTTGTTGAGATTCGGGCAGTATGGATGAAAAATCTATTTGTTCCACATGGACATTTGAATGAAAATACAGACGATTTCAAGGTTGTTGAATAATTGTACCTGTTCTGGACTTGTGGAAGAGAGTAATGGAGAGTAATAAAACACTGGATAATTGTTTATCATAGGGGGGTGACCTTCATCAGAGCTGAGCCCTTTACAACCAATGGGCCTTTTCTAAAATCAAACAAAATATTAACCAAAGCAAGTGAATGCTGGTTATTACAGGGGAGTGAAAAAAATAGGATATTTGTACTTCTGTTTGCCGGCACTGATACCACTCCGCTGTGTATTCTCCATATTAATGAACCTTTCTATCACACTAAAACAGATTATCGCAGCTCTGCATTTATTACAAACACCAGTGTAAAGGCAGCATAATAGCAAAGTAATTATGAGCTGTGAATTGAAATATAGATTCACATCATCACTATGTAGAATTGTCAACAATATGTGCTGTCTGTGGGGAATAGATATGGGTTTCTTTGGCTGAGCATCTTTTTGTGTCTCAATTACTTCCTTTTTTCTTTTACTGTAACTTCATCTGGAAATGAACAAAGCGGGAAACAAAAGCTTTATAATCCATTCCTTCCCCTTGTTTTACTTATGTGTCTTGATTTGATATAAAACCATGATATCAGAGGCAGATCCTTGGCTTATGGTGTCATAGATTAGATAAGAAGAAGGAGTAAAAAATGAAAATGCACGAATTGCTACACATTAATTTTCTTTGTACAGATGCTTCCTACTTTTGCAAGATCGAGCAAGGTGTCGTGTTCTAGAATGTGTCACCTGAAAAAGGCAATCATGAGCTGTAGTCTGACAGTTGCTGCTCGCTGAGCTAACATACTGTAAAACAACAAGAGAAACCTGATTCCTTCTAAATGGGTTCACTTCCACTCAAATTTACCACATCTGACCAGTTTGCTGAACATATCGGGCAGAATTCTAACACTTAATCCCCTTTTCAGTCAGACACATCCCATTGACTGTTTCCTTTTTCTTTTCCTTCTGTGCAGAAAGCATGCTCCTCCACTGCCACCATGTTATTTTCTGTGGTCTGATTAGCTCTAAATTGCAGCATTGAGGACTGGGCATACGTTCAGCATGTTCAACAGGGACGCCAATTGTGTCAGCTGGATCAAGCGTTATTTGCATCTGTGTATTTGTGTGGACCACGTTTCTGACCTAAGAGTCTACAGTTCGGGCGGCCGGTAGCGGAGTGGTTAGAGCAGTCGCCCCATGTAAAGAGGCTGAAGGTCCTCAAGGCAGTGGCCGCGGGTTCGACTCTTCAAATTTGGCACACATTGAAAATTCCTATACAAATTATGGCAATATTTCACACAAATGTTTATTAGGGTAAAATGATGAAGAGTAATGACTTTAATTTAATTCCTGCAAAGTCTTCAGTATATACAATTGCTCAAAAAAGTTAAGGGAGCACTTAATCGTCACAGCACTGTGCAGCTCGATTGGCATTCACAAGAGAACAGGAATTAGCCGGTCCACCATTGGAGCCTCATTCTCTTCACAGATGAGAGCAGGTTCACACTGAGCACATGTGACAGGCATTAAAGAGTCTGGAGACGCTGTGGTGAAGGTTACGCTGCCTGTAACATCATGGAGCATGCCTAGACGTCAGGAATGCATGCAGGCATGTGGGGGCCATACTTGGATCAGCCTGTGATTTCACATTTTTACTTTATTTTCGGTGTGATTTTGAATCCAGCACTCAGTGGGTTGATGATTTTGGTTTACATTGGCCGTTGTTACATAATTTTGTTCTTAACAAATGATACAGTGTACAGTAACAGTAAAGCTTTTCCACTTCAATCATTTGTTCATCAAGATGTAATTTAAGTGAACAGTTTGGCTGAAACTGCAACTGGTCAGCAAAGGCATTCAAGGCAGTTAGTTCTAGTTTGTTTTTTATTTCCTGAATAGCCAATAAACAAAACAAGCCCCCAGATCACCCATATCTCTACAGCCCCACTTATTAACATCTTGATATTTTCTCACTTTTTGTAACAGTAAAATTTGATGATCAGGCTTGAGGCTCATTCTGCTGCTCTATGTTGATTGTATGAATGTGACTGTCAATTAAATGCTGACCCTCTGGACTGAAGAATATGTCTGGATGACTGCCATAACTTGTAAGTCATTTTCACATTGCTTTAGCTATCACTATAGTCACTTACTTTCGTGGTTGCTTGCATATCTGGAAGTGTGTCTGTCTGCCTGTCTTTGTGTCTCTTTGTCTCTCTCTGTAAACCTGTCCATCTTTTCTCTCTTTCTCTCTCCTTTTCTTCCTCCCCAACTGGTGAAGACGGATGTCCGTCCTCCATAGAGCTGGGTCTTTCCAACGTTCCTGCCTTATGTTATAGGGAAGGTTTTCGTTGCCACCGTACTCTATGGAGGAATTGTTGTCTCTATGTAAATCTTAAATAAGTCATAGAGTGTGGTCTATACCTACTCTGTAAAGTGTTCTGTGATAATTTTTGTTATGATTAGGCATGATAAATAAAATTGAATTGAATTAAATGTCTTAGCCTGAATGAGTCAAGAACATCAGTAGTAAAGATGAGCTAAAAACGACTATTCTAAATGAATGAGGAGACAGTACAGTTACAAAATCCTGGTGCTGGTAAATCCCCATGGTAACACAGCACAGGACTAAATTTTAAAGCTGTAAACCAGAAGATTTGGGATACCTTGTTTATAGCAGCTTCTTTGGTGGTAGGATGTAATTGTAGGCGAGCCTGTTCTTTCAGAGCCTCCATCTTGTCATGACCACGTTCTCAGTCATCAAAAAAGCCTGTGAGACAATTTTTTCATGGATGAACTATTAATGGAGATATCGTCGAGAGTTGCTAACAGCCGGCAGTGGCTAACACTAATTAGCTCGGAGCAGCATGGTGAGCGCATTAAAACTGCTTTTTTAACCACTGATACTGCTCCAAATAACACCAAACCTCTGCAGTAGAATTATAAGAGTTCTTACACATAAAACCAAGCACCAACAACTAGTTAGTGAACCAGTTTATTAAAGCATTTTTTTTTATGGCATTCTTCTTCAAGCATGATTTATTCCTGCAAAAAATGTAAACGTGGTTTGTGGAAGTTTGGTGAAAATATCTTTACCTCAGTAGCCAGTTGCTTCCTCTTCGAGCACACCTTCTTTGGGTTCTTTGGGTCAGAAGCTCTTCTAGGAATTATGAAGTCTTCTTTTTCGAAATGTTTGCTGCATACACAGTTATCCCTCTGCCTAACCGTACATTCACACCAAAGCGATGGAGGCGATGAAAGCGTCAAGCTGCCATTCAAAATCAATGTAATTGACACAATGACACCTAATGCCGCTTCGGGCAATGCGTTCTGAGCGATAAGAGAAATGCAATGAAGGGATGAACCGTCCATCGCTTCATCACGTGTGCCGCTTTAAGTTGAAAAATTTGAACATTTCAGGCGACATCACGTGAAGCTGTGCCGCAACAGCCAATCAGTGTTGAGATTGTGGTAAACGTCATCAAAGTTCTCTGTAAAAAATCCAGGGGCTCACCAAAGCCACCATTGTTGCAGTCCTTGGGAAAAAATCAGACTGTTCCTATGGCTATAATATAAAGGATATAAGTCTGACCTGTGCATGGCAGCGACGTGCCTTTAGCCGTTTTAATGTGTTCATCTTGCTGCCCTGAGCTAATCCGTGTTCATACACGAAAAAAATTGTCTCAATGGCTTATTTGATGATTGAATTTGCCGAAAAAAGACCCTGGGACTATTTTATGCCGGAATTTCACTTTAAATCTATACACACACACACATGTTCCTATTACACTTCTGCCCTTACTACACGCCAGACTCAGAAGTTGGAAGTTCCCGATTTCCGAGTACAAGTGAACTCAGCATAACCGAAGGTGACAAGCTCCACCTGGACAGACCAACTGCTGCTTACTGACATAAACAGTGTCACCTTGAAGTGCATTTGAATATAGGGAGGGAATGTCGCGACAGACACACACACATTGAAATACTTGAAAAAGGGGCAAGTACAAGTTCAATTCAGTTCAATCCAATTCAATTTTATTTACAGTGCCAAACCATTAAAAAAAATTATCTCAAGACACTTTACATATAGAGTAGGAAAAGACCACACACAAGTCTTGTTTATGACTAACAAAGACACCAAAAATTCCCCCATGAGTAGCAACAGCAATCTTCTGCACACAGTGGCAACGAAACCCTTCCTTTTAACAGGCAGGAACATTGAACACACCCAGCTCTATGGATGACAGCCATCTGTCTTAACTGGTTGGGGAGGAAGAAGAGGAGAAAGAAAGAGAGAAGAGACCGACAGATGGACAGAGAGAGACAAGGACAGTCAAACAGACACAAAGACAGTCCCAGAGATGCAAGCAACCACAAAAGTAGCAGTAACTTTAATAATATCTATAGTAATGTTTATATGACTTATATGTTATGGCAGTTAGAATAGTAGAAACAAGCATAGCTAAGGTGACAGAATATGACAATGATAAAAGTTATGGTGGTAAATATGATCAGGGACGAGTAGTGGTAACAGCTGTGATACAATGACATACAGTATATTACTGATAATTCTTTTGGCTACAAATTTTAGAATTTATAAAACTAACGATAGTATATATGGGTGATAGTAATAATAGCAGCAGGAAGCGTCATGCGGGACCACGGCAGCAGGCACCACCACGATCAGCAGAGACGAGGTCTGAAGCACAAAACAACTCCGGGGAAGAAGTTGAATTAGAACACACATTAATGGGACATGAATGATACAAACAGAGAGGAGAAGCTCAGCGTATCAGGAAAAGTATTATCCCCAGCAGACTAGGCCTATAGCAGCATAATCAAGGTCTAGTAAGCCCTAACTGTAAGCTTTATCAAAGAGGAAAGTTCTAAGTTTCCTCTTAAATATGTGGATGATACACGTTTTGAAGTAGATCTAGTGTTTTAAATTACCAAAAATCACCAGAAGCGCTAAGAGGTGCGTCAATGTGCTTTGACGCTTCCACTCTGACCTTGTTTTAATTGGCGAGCATCAAATGACGACCCAGGCTGTGGTTACACTTCTTAATGTGACATTTGTCATCCCATCATCCCTACTGTGTCCCTGTTTGTAATTCCTCCGCTTTATTAATGTTTAATTTCCTGATTTTGCTGCTTCACAATAAAGGCTTTTAAATACCAAAATAACGAAAATTATTACAACATTTTTGTGAATAATTTACAGGAAATTAAGTGTGTTGATCACGGAATAAGCAGAGCTTTGTTTGCAGGGCTGGAGAAAAGCTGGGACCCCCTGCCTCCGCTGTTCTCTCCCCATCAAAGTGTTTCTTGTATTGGTCTGCCACCATTACAAAATAAACAAAATATAAATAAAAGAAAAAGACTCTTATAATGAATTAATTATGAATACCGTTATATTCGCGTAACATATGCAGACAGTTCCTGCTTCTGCTGCTGCAAAAATCATTAATCTGCTTTTAATCTGTCAGCTTTCAGTGTGTGGGCCCTATGGTGATTGCTTGCGCGCAAAACCATACAAACTGTTTTTGTTTTTTTTCATCTGGGTAAAAAAAGGATCCATTGCAGGTATCGTCTGACTGGAGAAGTTTTGATACTATGTAATACTGGGTTATTTTTGCCATTACCTTGAAGGTATCGGTATAGGTAATTTCTCAGTTTATGACAACTGTACAAGGGGTGAATTTTTATACAAGCAGCAGAAAAAGCTCTAGAAACTCAAAAAAGCATACAGAGACACCTAGCAACTATTTCCTCCAGGAGTTGTTGGAAACCAAAAGCAGAGCTTTTGGACATACATTTGTTGAGTGACCAGCAACATAACTCCAATTCTTCCATGCTCCTCCTCTCCTAATGCAACGACTGATATTTACTTTTCTATCATCTATGAATCAATCATCCATTTCCGTGCTGTGCTTGGAGTATGATATCCCGATTTGTATATCTAATTATTTGATTGTATTTTTGTTTGCTTTTGTCACTTTTATTTAGTACTTTTTCATTAAAAAATGTTTTTCAAAATTGTGCTCATCATCATTGAGGACCCCTTAAAATCAAGATTGTCGATCTGAAGGGTTTATTCCTAATAAAGACCTTCAAATTCAAACAGTGTTTTTCTAATGCAAAATATATCTATATAATGATGTATATAATAGAATGTATTGCGAGTCATATAAACAATTTGTCTTCCCACCTGAGAGAGTTTGTTTAGCTTTATTACACTAACAACAACAAGAAGGTCACAAATCAGGTAGCAGCAGTAATCTTGTCCAATGTTTGATAATGCTGTGTGTTTTGGGGAACAATAAGATTAACATTGCAAGTCATTCAATAAAAATGTCTTCCATGCACCAGCTGACCTAACAGTGCTTGAATTTCATATGGCATTTTGCTGCCATGCTTGTGTTCAGCTCATTGTTTGGCAAAGCTTAAGGCTCACTTGGTTACCATTCTGTGAATAACACATGAGCTTTATGAGGATTATGCCAAAGCTTCATGGCTAAGATTGGTTTTTAGGACGGAGAATCCAGACACAATGTGTAGACCACTGTCCTTTTCCCTGAACCGCTGTGAATGTCACATGCTGGCATGCTTGGCACAAAGTATGTGAGCCAGGCAGCGAAAGGCAAATGAAAACTGGCCATGAACGCAAATGCCATCAGAGGAACGGTGACAGTCATGGCAAAAGGGCAAAATCTGACACACATTTTGGATTACACTGGGGGAACAGGCAGCTTAATGATGACACACAAACACACACACACACTGAGAAGCTGCTGTTAACACCGCAAATTGAACACATGACACTGTTGCTGTTAAATGCAGACATTTACAGTACAGCCATCATTTCTCACCATTGACTCATTCCAACTGCTTTTTTAAATGTGTTTTACCAGTGTTCCACATGCCTGTCATCTCAACCTCTCTGAAAGCTTTCTTCTTCATGTCTCTCCTCCGCTCCCCCTCCCTGTATCTACTCTGAAGGGGTCACTGCAGTTAGAGAGAAAACAAACCCAGCAGTGGATTTTCAATTGAATTGTCAGAAGCTTGCTGTTTTAATAAATCCTGCCCAATGAAAGGGCAAGGGACCTTTTGTGAAGTGGCTTCACCCATGACGCTCAGCTTGGGTGCTCTCCGGTGAACCTTGTCTGCAAGAACCAGGTTCCCCAAGATAAAAAGCACCTGGCCTGTCTTCACTGGGTATGAGACACACAGAATGAATCAGCTAGTATAACAATAGGTTGTATAGCTGAAAAAAGCTGAATTAAAAGTGTGATGGGGGGTCTGTTTTAGTATGCATATTTTGTTTGATTTGTTGTGATTTTATTGATTATTATTCTTTTTCCGAGCTGACACTAGCTGTGTTTGTAATCGTTCCGCACTGTATAGTGTGTACATCATATTGTAATAGGGTTCAAATTCTACGTAGTTAATTGAATTCACTATAAAATACCCACAATGCACAGCTAATTTGAGTGTACATAAGATGTACATTACATTGTATTCCTGTATCAGGCTGGAATCAGTAGGTAAGGAAACAAGATGTTGGCATCAGAAGTGCTCTGGTTTTCCGTTTTCAATGGATTGATTACACCTTGGACAAAAGTATAGGTCAAGAAACGTGGCTGATGTTTAGAACCATGGACAGCACTGTCCGTTGTGTTCAGATGCTGTCTGTAGTGCTAAAGGAGATTGACTGACAGGAAGACAGAACATGTCAGAGAGACAGCTTCAAGCCACAAACAACCGTTTTTACGTGGGGCTAAAATCACCTTCCTCTGCCACCAAGTCTTCCAGTACAGAGCCCCTGGAGTCCTCTGCAGCAGAAGGTCTTGACAATGACTGTCCATTGTCCCTTTTAAATAAATTAAATAAACAGTTGTGATTGGTCCGCCCAGGGCCAGGTCGGCTGGAAATCTGTCTGAATGGTAGGAGGACCAGATGTTTCTGCCAGAGCAAATAACACATGAGCATTCCTCTGGTTCCCAGGCTAAGATTCCACAACACTGACATCATTTTATTTAAAAACTTGATTTTCTCCAGAGCCTTTGTGACAAAATCTGTCTCCATCCGACCACATAGCGATTATGATCAAATTTACCAATACAGCCACTCACAATCACCAACTTCAAACATTGAGCCTTAATTGAGGATAAAAAAAATTGTATTCATATATTCAAGTATTATTTTGTTAAAATAAGTTCTTATTGTAGACCCAAATCAAAGTTGGTGAAAAAAAAGCTTGTCAATGCATATGCAGAGATTTTCTACTAAACTCCCCACTTCACTTAGAATTAGACTCTTGGCCTTGAGAAATCTTGATGTAATGATCTGCCCAGTCATGCAGCTGCAATTGCTCCTGCCCTGTCGAGTCCTCCTACATAATTTTGACATGGGTAGTAGGATGTAGGATTACTATTTTTCTGCATGTATTGCTCTTATCTATATTGTGCATACTGGAGATAAGAACTGATTATCCATGCTGGCAATGTGTACTCACGCTTTATGAGATACATACAATTATGCAAATGGTGCTGGAAGTCATAAAGCCCTGTTTGAGCCTGAGAACTCTTTTTCTCTCGTTTCCTCTTCACTCCTGTTCTCTGCTCTTTGGCTTTGGAGACAACCCACCGTTTTGGTTGGCAGTGAAGGCGGGCTTGTGCAGGAGACCCGCATTTGTAATAAGACACTCACCGGGGAACAAGGTAAGCTGGAGAAATATTTCAAAAGAAGGAACAGGATGAAACGGGACCTTTCTGACAGAGTTGCATCTTTTTAGCAGCAGATGTGTGCAGATGTATTCATCAACATATAGAGTGGTTGGTCCAGCCTCTCTAAATCACAGATTGCCTTCACTGCAGTTCAAGTATCAACACAGTTAAGGGCCTGCAGCATGTAGGTGCTGTAATTATACAGTGCAAGTGTTGTGTGCACAAGCACCCTTACCGTTAACACTTTTTACTACTTTTATCCCTATCGAATAAATCCAAGGTGTGTGTCTATTTTATGGCAAAAAAACATTTATTTTTTTCCTGCTCTACAGTAAAACAAAGACGAAAACCCCAGGAGTTAATGCATATTGATATCAAAAGTTTCATACACTTCTTTTACCTCTGCAAGCATGTGTGAATATTTAGCTGTGACTCAGAGCAAAGGTTTCTAAACCTAAAACAGATAAATGTACATGAATAATTCATATTAAGGGTGTGTGGGTTACATCACAGCCAGTATCAATGATAATCAGATGATGCTGATAAGATCATTTGTATGGTTCCCGCAACATAAGGGCAAAGATGATAATTGTACTTTTAGATGAGCTGGGACAATATGTAATATAATGAGTATGATGTGGAAATCCTTTAATACTGTGCTGCTCTTCCCCCCGCATCAAGACATCTAGGATGGATAAGATCATTATCAGATGGCTTTGGTGTGTTCTACATTAGCTCTGCAGAGTGATTATTGGAACTGAATTACGAGGCTGATTTCTAAATCATTACTGTGGCAGTTATCACAGACTGATGGTAATAAGGAATCCAGAGTGTGGATGATGGAGGCGAGTAATGAAGAGATGAAAGTAGGACATCACAGCACAACGTTTGACTTGGAAACTCACATAATTATGATGGATTTGGAGGACATTTGGCAAGCAGATTGGTCATCAAACCAGTGTATTATATATATTTTTGTGTGATAGTATCCAGCAAAAGAAAGTGGCATTTTGAATGGAATGGAATTAGACTGCTCACTTGTCTTTATCACTCTTATTTTTCATTTATGTGACAAATTGCTGGCAAGTGTGCAAGTCTCCATTTCTCTCGGACAAAGGTTCTGCCATAAAATGACAAATATTGTGAGAAAAAGCATTAACAGAAAAATGTCAAAATACAGCATTAAAATGTGTGATTCAAACAAGATTCAAAGCAAAATATTTTGCTTCCAAAACACATTTTCATACTTTTGTCATCAGTTTGTCAGAAAGTCTCCTCCTAACTGAGCACATCACACTGTCAATTTAAACACAACAAACAAATACAGAAATATTGCACACACAAAAAAAAAGAACTAAGTTACAAAACAGAGTTTGCCGAGGTCACTGAAAACTAATGAACAAGCTGTTGTTGCCATGGTTGTGGCTGTACTTTCGCCATGATTTAGGAGCCTTTTACACCCTCTCTATTTGGATGTGACTTTCAGACTTCTCAGTTTTAATCCTGAACCAAAATGACAGAAGTGAAACCTCCCCTGTAACGTGGTCCATACCCTGCTCCAATGAAAAGGGGTGCTCTCAGTCCGATCAAATTGAAACCTTGGCTCGGTTTGTTTCTAGTGTGAAACCATTTTATTTTTGAAGTTCTGGAAAAACAATGCAACAAAACGACACTGACATTGGGTCCAATGACTTTATAAAGAGTCAGTTGGAAATAAAACAAGGGGCAACCTCTGTGGCTGAAAAATGAAACCAACCTAGAAGTGCCAAAATCTGTAGTTCATTGAATAACCACTTGAGGCGCTCTCCATAAGTGAGTCAATCACCACAGACCCCCATGTTAAAATTTACAACTTTACGGCTGATATAAACACATTAACAGCCTGGTACAAAAGGAGTCAGGCACTGCCAAGATGGCACCCACTTAAGGCTTAATTTTGGCTCTTCAGAAACCTATGGGTGACGCCGTCGAGACTACGTGGATATTTTACACAGTCTTTTACACAGAAAAACTCATAAAACTTCCAACTCCAATTATTTTTCTGAGATAGAGAGGATACAAGCGGACAGAAGAGGCCGTCTACAAACCAATCAACGTCAAGTATCAGGAGTCGTAGCTCACGTAGGTGATGACGACAGGACTTTTGTCAAGTTCTTAGTGTGCTTGTGTCCATTGCAATGTGAAACCAGAACGGACCAGATCGAAAACACAAAGCTTGGTTATGACTTTTTAGGTGTGAAAAGGCCCTCAGTGTGAGGCCATGTTAGACTGCACACTATACAGTTGTTGCTGCTTGCAATAATATCTGAATCAGTTTTATTTTTTTTGTTTATTAACTTGAGTGTGGGATTTACAGTGAGTTTCTGTACTTGGTTGGCTGTTCTGTATTTGCAGGATGGTTTGTTATGCTGCATTTGTTGTGAGATTGGGAATGGTGTTTTCTTCATTGGCTTGTGCTTTGTCTATTTGCGTGTGTCGCCTTCAACTGCGACATGCTGAGCTCTCAAGGCCACCAAAGAATTCAGGTAAATTGGGGTCAAATCATACCTGATGCTATGCACTGAAACAATTAGGTAGAAAATTGTTGAACATAAAGCTAAAAAATAAGCATGTCTGCACAGTTATAATGATCAAAGAAGACGTGACTGGTTTCAAGGACAGAATCTCTTTGGTCTATTTGTTTGCTTCTGTTGCTGCTCCTGCCAGTAATCTCTGGAGAGTGGCTGTGTTTTTTGGATTGATGCGGACTGTGTAGGGAGCCTGGAGAGCGCTGCAGGCAAGTGTCACTTCCCATTGGATGTTCTGGTAACTGCTATACATGTTTCAAAACAACCTGTCACGTGCCGGGGTCTGAGATGTTTTCATATTTCCGACCTCCTTTTTACTCCATGACATTGACCAGTTTACAGCTCACGAGGAGGTGAAATTGGAGATTATAACGTTGGAAAAACAAGTGCAGATATGTTAAGTGACCTTTAACCTGTGAGGATTACACTTTAGACCTTAATACTGAATATGCAAGTGCATGTATAATGGGCTAGTTTCTCACTGTGGTCACAGAAGACAATTAGGAGTGAAACTAAACATTCCAATTGTTTTGCTGCTGTGAAACACCTCTAATGAGGATCCTACACAATTATCACTTACAACTCGCCAAGAATAACACCTGGTGTTTGCATATTGCATAAAGAAAATAAGCATAACAAACAAGGAGTGAACACAATTGCATAAGGAATTCAGAAGCCAAGAAATAATGCCACTGTACTTTTTCAACTCAAGAATAAAAAGTTGTGTAGTCCCCCGCTCTCTTCTCTCCCACTGCAACTTCTGAGACATGTTTTCCCCCTCTCTGTCTCTGTAATTGCACTTCACTCTCTGATGCCTCTCAACATATTTGATGCATTGACAAATTCCCCCTTTCAGTGTTCTCATCATGGCTATTCCCTGGAAATGTATAAGAAAGAGGAGAAGGCAGGCGTAGAAGACAAGCAGAGAGCAGGCCCAGCTTCCCAGATGGGTTGTACCACATCGATTGACTGGTGAAATATATCTCATATCATATAAAACCAGCCCAGGGCCATGATATCTCTTTAGGGAGAAAACTACAGGACTCCCAAAAGCTCCTGGAAAACAATTGACAAGATGCAATGCTTTTGCAGCGACTATGAAAGCTAAAACCATCATGGTAGACTTGCTGCATGTGTTGTTTTCATCAAAGGTTATAACAGCACCAGGGAAGGGTTGATTCCTTTGATTTATGGACAATTAGGAGTAGCTTTAAACATGATTTGTTTTATTCCAAGCCTCATCCACCATCAGGGGAATCTCTCCTTTAAAGAAATTCTATATAATACATGACACATGGATCTGGGAACAAGACAGACAGGAAAACCCTGAGGGAAAATTGTGTGATGGTGAACTCACATTATTCAGATTTATTTGTTATGGTGACACGTTTAAACTGTGGGTATTTCTCCCCACCCTGCTACATTTTTTAGGGGTGACCAAATATTCCCCTTTAAAACTGTTACTGCCCAACTGTCCACCAGATTAGCACTGGATTAGATGATACAAATTGAAAGAACCTCACCAGGGATTTTACACAATCAACCCAGTAAAAAATTATGTGCTCACAATTTATATGACTGGCTATCAATTACCAATACCAATTACTATACTGACGAAGACCTGCAGCCTTTGAGTAAAGTGGAAATCCCAGTTGTTCAACCAAAGTTCAACCTTTATTTCTTACCTCAGCCTGGTTCCTGGTTTTACTTTTCATGTATGTATGTTTGTTGAACCATGATTCCAGTCTTCCTTTATGTACTGAAATGGAAAATTATTAAAATTTAAAAACATTTGCACCTTAAGGATTACTGTCCTGTTTTTCTCTTTATAATACCTCATTAAAAAAAGACCATTCAGGCATCAAGTTTTTCCTCTTTCTTCCTTTTTTTAGAATATACTGTAGGTGTGAAAGCTGCAGGTGCTCATGTGTCAATTGAATGCAGCAGCAAAGTATTAAAGCAACAATGGGGAAATGCTGTCCCCTCAATTCTAATGTAAACTCTGGTCGGATGAGGATTCAAAGTTGGATATGAAGAAGAAATCTGATGCATAATTTTAGTGTTACAACTGTTAAAATAATTGCTGTCTGTGGTTCTATAAAAAATGAACTTTGAACTAGTTGATTTTTGGAACTTAATCTTGAATTATGAACTACCAACTAAACTAGTTAAGGCATGTTCTCCCCCATGACTCGAA
The DNA here is from genome assembly GCF_963691815.1 of Echiichthys vipera. Taxonomy (NCBI): domain Eukaryota; kingdom Metazoa; phylum Chordata; class Actinopteri; order Perciformes; family Trachinidae; genus Echiichthys; species Echiichthys vipera. The sequence goes on from NC_139826.1 coordinate 9,931,745, forward strand.
AAGTCTCAGGGTTGCCTGTGTGCCGAGATAGACCCTGTTTAGCACTCACCCATTGACATTAATGATAATCAGTATTCATGGGTCAAGTACTTGTGTCTAAGTTATCAGGAAAATTTGCTGAGATACAAGAAACTCTCAAGAGTCATTAAAGCATGACATTTTCCAAAGTGTCGATATGTGATACACTGATGAATGAACAAATTATCCAACTTCATCCGCACATGACTGTTGTCACACTTAACCCTCAAATATCAAAAACATATCTATTTCATTCTGCTGGCTGTCCATAGCATCAAAGTCAAAGGGGAATTGTAATTTAATTTGCTGATATAGGCCAATATTAATCCTCATTATATTGTCAGGCTCAGCAGCAAAGTGGGCAGAGCTGCTCTGGGTAGTCCAAGATGGAGTATGCAGAGAAGAAAAGACCAAATTCCTCGTCTTGAATGGAAAGTTCTCTAAAGCAGTTTGGAGTGATTATCATGGCACATTCCTCCTGAGCTGGGAATTGGGGGAAAAACAAGAGGGATACAGAAAGAGTGAGAGAAAGGGTTGGGTCACTCTATTACCTGAGCATACTTTACTGTGAATAATGATGTATGATATAAAAGCACTCATAAGTTTCTTTAAAATGTTGCCAGCAATGATCTACAAATTCAGCCATGGGATAACACACATTTAACATTTAGGACACCCCTGGGTGAGAACCGGAAAACATCATGCAGCAGCTCTGCCTGTTCCATCAATGATATAGGATGATATTTGATAAGATGATATTTTCCGAAGATCTTCTCTTTGTTATAAAACCTCTTTTCTCTCTGGCAGTTATTTAACATTATGGTCACATTGTTTGACTCCCTCCACGCCACTTCTTTTGACTCATTTGATAATATAAAAAAATGTCATATATATGATGCAATGTCAAGTAAATCTGCTCATTTTTCTATCTCACAAAAATCTCCAAAGTACACATTTTGACATCTTTGCCATCAATATTTCATAAGTAAGCCCCAATGATTTTTTTTGTCTGAACTTCACACAGGCTTTTTCCAAACCACCCAAAGTCAATAGCTTGCTTGTATCAGGGACCTTGTTCCTGAGAGAATCTACAGACAACTGAGATAAACTGACATCTTGTGTCACGATAACATATTGTGTAAAAAAACATTGATATTCTGTATGTTTCAGCGTGGAAAAATGGTAAGTGTGACCTGCACTACATCTGTTTATTGACAGGTCAATGCACTTGCCCTGTGCTGCGAGGCTCTCTCACAGTTCTGTGGTTATGCAAAGCAACTGAATACATGTGCACTCTGCAGCACCTGCAGGTCTTTTAATGAATAATTGAATCATACAACACACTGTATAGTATGCATCTGTTTATTTGGACAGAGAAAAGTTCTTACTGTTCTATTGTAACTTCAGTGTTCTCATCATGTGTTTGTTTTGCTTTTATAAAGATAGCAAATGTGTACTTTTACTGTTATGTTTTTCTTATAAACCACAAAAAAACTATCATACTAATTTTCAGGTTCATACATGTATTTTGTGTTTCTAAAATACATGCATTTCTACACGGGGCGTATTGGTCCTGGTCTCTGCTCCGCTATTACGTCTCTGCAGAGTCAAGCCACAAATAAGACATTTTAAACCACACACAACACACCCCAACATGTTGCAGCAGGACTCTGATATGAAATTAGGGAGCAATGAACAGCACAAGCAACCAGCATTACAGCATTGTCTGTTAGTATGTAGCTACATGTAGTAAACAGCAGCACATTGTACCGGAGCTGTGCGTAGCTGTCCCTTGTGGGCGTGTCGGCGTGCTTTTTCTGGAGCAGATGACCTCATTTGAAAATTCCTGAAGGCTTGATGTCAGACTGTTGAGAAAGTAGAAAAAGCTGCCTGACAGGAGGCGTTGACAGCAGTCTGTGTCCTGAGCAGACGACAATAGATAAGGGAAAGCGATATAGGTCTACTTTAAGAGTACTGCAGTTTTGTTTTGTTTTTGTTCTGAAAACCAGATGAATCTGCCAAACTTCAATCTATTCTGGCAGATGGTCTGGCCCCTCTCCCATACGGACAGATTACATATTAAGACAATGACTGACACATTATGTTACTGTATTGCCTATTACTCATATTAAATTATTTCAGAAATGCATCTTAGTGTACTGTTGAGCTGTAATTTGACAAAATTTGTGACCCAACATATTACAATCACATCATTATAAGCTCTCAATATGGCTGTAATATCCAATAGTGTGTATACATTACCATAATTTATCTGGAATATTCAGAATAGAATGTCTGCCTAGTGCAAAACGTTTTTTCTGACATTCTGGCCTGTAATGTTAAAGATTGTATTCAATAAGTTGCTAATAAAGTGTTTCCACATAAGCAGACATTCAACATGTTAATGAGATTTGAATATTCACACACACTGACCTTCTGCCGTGTAACTATGCTGGTTTGAGGGCTTCCACTATGTTTAAATGTAGTAATTCAAGGCCTGGCAGAGAGCTTCATGTCACAGTGATTATCATTTTCCACTCACATTAATATGCATTACTCATTCATTGTATGGTTGGTCAGTGTACCCTTTGACTGCTCAGGATGCACACTTATCCTGTATGTATTTTTTTAGTAAGTGCAGAAAAGACTGGAATATGTATCTTTATTTAGTCTGAATATATACACTCCTTTTTTGATTGTATTAAAATGCTGTACATTTTGATGATTTCAAAATCTGATTTCCTCATGCTGTTGGAAGTAATCTGCTTTTCTGTATTGTTTGAGTAGTGCAACAGGACATGAACAAACCTTCTTTGGATCTCAGAGATGTAGACAAAGGCATATTGGCCTTCAGACTGACCTGACAGCTGGCAGTGACATATTTCAGCGGTAGCTATCTTCCCAATTTATCTAATTTTCCCATGAGTTGGTCAAAGGAACCAGCATATTATAAATGCTGTCTTAAATAGGCACGGTATGCTGAGCCTGACTGAGGATAGAGCTGCATGTCCCAGGCATTTACATACATGACATACATGTCAGTGTCTGCACTCACTCACAATTGGTGAGAGCATCACATTTATTTGATAGTGTGATACAGTTGTTGATTTAAATATTTTGAAGAGAAATGTTCCCCAATGTACAGTATTTCAAGAGCAGTAATTTCAAAATTTGCAACGGAAGTTTTACTGTGATTTTACTTGTGGATACAATAAATATGTGCATTGCTTTGAATGTCATGTCAATTTCCATTGCCAGTGTAACAAATACTGTTATTTTCTCTTTTGTTGACCGCACAGCCATACTCGAACAGTAGGAGAGACATTGCTGCATTTACGCGTTTATATATTTATTTGGCAAAAAGGTAAACAATTGTTTGCCTTCAAGGTAAGAATATAAACACTTATACATTATCAAATCTTAGAAAAAACAAGAAAATAGGTTTTCTTTCACTAAAATACGCACAAAAAGCATCACTGAACTGGCTGAAATAGGCTACATCAGGGCTTTTCAATTAATTTGGAATTGGGGCCGGTTGATGAAAATGATCCAAAATGAGGGGCCAGAAAAATATGAGCATCACATTAATGGATATTGTAAAACAATACAGTCACATAGGAGTGCATACAGTATATTGTCTTTATTTTATCAATGTAAATATTAGTCATAGACCTCAAAGTGCAACAAGCTTGTCAAAAAACAATCCTTGTTAAATGAACAAACCTGTTAACCAGAGGTTTTCACTCAATTATTGGACTAAAGCACAAGTTTGAGTCTTTTACTTTTTCTTGAGTATTTTATTTACATGCTATTTTATTCTTCTGCTCCACTACAAATCAGTGTAAATATTCTACTTTTTACTCCACTTCATTTATCTAATCACTTCAGTAACTAGTTACTTTACCAGGCTTACAAGCAGATATGAAACATTAGTTTATTCATCAAAAACTGGACTGACACAAATGAACGCAACATAAATGCAGAGTAGCATGATTTTTCTGAAAATGCCTTCTCAATTTATCCTCTTTAGACTCAGATATGGCTGCAGAGTAAACACATGCTTCACAGTGACAGAAACAAAAAATTTTCTGTCCATTCTCTGGTGAACTTACGGTTTTCTGTGTCAACTTTTCTTTTTTTCAGAGTAGAAAGAGACGATGTGGTGATTTAACCACAGATTTACCCAGACTGAAACGATTAAGAACAACAACAGAGCGGGGCTTAGCGAGCTGTTGCCAAGAGGATTCCGAAATCCATGAAGAAGAGTGTAGCAGGAGCCTGAGTAGCGTTGTGGCCGCGGGCCTACAGGGAGCGCATGGAGCAAGTCTCCCAGCGCGCCGGTGTTTGACGCGTCGAGACGGATACAAGAGAAGACAGCGGTCATGAAGACTTTCATAAGTTACACCTCATAAACCGAACGGTAAACACGTGTACCGAACCGTGACAAGCGTACCAAACGGGACGGATTTTTTTAATAAACCATTCCACCCTACAACCTTTATTATAACAACTTTTAATGTTACAAGAGAAAAGGCTTTGAGGATGGGGACAAGCCGATGTGCAAACATAACGAACGACTATAATGTTACCCTTAATTCTCATCATCGAGGATCGGCTTCTACTTAGTAAATGTACTAGTCATGAAAAGGACTCTAATAGTCATAATAATAATAATAATAATATACTTTATTTGTATAGCACCTTTCATACATAAAATGCAGCCCAAAATGCTTTACAACAAAGAAATTACATGCACCAAGTGTTTCAAATTAAAAAGACACAGAATGAACACAAAACAGTAATATGTGTCAAATGATGTAAATTAAGATGAAAGATAAAACCCACAGATAAAAATAAAACAAGTTAAGAATAAAATAAATGTCACATGGACAAGACTCACTTGATAATACAATAACAAGAGAGTAAGAATCAAAAATAGATAATAATAAAATTAAAGTTCTGCACTGTACTATGAAAAATAATTGACAAAAAGCAGTTGGAATTGGATAAAAATGACCAGGGTTAGTTCAAAGATAAAGTTAAGAGATACGTTTTTATCTTAATATTTAGCGAGCAGGCCTCCCTGATATCTTAGAGTAGTTTGACGTTATTGTAATATAACCTGTAACCCCATCAACTCACTGGGCTTCTTGGCTGTTGAAAGAGCTACAAAATGACACCAACCCCAACACTTTAAATACTGGTAATTGCTTGATATCCTAAGCTGACTTGTCAGATGGTTTGTTCCAGAGAACAACCTGCGAAGGCCTCATTTGAAACTGATTGAGAAAGAGGAGGCACTTCCTAAACATACTTGGCAGGTGAATGGATGAACCATCTGTCTATCAGACTCTCGTCTAAGTCAATCAAGAGAAGAGAGAAAAAATATTTTCCATTGAAAAAAGCCCCCTGTGCCATTCTCTTCATTAAATTAAATGAAGAAAAAGTCTCGAGTTCTGATAAAACTGATGTTACTGCAGCATCTTAGCTAACCTCTGCTCTCCCCTCCCCCTCAACTGCCAGCACCAGAGTTTGAACCGGTCAGAGCATTTCGATCAAAAATAACTTTGTTTAGAACCTGAAAACTTGCTCCAAACTGGAACCTAAAATCTGCTGTTTTTTCAGTTTGAACCGGTTCAACTGTGACAACATCAGTGGGTGTGCCAATCAAAAGATAGAGCAAAGCAGCGTTTTCTCTGGGGGCATGACCAATAAAGGACATGAAAATGTGAAAGGAGATGTGTTCTGAGTGGATGAGAGAGAGTGGTCAGGGCAGAAGAGAAAAAAAAGTTTGTCAAAATATGTGTGGAGATATTTAGTGAATGTACTGAAGCTACAGTTTTCAGTTTGAGTACAAATCAGGACCCATGGAGGAGTCCTGTGTGTTGTTTCTGCTGCTGAGTGAAGTGATGGAGGTTAGCTCTGGATACGTCCAGGAGACAAAATAAAAGTGTCTCCTCCTGTCTTATAATTCTCCGAAGAAGATAATGTGATTGGTTGATGAGAGAGAAACACCAAACATAAGAAAACTTTTACATGGAACTAAATAATAAGTAGCACTCCACATTGTTGGGGTTGAATTATGGCACATTCAGGTCATCTATGCACACCAATAACACACACACAACACAGTATTCCATTTACTGCCAATGTGCATTGTGCAACACCCTCAGTTGCTGAAACATCATTGATTACAATGGTTCTTCACAAAACTGATGGAAATGCAGGCTGGTTGGCTAGATAACCTCAAGTTTTAAATAATTAAATCAAATACCAGTTCGCTGTCAGTCGAAAAACACTATGATTGGCAAGTTTCGCATGTTCTGGTGTTATTGTGCAAATTCAGCTGCTGTGTAAGGCAATGGCAGGCGTCCCATAGTTACAAATGCTAAGCTGTGATTGGACTATTGCAGAATTCCGAGATTTGTTTCAAAACACATTATTAATGTCAGAAAATTACTGCTGTTAACACATGAAAAGACTGTAATTCATGTAATACTGGATTATGGAGCAAGAGCATTAATTCACATAAAGCTAAGTGGTTGTGTTGGATTCAGTGAGTGACAGATCATGATATCAAAGTCATATAAACTGGTAGAGAGATAAATCTTCAGCCAAATAATCACACAGTAGTGAATGACAAAAACAGTAATTTGACAAAAACAGTAATTTTACCTCGCAGAACACAGGAGTAAGATTGAATACATACTATTGTCAAAGAAGGCTGACTTGGTTCAGTCACGAAGGACTGTCATCTGTGCATTAGACAAACTCATCTCAGAGACCAAGCCCCGTCTCCACCCTCCACCCCTACTGAGTATCTGCAAGAGGAGAGAGGAAGATAGATCAGCAGCATGTAAAAAATTACAATATAAGATATTTGAATATACTTCTCCCTTTTCCATTATTGTCTGAATAAGTCACAAAATTAGTCACTCGTGGCTTTTTACGAATAAAGTAGCTAGGAGGTTCTGAAAAGTTGCTTAATCTTTCGCAAAAGTCACAAAATCGGCAAAACTGGCAGCGCCTCTCCCGCGATTGGGTGTGGTTACAGCATCTCCAGCTGACACGCCCCCAGCGTCTCAGAGTAGCGAGTACTGCTTAATTTGAATGATTTTAAAAAATCTTATTTTTTGATACTTGGCAATATTTTTATTCATTCAAAAGTTTGTCTGTAGTGTGACAAACTCAGATCTCACTTTTGTCATTGCTTTAATCTGACTTTAAATAATTAGTTGCAAGTGCAGAGTAGCGTGAAATCGCATGATATTAGTTCAGATCCAGGCTAAATAGACATATAATTAAAACTGTGTAATAAGACGGAATCCAGATGACATACAGCTTAGAACACAGTTACTTGTGGCCTGATAATAAATGAAGGTGAAATCATTCACCTGAGTCAACTGTCATCATTTTGGTAGTTGTGCTGAGCCAGTGTTGGCATGAGATGGTACACTTTATTAATCCTAAAGGCAAACTGAATGGCATGAAGGACAATGAGACCCAGCAATGGAAAGAATGCCAAATGCCAAACTTGATTGCTATTTGGGGAGATGGCACTATTCAGTCAAAGCTAGGAGGCACATACTGTACTCCAACCAAAATATGCTGGAAACAGAAGCAGATGTGTCAACTTGAATTGCTGCTGCTCTGCACATGCTTCTCTTCTGAATGTTGCTGTCAGTATATATCAATATTGGATATGGGCCACAGCCAAGACTACAGCAATTAAAAGATGTGCATAAATTGTAGGGCTGCAGTGTGGCTTTTGTCAACAGCAGGAATAGTAATTTACCCACAAGCCCTCTAGGGTTCCTTCTCATTCAACTATATTTGCCTCTTTTTTTTTAACCGAAGCAATATACAGTATTTTTGTGCTAACTAAACTAAAGTAAACTAAAGTAATGGAGTTAAAATTATATAGATTTTGAGTTCAGGACCGAAGCAATTCACCGAGATTTGGTTTTATTCCAATCAGGTCTGAATTTATAAAAGAACATCCACACATAATTTAATTATATGTTAAATATTGTATTATGTTGACACAGAGTGGTTCGTAAAAAATGGGCCTTAAGCCGTGCCTTGACCGCAGATTCCACGTCAGTGTTGCCCTCATGGGCCAACTCTGTTTATCCAACATTAAAGTGAGTGACTGTACCAGTTTTACAAATTTTGAAAGCGTCCAGTAGCAGGGCAGACAATGACAGAAGGTTCATTGTTTCCTTATAAAAACATAATAAAATCTGCATTTGCATTCTGTTATTGATCAGTCACCCTTTGGAGAACATGCACTCCACTAGCACAGAGGTGGCAGGTATCAGCAGGTGCTGCTTTGCCAGAATGCTCCGTTTTTTGTACCGGTACCTGATTAACTTCCACATGTGGGAAAAGGAGAAGAAGTTACCTGTGATATCAATTATGGTGTAATAAATTAATTAATCACCTTATTAATTAGGCTAATTATTTTTTCCTCGTTAAAAAGAGAACCAAGCCAATATCTACAGGATTTTTGTTAAACTTGGGCGAGGGTTTCATATCTGAGACGCTGCCCTCTTTTATTTTAGAAGAATACATTTTATCGCACTAGTCTTCCCCGAAGAATGTGTCGAGTGCCTCGACGTTGTGGCCCCGAATGTCACTGCTTCCCCCCTCCACATCGTCTGGGCCTTGCACAGTAACCTCTTCATTTAAGTCACACAACTTCTCTCGGATGGTGAGGCGAAGAGCCAGTTCCAAAACTTGAAGGTGTTTATGTCTCGGGTCAAGAGCAGATGCAAGAGATGCTGTGCAAGTGCACACACGAAAGAACTTGAGTGCAGTTGTTTAGCAATCGAGTTCATTTGAAACGAGGACTTCTCGGGGAATCGATCACTCACACACATCCCTTAGTTAAATATATTTATTCAGCCTTTTTATTGGGCATCAACATCACAATTACATGTGTATTGTTAAAGTAATTGACTTGAAGGGTGAATAAAAGCTTCAGGTTGTATTAACGCCTGTGAGATGAAGCCGAGACATGAATCTGATGGAGCTGGTGCAGGGAGCCAAGAAGAAGAAGAAAAATAATTAATTTTATTTATCCCGCAAGGGAAATTCAATTTTTTCACTCTGTTATTATTATGCAGGTTACACAAACACAGGCCCGAAATACACACATGCACAAACAGGACCTGTATACATGCAATTAATGGAGTGATGTCAGAGCGAGGGGGCTGCCAATAGCTCAGCGCCCGAGAAGTTGGGGGTTCGGTGCCTTGCTCAACAGCACCTCAGCAGTGCCCAGGAGATGAACTGGCAACTCTCCAGTCACCAGTCCACGCTCTATTCATGGTTCACACAGGGACTTGAACCGGCGACCGGCCGAGTCACCTATGGACTGAGCTACTGCCGCCCCCAAACCCCCAAAGGAATTCAAATGAGAGCGTACCTGTTACTTGAGATGTGCACCTTCATTTTTTTGTCAGGTAAGTGTGACGTGTTCCCATTGCAGTACACACCAGGAACCGCAGCTTCAGTGATTATTTCAGAAGCTTAATGTTTAGTTCTGCTTCCTCTGTCAAGTTTTTAACTGCAATGTTTAGTTTTGCTGCTTAAAAGGGACACTTTGCTGATTTAAATCCTGCAGTGTGTGATGAAGGGTGTTTGGCTTCCTGAGCAGAACAGGGAGCAGGGAGGACCTCCGCAGCAGAGATGAACAGTGAACATTCATGCGAACAGAAGAACGATGTTTGGCTTCCGTCGCAGACCTCCAACACTTATTCATCAATACAATACATAATTTAAAAAACAGCATAGCCTACAGGGACTGGTAGAGCAGGAGTGAAATGCCCACATTGGTGCGGGTCTCTGAAGCAGAGAAAATATTTAATTTGGGTGGGTGGTGGGTGGATTATTTAAGAGTATACACAGATAATACCTGTATGCACTCTCTGTCTGAAACCCTGCTCCCAAAAAAGCTGTGCATCCAATGTTTTCTGAACACACAAAAACTGACTGGGTTGTGTCATTTAAAAATTTGAGGGTTATTTTAATTGATTTTCAAACTGACTTTAAACTCTGCTAAAGCTGCCGGAGGCTAACTATGCATATTCTCCCTTGTAATGAAAATATGCTCTTAAATAAGCCGACTATATATAATATATTATATCTTCATCATTAAGCATTTTTAAATCAAGAAAATAGTGAATATCATTTACTACAGCTACTATAAGAAACAAGTTTTTAAGTGCAAGTTTTCAAAATGTGAACACACAAAACTTAAAAAGCTCAATATTTTCCAGCTCTATCTGGTTCTGTTGAATCTTTAGAAATGCTTAACTTATGTGAACAACTAACCTCTCAATTATATACATTATATACAAAGAAATGTACACATTAAAATGTCAACCCCACAAAATAACAATGTTGTCTTGTACAATGAAAGATGACATTTTGTTAGAAACTACCAGTATGAAATCATGTGAGTAAAAAAAAAGATCACAAATGTGTCGTGCTAATATTTTCAATTGCAACATTAACTTTAAGCAACTTAACCAAGACAATCAGATTTTACTGTGAAAATAAGTAACATTTTCATTTGATTTATTTGTTAAATGAAACAAATTTAATATAAGAGTTATAAGTAAGTTTAACTGAAGAAAAGCCTTATCCCATTTTAACTGTAGCACCACATTAGTTAAGATGCTAGTCTCTTAATAGATTGTATCAGTTTTTATTGTTTGTCTCACTCGCATTTCATAATCGCAGAAAATTTAAATGAGGTTCAATCTGGAGTCATTGTTTGAAATGCATTAGGTTTTCATGCACTGATGGTTTTCTGGCTGTAGTTATAGCCCTCCTTGATTAAAAAGAGCCGCCATAAGAGCAGTTTAGCAATGATTACAATAAATTAGTTTCGTATGAAATGAAAAGAAAGTGTGAAAGGTTGATTTTGCTTTGTCTACTTCATTCCCATCAAAATAAATGCCATGTGACCCAACAGGTTCATAGAGGTCAAACCCAGGTGTGCAAGCTGTCCAAGGGCCCCGAACTATAAACTTTAAAACTAGAGGGCAGCCATTCCTCTTTCTCTTGACCCTCTTATCCTCTTTGACTCTCTTGTCAGCCTCTCTTGTCTCCTGACCTGAACTCACTTGAACACCATCCTGGACTGGCCGCTGGCCTTCCTGAATCCTGGAGCTGTGGTGGGGCCTACATGGAGCAGAACCGACTGAAGTAAACAGTGGATCGGCAGAGACGCGATAGCCTGCGTTTTCCTTTCAACTGCTGGTCACAAGGACCACCTGAGCAGAATAAAGAGCGATCTCATCACTCTTTTGTTTAAGAGCAACACAACCAGGACAAGGACCAAATTTCTTCAACCTGGATCACAAGGACCAGACACTAGCAAATGCAATGCAACTTCCTCCTTCCATGGACTGGTAACTAAACTGCAACTGGGCATTAATACATGAACGGATAAGCACAGGACTGTAACTATGTTATATGACTGATGTTCTTAGGTCGCACTCACACTGTCCATCCATACCGTGCCCAAACAGATTTTACGGGTAAAGCCTAGTTCGTTTGACCAGTGTGAGTGCAACCGTACCACACCTAGCTGCGGCCCGCTTCCCGGCCACGGACCGTTTGGGAGAGGTGGGCTTTTGTAAAGCACGTTTGCACATGTACGAGTACGAGCGTGCGCACAAGCACAAGGCCTACTGCGGCTCTGACGTCATTTTATGTGCGCCTGTTGGGACATATAAAAAAAAAAAGACGGATCATGCGCGGACATTTAAAACAATGACGGCGAAAGGTTCGCTTTGGTGTGATGCGGAGGTGGAGTGTTTACTGCAGATTTGGGCGGATGAAAATATTCAAAAACAGTCGGACAAGACGCACAAAAACTCCGAGGTCTATGGAAAGATTTGTAACAAAGCGACGCATCGCAATGACGTCGATCAATGCGTGTGACGTGTTACGGCGTGATGACTTATAGACAGGCAAGACACATTTGCGCGAGGCCCAGGCAGTGTGAGTACAAACGGGCCTGGCCTGCGGGGGGGTTAAGTACCAGAGATCGTAACAGCATAGGTGGTCTCTTGTGTGACCAAAAGTTCACACCTTTGTAAGGGGGGTGGAGACCCACACATGCCCCACTCCCTACTCTCTCTCAAACCCACCCACACACACACACACACATGTTGTTGTTGTTTAGTTTAGTTAGATTTGCTGTGTTTTGTTTGCTTTGTTTATTAATTTGTTAATAAATGTTTGTGTTTACAATACTGTATGTCTGTTTATTTAATACTACACAAAGCTGAATCTGCCAACCTCTTCAAAGAAAAGAACTTTCGAATCATTCAAATGACTGAGACTATTACATTTATTGGTGCATAACCATAAAATCAATAGTTTAATATATTTCATGAGACTTTTATATTAGCTGTCACTTCCTTCTATGAAGATGGTGCCTTGAGGTACTCTAGCTTAACTGGAGTCATTTTTGTTATTATCTTTGATAATTATTTGTGATAGCTAATATTAATTGATTAAGGATACATTTTTTGAGAATACTGAGTCTCATAATCTGATCATAACTCTATTGTTGTATGTTGGAGAGAGTTTCTGAAACGTTGAGGAGGACTTCCATCTCGCTGTGGCAGGACTGGATGAAGGGCTGTTATTGGTGTGTGATTTATGGTAATCATACAATCAGCCAGGGCGTATGACTACCGTGTCCTGCATGGACTAATGCAAACTTATTTTTTAATTAATTAAAAATCTATGCAGGCATGAATGCAACATAAATACCGTATTTTTTAGTTTGGGTGGTCCTGCGACGTATACTCAAGTGCTACTCCTATTATTCCTGTACTACTCAAGATGAAAACGTTAATCAAGCAGCAGAAAGAAAGTTTGGAGTAAGTGAGAAATTAGTGAGGGACTGGAGAAAAGTGGAGGATACTCTAACTGCAGTGATGAAAACAAAAAAAGTTCATTGCGGGCTAAAAGCTAGATGGCCACAACTAGAGGTACAAGTTCACAAATGGGCGGTTGAAAAACCTGTTGCCAGGAGAAGCTTGTCAACGGTGCAGTTATGTCTCCATGCTCAGGTAGTTGCCAAGGCGATTTTCTTAGTCTTTGGTTTTATAAAATAAATTTCCTCGTAAAAATGTGAATTCTATGTTTTTTTCTTTTTAATTTTTTTTTTATACACAATGAATAAGTATTTCAGAATAAAACAAGTATTTATTAGTTGTTATATATATATATATATATATATATATATATATATATATATATATATATATATATATATATATATATATATATATATATCCCTTTTCAAGACCTTGTCATACCAACTGGGCGTCTTTTCCAGGGACTTGACCAGTGTCCTCTTAATGTCCAGCAGAGCTATGCTGCTTAAACGGCCTTGGCCCATTGTGTTGCAGGTGTAAGACTTGAGCCGCTTTAAACAGGAGAAGCTCCTCTCTACAGCTGCAGATGTAGCTCCAACTGTTGCTACTAATGACAACATTTTGTACAGCTGAGGCATTGCACTGTCCAACGCCATGTCTTTCAGAAACAGCAAGAAACCACACAGCTTTCCCCTGCTGCCCTGCAAGTCGTGGTTTGAATAGGACCTGAAGTTTAGACCTCAGTCTCCCTGAATCAAAGAACTGGCCATAACTTTTCAGGACACTCTGAAATGCCTCCTCTGGAAACACTTGTCTCATCTCATCAAATTTCCCTGGATTGACTAATTCTAAGAAGCGCATGCTTTCCAAATTTTCAAAACGCCGAGGTATCTGCTCTGAAAGATTTGTTACTGCATGTGAGTGTGAGTGATCGTGACAGGGGGAGAAGCTCCGCAGCTGCCGCTGCTCGTTGGGGTAAGAAAGTGCAGAGCGACAGAGCAGGGTCGCCAAACACAACGCTAGTTGTTTTTAACAAAGACAAAGTCTCTGCGAATCGGTAAAGTCTCCAGATCAGTTCAGAACAACGGAATGAAAAACGTGGAAAATGCTCCGCTGGATGTTTATTCTTCAAGATCGCTAATTCGCTCATTTAGCACAGACAGCTCATCCAATCATCATGCAGAAGCCGAGCATCCAGGCCAGCCCACTGTCCCATAGACCCCCAGAGAATCTGAGAGTCCGATGGGCGGTACCACTGCTGTACTACCATGTTTAAAATAAACAAGCAATTTCACAAAAACCTTTATTTTGTGAAAAAAAAATGTAGAGGCCCTTGCTTTGAAAGACTTCAGCACATCTGGGCCAAGCCCCCACCACAGTGACTTCCGGGTTGATCCAATAAGTGCCAAAAATTGCAGTTCGTCGAGTGGCCACTAGGGGCAGGTTTCATAATAGAGCTATTCCTCATTGACTCCAAGTTAAACAGGCCGTTTTCACAGCATAATTACTTATTTAAGGCTTGGTGCAAAAAAACATTCTAGTCTTTATGTTTAGGTCATATCTCTATTACAACACTAAGGGGGGTGGATCTTTTAGTAACAGGCTTGAGTGATAGTTAGCCTCTAGCCCTCACTTTGCCTCCGAGGCTAGTTGTCAGGATTAGCATGCTAACTCCGTCATCTCGACCTGGACTGTGGTCATTCGGGTGGTGGTGTTGCCATAAGTGACAAGCTGGTCTGCTCTTCGATCGACTGTTCAAACAGATGGTTTAGGAACACAGCGTGTTAGCTTTGTTTTGCTAGGTAATTAAATAGCTGCACTTGAACCATAACTTGCACTACAGCCTGCTAGCTACACTAGATGCTAATCTGGAGCACCAGTAGGATTTGGGCTTTGAGGGTCGATGTTTTACAGCCTATGTGTATGGTACTGTGTTGAATATCAGTTTAAATCATAGATCATAAATGCTTGGCTGCCTCTCCCGTTTATCTCTTCTGTTAGCCTAGCTCTCCGGAGGTGGTGCTAATGTGGCTAATTCAGTATACGTCAGCCAGATGGGTGTATCTTCTTCCCCCCAACATCACATGAATGCCTTTTTTTGGTAAGAGGGAATGAGGCGGAGTCAAAGTCTGACAAGAAGGCGATTCCCATAGGCGAGTACGATCGGATCAAGTTGAAAACGGACCCTGATGTAGATGCTACATCCATTTTTTATACAGTCTATGGTCTGCGCCCACAGGACATCACTAGTTTCTCACACTGCTCTGGTTTGATCTTGGTTTGGTTTCTTAACCATTACTTTGTCGCAAAGGATTTTCCAGAGATTCTCTATGGGGTTTAGATCTGGATTCTGGGCTGGCCATTTCATTGTTTCAATATTCTTAGCTTCAGGAACTGCTTAACCCGTTTTCCGATGTGACATGGGCCATTGTCCTGCAGGAAAATTGCAGCTGATTGGGAGACAATGCAGTCAAGGTATTGCATGTTGCAGATGGAGGTACACAAAAACATTTGCATTCACCCTGCCATGTAGCTGTACAAGAGGCCCAACTCCTGCTGCAGAAAACATCCCCCAAACCATGATGCTTCCTTAAAGGTTTATGTTGAAGTGCCTTGGTTATTTAAATAAAAGCCAATATTCTATAAGATTTGTAACGATAAAAAATAAACATGTTCAATAAATTGAGTATTTATAATTTGTTCTTTGATTTTGATCTTTCAAATATTTCATTGTAATTGGAATTCGGGAACTTCCAACTTCTGAGTCAGGCTTGTAGTAAGGGCAGAAGTGTAACAGGAACTTGTGTGTGTGTGTGTGTGTGTGTTGATTCAAGAGGGTAACATATATGAGACAGACCAGAAGTAGAGAGGTTTGTCAATCAAGTTTACAAAAGAACAAAAAAAAAAGTCAATGCTCATAGCTACCGCTAGCGTGACAAGATGGAGGGCTCTGAAAGAACAGGCATGCCTGCAATTACTTACCACCAAAGAAGCCACTAGGAATAAAGTATCTTAACATTACGGTTTACAGCTTTAAAGAGACTGTCGCTCAATCAAAGCCTTTCAGACAGACGATGAATACAGACAGGCATAATGAGAAAAACAATGTGCTTTTTGATCATTCACCATGAAACATGTCAATTTAAATATGTGAACATTAAAAAGTAATTTTTAACATTGACATATTACTTAAACAGTATTTTTTTATTCTATTTAAAATGTTGTTAACTATAACTATTTAGAACCATAGTGCCACTTGAATTTACCCCAGAATACTATAGAGGATTTGTTATGAGAACCAGAAACTGTGCAGTAATGCCTCACTGAAGAAAAGACCTATTAGAGAAGTGGATATCATGGATATATGGCTCATCATTATTCCCATGCTATATTAAACCAAGGCCCTTTAAATTCCCAGTGCCCATCCCTGGAGAACAATCCTAATACCTCCTCTTCCACAGTCCCTTGACCACAATAATAATGGGTAGCATTTTTGCCTTACAGCCTTTTTGAGACTGCAGCTCTGTTGTGGAATGGCTTTCAGTGCTACTTTCTGACTTTACAAGGATTAAAAAAACAGACAACCTCTCATTTATGTCATGACACATTTTATTTTCATCACAAATGAGATAAAGTATTTTTTATCCCAAGAAAGGCTTTTAAAAGAGGCTCTCTACGGGGCTCTTTTTGTCAACCTCTAAATCTGCCTCTCTCTTTCTTACATCCTTCTTAACCTAGACAATTGGAGATAAACAGCATTCATCTTCTCTATTGTCCCTGAATAACCCTCTGGCCCATCTCAGGTTTATTAGCCTTTTTATTACAAGAGTAGAAGAGTACAGTACTTGACATATTCATCTTCCTAGTAATCCTTTATCCTGCATTTATAATGATACCATCCCTTGGAAAATGAAATTTTATTCATACCAGCAATTAAGATCTTGCGCAGTTTGTCTTGGCCACTAGGGAATGAAACAACCTGAGGAATCACTTTGCTAATGATGGCCTGTCAACGATGCAGCTGTCTGGAATAAATCGTCAAGACCCCTCATAAACAGCTATTCCCCCAACATCCAGCATGCAGAGACACATACAAACACACACACAACCAAACTTTGTTGTGTTGCCAACTTTGTACATACGTTTCTTTTCAGGATTAGGGAGGAACATTACCAAATATTGTATTTTTTTCCGACTGAAATACTAAGTATTTACCAACTGACCATTTGCTCAGTCACAGTTATTTTTGCTACACTGGTCAAGCTCATTTTTAGCACTGCACACAATGATAAGAGTCACTGAATAATAGCTCAATTAAAACAATGGGTCCTTGATTTCACACACACACACACACACACACACACACACACAAAAGCAGGCTTCTAATTTATATCGACATTGATTTTGTTGGCTGAAAAAAACAGTTGCTAGGATATTTTATCAGTATCTAGCTAGTTAAAGCTAATGCTAACACGAAGCACTGTGAATTGACTAACTGTTTTAAAGTTAAGTCTAGAGAAGCATATCCCAAGCAAGCATTCACAATCCTCACCAGCCGATCTATGTAGAATACATGAGATTACAGTAGGAGGATTGTTAGTATATTGTGCGGTAAAGATAGTTAACCATACGTGCGATTTAGAGTCATCTATTAACCTAACTCATGCATGTCTTTGGACTGTGGGAGTAACCATGAGAAAACCCATGCAGACAAGGGGAGAACATGCAAACTCCACAGAGAAAGGCCCCAGCCAGGATTCAAACCAGGAACCCTCCCTGCTGTGAGGTGACAGTGCTAACCACCACACCACAATATGATTAACCCTGTAATCCCGCAATGGAGCAAACACTTAGTTAAATCCATTCCTTATAATGGTATTTTTGAAGGCCAAAAAAAAGACAGGGATGGCTTTTGCTATGCCCCCCCCCCCCCTCCAGCTGTCTGCCTATCTACTATCTAACAAAGGCACAAAAAGTCCAAAAACACACCACCCTCGCTGTAAAAACTGAGCCTAACTCAGAGAACAGTCCCATGCACACTGTTAAAATTTCAATGCTTTACAGAACTGCCGTGCCTAGTTACCTTTGCCAAGCTCTGATCTGATAATTACTGTTGGTGGATAAGCCAACAGTGTTTCTTTGATATATCTGTTTTCTTCTGTATTTGTTCAAAGCATCATGCAAATTTCCCCACCAGGATAACAAAGTGCCCAGCAGCTATAACCAGGTAATTAATGTAATTTACACGATTAAGGACAGCCTGGTGTGTAATTCCCTGATAACCATTTCTAATGGCGACAGATAATGGGTTGGCTCATTCAAAATGTCACACAGTGATCATATAAAATTAAAGAAAAGCAGTGGTGCAAGTAAGTACATTTTTCCCAAATACTATACTTCAGTACACATCCCAGGTACTTGTACTTTACTTGAGTATTTCCATTAATGCTACTTTATACTTCTACTCCACTACATCACAGAGGCAAATATTGTAATAACCACTAACACTACATTTGTCTGACAGATTTCAGATTACAGTTTTACATACCCCTGCTGTCCAGTGAAAGCCATGTATCTCCATATGTGTTGATTTTGAATTTGAATACTTAGGATAAAGATTTCCTTTACATGTTGAGAACATTTTCCTACTGCATAAGCTGAATAAAATATTTTAAAGCACTCTTGGATCAGCTGGAAAATGCATTGTCACAAAGCTGAAAACAGGGCTGTTTTCAGAGAAATGTGTTTCTTGCAAGACAGCTCCGCTACAAACATATGATAATCTTATAGAATATGATGCATTGCTGCAGGTATAACTACCCAGCAGTATAAAGTAAATACAACTAGCGACTACCTTGCGATGGCATCACAGGGATCTCCCTTCAAAACCACATCCAGACAAACAGGCATTAAAGTGTGGTACACATCCATTTGTGATGGGTAAATTACGTGTTAAATCTACATAAAACACAGACAGGGAAGATTTTACTGCACAATGAGTACACTTTTACTTTATGTTTTGAATGCAGACCTTTTTCCTTGTAGCAAAGTATTTTCAGTCTGGTATTAGTACTGTTTACTTTAAGTAAATGATCTATATACTTATTCCACAACTGAATAAAAGCAGCAACTTTAGTTAACCCAACTAATATTAATACATTTTCTCAGTTTTTACTGAGAAGTAGTGGTCTCAATCTGAGAGGATACAAAAAAATGTAAGACTTCATTTTTCCCCCTCAACAATATCATATGTCAACTCTGATGTCATTTACTCTCATCTGATTTGTTTTGTGATTGTTAACGAAGGCCATCCATCTCCCATTCATCTCAGCAGCCTTATTAGTCCTTAATTCTGAAAATGTGAAATGTTTAATATCCCAAGATGGATTGTAATGTAGCTTTGTCACATTCAATTTCACTGATCATATTTAACCTTCAGCCTGCAATTCACTCACAGGTTTGAAGACTGCATTACCATTATCAATTGTTCATCCCATTTCAGAGGCCTCTCAAAATGAAGGCTCTAATAATTTCGCTCAACTCTTGTGGACTGAATGGAAATTTCTCATTTGTCATGATTCACGATGAGTAGTTTCAAGAAGCAGCCCTGTTATCCTCTAGCATCTGACACATTTCTACACTTGCAGTCACATTCATTGTTTAATAGTGCAAAGGATAGTTGCATTAGAGGGTTGTTTGGTTATTCTGATCACATAATTTTATCAATGTTTCCGTCAATACATTGACATTGTTTTGTACACATACTGTATCTGCATCTATAATAGGGAAGTGCTATACCTGGCCATGTCAGATTTGCAAGAACTCTTGCAAGGCTCACTTCCCAACATACTAACCTCAACTATTCCATTCCTAACCGTAACCAACTTTAACAAGTCAAGGTCAGTGCCTAAGAAACTCACACAGAAAAATAAAGGTGCCGACTGGAACTGAAAACTGTTGTAGTAATGCCATAGAGAAACCATGTTAGTGCCACAAAGAACCTTTTAGAAAGGGGTTGCTGAAAGTACCTTCTTTAAAGAACCCCACAAAGGTGCTTCAAAGAACCTTCAAAAGTGGTTCTTTGAGGCACCATAAAAGGTGCTGGGCTCACTGGATCCTGAAACAACACATTCAAGGTTTACAGCTTTACACTACAAGATTTAATGTTTACATATCATTTTCTAAGCATCCTTTATGTAGATACCCCAGAGGAAGAATCAGAAATCAGAACTATAATATAGATCTCTGTATAAAAAATGTATATATATATATATATATATATATATATATATATATATATTTATATATATATATATAATGCAGTCTATTTCAGTTTGCCAACATGTGGCTTGAAAAATCAGCCAGTTTGAAATAACCTCTGTTGGCAGTCTTAATTATCTGACAGAAAAAATATTTATAAGGCCTAAATAAGGTTGAAATTATGGCAACGCTCATGAATTTGATTATTACTGATTGTATTGTGTATATTTTATCAACCCATTGACTGAAAACCAAGCTTCCAGCCAGAACTCTAGTACAAGAACAAATGCAGAGATGACAAGAGAAATATTGTCCTTTTGAGGTCCACTCAGATTAACAACAAGTCTTTAAAGATACAGTGGAATTCCTGCAGATTACAGCTTGTGCGGTGTACCAATTCTCTCAGTATCTGTACAGCTGTCCTGTTTAGTCTGCAGGCACAGGCTCTTCAGGTTGCTGTGAAGTACCCCTGAACCACCTTGCTTATCCGTGTGTGTCTTCAGCAGTGCTGATGCTTCTTTGAGTAGCTGAAATGGACACAAATATATAGAACATAGCAATTAGTTCAGAAGATTAGCTATCCTGTGAGAAAAAGGCACTGCATCTACGATTTCTTTATTCAAAGCCTGTCACAGAATTGAGGCTTTAAAAGAGGGACACATTAACATCAAATAAAAGCAAACTGCCAATACAGACTGGGTAAAAAAGAATGAAAAATTATCTAAAACAACTCATATGATAACTCTGGTACAATGTCCTTTTACACATTACTTACTCAATCAGAACAAGAGTCCATTTATACTTTATATATATAATTATTATAAAGTGTACATTACTATACTCTGTTGCTCCGAGTTGCTCTTTTGCAAAATAAATCATGACTTATTATATTAAAAAACAACTTCAAACAACTGAAATAGCGAGACAAGATAATTCTCTGAGGACCTCTGCAGTTGTGTGTTGACTTGTTTAGTTCTTTCTGTACTTCTCTATTTTGTGAAGGTGTGGACGAACTACATCCACGATGGGCCTCATCTTCTGGTACTTCCGATTCATCATTTGAATATGATGGTCAATACTTCTCCAGTCCTCTCCGTCATCCATACTATCAGTGTGCTTGGTAGAAAATTATGTCAATGAAAATATTTTAGCAAAGATATCAATAACATGCATCTCTATACTTAAACATTTACTAGCAATTAAGACTTGAAATAGCATATTGAAACTGACCTTAACTTTAGATTGAACAGTAGATTGAAGATCGAATGAATATTTCTTTCTCATTTTCTTTGATCACATCAACCTTCTTTCCTGTTAAAACTTGTTTTGCAATGATTGGATTCAAGGTACTGTGAACATCATATTACATCAGCTTAATTGACTTTAATTATTTGCACCTTAACCATACAGTATTTGCCATGCACATACATTGTATAAATACATTCTTTTTGGATGTTAAAAATGCATTATTGTTGAACATAATATGGATTTTTTTCAGCGTCGCTTAGTAGCAACATTCTGGTATTAGGGTGGAGTCGCAGGTCAGGTTTCTAACCTGTGAATTATCATGGTGCAGCAGATGAAAATGTGCTCGCAACAAACACATTTACTTTGTTAACCTGCCCTGATACATAAATCAGGAAAAAAAATTATAATAATACAATTCAGTAAAATATGGTCATAGGGATGATGGATTCCATCTAATAGGTTCACAGTAATATGACAAGTTGACACTGGTCACAATGCATGTTATGGTTCTTAAACTGTAGAGAAAGGTGTGTCTACTGTAGCCCAGGCTTCATAAGCTGTAGGAAAATTAAAAGAAAAAGGAGTAAAAGTCTATTATTTAGTATGAATGAGTGTGTACGAGAGATAGCATGCATTTATAGGGTTAACTGCGCTGCACAGAGTAGAGAGAGTATTGCATCTTGTCTTCGGGCCACCTTCGTTGCAGTTACGCAGAGCGAACGGGACTGGAGCCCACACTGTCAGGCTACTTGAGGAACACTCTGCCTGAAAAAATATCCAGAAGTGATTAAAACAGAGTGAAATAGTCGGAATTTCGCCGCAAGCTGACTCCACGGAGTCCTCGGTTGATGTTACCCGCTCGGCAGTGAGTTTATTGTGCATTTTGAGGAAAAGAGTAAAGGTGGTGTTAGCTGCAGTGCTAATTTAGCTGCTAATCTGTTAATTTAATACCTCATGTGTTAGCTGCTTGGGTAGCAGCCAATGTGAATTTGTATTGAGTTCAGCTAACAACAGAGCTACTGAATGAGCTAACTGGTAACATGGTGGGGTAATTCAGACAAAATGCTAAGCTATTGTGTGTCTGTGTGTGTGTGTGTGTGAGAGAGAGAGAGAGAGAGAGAGAGAGAGAGAGAACATCATCAGCCGGGAGTATCATCTGTGCGCTGTGTGAGTGTGTGTGCATTGTATGAGAAGAGAGACAAATGAGAAATTCACCTTATTTCATAATTTTATCTAGGGAATTGATGCTAAAAGGTTTAATTTATTTACACTGGTAAAGTGAGAACATATGAGGAAAACTGAGAGTAAATATTTTTTTGTACATTTATTTAAATTTATATATAGGTCATATTTATGTTAGAATTTTTTTTCACTTAGAATGTATGACCTGTAGTGATTTAATTTAACTAAAAATGAATGAATGTGGTCTGTTCTATAGGTCAGGTTTTTTGAGAGGATGTAATTCGGTGACACTTGATGTTGAAAGATAGGACATCAGCGACACCAGTAGTCGAAACTAGAGTGATGATACCAGCATTGGATAGCCACCAGGTGGCTTTTCAGACACCTGCTGGATTGACAGATCCAGAGAACCAGATGGCGAGCCGGAACAGAGGAATAAAGGACAACTGAACGTACCTCCCAAACCTGCGGTGTGGTAGGACAGTGAGACACACAAATATTAAGGGCCCCAACGAAATAAATACACTGAGCTCATAACCAAAGAAAAAAAGGCAATATAGATTAAACACAACAACAAGGGACACAATATTTTATTAATAATATTTTATTTCATTTTACGAACATTTTATTATTTTTCATAATCAATTAAAAAAATATTGTTGTCTTGCAGTTCTTGTTGATGACTGAAAATATTTTTTTGAAGACTAACTTTGGTGTGAGTGTGTTCGATGTTGATGTTCCTCCCTGGGCTCCATGAGCATTTCCCTAGGATTCTGGTAACTGGTTCTAACTGAAACTGAAACCTACTATGACTTGTAACCTTATCAGGCAAAGGGTGGATACACTACACTATCAGGGTTGCTCGGTAATGTTAACAATGGAAATGAAACTAAGAAATGATTTATACAGCAATGGATTTGAGTGCTGAATATTAGTCTAAATATAGGTGTAGCGTCTGTGCAGAATGCAAGAATAGACATGGAGTGTGAGGGTTTAATTAGAACTGTAGGCAGGTATAGGGGAGGGTGTTTTGGGATACTGAAATGTATGGTTGATTGTGCAGCATGGGCTGAAGGCTGAATTCAATTCAACATCTGCAATGGGAGATGCCCGTTTTATAACCCCAATGGTATACCTGTTGTCAGATTGCCCATCCCACTGTTCTCTTTGGGCGCACTCACACTATCCTTCCGCACCAGAAAGAACCGCCTTAGGCGTCGTGCTCGTGCTCGTACACGTGCGCACACTCGTGCTCGTACATGTGCAAACGTGCTCTACAAAAGCCCACCTCTCTCAGACGGGCCGTGGACAGCCAGCTGGCCGCAGTTATGCGCGGAGCGGTTGCACTCACACTGGTCAAACGCACTAGGCTTGACCCGAAAAACCTGTTTTGGCCCGGTGCGGAAGGACAGTGTGAGTGCGCCCTTAATATCTAAGCTAAGTTACTCCTGTGGGAGGGTTATGTCAGATACTGTGCCTTGGTAATTGTTAACTTTTGTTCGTGTGTAAGATGGTGTTCTGTATCCCAACTTTGTTTGTTTTGCATCTGAAATTTCAGCTACAGCTGCATGTAGAAACCATCTTTGTTTTGAAGCTACTGTTAGCATTATATCGCCTGTCATATATTTTGAATCGCTTTACATTGTAAGAATTTGACATAACTGTTATATCACTTACAGTTACAATACTATTTTATTTTATTATTTCTTATTAAGTAATATTAATTAGAATTGGAATCAGGTTTATTGCCCTGTAGGTTTTAACATACAAAGACTTTGCCTTGGTGATTTGGTGCAAAACAATAAGCATAGTTAGAGAAAATAGAAATACAAATATTAGCAAGTACTGTGTAAGTCAAGAAACATAAATATGTTACAATAAAAATAGGGAAAACAAAGTAAATGCACTATAATTAAAGGTTTCACAATTCCAAAAGTGTTCAAGATAGAACTTCTCACATGAAATTGAGTAATGTGGGTGATGCTGAATGGCTCACATTTTGAGTGGAGCCTTTCAAAGAATTGATGTGGATTTGCATAAGTAGTAAATGTTTTCATTTCTGCACACAACACATACAGTATAGTAGAAGTATTAAATTCTGTCACATACTGTATTGAGGTATTGTACAAAACTAAAGCTAACAGGGTTGTCTGGGTCTTTGGGGCTTGCTATAAGTAGAGTCATAGGTTAAGCCTGTGCAGGGCTTAAAGAAACCTATTTCTCTTATCTTTCTTGGTCATGAACCATGAGCAATAACATTATCAAGGGTCTGTTGTTACAGGGTTGGGGTAGAGAGGAGCAGAATTACAGGCAGTGAAGAGATTTTAAACACTACACGTCGAGGGGATGTGCCCAATCGTGCCTATAATCTGGCCATTGTGCTGGGCCTTATCAGCTGTCAACGCTTTGAATAGAACAAAGAATAGTATCGTCCAATCCATAAATCATAACTTCAAACACTGTGGTAGGTCACTGTTTTATGAGCCCTCCTGGACTTTAGCCTGCAGACTCTTCTGGCTCACATTAATGTGTTATTGTCTACAACATAGGAAATGTAAAAAAAAAAAAAAAAAGGCCCCGGACATGCAACAATATATTAGTTTTTTTTTTTTTTTTGGAGGGGGGGGGGGGTTCTTGATCAGATGATGCTATTCACAGGGGATTTGCTATCTGCCCTTTTATGCAGGGATGTTTACTTTACTGTTCAGTAAATGCCCACTCCAGTGGCTCATTTGACTTGCATGTATGTCTTTACATAGCCTGTGATTTATGTGCTGTATATTCACGTGTTCATTCTGCAAACTATTTATATAATCGTGCATATGTGATTTAAAAAAAAAACAAATGAACACATTATGTTTGTTTAATTCATACAAAAATCAAAGCATTATAATAAGATGGGGTCTTTTCAAGAGGGTAAGGGGCCCTTATCCTACCATATTCTTTCCATTATAATTTTATTAACAAATAAATCCTCATATGTATGTAGCCAGATGAGTCTCAATATTGATAGTTTATCATTTAATATAAATGACAATGGCAGATTCATGACGTCAGGGGTTTAGTCCTGTAGTATAATCTTGTTGACATTCAGGCTGAACAAATAG
Organism: Echiichthys vipera; assembly: GCF_963691815.1. Taxonomy (NCBI): domain Eukaryota; kingdom Metazoa; phylum Chordata; class Actinopteri; order Perciformes; family Trachinidae; genus Echiichthys; species Echiichthys vipera. Next base: position 9,957,468 of record NC_139826.1, read on the forward strand.
TTTGCCATCATTTTGATATTCAAGGTGGCTCAATTGATTCAAGACGTCAACTCGTGCACTAAATACCATGAAAGAAAACACTCCATCTTAAAATTTCCGGTTGCTGTCAAAGAGCTATTCACACCTGCAGAGATGCAAATGTGCGACATAAAAGGTTTGAATATTCACAGCAGCTAGCTCAGAAGGAGTCCCGTGTGTTGTTTCTGCTGCTGAGTGAAGTGACGGAGATTAACTCCGAAGACTCCGGCCAAAGACAAAATAAAAGTGTCTCCTCCTGGGTTTTCTAAACACAGGCAGAAAGCTGACGCAGGAAAAGCTGAAACTGAACTACTGTAAGATATTTTATTTAGTTTCCTTTTAGTAAAATTCTCTGATGAATTGAAGTTCCCTCTGGTAAAAACTTAACTACGTAGTGTGTGTCTAGAGCTTTTATTGTTAAAGGTCAGCACGGAAGAAGTGAAGCTATCTGCGCTGCCTTTTTCGAGGTTGAAATCAACTTTGATCTGAAAAAATAACGTCACTTTTGAGTCGTCTAATATTGAAAATATTCATGAGAAAAACACCTGTTTGAAAAAATATATATTAAAGTGCAAATTAATTGCACGAAAAAGACGCCTTTATAAAGTTGACTCATATTAGGTCTATGTAGACTTGTCACAGTAGGTTACACAACCTTAGAAAAGTAGTTGCTGTTATTATCATAGACTATAAAAAATGGACGTAGCCTTTCCGCCTGGGCCCGTTCTCTGAACTTGATCATCTTTGCCTCTGGGGGCTGCCATCTTCGTCAGATTTTGACTCCTCCTCATTTCCTCTTAAGAAGAAAGGGCATTGATGTGACGTTTGGGGGAGGGAGATACATCTGTCTGGGTGATGTTTACAGAATTAGCCACATTAGCTCACATTAGCTCCACCGCCCGGGAGCTAGGCTAACAGAACAGGTTACTAGATAAATGGGAGTGGGAGTGCCATGTCTCCAGCAGAGACTATACCGGCTATAATATGAAATAAAGTTTTGGGGAAAAAAACAAAACAAACACTGGCTTGGCGAGTCGAGTGCAGGCCCCGTCGTCTCCTCCGTGTAAATCATCCTTCTTTTTCATCCTCAGATGTATGCTTTTGTTTCTTACAGTTTTGCGCAGGCCACATGATAGAAATGTCACCAACATGCCCACTCACTCACATGCAGGTCCAAGTAATGTCAAGATAAGTTCATGGTTGCAGTGCATGTGTGAAAGAGGCTTAAGTAAGGCATTTCTGGATTCATTGCATATTCCTGTCTGGATAGGTGCTGAGGATGAAACAAGATGAAGGATATATGTGACCTACTAATATGAGAAATGGCATTAGAGAGATAAACAGTTGCAATAATTGTTTGATAAAAAAAGATTCAAAATTGTTTCCAGAAGAATGTTGAGTGTGTCTGCGATAATTAACAACAACATAAACAAAGGCACACTGAAAGGTTTTCCCTTTGTCCTTACATGTTGGGTCATCACAGCATGCACAACTGTGTGAAATTAACTGATTGTGGGTAAGTGTGTGTATTTGTGTTCTGAGTATTATCTATTACCCAACTTTTTGACTGACATGTGAATGTCCAGTGAGAAATCATATTTTTGTGTTCCTGAGAATAGACAAGGTGATAATATCGCTATTCCTGTCAGGTATGCACCAGTGAATTGTTCATCAGTTCACCACCTATTTCCCAATGAGGTTTCAGCCCCCCCCCCCCTATTTTCCTTCTTTACTCAAAGCTGGGTTTGAAAAGAGAGGCTTTGGTGTAAGCAGAGAGGCCACAGGGGAGCAAATCCCAGTGGACACTCAGAAAAAGAACAGCTTCAAAAGGGCCTGTAATACCACGGTGAATTGTATAAGAGAGAAAAATGCAATGATTAAAAGTGAAATGTTTGTTTGAAGATAATGTTATTTTGGAAAACCTCTCTTAAGAGGATTTCTAACTTGAAAAAGAGACAAGAGGAAGAAATAGAGTGAATGTGGGAGAGAGACTTGGAACTAATTCCCATAGTTATGTATACGTGTTCAAAATTGGTAACATGGCATAGGAGCAGTGTTGGTATTCATCCAAATGTTTGCCACAATATTCAGCTCAGCTCAATGCTCAGTACATAAAAAGTGGATGTATATTTGAAGTGAAACTATTGCAGTGTTCTAATATGTCTGGGAAACCGTGAGTTAAAGAAAACATATATGAGAGACCACACCATCTAACTCTGAATGGATACAAGACATCTATTTAGCCTGCGCAACCATTAGCAGGTGTACATTAGTATTCAGCAGAGGTGCTGCGATGAGGCTGACTGCATGGGTCAAGTCAGCACCACATCTGGGCTGGGTCGGCTCTGTTTTAACCCAGAGATCCTTATGTAAAAATGCAGGGATGAGACATAGTGCATAAACTGGCATGTGGCGGAGAAGATGATCACAGGCGCAAGCTTCCATCTGAATGTTATAAATGGTTTGGGCATTTTGTATGGAACTTTAAAGGTATTTGATGCGTTGATCATTATATTCTCAGAATTAAACTCTAATAAAATTCAATAATGCGTCTAATCCTAACTGTGAACGGTGTGTTATTATTCAAAGAGACAAATCATCTTTCTTAGTGGGCCAAGGATAGATTTCTATTTTCATGTAAATCACTTAACAGAATATCATCATAGAGCAGGTTTTCAGATATATATGGACAATATGGTTGATGATTTCTACTGTCTAACTGTCACAGCAAGTACAGTCCATAGCAGCATTGTTTGACAACTCAACATTTAGAAAACTGTCTGTTTGCTTTTCTTTCTGGGCTTGGCTCTCATCACAAGTTAAAAGTTAAAGTTAAAGATTAATGACAGGTTTCAGAAGTAAAATTCCTTACAAAAGACTTAGGGCGCACTGACAATTGGCCCAGATTATCCGTGCCATGCTTTAGCGCCCCCCCTCCCCCTACTGCCAGGCCCACTTATAATCATATTACTGTAAATGATCCGAGCCTCAGCACAAATACTTTTTGATTATACGTCTCTGAGTTTTTTGTTGTCCAACTGTTTGGAATATTTTCATCTGACCAAATCTGCAGTAAACACTACTCCTCTGCATCCGACCATCACCCTTCGTCGACATCTTTTTAAATGTCTGTCCTGGGGAACAGAACTATATAAATAGTCTCAAGAATGCCGTCAATGCTCGTGCTCGTAAACATGCACATGCTTGTGCTCGTACATGTACATCCGTGCTTTACTAAAGCCCACCTCTCTCAACCGGGCCACGGCTCAGAAGCCTGCCGTGCCTATGCATGGAACATATGAACTAGACTTCAGCCTTCATTCGTGCTTGGGCACGATACAAGTGTGAGTGTGAGTCTTATGTTGGACTCTGACCTCAAGTTTGAGGAATGTGTTCAAATAGCAAACGTAGATTTAGATTTAGACCCTGTTTACACTAGGTTTAAAATGTGTCTTGGATTGACAAGTGGACTGCTAAATACGAGTGTAAATGACCACCAAGACACATTGATCACTCCCAGTCACTTTAACAACTCGTCACGGTATCCAACCACATATCTGTTGTTGTTAAACGCTAATGCACTCCTGACAAGGACATAACAGGAATTAATACAAGACGTGTTTGTATTGGTTACAGTGAGCCACTGCTCTTTAACATGCCCATTTTACTATGAGTTGGACAAAGTGTTGTGTGACAGTCCATTGTTTTGCCCTGTGGAAGGAGATGTGTTGGATTCAGCGGTGCCACCACAGCCGCTAACATGACTTGCAAGATTGTGGACGTTAAAACTTACGTTTGGACTTATATCGGAAGTGTGAACGGGACCCTGATTTTTGCTGTAAAGTTTTAGCATTCTACAATCTTTTTACAATAAAGTCATTAGCTGGGTTCGAAATCATTCCCTCATTCATTCACTGACTATTCGATACGATTTCGGACACTACACTTCTTCTTCTCCTCCGGGAAAACACTACTGCATTTTATCGTGCTATACAGGAATAAAATGAGGGTAAATCGTATGTACACTGAAATTAGATGTACATTGTGGGTGTTTTGTCGTGGACTATATAGTGAATGAAATTATCCACTTAGAATTCGAACACCACTACAAAATGGGGAATACACTATTTAGGGCACTATTTCCATGATAGGGAATGGTTTAGAACACAGCTACTGTGTAATGTTTTGGGCACAGGCACAAGCAAGCAGTAATCAAGCCTCTTGATGTGATATATAATTCAACTTTGGATAGGGAGCCAATAAGATCCAACCACTGTCAAATGCATTGTGTTTTGATGATTAAATCTCACATTAAACTCATCCATATATGCCTAAATAACCAGGCTCCTTGAATGCTCAGTGAGCTGAGGTCATCTTAATGGATTGCTGGCTCAATATTAAAGCTCTGGGGAAAAGTAAGGTGGCCTTTCTGAAATCCTAATTTGGACGAACATATTTTTCTGTTCAGGAGATCAATATGTGGAGCTCCTTACCCACAGAACTCAAATTGAAACAGATTTTAAAGAGGGCTCCATCATGTAGTCTTGATTGGTTAGATGTGTGTATTTGTATGAAATCAAGCATTGCAAACCAGCTTAGACTATAAATGTTGTGGTACAGCATGCGGCACAGGTCCATACTATGCACTGTTGGTAGAAAAACAGCAATTCACTAAAGGAGACTTGAAAGAGCCTTACTAATGCAGTGACGCACAGTAAAAGCATGGCACCCAGTCACTGGCCACAACACAAGATGATAGGGAATGCTGTGGATGCCAATCTTCTCTTCCCAGAGAGGTCCACTCACCATCTCTTTGAATTCCTTCAACTGCATGACGCATAAACGACATATAATTAAATATTAATGGCTTCTGATGGTATTTGATTATCTGTTTTTAATTTGGAAAGATTATACAAATGAGACCGATTTGCATGTCAGCATTCACAAAATGAAATGGAGTGTGTCTGCCAGATTATTATTTCTCCTTCTAAAACCCCCTCTGCGCACAACTTCTTTAATCTCATGAATTCAGGATTAGTTTCACATATTGGTGTGATGCTCCAATTTGGTTTGTGCACGTTGGTCATTTACCCCAGCACAGAGCTTTTGTTTGCTCCAGTAGGTTAAGACAATAGACATGATAAAGTTTCAATCAGCTTTGTTATTTTTCCTTAAAGCTTGACTGAGCTATGGTATTTGTCGGATGGCATCCATTCTTCTGCAGGGCAGGTATGCAGGCAGATGGTAAAAGGAAGGATGATGAAGGGTTTAGTCCCATTCAGTCGGTATGAAGTAAATGGAAGAAATGAAAAGCCCATAATAAGAGTGGAGTGGAGAATTACTGTCCTGTCTGGCTCCCAGGCAACAGCTTTATCTTCACAGCAATTTACTGTAATTCGGGCTGGCTGTGGGGGCCTGCTGTAGGCCACTGGTAGCTGCTGCAAAATGACACTTGACTATACCGAGTTAGAAGAAGAAAAAAAATCTGGAACAAGGCCTAATCATCACTTTAAGTCACCCTTTATACATTTAGATGGCAACTATAACTCAACTGAAGGGCAATGTGCACTCTTCTGCTGCAGCCATTGTACATATGTCATGGATAATAGTCTGCAACATAGAGTAGAAAGTCAAAACAAGAAAGGTGTTTCATTTGAAAATTAAGGAATTTCTTTTTTTCCTTCAAATGTTTGGCATCGCTCTTCAGGAATTCTTCCTTTTGTTGCCAAGAATTATATACAAGACTGAGAAATATTATGTTATCCTGAATACAATATCAATCTTTATACCCTCACAGACCCGAGGTGTACTTGCTTGTCAGTGTTACTTGCCACACCTCATATCGGCAGATCAATCCTAACTGAGACTTTGCTGAAGTAGCTCTTGATTTGGATTCAATTTTGAGCATAGAGTCTTCCTTTCAATTCTTATCCCAATCAATTTTGCTGGGCGTGCTATCGATCTGATAAACATGTGCGGCAGTGGCAGTGCAGAGTTTTGCCAAGTTGATATTGAATCAGAAGTGAGTGAAGAATATCCATAAGTATCGAGTGACTGCTCAAGCAAGTCAGTAAATAATCCTCGAATGCATGCTCTATAAGTGAGGATATGAAGACTCTAGTCAAGGGACTGCCCTTACTAACCTCCCTCTATTTGCATGATTCTTACTGTCTTTTCTAATGTATGGTTAGACAAGTTTTCAAATTTTTCAAACAAGGTCAAATATTTCTCTCAGCAAAGCACAGTGGATGTAACCTGACTATCGCCAGTTTAATTTTGTTCCGCCTTGACTCCGCCTAGCTCCACTCAACCATCTGGGATCGCTCCATAGAAAAGTGATGTCAGGTGGTCGAGCCAATCAGAACCGCAGGGCGGGGGTTTGTTGTTGTGACGTAGCGGAGCGGCGGCTCACATTGAGGAAGCAGGCGTCAACATCGATGATTTCATCCGCGTTGTCCAATCTACCGAATATTTCTTCTTTAAAAGAATTCCAGTTTGATGTTTTCACCCTTCTCCCGACCGTGTTTGGCTTTTCCCTACGTAGCACTCATCAGCGTCACAGGTTGTTTTTGATGTGAGTGGTTGAAGTAGCAGTAAAGATGACGGACAAGTGGTTTATCCGATCATAAGCAAGGATTTTTGATAAGTCCCAGCCTCCTGAAATCACTTTTCTATGGATCGATCCCAGATGTATGAGTGAAGAAAGGCGGAACAGAATTCAGCTGGCGAGAGTCAGGTTACTGTGGATGTAGAAAAGTGCACAGTGTTTCCCCTAAGTTTACAGTTGACATATTTTCTGATGCGCACTATCTGTCCACTGGTGTGCGCGCACATGTAGAAATGACAGGCCATCGTGCAAATAAGATAAATATTGGGGTGCACTGATTGCAATCTTCTGGGCCAATCCCGATTTTGTAAGAGTCTAACCTGCCATTACCAATTTCTGCCCATTCCAATGTTTTTCTCCCCTTAAAACTATAATTCTTAGCAAACAGAAGCATTTTTGGAACTTTTCTTTCTTTAATTGAACAAAACTATAGAAAATAACATGTATAAAACAAAATAGTATACATATTAGTAAAATATACTTTTTTAAATGTAACAGGTTAGGTAGTCTAAAATGAATAACAAATGAATAATGCTCAACGCGGGCACCTTTCAAATAATAAAATAAATAGCTCAAATAAAAAATGCTGCAGGTAATGGGACTTTAAAAAATGTATAATATGCATAACATAATATTTGTAATATATGATTTGTACTACAGTACGTTCCCCAAAAAAATGTAACAGGTAAAAGCAGCACCTTTAGGAGTTTTTGTCAGAAGCTAAATGTCGTCACTTCAATGGTAGATTTTTCTTTACAAGAGAAGCATCTCTGTCACCTGACAGGCGACTTTTCTGATCTACCTGTTTCTGTTTACCGCTGTCGTGGAATCCACTTGTCTGAGGTCAAAGGTGCACCTGAATGCACCATGAAGTCCCGTCAGCGCACTACCGTTCATTGTTTGTTTACATAATTTATGGAGAAGGCAAACATGTTTCCACACCGGTGACTTTAGAGAGGTAGGAGGATTTCAAAGTTCTGTTTTTTCTCCGTCATCTCTGACTACAACAGTGGCCATGGTGTGTGGAAAAGCGCAGCCTCAGGCCAATGCTAAGCTAACGTTACGCTAAAGCTTCACGCTACCACTGGTAATTGTGTATCGTGTGTTTTCCACGTTGTTCCCCCGCAGCTTATTGCAAGTTTTGCAAATAGCAAACTTTCTGTATATTTCACTTTACTGACGCTGCGGGTCTGCTTCAAAATAAAAGTCAACTCATGTTTGGCCAGTTAAAAGCTTTTATTGTGAAGCTTCAGCTGTATTATGTTCTGTTTGCATTAGCAGTAACTTATCTGCGCAATAAAGATAGTTTGTTTAATAGGAGGACAAGGTATGAACTGTTCTATCCTTAAATTACGTTGGGGGACTGATGCAAATGTAGTATTCACATGCAGGAAAGGAGCACAACAGGCTCGGCACAGCTAATGCTGTCAGTGAACTCACAATCTTATTGAAGTCACTCTCTTCCTCACCTTCTACCTCCCTCTCCCTCTCTTTCTCCAACTCAGCAAGCATTCTGAAGACCTATTTCTTATTAGAATTCACCCCAGAAATCATGTTGGGCCAGCGTGCTCCTGCAGCTCCAGACTCTATTAAATGCCTCATTCAATTTATAATATAGTTTATATTTGACATTAAGGGCTTTACAGAAAAGGTTGTGAAATTATTAGTTAAAACATTTTTAAAAAAGGACTACGAGAGAGAGAGAGTGAGAGAGAGAGACCCACAATAATTCTATTATACATTCTGATTTACCGTCTTTCCTCTTCTGCAAGTTTCCAGTGCATCTTTTCCCAAACCTGACCCCACATAAATCAGTTTCAGGAGTTGTTCAGCGTGTATTTTTTATAGTCTTTGCTACAATCTGTTCAACTCTCATGCAGCTATGGAGATTGCTTATTTAGCATGAGCACATTAAATGCATAATAATGTCAAGTGAATTTTAAAGGGGAATTTGGGCATTTTACATAATTTATTTTGTGTATTTCTGTGTGACTAATGGCAACAGCTTTTTTGAAACTGGTCCAGTATTGCAAGCGCTGCAGCCTGGCCACTGTGTTATCAAATAAGGCACCTGCCCATCGACAATATATGTCCACCAAATATGCTTTTTTTTGTGACTGACAAGCTCAGATTGATATCATAAGTGTTTGACTGTTTGTTCGTTGGTGTGCAGGTACCCCATTAGATTACATTGCAGTCCGGTTGATGGTGGCCAGGCTGCAGTGCATGCGCTCAACACAGGACCAATTTTAAAAAATTGTTGTTGTAATTAGTCACTTACACAGAAAAACATAGGAAAATAGGGTCCAGGTTAAAAAATACCAAAATTCCTATTTAAGCAAAGAAAATGTTGCAAAGAATTAAAAACTGCAAGTAAACAGAGTAGAAGAAGTAGATTGCTAACTAGACACAAAACAAGTCGCCTTGATCTTTATGGTCTTCAGGACTTTGGTTCACTTCAACTGCTCTTTCAGGTCACCTGGCATTGGCCATATAAATGCTTTGCGGGGACGAAGACACGTTATGGGAAAATCTGAGGAGACGGTGACAACAGTAACAGCTGATTCCTCTTGAGTTAAATGTTTGCTACATCAGAGTTTATTCACCAAAGTTATTTCCATATACCATTAGCACATCAGGGGTCCGTTTCACAAAGCAGGTTTAGTGAAAACTCTGAGTCTGTTAGCCCTGTTATGAGGGGAAACTCGAGTTTTCCGTTTCACAAAGGGAGGTAACTCAAACTAGAGAAAGAGGGGTAACTCTAGCCTGTTTCACAGAGGTAACTTAACCTCTCGGTCAGTTACCATGGTAACGTCCTCTATGAACCTAACCTGGTCGGTACCAGGTTTTTCTCAGCAAACCTCGAGTTTCTCTCTGTCTCCGCCCTCTTTCAGCCACACACAGTATTTGATTTCCTTATTCATTCGGTCAGCAGGTGAGTTTTGACGTAGTATAGTTCTGCTATAGTTCCATCTGTTTTCTGAGAAAATCATTGCAAAAATCAGTCAGTAGACCTACATTAGAAGTTATATTAGATGGCAACTATTTTCACTAGCATGGCATGTCCCTTTGATAATGATCCTGTGGAGGAAGGGGCAGCATTACTGCGCAGAGAATTAAATATTCGTCGGGAGATGATTATCAGACGTTCTTGCATTTCCAGACAATTATTTTTTTGAGCGGTACCGTTTCACGTCACAGTCCATTTACATACACAACCTCATCCGTCTCTGCATTTCCAACTTTACCAACCGAAGGTCATGCTCCGCACAGGAGGAAAAAACAAAAGGCAAAGTTAACAAATAAATCTCAAAATAAGAACGCTCCAACCAGGAGGAAAAAACGAAGTCACAAGAGAATTCAAAAAGGGAAAACTTCCTTGGACCAAAACAAGGAGTACAAAAACCTGAACGATGAAACAAAGGACTCAAAAGCATGAACAAGACTGGAACAAAACAATGGATACATTCGACACAGGGTGCAAAATTATCTGGCACGGAACAGGGGGAAAGACACAGACTTTATACACATAAGGGAGGGGAGCCACAGGTGGAAACAATCGGGAATCAGGGACCAGGGACACAAGAGGAAAGGCAAGTGACCTGGAACGAGAGGAGAGTTATCTTTCAAAATAAAACCGGAAATTCACAAGACAAAAAACAGGACAAACCTCACCCCGGCTTGACACATATGAAACAGCCCCTTACGGTAATATTTATTTTACAATGTAAAATATGCTCAAAATTAGGTATCACCATGAGATTGTGCCGAGGTTTTACCTGTTTGAACAATATTTTTATGTGACATCTTAAGCTGTTGCCAAGTGCGCTTCTCCGCCGCAGGAATGCACCTAAACGAAATAAATGAATAAGCTACCACTCAAGCAGTTTCCCCTGTGATATTATTGTGATTGCAAAGGACTACATTTAAACTTACACATTGACCTGAGCAGCAATCTTCTCCCACACTGCCCCCCTCTCTTGCTGAAGCAGCGGTTTTACACTTTCGGCTAAAAACATGCACAAACTCACCGTATGAGTGCATTAATATTTCCAATTTCAGTGGTAGCGTAGCCCTCCTCTTCCCCGTTGCCATGGTGACTCGTCGAATCAGGGCTCCATTGATGCTGTCTTTTTATACTTGTGGTAAACGCGCTTAACTCCAGGTGAAACTACTCCGAGTTTATAAAACTAACTCAAATCAACTGTTCTGGAACTGAAAACTCAGAGTTTCCTATCTCAGAGTAGATCAACTTAGAGTTCAGGGTTAGACTCAGAGTGTGTTGTGAAACGGACCTACCACCTATTCAACTTTTGTTGCGCAAACTTTTCACAATGAGCATACTAATCTGTAAATGGAAACACAGCTATTAGTTCTGGGGCCTGTTTCACAAAGCAGGTTCAAAAAACTCTGAGTTTAACCCTGAACTCTGAGTTGATCTACTCTGAGATAGGAAACTTTGAGTTTTCGGTTCCAGAACAGCAGATTTGCGTTAGGTTGATCAACTCAGAGCAGTTGACCTGGAGTTAAGCGCGTGCACCACAAGTATAAAAAGACAGAATCAATGGAGCCCTGATTCGACGAGTCACCATGGCAACGGGGAAGTGAAGGGCTACGCTACCACTGGAATTGGAAATATTAATGCGCTCATACGGAGAGTTTGAGCAGGTTTACACCGCTGCAGCAGCAAAAGAGAGGGAGATGGTGCGGGAGAACATTGCGGCTCGGGTCAGTGCATAAGTTTAAATGTAGTCCTGTTGCAATCACAGTAATATCACAAGGGGAACTGTTTGAGTGGGAGCCTATTAGTTTGTTTCATTTAAGTGCAACCCCGCGGGGGAGAAGCGCACTTGGCAGCAGCTTAAGACTAAACATAAAAACATACAGGTATTCAAACAGATAAAACATCGGCACAATCTCATTTTGAGCATGTTTTACATTGTAAAGTAAATATTACCGTAAGTGGCTGTTTTTTATACAACATATAAATGTTGTATAAAAAACTCCCATTTGCAAAAAAACGCAGCGCAACACACAATATCTGCTGTGATATAAGAGCATTACTGGTTGTTAATGTTGGAAATGTAAGGAGGGATGAGATGGACTGTGACATGAAACGGTGTTGTGCCGTATTCAGAACCCCTGCCGTGAAATGCACCCCTCGCATTATAGGTGATATTCTGGATCAGAAGGCTATATAAGAGTAGTTTATATACCGGTAACCCAACTAAAAGCACACACTTTTGAACCTATGAATTGCAAGAAAAGCTGGGATTATATTTAGGAAACGCTTAGTCAAATATATTCAACTTGCTAAAAAGATCCATTTCATTCATTTTGTTATTATGGCTGCAGTATATTAAGGACGTCTATGCGCGGTCTGATAATCATCTCCCAACGAATATTTAATTCTCTGCGCAGTAATGCGTCACCTTCATCCACGGGGTCATTATCAAAAGGACATGCCATGGTAGTGGAAATATTCACCACCTAATATAACTTCTAATGTAGGCCTACTGAATGATTTTTAAACGTTGTATACAAAAACTCCCGTTTGCAAAAAAACGCAGCGCAACACAGAATATCTGCTGTGATATGAAACGGTACCGCTCAAAAAGAGAATTGCCTGGAAATGCAGGCACATCTATAATCAATAGTTTGATAATCATCTCCCGACGAATATTTAATTCTCTGTGCAGTAATTCTGCACCTTCATCCACGGGATCGTTATCAAAAGGACACGCCATGGTAGTGAAATAGTCGCCACCTAATATAACTTCTAATGTCTGATTTTTGCAATGATTTTCTGAAAAAACAGACGGAACTATACTACGCCAAAACTTGCATGCTGACTGAATGAATGAGGAAATCAAACACAGTGTGTGGCTGAAAGAGGGAGTAGACAGAGAGAAACTCAAGGTTTTCTGAGAAAAACCTGGTCCCGACCAGGTTAGTTTCAGAGAGCATGTTTCCATGGTAACTGACCAAGAGGTTAAGTTACCTCTCTTTGTGAAACAGGCTAGAGTTACCCCTCTGTCTCTGGTTTGAGTTGTGAAACGGAAAACTCAGAGTTTCCCTCATTTCAGGGTTAACAGACTCAGAGTTTTCACTAAATCTGCTTTGTGAAACAGGCCCCTGGTCCATTTCATATGCACATGGGCTTTTTACAAATGAACAAACAAAAGAGGAGTATACAGTATGCTTTGGACAATCCTGCACCATAATCAGCACTATGTGGACCAAGGAATTTTGTATTACACTTATACCTGTCACCCCTATAAGACTCTAGGCCGTCGACAAGGGACCTCCAGAGTTCTTGTCATTAGCTTTTTTTTCTATCTGATGCCAGGTGTATTCAAGTCTCATGGTGTCTGCCTGGAGTTCTTTCACCTACCTCTTTACCTCTTCTCTTGGGGATTCCAGCACCAGAGATTTTACATTTGTGTTGAAGATTCTCATTTTTGTTTTTTTCTATATCATTCCGTAGCACCGGGTGTTCATGAGCTGTAAAAACATTGTCCTTGTCTATATTCTTGCTTCGACATCTGCATCTGAACCTCCAATGTCATAACATTACAAGAGGATAGTCATTGTGTAGTCTTAATGCTTCACACTTTTCATTCCCTTTATATAGGCTGTCAATTTGAACACTTTGATTCCAGCACACATGTGGTGACATTCACTTTTGTAACCGTGGTTACAAAATGTTTTTGTATAGACCTTTTTAATGGAATTGCACTGCTAGGCAACAGCCCTCGGGCCTGTTTCACAAAGCAGGTTTAGTGAAAACTCTGAGTCTGTTAACCCTGAAATGAGGGAAACTCTGAGTTTTTCGTTTCACAAAGGGAGGTAACTCAAACCAGAGACAGAGGGGTAACTCTAGCCTGTTTCACAAAGAGAGGTAACTTAACCTCTCGGTCAGTTACCATGGTAACATGCTCTCTGAAACTAACCTGGTCAGGACCAGGTTTTTCTCAGAAAACCTTGAGTTTCTCTCTGTCTCCGCCCTCTTTCAGCCACACACGGTGTTTGATTTCCTCATTCATTCAGTCAGCGGGCGAGTTTTGGCGTAGTATAGTTCCGTCTGTTTTTTCAGAAAATCACTGCAAACATCAGTCATTAGAAGTTATATTAGGTGGTGACTATTTCACTACCATGGCGTGTCCTTCTGATAACAATCCTGTGGATGAAGCTGCAGCATTACTGCGCAGAGAATTATATATTCGTCGGGAGATGATAATCAAAGTATTGATTATAGATGTTCTTGCATTTCCAGGCAATTCTCTGTTTGAGCGGTACCGTGTCATGTCACAGCAGATATTCTGTGTTGCGCTGCGTTTTTTTGCAAACGGGAGTTTTTGTATACAACGTATAAAAATCATTCAGTGGGCCTACATTAGAAGTTATATTAAGTTGTGAATATTTACACTACCATGGCATGTCATTTTGATAACGATCTAGTGAATGAAGGTGACGCATTTCGCAAAGAGAATTAAATATTCGTTGGGAGATGATTATCAGACCGCGCATAGACGTCCTTAATATACTGCAGCCATAATTACAAAATGAATGAAATTGATCTTTTGAGCAAGTTGAATGTATTTGACTTAGCGTTTCTAAATATAATCCCAGCTTTTCTTGCAATTCATAGGTTCAAAAGTGTGTGCTTTTAGTTGGGTTACCGGTATATAAACTACTCCTATATAGCCTTCTGATCCAGAATATCGCCCATAATGCGAGGGGTCTGAATACGCACAACACCGTTTCATGTCACAGTCCATCTCACCCCTCCTTACATTTCCAACATTAACAACCAGTCATGCTCTCATACCACAGCAGATATTGTGTGTTGCGCTGCGTTTTTTTTGCAAATGGGAGTTTTTTATACAACATTGATATGTTGTATAAAAAACAGCCACTTACGGTAATATTTACTTTACGATGTAAAACATGCTCAAAATGAGGCGTCACCATGAGACTGTGCTGAGGTTTTACCTGTTTGAAAAATGTTTTTATGTTTCATCTTAAGCTGCGCTTCTCCCCCGTGGGGTTGCACTTAAATGAAATAAACTAATAGGCTCCCACTCATGCAGTTCCCCCTGTGATATTACTGTGATTGCAACTGGACTACATTTAAACTTATGCACTGACCCGAGCCGCAATGTTCTCCCGCACCGTCTCCCTCTCTTTTGCTGCTGCAGCGGTGTAAACCTGCTCAAACTCACCGTATGAGCGCATTAATTTTTCCATTTCCAGTTGTAGCGTAGCCCTTCGCTTCCCCGTTGCCATGGTGACTCGTCGAATCAGGGCTCCATTGATGCTGTCTTTTTTTACTTGTGGTGCACGCGCTTAACTCCAGGTCAAACTACTCTGAGTTGATCAACCTAACGCAAATCTGCTGTTTTGGAACCGAAAACTCAGAGTTTCCTATCTCAGAGTAGATCAACTCAGAGTTCCGGGTTAGACTCAGAGTTTTTTGAACCTGCTTTGTGAAACAGGCCCCTGGTCCTTGTTAACTTCCTGTCCGCTGATGTCATTCGCATTCACTGCAACAGGAAATAAACTAGGACACATTTAGAATGTTTATGTTTACAACTTTGAAAAGGTCTATACAAAGGCTTTACACTACCCATACAGGGCTGCAGGTCACTTCTGTAACCATTCATGTGATACAGTTATGTACCACAAAACCAAAGACAACAAACCCAAAACATAACATCAGCAGATGGATTTAGTAATTTTTGCTTTTGAATTGATGCTCAAATGACATTTCGTGTGATTGGTTTGGTTTGTTTTCACACCACAAACCAATGCACATGTTTGTTTACTTGATTCAGGCTGTTTATTTTCAGTATTTTTAACATCACAAAACAAAAGTGGAAGGTTCCTGTTGATGTTACTGTTGCCGTTTGCTCACAGGGAAATTGTTGGGTCATAGAGTGTGGTTTAGACACTCTTTATCTTAAGTGTCTTGAAATAATTTTTGTTATGATGTGGCACCACGACCCAGCAGGGGTTGATCTGGCAGAGATGATATAGGCGGAGGTAATGCATTACCTCTTCAACACACTGATGTGTAAAGAGGCATGCTGTTTTTCCTGTGTTTGCTGTTGTTGCAAATAAAAGGTTACTATGACCAAATAAATAAATAAAAAGAGCGATGACTACAGATGATGGAACTTCAAAAAAAATAAAAGCTAAAGTGTGATCCAAAAACACCTGCAATTACCACTTATTGCTAAAAAGAAAGAAATTGAGTGATTGTAACCTTAAGTTTAGCCTAAGTTTAGTTTAACTTTAATTAAATATTATTGATGCAGAGAAGTGCATTCATTTGATATTTTGGTGAGAAACAAACAAATACTTTATTGTGCTCACTAGCAGACAATGAAAATGACACATTTACATGTTGTACAACTGTCCCCCTAACTATGTAAAAGAATATCCTGAAGACACTTGCTAAAACTTTTTTTCAAGTGAACATCAGTGAACAAGTCAGGTATTAACCCTGACAGGAAACAACCCTGGAGGAATCCCTCTCTGAACTCCGCCCCCAGCTGTAATACAATTAAAACAAATCCAAACAGCCAGCTACACAGGTTCATAATAAAGCTTTAACAGGCATACGCTCTTCATCTGCTCACAGCAATGAGCGTTTACATCACAAAAGACACACCACGTGGCATGCAGAGTGATGTCCCTTGTTGTCTTCTGTGCAAAGCCTGGAGACAGCTGGAAGCGTTTCTTCATCTGATTTCTGTAATCTCTGTGAAATGGGACTCTCCTCTAGTGCAGGCTGGTGAGCAAGAAGCTGCAACCCAAACAGAGAGCTTCTTATTCATCTGGGTTTTTAAAAAAGGCAGTTTGGGGTGACATTTGATATAAAAAAAAAGCTTGACACTTGCTGAAATTTTACAAAAATATTGGTCCGTGTGAGGTTGTGTGATATACTTTTAATTTAATGGATGAGTGTGATACCTTAAAAATAGTATAATGTTGCTGTAAAGAAAGAAGAAAAAAGTACAATAAGCATGTTTTCTCATCATTAAAATTCCAGTGACCAAAGTTGCACCTGATCTCGATCATTGCCCAGCACATTGCAATTTGAAAAGGCACAAGCAAATAGAGATAACATATTCAATAATTTAATCTCACAGCGGACAGTTTTAAAACATGCAGCAAACACAAGCAACACAGTCATCAATTAAACATAAAGGGCAAACGTAAGTGGTAATGTGTTGCATTTTCATTGTCTGACCAAAGAAGAGGTATATGTTGTTGATATCAGTTGTTTTTGTTGGTACTGTTGAGTCCAATCAGATGATGCAAGACAAAGGTCAACTTAATACAGACCTGACCCAGGACTGAGGTGGAACAGTAGGCGGACAATAGATCTCGGTAGATCCGATTTGGTCTGGTTGTGGGGTTTATTGGGATTATTAGATCACATACCAGGTGTGATTGTTGTTAACGTTGTTGTTTGGAGCATACTTGTGGCTCTTCTAAGGTTTTCCTATGAACCTTGTTTATCAGAGCACAGTCAATCCATGTTTCTGTTGAATCCCTGTGGGTGCACAAAGTGGTTCACTGTCAAGATATGCTGGTCCCATCCTTTAAACAACTAAAAGCACACTGCAGGGATACAGTCCTCATTTTAAAAGGAGATTGTGTCAAGAGATATTTTATCTTACAGCTTCAGAAAGATTTGTACTCACATGTGCACACAAAGTAAAAGCACACAGAGAGAGGCATGATGGGATGGGGTTATCTACCATTATACTAACCAACCTTAGCTTAGATTGGATTTCTCCCTTGTCCTGGTATTTCAGAGACCTCCAGTGCAGGCTCAGCCAATCTACAGGAATCATGCAGCAGAGTTGTCTTTTATTATTTTCAGAGAGTTGGTAAAGGTGAGCACTGAGACTCATCCATGGCCATTGATATCAGAAAAATAACAGTATTCAATATGAAGGCTGCTAGGTGCTGCTAGAGGTAGCCATGTTGCTAACAATATGAACAAGTAACTGATGGATCCAGTGACTGGATAGTCATCCTGATTAGCTCGGTCTACTTGTTCTTATGACATCAACAACAGAATATGTTATCAACGACTCGATTGCACAGTTTGTTTCTTAACAAAGCAGTGTGTCCTGTGTTGTTGGGAATGTTAGCTCAGAGGAAAACATACCCCTTGGGAACGCTAGGGGGGTGGAATCATATCTGTTGCCACTTTAAGAAAGACAAATTTAAAAAACAATTGAAAGGTTAAGCATGTTTAATTGCACACAATTAAACAACTGCGCTGACTGAGGCAGCAGGATATTTCAGTCTATTTTGTCTTCTTCAGGGAGCTTCAGATGAAACATGCTGCTGCTTCTGTACACAGGTACTTGTAGGCGACCTGTGGTCTATTTCACAAAGCAGGTTCAAAAAACTCTGAGTCGATCTACTCTGAGATAGGAAACTCTGAGTTTTCAGTTCCAGAACAGCAGATTTGCGTTAGGTTGATCAACTCAGAGTGGTTTGACCTGGAGTTAAGCGCGTGCACCACAAGTAAAAAAAAGACAGTATCAATGGAGCCCTGATTCGACGAGTCGCCATGGCAACGGGGAAGCGGAGCGCTATGCTACAACTGGAACTGTAAATATTAATGCGCTCATACGGAGAGTTTGAGCAGGTTTTCGCCGAAAGTGTAACACCGCTGCAGCAGCAAAAGAGAGGGAGACGGCGCGGGAGGACATTGCTGCTCGGGTCAGTGCGTGAGTTTAAACGTAGTGGCTGTGGCTGTTTTATATGTTGTATAAAAAACTCCCATTTGCAAAAAACGCAGCGCAACACACAATTTCTGCTGGGATGTGAGAGCATGACTTTGGTTGTTAATGTTGGAAATGTAAGAACGGATAAGGCTGTGTATGTAAATGATGGACTGTGACATGAAACGGTGTTGTGCCGTAACCCCTGCCGTGAAATGCAACCCTCGCATTATAGATGATATTCTAGATCAGAAGGCTATATAGGAGTAGTTTATATACCGGTAACCCAATTAAAAGCACACACTTTTGAACCTATGAATTGCAAGAAAAGCTGGGATTATATTTAGGAAACGCTAAGTCAAATACATTCAACTTGCTCAAAAGATCCATTTCATTCATTTTGTAATTATGGCTGCAGTATATTAAGGACGTCTATGCGCGGTCTGATAATCATCTCCCGACGAATAATTATCTGTGCAGTATTGCTGCACCTTCATCCACGGGATCGTTATCAAAAGGACACGCCATGGTAGTGGAAATAGTCACCACCTAATATAACTTCTAATGTAGGCCTACTGACTGATGTTTGCAGTGATTTTCTGAAAAAACTGACGACAGAACTATACTAAGCACAAACTTGCCAACTGACTGAATGAATGAGGAAATCAAACACCGTGTGTGGCTGAAAGAGGGCGGAGACAGAGAGAAACTCAAGGTTTTCTGAGAAAAACCTGGTCCCGACCAGGTTAGTTTCAGAGAGCATGTTACCATGGTAACTGACCGAGAGGTTAAGTTACCTCTCTTTGTGAAACAGGCTAGAGTTACCCCTCTGTCTCTGGTTTGAGTTGTGAAACGGAAAACTCAGAGTTTCCCTCATTTCAGGGTCAACAGACTCAGAGTTTTCACTAAACCTGCTTTGTGAAACGGGCCCCTGTAAATAAAAGAGACAAACACTTGTTTTGTTTTTTTTCACAGTGCATTTTCAGTTCATTTTTCATTTTCAGGATTTTGAGTGGCGTCAATGTTTTTTACCCTCTGTGGCCTGTTGAAGCATATATATTTCTTGTGGAGCTGTGCATGGTTCTCCTGGAGCCCTGGCTTAATCCACATTTCCATGTGTTGTTATTGAACTGTACATCAGATTTGCCTACTCGTTATAGGGGTATCAACGGTAATATGTAACCTTAAAGCAGAATTCACATGCTTAAGATTTCTAACTTGCGCTTATGAAAATAGAAATTATACAGCCCTTAGCAATGTTGTTATTTTTAAGCTGGTTTTGTTCTGCTTAATGATGCTGCTATTGTCAGGCCCAGGCAGGAAAGAGGACTCAGATGCGGAGGTTCGCGGATCAACACTGAATTTATTAGCTTGACGACAGAGACGTGGCACAAAAAGAAGCCACAAACAAAAATCACTTTGCACAGGAGGAACAAAACAAAAGTCGTCAGTAATAAAACAAAGTACAAAATAAAGACGCTCCGTACAGGAGGAATAAACAAAAACAAAGTGAACAAAATAATTAATTAAATAAAGACGCTCCAACCAGGAGGAAAAAACAAAGTCACAAGAGAATTCAAAAACGGAAAACTTACTTGGACCAAAACAAGGAATACAAAAACCTGAACGTGGAAACAAAGAACTCGAAAGCATGGACAAGACTGTGGGACAAAACGCTGGATACATTCGACACAAGGTACGAAATAATCTGGCACGGGACAGGGGGGAAGACACGGACTTTATACACATGAAGGGAGGGGAACCACAGGTGAAAACAATCGGGAATCAGGGAATGATGTGAGATCGGTGACACAAAAGGGAAGGGCAAGTGACCTGGAACGAGAGGAGAGTTATCTTTCAAAATAAAACATGAAATTCACAAGACAAAAACCCAAAAACCCAAAGACAGGACAGACCTCACGTGACACCTATAAGCCTAGTCTGCCGGGGGATAATACTTTTCCTGATACTCTGAGCTTCTCTCCTCTCTGTCTGTATCATTCATGTCTCATCAATGCATGTAACTAATTCACCTTCTTCCCCGTAGTTGTTTGTGCTTTGTCGTCCTTCAGTTCTCTGCTGATCGTGGTGGTGCCTGTTGCCGTGGTCCTGTATGACGCTTCCTGCTGCTATTATAATCTATCACCTTAGCTGTGCTTGTTCCTACTATTCTGCTGTATTAACGGCCATAACATATGAGTCATATTCACATTACTATAGATATTATTATAGTTACTGGAAGTGTGTCTGTCTCTGTCTTTGTGTCTGTCTTTGTTTCTCTCTGTCCATCTGTCTGTCTTTTCTCTCTTTCTCTCTCCTTTTCTTCCACCCCAACTGGAGCAGACAGATGTCCGTCCTCCACAGAGCTGGGTCGGTCTGACGTTCCTGCCTGTAATAGGGAAGGTTTTCGTTGCCACTGTACTCTACGGGGGAATTGTTGGGTCTATGTAAATCATAAATTAGTCATAGAGTGTGATCCAAACCTAATCTGTAAAGTGTCCTGAGATAACTTTTGTTATGATTTGGCACTAAAAATAAAATTGAAGTGAATTAAATTGAATAATTAGACCTCCAAAAGGCTGGGCGGGTATAATTAAATAATAAGAAATTGCAGCACTAACAGCAGCACTTTTTTCTGGCCAAAATTTGGGCCGAGGCGGGCAGGGGAGCACATGTGCGTGCATACTGAACTAATTAACTAACTTCTAACTAACTAACTTCTCATTCATACAACTCTGTCACCCACAGCCCAAGTACCAAAAAGTTTCCTATAAACTGTTTACTGTTTCAATTTTTACATTATTATTATTATTATTTCCACCCTTATTATTTGTGAGCAGTTTGAGCAGGGCTGACTTACACGTTTTGTTCAGTCACTCTTCACATACCGGCAGAGCCATTGGAAGTAATTTTGAACAGGGGGTGCCGTGAAAAAACACCTATAAGCCTATATGCCTATTGAAAAATACATTGAGATTTACTACTTGGTTGTCATATACACTTCAGTGCACACAGCCACGGCCTGTAACACAGATGTCATCCGTTCTCAGATGAATATTAATTAATTAATTAAACTTCACAATAACCCTATAACAATGAAATAGATTCGGTCAGCTGGCATGAACCTGAGTCTTTGCACCATCTACGTTTATGTCACACGCAACTCTATTAGCTGCCAAATCTTTTTACGCACATCACAAGGAAATAATATCTGACTATTTAAGCACGCATTGAACAGTTCTGCACAACAATTATGCAAAGAACACATACACAAAATAACACTTTCTGTCTCAACCTCCAACCTTTTTATGCAAACCATAAAGAAATAATCTCCAACTATTTAAACATTATTTAACAGTTCTCCACATCCATTAAAACATTATCAAAATAACAATCTCCATCCCCACCACCTTGCAAAAATACTATAGTGTGATGTTAAACTGCATGACTGTACGAAAGTGCACAGTGGTACCATGCACTTACTTTGAGCTAGAAGCAGGGCGCCATGGTTACAGGTGAACAAATGTCGATGTGCGCTCTGGGGTCATGGAGATAAAGTCTCTCATTGGGGGATGAATATCAAGGGAGTTGAATATGGGCATGCATCAGAAAGGTAGAGGACTCTTTTCTGGGTCATGGTGCTGCGTACCCATGTGTTCAAGAGATGCAAGGCGAGAAAGTGCGCTTGGATCAGACCACGGAGGTGGGTAGGCACAGACATAACTCAATCAGTTTTTCTGTCTCTAAAAACATGGCTCTTGTTTGTGGCTGGAACTTTGTCAAGCATGATGCAACATCTTGGACTATGATAAGCTTAGGTCCTCTGTCTTTTGTGAGATCCGTAAGCTGCTTGGCGATGCTTGGCCCTAACATTTTGAGCTGGAGTTCCAAAAACCAAGTCTGTGCAACAGAACATGAGAATGTTTCATTACCAATCCAATCACGCTAGGCTGGGTTGCAGGTGCTGATGCTGAGCCTGCCGGTGCAACTGCAGGCAGAGGCGGCCGGACAGTCTCCTCACTTTGGAAATGATTCAATTACTGTAAATCCAAAATACAAGTAATAGCCTAAAATATTTTCCCAATATTTTTTTTTATACATATTTAAAAACTGGTGGCGAGAGGGAGAACTACATTGATTTTCAATCAAGTTTCCAGCAGCAGCAGCAGCGAGGCGGCCGCCTCAGAATTTATAATGCAGAAAAAACCTTGACTAAGATATGTGAGGGATGGTTTAGAAATTATTCTAAAAGTATAATTTGTCCACTTTACAGTATAGTTGTCTCGTCTTTAAACTCTCAAACATAAGTATCCCCAGTTATGTAAGTAAATCTGTGTCATGGGATTTTGGAATCAAAAAGCTATTGAATTTCTAGCTACTTCTGTACACAGGTACTTGTAGTCGACCTGTAAATAATAGAGACAAACACTTGTTTGTTTTTGCTTCACAGTGCAGTCAGTTTATTCTCAGTTCATTTTTCATTTTCAGGATTTTGAGTGGCTTCAATGTTTTGTCCCCTCTGTGGCCTGTTGAAAGCATATATATTTCTTGTGGAGCTGTGAATGGTTCTCCTGCAGCCCTGGCTTAATCGACATTTTCATGTGTTGTTATTGAACTGTACGTCAGATTTGCCTACTCGTTATAGGGGTATCAAAGGTAATATGGTACCTTATAGCAGAGTTCACATGCTTAAGATTTCTAACTTGAGCTTATGAAAATAGAAATTATACAGCCGTTAGCAATGTTGTTATTTTTAAGCTGATTTTGTTCTGCTTAATGATGCCTCAATAGGCCTAGTCTGCCGGGGGATAATACTTTTCCTAATAGAAGTGTTACCGCTCCCACTGATGAGGGTACCCGGGGCAGCTGCGAGTGTCTGGCGGTGTGTTTCCTCCTGCGCTGGCTTGCTTCCCCAGGTGCCCAGACTGACAGTCTACTGCTCGTGGCTCCCACTTATGAAGATACCCGGGCCGCTGCAAGCACGTGTGACTGTTGTCAGGTCCGGTGCTCTACTCATAAGTGGGAGTAGAGAAGCAGATCTGCTCCTGTCCGGAGCAGTTAGCAGCTACCACAACCCGCTGGAGCTGCAACCGCAGTTAAAACTGCCCCAGTGTCTTTCTCCTCCACCAGCAAGACCACCATAGCTGCTCACTTCCCTGGTCCCGCCGATGAGTCAGAGGCAATACCACAGTCTGCTGCACAAAGGCATGGTGGATCATGGATTATTATGATTATATATCCATAGTTTGTGGTGGAATTAGCCAACTAGCAGCGACTCTTGTCACAGCCCTCTGTGAGTAGTATCTGGAATCGATTGCTCTTCCCCCGGATATCAACACTGAATTGTATACACTGAATTTTGCATCTGAATTTGGCCTGTTGAATTTTTTTACTTTTAATTTTTCAACTTTGAATTTATAACATTGTATTTTGCTTCTGAATTTGGCACATTACAATTTTTTACCTTGAAAGAAAGAGTTCAATTCTGAGTCAAAACACTCAGATGCATATTTTCAAAGCATAAATATTCAGTGCTAGAAATTGAATAGCTTTTTAATTTCAAAATCTGATGACACAGATTTACTTCCATAAACAATTAAAAAGCCACAACCAGATGTTTTTGAACAGCTTTAAACTGCTATTGTTTATCAACTGTTGACCATTACAGCCAGAAAGAAAAATGTAATTTAAATATACTGTATCTTTGTTGTTACAAATAATAGATATACAAAGCAATCTGATTCAATGCTTTTGGTGAAAGCTTTAACCATCCTATAACCATATCAATTAGTGTATATGGTTATAGTCATAAAATACTCATAAACATGTGCAAGTAGCTTGAACTCTGGATTGTAATGATGTTTACCTCATCCAATTTATAGACTAGTGTAGACTAACACAAAGATGGTAAATGGTAAGATTACAAAACATCTCATGTTTCACAACCATGATAATTTAATCCCAAATACCTCCATTACCATTTTTTCTAGCATTTTAATTGAACACTTTGAAGGCACAATGAAGGACAGTTTAAATGGACCCCTGTGGACCCACACAATGAATGCAGTATTTCTAACATTGTTTGGGCATGTTAGAATGCTGTTTTATTTATCTGGGTATGTGTGTTTTCTTCCCTTATGCATTCTGACTTATGACTTACACCAAATGTTCTCTTCTTGGAATCCATATTATTACTATAGGGAGAGAGCAGTCTGTCTGGCAGGATTGAAGAGGAGGGGGATTATTATGCCTTCTTATCGTGGCTTAATATTTTAATAAAAAGAATTGCAGACTACTTTTACCAAGTGACACAGTTAATGTGTCACAGTGGTAAACAGCACTTTGTGCATTTGATTCCAGCAGGGACTAGCATTTTTGGCTGTCAGACCGACAATGGACACTGCAACATTTACTGAAATCGAAAGTGGAGAAATCCCTCTACAAAAAACAACACAAACAAAAACATTAGCATAAATATTTTCATCTCAATTTCCATCTGCTGTGTACTGCCCTGGACTGGCATGTGGGTAGCAGAGGAGTGAGAGTGGCTTTTGAACAGTTCAATCAGAGGACCAAAAGGCTGCTACAGCAACAGCATTTGTTGCTAAAGAACTGCTGCCATTGTTGGCCTGTTAAACATCAGCTGTGCCCATGCAATCACAGATCAGTTCCATCTGAAATGTTTAAATCACAAAATGTTTTCACCATTTGATATCAGCTTTCCAAAAAAATCAGTGAGTTATGTGTTGCCTTCATTACTCTGACGCTGTCCATCTGTAGAGCATTTACAGCATATTTGGTGGTAATTATACATCAAGAATTATTAGGATATATACCCACAAGACAGAATGAAAATGTTGAGAATGCTGCAACTCATTAACAGTATTCTTCAGGGGGAACAAGCTTTGATTAGATTGTTCATTCCTTCAAGGCAAATCCAGATGAACAAAGGCTTTCTTGTACGTCTATGCGGCTACGGATTTCACACTTCCATATTTTCCGCATTAAAGCACATGGATATAGCTTGCTGTTCTTTAGATGCACAATTACCGTAGTAACCACTGTCGGATTTCATATCTTAGTAGGTAACAGTTCATATAATAACTATTTGAACACTAGTTATGCTAAACATGTTAGCAGACATATTATGCTCATACTTGTACTTTGTTTTTTACAAGAACATGCTTTATTGTTAAAACAAACATATTTTTCTCATACAGTCTGTCTACCTGTATTCACCCTCTGTCTGAAACACTTAGTTTTAGCTCCTGTCTCTTAAAGACACATTCATGAAAAGCCCGATCTGTTCTGATTGGTCAATGTTTCCAGGGACCTCCTTTATAAAGCTTGCTGCGCACAAAAACCTTGCGTAGACAGGCAGAAATGTGCGGCAAACGGTATTTATAGAAACATTTTTTGCGTTGAAGCATGCGTATTCCTACGCCAGGGCTAATTAATTTTCAAATTTTTCAATTCAATCACGAATATTTACTGGCCCTTTGAATAGAAGCCTGTGTGAAAAAGTAATTCATGACCGCTGTCCTCTCTCGTATCCACCTCAGCGCGTCAAATACCGCCGCGCTGGGAGAATTGCTCCATGCGCTCCCTGTAGGCACGCGGCCACAACGCTACGCTTCTTTGTGGGTTTCTGTATCCTTTTGGCAACAGCTCGCTACGCTCTGCTCTGTTGCTGTTCTCAATCATTTCAGTCTGGTTAAATCACCAACACAATGTCTTTTTCTTCTCTGAAAAAAAAAGGTTGATACAGAAAACTGCCAGTTTAGCAGAGAATGGACAGGGAAGTTTTTGTTTCTGTCACTGTGAAGCATGTGTTTACTAGTTTACTACAGCCATACCAGTGTGTAAAGAGTATAAGTTCAAGGCATTTTCAGAAAAAATTTTTTTAACTTCCACACCACTTTTTCCACTGACCTGTAAAAAATACTCTGCATTTATGTTACGTTCATTGTGTCAGTCCGGTTTTAAACTGGAATAAACTAATGTTTCATATGTACTTGTAAGCCTGGTAAAGTAATTAGTAACTGAAGTAATCAGATAAATGTAGTGGAGTAAAGAGTAGAATATTTCCACTCATTTGTAGTGGAGTAGAAGTATAAAGTAGCATGTAAATAAAGTACTCAAGTAAAGGACAAGAGCCTCAAACTTGTACTTTAGTACAATAATTGAGTGAAAACCTCTGGTTAAAAAGGTATGTTAGATTCAGAAGATTCGTCAACCAGCCCGGAATCCAAATTAATTCACCCATGAGTAGAGCTCCCGCAAAGTTTTTCCGACTCAGTTTTATCATCTCAAAATTGTTTTGTGCAAACGCTATGTTTTGGGAAAGATCATTTGGGAAAGGTCATTGCAGCCGGGTAATGACTTGGAATGGAACTGTAGCAGCACTTTCTACCTATATAAAGTACAGTTGTCACAGCCGTACAGAAGTCCCGACCGCTCCTTTAAAAGAGACACTTTCTGAATACAGGATGTGTGTCCTCCACCTTCTATATAAACAAACATATTGACATTTCACTTTTTACAATATGGGGCCTTTAAAACAATATTTGGTTCAATGTCATTTTCTATGATGACAAATGCAGGCTCGCCAAGATTTGGCAAATAAAAGTGTTATTGGACAGAAAATAATGTTATATTTGTTATAGACAATATCTAGGGTGAGCAGATGACCAAATAATGAACCAATTACAAGAGGCTGGTGTTTTGACAGTGTAAATTAACAAATGTATCTTCATAATTAACAAGTTGATGGAAGCATGGCCAGTCAACGAGGGGGGGGGGGTCTACACTATGCAATTATGTTTAGTGTCATTGTTAATTGATGTCATGTAGAGAGAAAAAACATACAATGGAAGCAAGGCACCACTGCTAGATTTGAAAGAAATGAATTCCTCTCAATGGGCACAGTGAAGCCTTTTTTTGACCTATTTAAAACTTTTCTGAGATGCCGTATCAAGTCAGCTTCATTGTCATTCATCAGCGGAACCTCCTCTCATCTGTCCGGGCAAATTTTTCATTTTCCTCACTCAACTTTTTCTTTTTAGGGAGGGTAATTCCATTTGGGGAGTGCACATTGTTGAAGAAAAGCCTCATCTTTCAGCCAGTGAGCAAAAAGCAAAGTGGTGATGAATACCTGGACCATGAATACTAAATGATAGGTAATTAAAGGATACCTGAGGAAAATTACCTTGGCTGGCACACCCAAGGAGAGATCCAGGCTACTGCCCATTAAAGTAGAGAGGGAGAAAGAGAGAGATTGCAATCTATAAGGAGGCAGGCATGAGTGATGGCTGCTCTCTGAATCAGTCATTTGGGTTGAGAATCTGATGTTTGATTAAGTCTGACCTAGATATCACAGTCAAGAAGCCATGGCATCTTTCATGCACTCCAGTGGAGAGTCAGATTTTGAAGAGATTCAGAATGAACAAGGTTGTCCAAGTTTAGGACTGTGCTACAAATGTCTAGGCGATGTCAGAATCATTACATAGTAGGCAGGGACTCTCAACAAAATACAGAACCAAAATTGGTGTTAAAAGACAATCTCACACACACAACTGCCAGTTTACCAGAGAATGGTCAGAGAAGTTTTTTTCACTGTGAAGCCTGTGTTTACTAGTTTACTACAGCCATATCGGTGTGTAAAGAGTATAAGTTCAAGGAATTTTGAGAAAAAATTATTACACCCACGTGCACGCAAAATTGGACTGGAATAACACAGCAACACATTCATTTATTATTTATGAGATTGCTGGATTAATACTGCATATAATAACTAATAATTATAACTATTTTTATTTAATATAGTGCAACCTGTTGCTCATGGTGGAATTGTTGAGTCTCTTTAAATCATGATAAGTCATAGATTGTGGTCTTTACCTTGTAACGTGTCTTGAGATAACTTTTGGTATGATTTGGCACTGTACATAAAATTGAATTAAATCAAAACAATATTGTTTCCCTAACCTTTGCAGTTGTAAAAGTAGACACCATCCACCCAGACCACATCCCTATAACTTGTGTGATCTAAAATAGTTTCCTTGAAATCCTGTTACGCCCCAGCCGAGGGGTACCGAAGAATAACAAAGTGCTCTCACCTGAGTCCAAGACACAAGATGTAGCAGTCCAACATGAGTTTATTATTATCACAGGGTAGTTGAAACTTCAGGGTGAGTAAGGCAAAAATAATAAACCAAACATCTCTAATTTGAAAACTCTTACCTATCAAAAATTAAATCGCAAAAGAAAATACAGGACTCTTACCTGCCTCCCTAACAAATTAAACAGGAGAAAAAAGGTTCCCAAAACAAAATGGACACTCACCACTACCTACCCGGACTGCACTTAAATAACAAATGATTTCTTTAGTCACAGATAACTTTAACAAAGGTTCTCACTTATCAATAAATAATCTAACACAACACACAGGTCAGCATGACCTGGCTGGGAATCAGGAAGTAGGCAGAGAGTAAAAGAGCTGCAGCTGGCCTGATTAGCTCCTGGCTAATCAGCATCTCCATTTACCACCTGCAGAAATCAACAGGAAACACACAGCAAAGCAGCACCACCCTCTGGCAGGGAGGATTAATTAAATACACGCCTTCAAAACATAACAAAAACCCATATGACCCATGGGCATAACAATCCTACTTTAAAGATCTAATTAACAGCATATAAACATTATTTCTTTGATTTGACAACATGTGCAACCCCGACATCAATCGCTATGAAAAAGAAAGACCAACATTTTTTTTTTTCGCCATGTGACAGTGGTAACAAATAGCATTAGGTAATGTCAGCTAAGCTACTAATTCAAAAGTTCACTGTTCCTGAACTTCTACCTTGGAAAGGCAAAAACCAAAGGTTGTTTTATTTTCATCTTGATGTATGCTCCATAGCTTGAAACCATGGTGCTTGGCAGCATTTGAGTAAAAGGGTAATGTAGCCTACATGCATTAGATATAATTATTGTGTGACATTAGACATGGTTTTCTGGTGACTTTCTGATTAGATACTTAAATGAATAGAAGCAATATTAAAGGGGAAAACCTCCTACAATAGGAATAACAATGTCATCAATCAATTGGGAGAGAGTTGTTCATTTTATCTAATCTTTTTGGACTGTCTTAAACCATAGGAAAAGCATCTTTGAATTTTGTAAACGGACATATTTGCCCTCTAATTTTTCCTTTTAGTACAGTAACAGTCAATCATAACCAATGAATGGGCAATTGTGTTGCATCTAAATTAATGAATTGAGTTGGCCTTGAATTGTTACAAACTGACTGAGTTGCTTTTGTATTAAAACATGGACCATGTCATCTTGATATGACTTTAAGATGCACACACCTCTACACCAAAATAAAAACAAAAAACAAACATGCCAATATTAGCATTTTGTCATGGGTCTGACAGCACTTCCTGTCATGGAGCATGCAATTACATTTTTACTGTACTGGTCTTCAACTATATTTGGTCTCAATAATTATTCTCACCAAAGAAAATAATGTAGAATATACAGTAGATTGATGGAAAGCATATGGTGGTATGAGATTACAGTGGGCTTTATCGAGACAGCCTGATCATTAGCAAATGCAGCACACATTTCAAATCAGATGTTTAAACATAGGGTGCTGAAGCCAGACCTGCCTTTTCATATCCACTATCCTAATGTTCCATATCTGTGAGGTAGCACTGTCTGAAAAGTCCAGGTAAAAAATCACGAAGAGCCTCTTGTGAGTACGCCCATTGACTTTTTGAGGCGTCTCGCTGATATAACCTTGACATTAATGGGAGGTTTTCACATTCTCAATTCTTATGGGGCTCACCATAATCTGTTATAGAGGAGGCTGAGTTCCCTCCTGGGTCCTTCTGAAGTTTGAACCCTCGCAATAACCTTGTCTGGATGGGTTAGAAGGATGTAGCAGTCCCTCTCACTAGCCACTTGATGTTTACCAAACCCTCTCCACCCATCACAGAGCCCACATTTGCCAGCCCTCCAGAGAGCAACACACCAATTACTCCATGTGTATCTTGATTGAATAATAGGACTTTTAATTGTCTTGTCTTTCACAATTACGTCAAAGCCGTAACCTTTAATTAAGTGTCTGCCAATTATTTTATTCCCTTTTTTGTTTGAGTGGATGAACATAATTACTGTCACCTTGCAAAGTATGAGAAGTAATTAATCCCTTTTGATTTTACCAAATCCCATTTTTTTGGTCATTAGTTGGCCTTTCAATCCTCGAAAGATTATGAAGCTGGTTAATTATAGAAAATGAAAGTAGCAACTTGTTGTTTGTGCAGCATCAGCACAATTATTTTCTTAAACATTATATACCACTTATAGTAGAAAATTAATATTGGCATGACACTGAATTACAAGACTTTTCTGTCTCGACTCAGTCATACTGTTATCATTAAAAACACAGATATTATGTAGATTTGTCCTATTTGCCAAAATGACGTCATTTAAGGGCTTTGACTTAAAGTGGCACTCCACCAATTTTATACAGCGAACATTTAATCTCTTTGTTAGGTTTACTTATCATGAGGATTACTACTTAGCCAGTGAAAACAGGTGTAGAATGTCTTTGAAAAATACCCTGGTGCAGTGGTGTAGTGGAGGGTATACGCAGAAATACGGAGTATACCCACCTCTTTTTCTGGTAGTTCACAGTTTACCCACATATCAGCCGAACAGACAAACCATCTGTCCTGAAAAAGGAATAAAAGAAGCCATCTATGCAAAAGTAGAGAAACCATCACTAAACAGAGGAGGAGGTCTGAGACACCACTTATCTCCAATTTGCAATGCAGCCCTTTCATCCCTTCCCAGGAGATTCAACAATCTAACCTCAAAGAACAACTGTTCACAAATGGCGTCCTGTGACTCCAACGACTGTCGTTAAGACTCAATAGAGCACTAACAAAGTCGAAACCAACTTCCCACCAACGACTGTCACTCTAACGACGGTTGTTGGCAGATCATCGGCCTTGTGACAGAAAAGATAGTTAGACCAGTCCCAGCCAGATAGTTAGACCAGTCCCAGCCTGGTCAGTTGCGTACATGAATTGATGAAGCCTCTTGGATGAGAGGTGAAACGTCTTCCTAGACAAATAACCAAGTCCAGTTGCTTTTGACTGAAAATGCTTTGGGGATAACGATGGCCTGGACAAATGAGATCATCCACAGGGTAATGTCCGATTTGGCTTGATAATACATTCATTTATTCATCTTCAACCGCTTGTCCCTGTCGGGGTCACGGGGGGCTGGAGCCGATCCCAGCTGACATTAGGCGTGAGGCGGGCTACACCCTGGACAGGACGCCAGTCTATCGCAGGGCACATAGAGACGCACAGAGACAAACAACCATTCACACCTACGGGCCATTTAGAGTCATCAATTAACCTAGCACGAGCATGTCTTTAGACTGTGGGAGGAAACCGGAGAACCCAGAGAAAACCCATGCAGACACAGGGAGAACATGCCACCTCCACACAGAAGGGCCCCAGCCGGGATTCGAACCCCTCTCGCTGTGAGGCGACAGTGCTAACCACCACTCCACCGTGTCACCCCTTGAGAATGCAGTACATTTTTATTATATAGTCTGTGCTACAAACTGGAGGTATGGGGTTTGAAAGATAATAACATTTAGGAGGCCAGGAAGGTCTAATGAAAGACCCTATCCAGTTGCATTATGGGAAATGTAAGAATCAGTGTTTATAAATCTTGATCAGAACTAGAGATGAAAAGTCAGGCTATTTTGTTCAGTATTGCTTTGATTTTAACTACTTTTTTTTTTTTTTTTTTTTTAATCTGTCTCTTGTGTATCCTTTAATTTTATGCAGGTAAAATACTAAATTGCTGGATTACCTCTTTAAATTTCTCATATCATGCATTGTATCTAATGTCAAGATATGTCTTACAGAAGCAGGAATAGAATATAGTAAGCAGCAGTAATGTTTGGGCACATGGGCTGCATGCTTGACCGCGTGCAGTGTGTATTCTCTCTCAAAACCAGTTATCAGACAAGGCCAGGTGGGTTGTGGACCCAGAATGTGGGACATTGTTGTAGGCCATAGAAAACCTTGGATGGCTGGGGGATCCCCAGGCCCGAACATGCATATTGTGCAGGTATGAAAGGACACTATAATCCATCCCCATATGTGCCAGCACCCCCCTCTAACCTCTATTCATCCCTCACTGTGTTTGCATTTCTCCAGAGTGCCTTTAACACTGTGCAGTGCCGTGCAGCTTCGCACAAGTTAAAACGTGATGGAGAGCTGTCATTGTCCTTCTCTGTGGTCAAAACATGTGCTTCCCAACATGCAGCCGTGTTTGTTATCTCATACACACTGTAAATTCAGTCTTTTTTTTCTCTGTTGGTACAGAGGGCACTGTTTTTATTGTTTTTTATCATTTCATATGTACATTTCACTTGCAAAAATAGCATACAAGCTGGAAAGATCAGAGTCACCTATAAGCCTTCTGTCTTGGCCTAAATAGATACAGTCATTGACATTGAGATTCAAGACCTGCCACCCAACCAATAGTTGGCTGTTCCTCCATAAAATGGAAGTAGTATTTATGTTGTGTTTTTAGACCCCCCCCCCCCTCCCTTCTTTTTTTCCCCTCCCTCCCTCCCTCCTTCATTCTTCCCTTCCCTGTCACTTCAGCCGCCTGGCTTTCTCTGTGATGAATCTCAATTATGCCAAGGTCACCTCTCATTGTGGTGATCTCACTGCTGCTTTATTGGAACTGGCAGTACTTCCGCACTATCATGGCCATGCTTATTGACAGCCATTTCCACCTCCAAAACAAAACCACAAACAAAGATTGTGGAAAAGTTACATCTCCTCATTTTGGCAGGCAGAACTGGCATGTCTACTTTAGGCTCTGCCTAATAGTCTGTAATCATTCACTCTTTGTGCCATCCAGAAAGTGGGCAAAGGTTTTTGGGGGGTCAGCTTATTCATAAGTTGGTTTTACACTGTAATTGCTTTCACATAAATACGATGCTAAATAGTTCTGTTGAATACACGCTTTTTTAATAAAGTATGTTGAAATACCAAGTTATTCAATGTTTTACAATGCTCCAAGGTAGTATATTGGATTTAGAATAAGAGATATATTCTATCAAACGGCCATCTTTTTTATCAACCTTTCTTTTTTGAAACCACTGAGCTCTTATCAAATTTATGGGGAAAGGCTTTTATTGTTTTCAGCTGTAACCATGACTATGGTACAGCACTCACAAGGTTGCATGTTCACATCTTGAATGGGAAAATGAATGACATAGAGGCACAGGCTAATTTGTTAGTGCCTAAATAATACTTGGAGTGTGTGTGGGTAGATTGCACTGCAATGACGTCCACCATTCACATTTGATGAGGATGCTAGAACATGTAATTGTTGTCTCAATGCTGCATCTGTTGCCAAGGGGAAGCAGGATGTGTTGGGTGGGGGCTTGCAAAAAGATATTTAGCTTCACAATTGAC
The DNA here is from genome assembly GCF_963691815.1 of Echiichthys vipera. Taxonomy (NCBI): domain Eukaryota; kingdom Metazoa; phylum Chordata; class Actinopteri; order Perciformes; family Trachinidae; genus Echiichthys; species Echiichthys vipera. The sequence goes on from NC_139826.1 coordinate 9,991,365, forward strand.
AGTGACACGTTGATGAGCGCGAGTGCCAAGCGTGTTAGCTCAGCCAACTGGCCTTTGATGGTTCTCTGATATAACTCGTTAAACAAGCGCTGGGCCGTTTACCTCTGTGATGTATCTTATTTGTCCGTTCTCCACCGCCCACACATTCTTGCAAAGCTGTCTTTCTTCAAAGGCGTCAGATCTTAATGGCGCTACACATAAAAAGCTGTGCAGTCTTATAACTTGGCCATTCTAAGCATACTTGGATCTCTTGAGAAACTCTTAAAATATGAACATAGTGATTCACTTAACATCAACAGATTTTTTTTTAAAGGATACATAATTCTTCTAATAGCAATGTGCTGCACTTAGTTTGCTGAGAGAGTCTATGATCGCTCATTTCTCCCACCAAACTAGATCCAATTCATTCTCAGCGATGAAAAATGAATGCTGTGTGGACATGTGGTGCACATTGCTGCCATTCCAGTTTAATATCTGTCTTAAAGTCGCAAAGAACTAATAGATGCAGGGGAAGAGCAGCAGGGTCTTCTATTGGGCCAATATAATAGCTTAGAATTGAACTTCATATTGGCCAGCTGGGACTGAGGACAGGAATAATCTGTATTTTCTGCCATCAAATTGTGATTTTAAAAGAAAAGGTCTCATACATTGATATGGGCACAGTGATAGGGACACTGGAAATGTTTCACCTTCTCATCAATGTCAACAAGTTCAACTTCATTTTCACGGTTATCTTCCCTTTTTTTTTTTCTGCACGCTGAGCTGCTTGATTTTTCACGCTTAAGCAATTGTACTTATTCCTATAAAAACCTGAAAAGGAGCATTGCTGTAAATGCCACAATGAAAAGATGGAATTGCCATTTATTCTCAGACAACTGATTTCAGGTTTCATTATACAGTGCAAACCCTTGCAGGGAAAACAGAATGAATGGACTCACCTTCAAACATGTCACTGACACTCTAAATGCCAAATACGCCCAAACCTCTCATGTCTAGATGAATGGCAAGCTCTAGGCAGAGTGAGTTTGCATCTCCTGTCTTTCTCCCATAAAAAAGTCAGATACCCCATGAGAGCCAGAGTCTACCAGACTGATCACAGAGCTGCTGCTTTTTCCAGAGAAATACTTGGCTCTAAGAAGTTTGTGACAAAGTAGTTGTGGTATTTTATGATGTGAGTTCAACTCGTCTCCCTGAGGATTACCTACACTTGATAGTGGTATATAGTTCCATATGCCAAAGCCTCCCATATGTTTTGTCTTTGTTTTGTCTTTGAGTAGAGTGAGGGACGTTTAGATTTAAAGACATGTGTCAGTGCCAATGTTTCTGTTTAGTCTTCTTGCAGCAAGTGGTAAGAAAAAAAGCCACATCTATTTAAATTATGCATAGTGTTGATATTGTTGGGTTTTGCACTATAACAGAAGCATTAACAGAGAGAAAATATGTCTGATGTGATATAAGTACGAGACAGGACATGGCTTTTCGGTCATATTTAATGCCATTGTGACAGACAAGCAAGTTACTGTTATCAAATGGCAGGTGATCCTGATCAAAGGATGATGGTGTTTATGGCTGTGTGCCATCCATGTCGGTGGTAAACACACACATCCCGAGAAAGAGAACATGCTGGCAAACACTTTGATCGCCTTTCATTCACTCTTGCCTCTCATCTCTTTGGGCTTCTTGGGAAATGCACTGTGTAATCCGCCGTATGTCGCAGAAGTTTATACAAGGTACTCCACAGAGTTTGGGGCCTCACATTAGCAGGGGGGAGGCGGGAAGAAAAAAAGCATACATTTACACGGTTGAGTGGTGTAATCTTCATGAAATACCGGTAAATAGGGAAAGGAAGCCTAGTGGAGCCGTAGATTAATGCTGCTATCAAATGGCCTGGGACAAAGAAGGGGATGGCTAATGAGCTGGAAAAGGCAGGGCTGTTCACCACGTTAAATGATACCATAGCACCATCTCCCCACTGGCCACCGCACTGCCATGTTCACACATTCTGATGTCGCTAACAGCAATGTAGACAAATACTGGAAAAATGTCATTTAACTGAGAACCACAACATGTTTGATATTTTAAAGATGGTTTCATCAAGGTCAGATTTCAGCAACACAAATACATTTCTATAATTTGACTCTCTCCCATATGCCCGATATCTCTCCCTGCCCAATTTCTGAGAGGTCATTTGCTTCTTTCTCATCCCATAAAATTGCTTTCACATTTGTTCTGTTCTCTCTCCTTCCCTCTCTCTCTGTCCATTTCTCTCTTCTTCCCTTTATGTCCATTTCACTCCCTATCACTCCCTCTCTCCCTCTCCCCCCTTTTCTCTATTTGCCTCTTTCCCCTAGCCATGATATAATGAAAAACATGGTTCTGGTTCTCTCCCTTGTCTATATCCTTCCTGTGGTATCATCTCAAGCATGCTTGTAACCTCCCATGACTGTCGCCTAGGTGACAGGGAGAGCGAGATGAACTCTTGGGCTTAGATACATTTCTTGGTCTGGCCTGTGGAGGCTGTATCAATTTTTGATGTTCTACTGCCTCACAGACACTTTTGCAGGCATTGTTTCATGTTTTATTTAGGCCTATGTTAGAGCTAGGTTAAAGTTTCAGTACCAGCCCAAAAGAGTCTGGCGGCATGGAGGAAATATCATATTGGGGGCAATAGTGTCCTTTTATCAAGGGTCAGAGAAAGAGGGGGACAGGATATAAGGTGAATATTATGTCTGGCATGCTTTCAAATCCCTGTGGTGTCATGGTGATGCCGCTGTTTGCCAAAATGTCACCACATCACCAAGCAGCCTCAACTCACAATTAGACAAATGGTGAAAAACCTGCAACAGTTTTCTTCAAAAAAGCAACAGAAAAGGAAAAATATATCTCTTTTCTGAACGCAGTCAAACACGCAGGCGTGCTCTAACCTCTGCAGGCGTCGACATATTTATCTTACTTGAGCCAAGTGACAGTTGTCTCCAGAGCCATTTCATTTTACATGCCGCCATGAAAGAGGGGGGGGAAAGGGAATTAATCAAATGTGGAGGGGTAGGCGAAGGAATGGGGGATGTTGGGTGGGGGATGCTGTATATCCCCCAGTGATGCTGTGAATCAGAAGCAGTGGGTAAATAAATAAATCGGTTATGTATGACCAAGCGAACAGACAGGGCTCTGGGGCTACTATCTGGTCCAGCCGTGATGCACTCAGACAAGTGAATAAATCAGCACACAATTAGGGCTTATGATTTCATTTATGGTACCTACGAGCGCTCCAGTGGCAGATTCTGGCAGATGTCATTTCTAGCCAATTGATTTTGCTACTGTCCTGAGGCCTGAGCAGTCATGGCCCCTCTATCCAGATTACAAATGGATGGCAAACGCGAGCCAAATGGCTGTCCAGGCAATTTCTGCATGATAGGAGTAGAATAATGTAAGAGACCTCCCTGGAACTAGAGGAACAAAGACACACACATCAGTGGAGACACTGCCTAAGCCCTAAACCTACTCTTAATACATGGATGGTAGTTTGGAAAATTTGCAACATATTTACCCCATAAATTATTAGCATTCTTGAATATGCATTCTGGGTGCCTTTTTTTCCCCCAGTAAATCACTGTCTGTTCAGCATCCAGTCTTCTGTGGTGAATGTGCTTTCAAATATTATTCAGCAAGAGCGGTAAAATTGTTTCTAAGCTACCATGAAATACGTAAATGTCTTGGGTTTATGCGTCTGTGATGTTTTCACTTACAGTCATGATACAAAAAAGCTCTGCACTGCAATAACAACTGTAGGAATTTTACACACAAGACTTTAGTCAAATCAGAAGGACCTCACAGAGTATATATTGCATAATTAAAATTCTACATGAGGCTTCCTGGAGTCAGCAGAGTCGTTGGCAATTTAGTGCGCCAGCAGGCATTTATTAGCAAATGGACATCGGATGATACAGACGTTTAGAGAAATGTTCTATTGTCTATCTAGAGTAACTGTGTGCAACACAGTACCCGTGATCAGAGGCAAGATGCTCTGATATCTATTCTAACTACTCCAGCATTTATGCTTGTTACAAAGGTGTGGTTTATGTATCTGCTTGTGCATGCATATGTGTATTATAAAAGTAGCCGCTGCTCCAGCCTCCATCTTCCTCCAGCCTCCATCTTCCTCCCCGCGCGTCGGGGTAACCTCTGTTTCCGCATGACTCTTCTTCTTTATCTGTGAAAGAAGCACATACTCTCATCCTCCCTGTCCCTGCTTCCTTATATGGTTGTTCCTGCCTCCTTATATGGTTGTAGTTTGCGAACGGCAATTTTCTAATCTCAACTAGTTGCCAGGTGCGTTTGTGCAAGCTGGCTATTTCATTGTCTTTGTGACCTTGACTGCCTGCCAAAAGTTCGTGTGCTTTGCAGAAAGCAGAAAAGCTTGAGCCTGGCAGAGGCACATACTATCACACTTAAATAATTATACTGATTGCGTCTTATTATGACACTCTCATTAATCATTACTAATACACACGCTAACACATGATTATGATACTTCACTCATTGATTATTAATTCTTCAATTCCCCCTGTTGATCACTCACCAGAGTGATCATTCCTCCGAGACCACAAAATCCTGGGTGTCTAAAGGGATGCCACGGACGTGGCCTGCCAAGTTGCATAACTCTAACAATTATCTGACCATGCCCATATGAGATAAATTACCACTAAAATAATGAATATTACAATAATCACACTAAGTGTCCACATACACACTGTTTGTTTATCTGCGCCTTTTTTTTACCCTATTTATCCACTCTATATACTGTGGTGTTTTTACTAATGGTGTATGTGGGTCAATCATAGATTATATGTATTTACAGAAGTCCCTTAACCCTGTTCGGTTAGATCTGTTCTGACTTGGTCTAGGGACCTTTTGGGCTCCTCCCCCTGTCTACACCTTGAAAGGTGAATCCATTTGTCACTGCCCTGCACTTTTACTGCTGTAGAAGTTCTCTCCACCACCTTATGGGGTCCTATCCACCTAGGGTGTGTCCGTGCTAGTCCGGGTGTGGCTGCAGCGGTTCCTGTTGTCTTGGTCCGGGGATGGTGCGACCTGTAAATAACTCATAAGGGGTAAATTTCTTTTCTCTGTTCACACTAGCCCTCATAGAGTGTAATGCCATAGGCAAGCAGTCTAACCATGATAGACCTGTAGTTGCCATCATTTTTGCTATTTTTTCTTTTAGAGTCCTGTTACATCTTTCTACTCCTCCCTGACTCTGGTGGTGGTACGCAGTGGTGGTACGCAGTGCCATAAGTATGTTTGAGCCCAAACAACCCTTCCACCCGTCTAAGGTCCTTTGATCTGAAGTGAGTGCCATTGTCTGAATGGATCAGTCGGGGCATCCCATGTCTAGGGATCCACTCATTAGTCAACCATTTACACACTGTCTGTGCATCCTCTTTCTTTGCAGGTATGGCTTCTACCCATCCATAAAATCTATCATAGATAACCAACATCTAAAAGGTATCTAAAACCTCTGCATGTATCAATCATGTCTGTATAGTCAATGCATATCTCCTCTCCTGGCCCTGTCAATTTTGGACGAGCCCCTGGCTGAGGTGAGAATGTTGGTGCTACATTATAGGTGTTACAAACGGGGCATGATTTCACTTTGTTTTTTATCATAGCTGTCATGAACGGATGCCACCATCCTTCCATAGTATTCTGCATTTGTCTGGTTCCCTCATGTGTTGGTCCATGTGCTTCGTCTAACAGAGAGGGCCCTAGTGAGGATGGTAACACTGGTTTCCCTGTCTGTGGACATCGAAACAGTCCTTCTGCATCCTTAGCTGCTCCTCTCCCTATCCACATGGATCTTTCCTCTGGGGAGCCCTCTTGCTGGAGAGCTACTAGCTGCTCGACTGTCCATCTTGGAGGTAATGGCTCTGTTAATTCTGCCTGCATCATTAGCGACGGTACTCTATACCCTGCTGCTTTCTTTGCTGCTGCGTCTGCCGCTGCATTTCCTGCCGCTGCATTTCCTGCCGCTGTGTCTGTTTTATCTGTACTGTGACTTTTACATTTTGCTACCGCTAGTTCCGCTGGTTTCATAAGAGCTTCTTTCAGTTTCCTCATTTCCTCCTCATGCTTAATAGGCAGACCTAAAGCTGTCACAAACCCTGCTCTCTCACACTCTTTTAGCTGACAATGCACTGCTGCACTGGCATATGCTGAGTCTGTATATATGTTTACTCTCTTTCCCTCACCATGGTTACAAGCTGCTGTCACTGCCATCACTTCCGCTAGCTGAGCTGACGGTTTTTCTGTCACTTCTCCTATACTTAGTGTCTCAAACTTTCCCTGATCTTTGATAACCACTGCCCATGCTGTGCTTAGTCCTCCATTATCTTTTCTGAAACAGCAGCCGTCTACATACAAGTCCATGTCTGGTCGGTCTAGTGGTTTTGCATGCAAGTCGGGTCTCACTTTAATGGCTTGCGCTGTCAGTGGAATGCAGTCATGTGGGTTTTTGTCATCTGGAACTGCTAAACAGCTCGCTGCATTAACTCCTTCGTTTGTGTACGTTATGTTTGGCGCATTTAAGCCGTCCTCTACTTTCCTCAGTCGAGAGCCTGATAGAGTAAAAACGGATGATGTAATTAACCCTATTACACTATACCTGGTCAAAATTTTGAGTGGATGCCATGCCACTAGGTGTTCTACATTCTCTAGGACTCTGGCTAGTCCTGCTGCATGTCTCACACACGGAGGTTGTCTTAACTCTATGTGATCTAATGGTGTGCTTACATATCTCAGTACTACTCTCCCTTGTGGTGTTTTCTGGTATAGTACTGCATTCATTGTCCTGTCTTTCTCTGATGTGTCTAGATAAAATGGTTCTTTGTAGTCTGGAGTCTGAAGAGATGACGCCAAGGCCATCTCTTGTTTGAGTCGTATGAACGCCTCTTCTGCCTCTATATTCCAGTTCAAAATCCCCTTCTGATTTCTCATCCCCGCCTCTAAGACCATTCTTCTCAATGGGCCTTCTTTGTTGTTATAGTCTGGGATGAAATGTTTGCTATATCCTGTCAGTCCTAGGAAGCTCAACATTCCTTTCACTTCTACTGGTTTTGGATGTCTGATGCTATCAACAGATCATCTACTTATTGTAGACAAACAGTGTTCTCTGGGAGTGTTACCTCCTTCTTTAAATGCTGATTTAATAATTTGCTGAACACTCAGGGTGAGAGATTCATTCCTTGTGGGTAACATGTGTATTGATATCTCTGTCCCTCCCATGTGAATGCAAAGTATTTTCTTAACTCTTGGTCCAGGGGAATGGAAAAGAACGCATTAGCCAAATCTATTACTGAGAAATGGGACATTTCCCTAGTGAGTTCTGCTAGTGCTGTGTGTGGGTTTGGGACCGGAATAGGAGGGGTTTCTATTCTTCTGTTGACTAATCGAAGGTCATGTGCCATTCTAAAAGTGCCATCTGGTTTTGGGACTGGTAGAATAGGAGTGTTCCAGTTGCTGTTGGAGGGTTCCAACACTCCATTCTGTTTTAGTTCTTCTATGGTTTTAGTTATGGTTTCCTTTGCTTTTACATTTGTGGGGTACTGGGGTACCCACACTGGCGGACCTGGTTTTACCTTAAATCTGGGCGGCTCTGGCGATTAACATCGTCCTACGTCATTATTTCCCTGTGCCCACACTGTGCTAGGTATTCTTCCCAACATGGTTTCTGTCTCTTCATGATCTGTACTTTCCCTGCCATGTGTTCGTGTGATTACCTTTTTCTCTAATTCTGACTGCGAGGTGGTGTGATAAGTGATCTTGTACATCTGTCCTCGTTTGGAGTATGTTACTGCGGGGATTGTGGTTTGTTCCCAGTCCTGTAACTGAGAGGCGGTTTTTACCATGGGCCCTAAGTCTTTAGCTTGACTTCCTGCTCCTAATGCTAAGCTAATATGGGGTGCTGCAGTGTCACCCATGTTGTACCACTCTGCCTGTTCTGCAGTGAGCAGGATTTGTGCTACTACTCCTTTCTTTGATACATATATACAGTCCGAAGTCAGTGTCCAAGGGGAACCCTCAACTTCCCTAAATCTTTCCTCATACACTTCTTCAGTTTGGGTGCGGTCATAGAGAAGACTACAGTGGGGAACGTCAGGGACCGGTTCATATGGGTGCACTGAGTGAATCCACGGTTTCAATTGTTGATACAGTTTCAAAACATTGGTAATTGGTGGGTCTGGGTCCTCATTCAATCGATCCAAGTAAACGTTGGCCGACTGTTGCTGCTGATCAGGATCTTCCCCTAGGATCCATTGTCCATTGTTACATCTTGAAGAAATTGTCTCTGAACAGTTTATTTTTACCCCAATAGGGAAATTAACTTGCACCCCCTATGGGCCACATAGGAGAGATGCTTTCAATCTAACTAGGACATCTCTTCCTAACAGTGAGATTGGGCATTGTGGCGAATATACATAGCTTTGATGAAACTGGTAACCAGCTATTTTAGTGGGGAGGGGTTCTGTGAAAGGGAGTGGCATTGGCTGTCCTCCAAATCCTTCAAGGTCTATGGAATATTTGGAGAGCTGTTGACCGAACTGAGGTTGTGTCAGAGTCGAATGTGTTGCTCCTATATCGACTAAAAAGTCCACTTTTCGTTCGTTCACTTCTCCCCGTAGCAAGGGGTCAGCCTCTCCCCTTGCCCTTGACCCTGGGCACCCCTAGTATTGGTCTGGATACCAGGTGCCTTGGGGCAACTGGTTACCTGGGGCCAGTTGTGGTTGCGGTGGCACATCCCAATGTCCATGACCTCCACACACGAAACACCCATTGTCCCTAGCCCCCGGTGGTCCGCCCTTGCCCCTTCCATAAACTCCTCGAGGATTAAAGCCTTGTCCTCTTCCTCCTCTATAATGTGATTGTGGTGGGCCCCATGGTCCTGGCAGGTTCCATGGTCCCTGGGGAGGGGGTCCTGCATAGAATTGGCCTGCAACTGGGGCAACTGGAACTGGGGATTCCCATTGACTCGCACCTCCCTCTCTGGCTTTTGCTAACTGTAATTTAGTCAGTTGTATTTTCAAATTTTCCACCTCTGTCTTGCTTGCCTCTTTTCTCTCATTTGCTCTACGCATGTGATGTTGAAGTGTCCTCATCCATATGTGTAGTGGCTCTGTGTCTGCTCTGGGGTCATCCTCCATCTTTGCCTGCACTTCCTTAGCTGTTCCTTTCATAACGGTGGCTCTAAACATTGATCCCTGCAGTCGACCTGACCCTGGGTTTGTTCCTGACCTTTCCTGCCAGTCTTTCTTGCATCTAAATCTAATTGGTCTTTTGTCCCTAATCTGTATTTCTGTCCAATTAATCCTCTCGCATCACCTATGGTAAGCTCTGTGCCTACGGTTAGACCAGCTAATTTCTGTTACTATATTCCAGCTCCGTCACTGAGTGTTGGTAGTTGTGCATTCATGTGTTCCGTGTCTGCTAAACTAAAGGGTTTGTATATCGGTGGTCCTGTCCCTTTTGAACGTACTAGAGGCATCATGTGAGATTTACCACGTGTTCTAAACGCTACTGGTCCGTCTGCTCCATGCTATGCCAGAAGTCGTAACTCATCTTCTAATTCTCTTTGATTCTTTTCCACTAATTCTTGCATCTCTACTAATTCCTGCATAAATACTCCCTCATCCTCACCATCACCCCTGTCCTTTACTTCCCCGCCCCTTCTTTTCCTTTCTTCCTTCATGTCTCGTCTAGGCTTAGTTCCTGGTCCTCCGCTTCCGCATTTTGACCATAGTATCTCCTCTTCCTCCCCTCTGAGCCAGAACTCATCATACTGATTTTTAGAATCACGTGTTTGTTTTTAAATCCCTCTCTCTTTCTCCCGTGTTTGTCGCTTTTCTGGCTTCTACAGTCACAGTCAGAGTGGTCTGAGTCAGTTAAGTCAGTCTCAGGTTTGGGTTTTCCTGCTTTGTGTCTGCGTCTGAGGGTAGGTGCTTTTTCATTAAACGGCAGTTTTGTTCTTGTTGCTGCTCCCTCTATTTCTCCCTCTAACTCTTCTCCTAGTATTCCTGACTTCCCATGTTCCCTTTCATACTTTTTCTCATCCTCATACTGTCTCTCCTTCTCATACTCTTTTTTTCCTCCTCATACTGTTTTCTCATCCTCTGAATATATCTTTCCACTATCCGACGATCTTCCTATTTCTCTTCTCTCCTTCTTGTCTCTGCATAATCTTCATTCTTACTTACTCTCACTCTCATACTCCCTTCTGCTTCAATAGTAGGCATTTGTAATGTCAAATCTGGGCGTACTGTTTCTGCCTTCTTCTCTTCTGCCCTTTTTATCAGCTGTCTCTACATCACCTCAGCTGCCATTTCGGCCATATGCAAATCTGCTCTTCGCTCCTCCCTCTTCTCCTATCCCTTCTCCTCCTTCTCCTCCTTCTTTCTCTTATGCCACAAGCTACTAGGTCCATTGTTTCTATTTCCCACTACTTCTTCACATGCTCTGTCCTCCTCTAACTGAAGTATTTTTACCATATTCTCTGGCTCGCCTTCACCCCAACCTTTACACATCTTTAAATATTCCTTCAAATCTGTCAATCTAATCTTATGTTTCTTTTTATCCTGACTATGAGTATGCCTTCCGGAAATGGCCTGTCCTACTACTCACTGCCAGTATTCATTCCAACCTAATCCTGGGCCTGCCATAGTTATTTCAGCTGTTAAAGTACTATTCACAGGTATTTATTTGTTCTTTATTCACACACACTCGTTATCCGGTCAGTGGATCTAGTCCCCAGTGATCCTCCCCTCACTCAAGCTTCTACTCTACCATGACAATAAATAAAATAAATCACCAGTTTTAATGACCAAAAGCCGAGTGTCACAGCCCCGTTATTTATGTACCCCTAGATAAGAGAAGACCAGTGGTGAGTTTAATCGTCAGGCTTTTCTGTGATGTCTGCAACAAGCTTCTACTGACAGTGTTTCACTATCAGCGGCTACAGACAGGGTGTATCCACCATCACAGAAACCTACTCACACTTTTATCTGTTTGTGTTCTCTATTATCCTCGGAACCTCCCACACAACAATCCCACAAATAAACACAACTTTTAGGTATTTCTTATACTTTGGTTCCCAGAACCTTAGGTCCCAGACCTACAATTTTCCTTTGGTTCCCAGAACCTAGCTCCCAGAGCTACAAGTCGGTGGCTTTCTAGGCTCACCTAGGGGCTATCCCCCTGTGGCGCTTTTAGTCCTTAATGCCTAATGTATATTCAAGGGTCTCTACAGCCTCCGGCTTTTCTGCGTTCCCTGAACGTCTTACTGGGCACCGTTTATGCGCCTAGGACCTGTCAGGATTTAAGATCCCAACACTCCTTTACCTTTTACTCTTATACTGATTCCAAATCAGTTTACCAGGCCTTTCTTTCAAATCGTCAGTCCAGCGGCTAAATTTGGATCAAATTAACCTCTAGGAAACATACTGACTTTCTCGACCAATTTAGATTATAGGCCGAATCACAGTCTTTACTTCTTAAGAAGAATAGGTGACTGCTTACCTTTCTTAGTGGTGGGCGCCCTTGTGGAGAAGTTCAGTCGGTCCCAGGAGGTTCCCAGTGACTCTGCTTGGTCACCGGTCCAACCTCGGCAGCTCCTTTTACCCACTCCTCCTTGTTAAAATCACGTCCGGGGTCACCAAGTTTCTCTGTAGGAATTTTACACACAATACTTTAGTCAAATCAGAACGACCTCACAGAGTATATATTGCGTAATTCAAATTCTACAGGAGGCTTCCTGGAGTCAGCAGAGTCGTTGGCAGTTTAGGCATTTATTAGCAAATGGACATCGGATGATACAGTCGCTGGAGAAATGTTCTATTCTCTATCTAGAGTAACTGTGTGCAACACAGTACTCGTGATCAGAGGCAAGAAGTTCTGATATCTATTCTAACTACTCCAGCATTTATGCTTGTTACAAAGGTGCGGTTTATGTATCTGCTTGTGCATGCATATGTGTATTATAAAAGTAGCCGCTGCTCCAGCCTCCATCTTCCTCCAGCCTCCATCTTCCTCCCCGCCCTAGGGCCCTAGTGTTTTAGTATATTTTTAAACAGGACAGCATACTTTTAAACTTAAAAAAATCTCAAATTAGGTTGGTTGCTGGCTGTGCCATAAAATGAAGATGGATGTGGTTGATTTAGAAGGCATGCAATAACAATAATTTATTTATGTTTTACTAGTAAGAACCTTGGATGTATTACAGTAGAAGAAGGAATAAATGACGTATTGTGGCAGACTGTTTAGAACAATTGTCTGTCCTGTCCAGCTCAGAATTATACCTTTTCTGCCGGCTTTATTAACAAATGGAAGAAATCCGTACATGACATGGCCTCGATACTCTGAGAGGAGGCCCTTTATTAGAAACTTATGGATACATAAACTGTCAAGATCTGGTTCTGTCAGTGCCCTCCTCTCCTTTGTCTTGTGTGTGTTTGTCTCCCTCTGTCTGCGTTTCCCTGCATCTGCTTTCCCCAGTCTGTCTGTAGGTCCGGTAGGCGTTCCCCAAAGCTGCTGCCTGTTTAGCTGATTACACCACCACCTTAAAAGCCTGAGGCTGGCAGGCATGCAGCGCCGGACCGTCGTCGACCCAACCTTGGTAAAACTATTCCCCCCGGACTGGCATCCCCTTTCTCGTAGTGATTTTCACGCTCCCCGTTGTAAGCTTACTAATCGTGTTTTGTGTTCTGTTTTCTCTCCGTAGTTTCCCGTGTTCCCGTTTTCCCGTCCGTCTCCCGATCTCCCGTCGTCTCCCCGTTCTTGTATTTCCGTGTTTGTTCAGTTAGTCTTGTGTTTGATTATCTGTAGTGTTTTTTCCGTTTGTATTTATTAAACGTTTAATTTGTAACTTTCTTTTGTCCGTGTCTGCATTTGAGTCCACCTTTGTGTTATTCCTGTACCGTTCATGACATAAACCATGCTATTTTAGCCTGTGTTTCCGTCTCAGAGATGCAAGCATAAACTGCCTCAAACAAGGTCAAAGCCTTACCAACAGAGAAGGGATCAATGAATGTACCTCCAGTTCTATGAGTAACCTTCCTAGAGTTGGAAATTATAAAAAGTAATAGAACTAGTTTGAACTAACCATTTTTTTAAGTGTTTAAAGCTGTTCTGAATGGCCACATAAGAAGGTGACAGTCTCTCCCCAGAAGTCATTCATAATGTTGCATGCAGATGTACAAAAACTGCTCCCTCCACACGCCAGGTCAATCAATGCGTGAAGTGGATGTGAGAATGTCAAATGATTGACATTGGAAAAGTGTGGGGCCAGGGGGTTTCGAGGGGTGGTCAACCATCCAACATTTAGTTCTGATGGCGTATGCTGGCGCCATTATACTGCTGTTGCTGAAGCTTTGATGGGGCTCTACCCCTTCACCCTGAGAGCTTTCAATACACTCAGACAATTCAGGAGCAAAAATGCCCTCGAAGTGACCAGCAAGGCCCCTTTCTGCTACCAGTCCAAGCCAATGGTCCTATTAGCCATTTTGTTACAAACTGATTCCAGCACCAAAAACTTATATCACTCTTTTTCAAGTCACCTAAATAGGAGAAGAAATGACCATCCAGGGTGGCTCATTTCAGGAGTGATCCTTTAGCTGAATAATGTTTGACAGAAAAGGGAAAATGGAGATGGAGAGGCAAAGGGAAGACAGACACCTAACTCTCCTTTCCCTTTTTCACTCCACTTAAGTGAGAGAAAAAGGTCACCCCGTGGTCCCTCTGAAGTGTTGCATATGCTTTATTCTTCAGCTCCTTCAGCAGTGGATGGCACACATACAGTGAACACTCACATCCCCCAAAGTTGATAGTAAAAGGCTGCTCTGTGAAAGGAACCTGGTCCTGGATAAGGTCTCCTTCTTCTGTTGTTCTAACCAAGGTTTCCGTGTGTTTTTAGTCTTTCTTTATCTAAACTGAGGATCTAAGGATAGAGAGTTTCATAGTTTGTGCTAATTGTAAAGCCATTTGAGTTTCTAAAAAAATGTATTTATTTTATGTTTTGTGCAAGCTTGGTCCGCGGGTGGCTTGAATAGTCAAAGGACTCTTCACGAAAGCTAGGTGGCCACCAGCGGTACAACCTGAGACGGCAAGCTAAGTAGAAGTAAAATAGACAGCCATCATGGCATCCTTTATGGGCGGGACAGACAGCCAACCATCTAAACAGAGATGGCAGAAGGAAAGAGGAAGACCCTGACAGTGTCTTTACACTAAGATATTGAATTCCTTGACATTGTACAAAAAGTACAGCATCTGTGGACACACATCTTACCCCACTGGAAGGGGTCAGGGAAGTTGCTGCATGGGTAGGAATCACAGAGGATTGCATGATATTTCTGGTAATTAAAAACGACAATAAGATGACCATCTTTTGACAATAAGATGACCATCTTATTGTGGTTTTTATCTGACGGGTCAGGCCGCCTCTGCTCTATCTCCACCCAATTAAATGAAAGTCAGTGTGGCAGCAGTCACTCTGATGGCACAGTTCATCACCACATCAAAAGCCCTTACTACACTGTATAAAGAAAAATTGGCAGAAGTACGGCAGGTGGAGGCAGAATCGCAGAACCATGCCATTGCTGTGAAAAAAGAGTAACCGTGCATTCACATCAAAAGCAATGGAGGCGACTAAATCGCCCGGAATGCGAGTATCGTGTCGCTTATTCACATTTGTCACATTTTTGATCATCGCTTCAGTAAGCTAAGCGGCTAGCTAACTGAAGCTAACCCCTGTCTCAGCCCACTCTGCTGTTGTGCTAAATGGAGCTCATGTTCTTAAAAAGAACAGAAATGAGAGCTCAGAGGAAGTGTGTGGCTCTTAAAAGAGCCGCTGTGTTGTAATGAGATCAGGCCATCATTGATTTAACCTCTAAAGCCGTACAGGCTGCTGCCCGGTCTCCTCCTCAGCTTCACTCTTCTCTGACGGCTTTCTTCTTCTTCTTCTTCTGAATTTCCGGCAGACTATTGCCTAAAGGCACACCGCTGCCATCCACAGTCCATAGTTATATCCATAGGAACGGTCTGGTTTCCCCCAAGGACTGCAACAATAGTGGCTTTGGTGAGCCCGGTGAGCCTCTGGATGTTTCATGGAGAACTTTGATGATGCTTACCACAATCTCAATGCTGATTGACTTTCTTGGCACAGCTTCACACGATGTCGCCTGAAAAGTTCAAATTTTTCAACTTCAAGCGACACACGCGATGAGGCGAAAGACACGATGGACGCATCATCGCGGCATGTCATCATTTCTTAAGTTGTGGATGAAAGAAGCTGTAATCTTCAGATTTAGCAAAAAAGGCTTCACATCATGTGGAGTTTGTTTGAGCTACGGAATACTACACATCGTAATTTACCCATGATTATTTCCTTGCAACCTTAAGCAGACCTTCATCCATCCCTGGGCATCATTAAATCACAAAGGAACCTTACAGCAATTATGTGCTGCACTAAATCATGCCATCACCACTTGAATGGAGGAAAATTCCCTTACAATTGTCCTGTAATTTTAGCAAATGTCCATTTTGTTGTGTTTTAAAAAATATATACTTTTGTACACTTCTAACATGAATACAAAAAGGCCAGCATGAAAAAGTATCCATAGTGTGTTGACTGCTTGGCCTGACACTGCTGTTTATGTATATTTTCAGCTGAAATCCAGAGAAAAAAGCAATTGAACTGGTGTTTTTCAAAAGCAGCTGGGCTTTGGTTAGTGCTGCATCGACTTCCAGCAAAACTCCTTTAAAACCATGTTTTTTTGTTTTTTTACACTCCAGCCGTGCACTTTTAAACACCGTGCCTGTGAAGACTGATACTCAGGGAGAAAAAGCTAAATGGAAAGGAAAAAACAGACTTCTAGTAACAGTATGCCCCACATACAAGAGAGAAATAATGGCATAAACAATGACACTGATAATGCAGAGAAAAAGTGCCCTGCTGAGTATGGATCTACTATAGAGAGAGAGAGAAAGAAAAGGAGAGAGAGTCAGAAGGGGGTATTAAAGTGGGGTTCTTGGTTTAATAATGTACACGTAGGGCAGCCATAGTGGTCAGTGGCACTGGAGTGTGACATTTACAGTTGAGGGAGAGAGTAGATGAAGTTAACCACCCACTGGGGTTCTGTCCACAGCAGGGTGATGAAGCCATGAGGTTTCCTTTTGGCTGGGTCAGGAAAACATACTGACTATGCTTGGGGTGGGTGCAGAGGTATCCATCAGTGCAGTGACATACATGGATCTGATACACTGTCCATTTTCTATACAAAGTCAAAGTCAGTCCTGCAATATGTTCTAGACATATAGAGGAATCGCAAATACATTTCTCTCCGACCCACGGTGCAATAGCACAATATATATAGATGAAAATGTGCAATGTAATGGACAAACTGTACAATATAAGAACTATATAAATAAAATTGAAACACCAATTAAAGGCCTTGATGGGATGAAAAGTGACCAGTACTATTCCTGATAGGGGGGGGGTGAAAGTCCAGAGTTCTTGAGGGCAGAGGAGAGGGGAGGGTGTTGAGCTTCTTTACAGCCTGGTGGATGAAGCTGTTTGCCAGTCTGGTTGCACTGGCTTGGAGGCTCCTGTACCTCCTCCCGGATGGCAGGAGGCTGAAGAGGTTGTGTGAGGGGTGGCTGGGATAACCCACGATGCTGGTTGCTTTGCGGGTGAGGCATGTTCTGTAAATGAAGTAAGGCTTTTTTTTACCACTGTAGTCCGTGTGAGACAATTAATCCTCTTGTCTTAGCCCAACTTCCTACTAAGAAATTTATTTGTCGACTTTTCCAAACAAATTCAGACCTCAGGTCTGTACTTCTATCAGATGTATCACACATAATTCCAAATTGACTGTGATTTGTGACGTGATTTTGCAAGGGGATAGAAATGAGAAAGCAAAAGTCGTAAGCTGGAAGAAAAGCTGAGAGACTGTTTCACGATGCATCCTATCGGATCATGAAGGACACTTTGGAATGTGACCAGGCACTGCTGTTTGCTTACCTACAAGCCCATCTATTTAAGGGTAATATCTAGATGGTAACCCAATAGTTGCAAAAGTCTGAGATGAGGAAGGTTAGGCATTGACCCTGAATGGTTAAGATTAAGTGCATGCCTTAAAATTAAAGCATGCTCAACCACATATCTTGCACTCCAAATGCACACACCATTAGCTTGTACTTAATTTTTCCAAGTATTACAAATGTTATCATGTATTGTAAGAATTCATCAAAAATAATAAGCATGACAGCATAATCTAACTGTTTATTTATACATGTATTGTAATCACCCCCCCCCCCACACACACACACACACACACACACAAAAAAAAATTATGGTTTGAATAAAGAAAATCGTTTTTAAAAAAAAAAAAAAAAGTGCATTTAGGCAGTACAAAATACTGTAAACAACAGATGTAAAGGGAAGGGAAGTTGTAGGTTTAGAAATTCAACTGGCTGTCAACAGCTACTGTTGCCTAATCGCTGAGGTCCTCTGAGTGTTACATCACCTGAAAGCCCTCTATGTCTCCTGTTTTGAGGATTTCAACAAAAACTGTGATGATGCATTTCTTGCAGGGCATGGCTGTGCACTCTTCAAGCTGCTGAGGCTACAAAACCTACAATTGTATTGAATATGTGACCAGAAAACAGATGGGGGTTTTTTTACCTTCAGAGCAAAATCAACTCCCCAATGATGAACTGAATATTTGGTTGTTGTTGCATCGACCCAAAATGTTCGCATTGTCCTTCCTGAAATGGCCCTGACAATATGTGTGAACAAGGGCATTTTGTTTCAGTGGCACTGCAAGGTCTTACTCAACTGCTCACAACAAACCCCCAGCATTGTTTCTAAAAGCTGTGGCAGTCATACCTCTGTCGTATCATGGCAGTAGGCTTGATGCTCGCCCATTTGTCCATGACATTCTTCCATCTCCTGAGCAAACACTGGCTGATTCGTAAAGACAGAATTGGATTTCAAACAGAGTGGGAATAATGTTATTCTGTTCCCAGCAAGGCTCTTATTGGTGCCTATGAGATACTGCAACCTTTTAATGGACGCTTATCAGCTATAGCCAGTGCCCTGCAAGGATTCTGCATTGTGTTTAATAAATGTGACTGAAAATTAACTAATCTTTTGATCTCACTTTCATTAGCCACCCCAAGTGAAGTGGAATCTTCTTGACAAATTAAGCCCCTCTCCGTCCCCGCCCACAAGCATGCATCTTCTCCTCATGAGGGATATGAGCAAGGACACAAATGCTCTTATTTTAAGATAACTGCTTTAATTAGGCCTCGTTTCTAAAGCAAGCAGCTTTCTTTGGGACGGATGTTATTCTTCCTGTAGCAGTTGCCAGGCTGCATACTCCATTTACACATACACTCTTACACTGCCAGATTTACTCCTGTAGTATTTTAGAATGTCATGTAGGACACGATTGCGCCTGCCGTTGGGAGTACTATTTCATTCAGTGATGACATGTGCCCAATTATTAGGTCCTCCACACAACCTCAAATGCTTCCCAGCCCACCTATGTCTCATCATAAACAACCTACAGCACGGATACTTACAGGATGATCAATGGTTTTTCCCGAAAGGCCAATAATGCACCGCATTGTTACTTACATTTTGATTACTGAGGAACTGTGCTGAAGAGTGTGTATTGCCTCTGTGCCACATCTTCTAACATAAAGTCTATACTCTATACTGACTGGGGCGAGGTGTACTGTGAGAATTCAGTCCGTCAGTTCTTATCCTGTCACATCAATAGCTCTTTCAGGCATACATGAAACATGCAGGATATGGTTAGTCATGTAACATGCCAGTGATTCCTACACAGAATTATATGGTCTATCAAAGCAATATATGGACAGATTTAGGTCATAACTAATCAACTTTTATTCTCTTGCCTCATTATAGTATACCCTTAGCTCATAAACAAAGCATTGAATACATGTTCACCTGTTCACTCCCACCATTAGGTCCGCATAATGCCTACTAATTATGTTTGCTCATCTATAAGCCTTAATTATGCTGGGAGATGATAATTAGCTGGGCTAGAATAGATGCATATGTTTCTTTGCGATCAACCTGGCAGTAATAATGGCTACTCTCATCTCTAAGGAGAGCCCAGGATTTTCCATGTAAGAACATTTTAAATGCATTTAGAATTAAAAGTAACAACATTGCTGTTTTTAGACCAGTGTGAATACTGTATAATAGGACCAAAGCAGGATATAATAGTAAGCCCATGCAATAGCATACCAATGCAATACTGTGCTACTATATAACCACTTAATTGATTATTCGACTAGGGATAATGACCTTAGATGTCTTAACCTGCACATGCATATGAGCAAGATTGATGGACCTTGGTCAAAATGTGCAGAGGTATTTTTAACCATAAGAAGAGCAGCATTTGTTTGTCAATAAAAACTGCTATGGGTAAAGAGTAGTGGGCTAATGATGGACTAAACCCCAACTGTATACAATTAGTACAATACAATACATATATCATACATGAATATGGTAATTGTGTTGTATATAGTTGATCTAGGAAGCAAAGATATTTATGTGCCCAGCTGAGATTTGGTATTTTTCCACTCAAAACTGGATGGCATATCAGTCTGCTTTTCCAAATGTTAAGACCTGAAAGAAAATTGAGTTTAATGCTGTTTCCTATTGTACTTTTGACAGGGAACAACAAAATACAATACAATACTATATGTGTAATTGTTTTTATCTAACCATGGCTAATGTACAAAAGCTGGGTCGAATGTCCACATAGAAATTATTTAAATTAGCTAGTTTTTCGGAGAAAGTCTGAGGAACGCCCTTCATCAGAAAAAGCCTTGTAGGAATTAATTAATTAATTCATGTCTTCTGCAGTAGAATTTATTTGAAATTCTGCACATGAATATGTTTTCTAAATTATAGAAGTATATACTGTTCATAGCCAATGCTTTTCTTTGCACTTTTTGGGGATTTTTTTTAGTTCATATATCAGTGTCAGTTTATAATCCCATTTGGAATGAGTTGAATGGCATGACACACAATTATGATAAAGATAAGGGAACGACTGTGATTATGGTTATTTTCAGACAAACCTTAATTGCAGCTCTATAAGGAAACATAAAATCTTGTCTCCTGCATAACACTTGGCTACTCACTGCATTGACACCAAACACTGACACTGCATGGAGAACGGCAATAATAATAATAATGAATTTTATTTTTATAGCACACTTTAAAATACAAGGAAATCTCAAGGGGCTTCATAGCCATATATACCAAAATTGCAAAAAAGGTCAACTTACATAGACTCATAAGTTTAAAAGCATAAACTTAAAGATCACCGTTAAAAAAAGGTGAATGAAATTAAAACATTTAAAACAAGAAACTTTAAACAACACATATGGCCCAGGATCCTAGGGGAAGGCAGAGCGGAACAGGTGAGTCTTAAGATGAGATTTAAAA
Organism: Echiichthys vipera; assembly: GCF_963691815.1. Taxonomy (NCBI): domain Eukaryota; kingdom Metazoa; phylum Chordata; class Actinopteri; order Perciformes; family Trachinidae; genus Echiichthys; species Echiichthys vipera. The sequence goes on from NC_139826.1 coordinate 10,011,898, forward strand.
ACAGCAAGTGAGTCTCAGGCATTAATCTGTTGTGGGAGCTGATTCCGCAGGCATGGTCCCAGCGAAGACAAGGCACTATCCCCCATGCTTGCCATCTTTCTCTGTGGCAGAGTAAGGTGGAGCTGCCTGACCTGAGAGCATGGGTGATGATTGCGGGGTATATGGCATGTAAGGGATAATGCAAGATGAGGTGTCCGTTTTCAGGAAATAATGGACGTCACAAACAATTACTTTACACCATGTGCCTTCTGTTGCCGCCGCCTGGAGTAGCAAGTTGAACAGCAAATGAGACAAAGCTGAAATCACACTGGCGGCGGTCGACACGCACTCGTAGTCCCGGCACTGCTGCGCCACTGTCCTATATCCAGTGTTGCCACCTCTGAAAAAGTGCATTTTTTCTCCACATGGGCTCATCAAGGTCCTCTTTTAAGGCAATAACAAAAACACATAGAAGGTACCCCTGAAAAAGTCAGTAGAAAAGTTTTATTTGCTCCTTTTTCATCATGACTGTCTTATTTTGCTTTTGCTTGTTTAAAAGGAGATCCTGTCTCCTTTGAGGGTCTGTGAGTATGAGCTGAATGAATGAATGCAATAAGTTTGGTTTCTTGATTGGGTATAAGATGCTGTGCTGGGAGAGCTGCTATTCCTCTAGGTAGCCAAAGCTGAGTGAAATGACGCAGATTCTTGAGCGGCTGCACATTCTCACTTTTCCAGGCCATCTATAATGCATTTACAGATTAAAATTGAAGGGGCACTTAAAATCCTACTTGAGTGAGTGCGCACACACACACACACACACACACACACACACACACACACATACAAAGCAACACACTTTACCTCCACCACCTGCCCCAACGACACAGACTCAAACGTTTGTCCCTCAATCGGACGAACATTGACACCATCATATATTCAGTACACAGTCTACAGAGTGGCATTTTCCTCCATTCCCTTGCTGCTCAGTGCTCCCTGGCAAAGAGGAGGGTGGTCTGGGGTCAGCACCCCTGGGACAGACAGGGTTGCTGGCCAAAGCTCAGAGGCTTAGATTGAGGTCATTATGAGAGAGATAAGGATGAGGTTGTGGGGTCTGGGAGGGACAGATATAGTTAAAGGAGAAGGGTACACAGCAGAAATGCCACCAGACAACACTGGAAAATGAAACAACAACAAATGTCATCCAGTGGCTACTCCAAGCAGTTCTTCTCTGCAGTTTAACTGCTAACACAGCGAAGCTACTGTAAAAATATTACATTCTGTACTTCAATCCCATAAAGCCACTACAAACAAGTCAAGGTCAAATAAACTAGTTGAATAACCCAAAATAACTCAGTTAGATTTCATTATGTTGTACATTACTAAACCAGAAAGCTCTGGTTCTTCAGCTCTGCCCATAGAGATTTTACTCAAACTATGAGATTCTTGCCTCTAGTGCAGCTCTACCTCTGATACATTTTTGTTGAACTAAAACCCCAATTTGCTTCATATTGCCCCTTGCACTATAGCTACATGTGATAATGATGCTGTTGGTCATTGTGTTACTTGGGGTAAAAATGTCTGCTAATTAACTAACATGTAAAAATGTACTTCATATTTTACCGTGTGTGGTATACTGAAGACCTTGAGGCTGAAGAGATGGGAAGGGGCTTCATATTTGTTTTCCCTTTCTGCTAACGTGTTCAGCCAGCTGTCCAGGTGGCTATTTTTTTTAAACCTCTCCTATTAATGACATGTGCACAATTAGCATACATGAGACACTGTGTTTGATTTAGCTATGCTTTTGTTTTACATGTCCCGAAGGGAGCACCCTTGCCATAAATTGTGAAAAGCTCTTTTACCAGATTGTGCCAGCAAAAGTGCTCATCCTCATTTACACCTCATTTACACCTCATTTGTGCACTGCCAAGAAAAAGTGTCAGGATTCTTTTTCTCTATTTGTGTTTGCATGGATTCTTGAAATGAAGTAATCATGTCCCCAAACACACACAGTAACATGTGCACTGTGTTTACTAAAGAACAGAATATGAGTTAACACACTGAACTTAAGAACTATTGCATCAAGCTGTTGTCACACAACTCCAAGTGTCCTTTTTTCATATTTATATATTCATACATATTTATGATTTTCATGGAACTATGATGTCATTCAAAGACACCATAAACCATTAAGCATTCTGGCTTACCAGATGTACAGTGTGGTTTAAACGGCCTGATCACCCAGGTGTCTCTCACTTGGCATTCTCCTCCCCCTTCTGCAATCCATTTACACCTTCGCTGTATCTGCTACCGGGGACAATTGTGAGTGGTTTAAAGTAAAGACAGGCAACTTTGTGTTTTCCTCAGAACTAATGTTACCAACAAGACAGCCCATGTGACATTCGTTTACAAAGAAACTGCGCAAAGGAGACTTTGATAAAAATGTTTCTGTACGGTGATTTTCATATGAACAAGTAGATCGACCGAGTTGGATTGGCGATCCAGTCATTAGCACCATGGCAAACTATTTCCAAATAGGCATGCACTCACGTCTAGGGCTTCCGAGGCTTGGCTGCCCGTTCATACGTTTCAGAGGGAAACCATTCGGCTGCCAGGCTAGGGGGTGAAGTGTGTGGGCTCACCTGCTTCTTTGTTGGCCTCCTTCGACGCCGGTTACTTGGTCAGCTCGCTCCCAGTGGTCCGACACTTAGTTACGTTCAGACTCCATTTGACAGTTCATTTTAGACATGTAGCACATGGACAAAACTTAAACAAACGTAATCGCACAAAAGAAAGGGAACACAGCAATCATCTGAGGTACTCATGGCCACTTTTCTCTGCAACACTCTCACACACCTGTCCTCGAACGCCCTCTTAATTACTCAGGCCAGATGGAATTAGCTAAGCCCCCATCCCCCCAGTCTCACAGCCATACAGGACAGCCAATCACAAGGTGTGTGTGTGCCGTGACTGTTGTAAGTTTTTTTTGTTGATTTGCCTCTTAGCAAAATGCTCTGTTTATGAGCTGCTCTGGTGAGTATTGACGCAGTCTCACATTATATCTCCACAACAGCTGAAGTCGTGAATGTGTAATGAGCTGCTGCTCACGATGTGGAAGGCAAAATAGTTTACCGTCTTGGATCAGACCATGGCTCCAACTACAAAGCCGCTGTGTTAATATTTATTATCATCATACAAACAGGCGTAAATCAAGAACTTTCCCTTTTATTTTCAGGTCATTTAATGAAGATTAACACCATTTACTGCTGCGGGTAATGACGTTGCACATGGAGCTAGCTGGCTGAATGCTTCCTGGTTTATGCTAATGCCCACTGTATATTAGCAACGAATATTCAAAGCTCAAAAAATGGTATTTGGGACAGTCCAACTATTTATTTTGACAAGACTAAGACTAAATCAAAACTCTTCACAATCAGAAGCAGATAGCAGATATGTGTGCTGCAAGGAGATTTTAATATTGCATGTTTATTTAAGAGGATGGTATTATTATTACTCTTTCACTAATGTATCGGGCCTTTTTATTACACATTTCAATTATATTTAATGTGATTTATTCCCAATGTATTTTTTTGGGTTATATATTCAAGTGTTTCTTTCTGCCACTGGACTCCAGGTCTACACTTAATTATTGATCGGGCCAATGGCCTGACCAAAAGGGAGGATAGTTCCAACAGAAATTGGAAGATAATCTGCAGGTAGCGGGGAGTGAGAGGAGCAACGCAGCATTGATCATGCTGACCACAGCGAGTCAAGGGAAAAAAGAGGGAGGAGGACTATGACCTGATGATCGAAGCCATCCTCGCCAGAGTCGACAGGGAAAAGCCAGAGTATTACCTTACAACAAAGACATCAGGTGTTTCACTCTGCCCCACCATGTGAGTAAGAGCGTAGTTGCTGGAATCTACTCTCTGAACTGGCTGAGAGGGAGGATGGCTACTTGGATACAGGCGGTCGAATCATGGACAACAAGTAGTGGAACCTTGGTTTAGATCCATTAAATTCCTGGGCAAAGAAGGGGTGCCACTAAGAGGGCACAGCTTCCTTTGGCAGCTTATGTTCTTATGCTTTTACACAGACACAATTGGATGTCAGTTACAATACAAAACAAAATACTTGAAATCTTTGCTCACGCTATACAATGAGAGATTGTCTCTGACCCTCAACAAGTTCTTTCTTTGGCATCAGCAGATGGAACGAAAGGCTTAAGGGGATGTGAGCAATTCTAATTGCTGTCAGTTGTTTGAAATTTGACAGCATACGTTTCTTCGGTTTTACGATGTATGCAGCTCATCAGCAGAAAGTGTTTACATACATCAAGGACATTTTTTCTCCATTTAAACCTACCTCTCTGCAAGGATATTGCTTTGAGCATTTCAGTGGTGTCTAAGTAAAACTAAAAGCAGAGTGTCCAGACTCCTTTTACTGTATATCCATTGCTGAGGAAACTGGGCCACATCCTGGGAAGTGAGACGGTGTAGAACTTTTTGTAAAAATTTGAGTTCAAAGAGTTTTTCATTAAAGAATCATCCCACTCTAAAAGCATTTGAGCAATACTGTATATGATAATGGTGGGTAAGACCCAGGACAATATTTGAGGATTGTGTAAGCAAGGATTTTTTCTTTTCTACCCGCAACTATTTTGAGGTGCAGTACTGGTAATATAATTATAGCACGTACATTTTATTATTATTATTATTATTTATATGGCCTTTTAAGTTAAAATGTTTTCATTAATAAGAATAAATAAATAATCTAAGTTCAACATTATGTCAACTCATATCTTATTCCATTACTTTTGATGATGTTTTAGTTTTTCACCATGGTATTGTTTCAGTATTAGTATTGAAATATTTTGGGCAGGAATTGTGTGAGGTGTTCATTTTGGTATGGTGACAACACTACTTCATACCTTTTCACATATTGCCTATTCCTGCAGAGAGAGACCGTTCTGGACTGCACCTCCCACACAGCCATATACAGACCCCCACACACAATCAGTCATCCAAAGATCCCCTTAAGCCACCGCACACCATCGAGCCTCAACCCGTCGTCATCCCAAACAACAAACAATAAACCAACGTCACTAGTACCCTGTATTTTGAGCATGTGCCAGACCCCCATCTTTGTTGATGTGTTAACTTAAAGTAGGAGCATCTTTGATCAGCGGGATCACATCTCAGAGGGGAATGTGATTAAAAGTGACATTCTGAATGCCAAAGAACCCCGGCAGCAGGGCGGATTTTCAACGCAGTGTGAAGTCGTAAGCTCATAAAAGACATACACCAGTGATTCAAACCATGTAGCCCAAGCCCTTTATTATAATACAGAACTATCTCTTTCCCCTTCTTTTTCTCCCCTCCTCTCGCCCTCTTGCCTCTTGTCCTCACTCCTTTTCTCTCTTACACATGCTTTTTATAAATTCTCTCCTTTTTCACTGCTGGTTGAATATGCGCTTTGCTGGATGACTTTCAAAGCTACTTGTTCCACTTTCTTACATTTATGCTAATTGGAATGCAAATATTGAGGTTCCATTTTAAGCCGCTGGTTTAAGGAGAGGGTGTGGGGATGAATGACAGTGTATTGACAACCAAGGCGCACCATTCTGAAACACGCCATAGTTCGGAGAGATTTCCAGGGATGAGGAGTTGAAAGTGTTAGCAAAGGACAACCAATATGTTTCCTCTCATCTTGACTGAATAACATTTTAACACTGTGCTATTTTTTGCTTCAATTGAACATTGTAAGCTCGAGTAGGGAGCCTTTGAAAGGCCTATCCGTGCTGAGCCCAAATAGTGGGCTCTTTTACAGTAGGTGTAGTGTTCAGTGTGTGCACACCAGCCTAATCTCTTGAGTCACAGAGGAGCACACCAGGGTTGCAATGAACTGAATAAGCCTTAAAGCCTGCGTTGATCAAATGACTTGCCCAGCTTAGACCCCTTAACACACACTCACCTGGGAGATGAGACCACATCTCTAAAGTTTCAGTATGGGTAATGAATACTGAGGCATATTCTGTTTGAATTCAGCATAGGTAGGGTCATGCCAAATCATGGTGCTGAAAGAGGTTACGTCCACATCGCTCTCTAGGCCAAAGGCGGCCTTGCTGTAAAATGTAATAAAAAAAAAAGTCCATGTTAAAAGAGGAATGGATCAGAAAGCACAGCACAGTTCTACCACATAATATGCAGGTATTATTATTTAACAACAAATATGATGAGCTGCTAGTAATGAATCATATGCAATTGGTCAGAAAAAGATAGGTCTCTGATTTGGGTTTGTGTTTTATTTTCACACATTTTAAAATAAAGTGCAGAAAGAAATACAAGTCAATACACATCATTTTTAGGCTCTACGTGTGCATGGACAATCACATACTTTTTCTGTACATTTTCTGTACATGCAGTAAATCTGCAAAAAATACCAGAAGAAATAATTGAAGCCAAAATCATGATTATTCCATTCAATCATTTTGAAGTGAAAGCTTATTATTTTATTTGTAAGTTTTCTAGCCTTTTATTAGAGAAGACAGACAGGACATGGGGTGAGAGTGAGAGAGGGGGAGACATGCAGCAAAGAGCCGCAGTTCGGAGTCAAACCGGCAGCCTCTGCCTCGAGGACCTTGTGCCACCGGCCAAACCGGCATGAAAGCCCTTTTGAGTCTCATTTTGTATGTAGACAAAGACAGTTAAAGACAAGAAGAATTCTTGTCATAATTCTACAGATTTTGTAACCTTGTTGCTTATATGTTGTTAATATGAACATACCAAGGGAGTTTCTCAACATTACAAACCTGAAACCATTTTAAATCTTCAAGACAGTTGTTTTTATTGGAGATTAGTTAAGCCATATAGGATACTTGCTCTAAGCCATAAACAAACATCACAAACACGGCTGTGTGCCCTGCATTGCCCCCGGGGACAAATAAAGTTTTTTTAATTGAATTGAATTGAGCAAAGGTGCAGACAGCTAGTGGCTAATATTAGCCATCTGTGATGGCACCTGTCATTTAAAGCAGCCCTTAGAAATGCAGAACTTTAAGCTTTAATATAATTTAAACAAGGCAAAATTCACTATTGTACTGTACAGGGAAATTAGCTATAGAGACTAAAACTGTTTTTTTGTATCAGGCTGTTAACATCTTCATATCTGCTGTAAAGTTAGACATTTTAACATGGGGCTCTGTGGGGATTTGCTGTTTTGGAGCCAGCGTCAAGCGGCCACTCGAACTGTAGGTTTATCATTTCTGTGTTGGCTTAATTTCTCAGACCTGCCGGTTGTTGCCTGGGTATTAGCTAATGTTACCAAACTTAAGACAGTTATTGTTGTGCAACATTCCAAACTGTATGACTCTGCAATAGTTGTGCTTCACTACATTTCATGATTCACATTATCCAGTATTTGCCACTGGTGGCAACAGAGGCTGCCGTTCAGAAAAAAAAAATTAAAATCTCTTTAAATAAGGCTTATTTTAATATAACCTAATTTATTTTTGTAAATGCTAACAACCTAAATTACTTCTTTTCAGTGCATTTTAACTTTGATGTATACTGGAGATCGAAATAGAGAACAAGTTATAAATACTTGTTATTATAAATACTGTTATTTTTTATTGTTCAGAATTTGATGGAATATTGGCTGTGGCTATACCACTGCTGTACTAGCATTCTTTTTTTTAAATAACCAATGCACTTCAACAAAAACTTTTATTTGGTGAAAAAACCAACACTTTCAGATACCCCCCAGTTATTAGCGTTAATCTGGCACCTGGTAACCATTTACTTACACACCCTATTTCTCTGGCAGCTCTCCTGGTTACTTTGCAAGATGGAAAACTGCTCTAAGGTGACTGAAACCCAGAGACAGCAGGTTGTCCAGATGAAGGCTGAAGGGACGACCCTCTCAGCCATCAGAGAGAGGTTGGGGGTTCCAAGTATGTGATTTCAAGAATATTGAAACTTTACAAGACACATATTCATGTAAATTCGGTCTGGATGTCCATGTAAAACAAGCGCACGAGAGGACAGAATTGTGAAAAGACTCAATGGGGAATCAGTTCAACAATGCAGCTGGAGTTGCTCCAGTTCAGTGCTGAACAGGGCAAGGATCTGTCTCGGCACACTGTCTCATAGTTCAAGACTTCTTTGGACTAAAAGCCCACTCTGCAGTGATCAAACCTCTCATTAACAGAAAGAATAAAAAGGTGAGACTTGATTTTGCTAAGGAGCATGTTGTGTGGACAGAAGAGAACTGGTCCAGAGTGCACTTCATTGATTCATTCATTTTATTTGTGTCATATGGGAAACATTACAGTATGTTCTGCGTAGGACTGGGGAAAGACTGAACCCAAATAGTGTAAAGAAGTCAGTTAAATTTGGAGGAGGATGTGTCATGGTCTGGGGGATGTTTTCTGCAACAGGAGTTTGGCCTCTTGTACAGCTACATGAACGCACATGTTTACGTGAACCTCCTTCGGGAAACATACAATACCTTCACTGCAATTGTCTCCCAATCAGCTGCAATTTTCATGCAAGACAATGTCACACTGCAAAACAGGTTCAGCAGTTCCTTGAAGCTAAGAATATTGAAACAATTAAATGGCCAGCTCAGAGTCCAGATCCAAACCCCATAGAGAATCTCTGGAAAATCCGTCAACAAAGTAATGTCTAACAAACCCACTACAGTTACTGAGCTGTTTATCTGATTGTGCTCTAACTAAATTTAAGGAATCGGTTCCCTCTGCAATTAATTTAATGCCTTATGCTAATAATAAAGATTCCTGTACTAACGTTAATTTCTCTGAAATTGATCACCTTGTTGACAGTGTTGCAGGCTCACTACGAACAACACTCGACTCTGTTACTCATTTAAATAAAGAAGATGATTAAACAGAGGAAGTTAGCTCCATGGTATAACTCACAAGCCTGTGAATTAAAACAAATATCGCAACAATTGGAAAGTAAGTGGAGTTCCACTAAATTGGAGGAATCTTGCTTAGTTTGGCAAGGAGGTCTAAAAATATATAGGAAGGCCCTCTGTAATGCCAGAGCTGCCTATTACTCATCTTTAATAGAGGAGAATAAGAACAATCCTAGATTTCTTTTCAGCACTGTAGCCAGGCTTAGGGTTAGGGTTACTGTGGCTCTCTGTCGTTACTACTGAGGGTTAAGCCATGTATTCCTTTAACCCTCAGTAGTAACGACTTCATGACCTTCGTTAATGACAAAATTATAACTATTAGAGACAAAATCAACTCGCTTGGCACCAATTTTTCTTCAAACCAAGGAACCTTAGAAACAACTGTACAACCCAACCTTTTCTACAGTTGACCTTAAAAAATTAGTCTCCTAGACTCTATTCCAACTAGGTTACTTACAGAAGTGTTACCTTTAGTTAGCACTCCTGTATTAGATATGATTTATATGTCTTTATCAGCAGGTTATGTACCACAGTCTTTTAAAGTAGCTGTAATTAAACCTCTTCTTAAAAAGCCCAGTCTTGATCCTGAGGTACTAGCCAACGATAAACCTATATTTAACCTTCCTTTTCTCTCTAAAAGCCTCGAGAAATTAGGGCGCACTCACACTGTCCATCCTTACCGTGCCCAAACAGGTTTTACGGGTAAAGCCTAGTTCGTTTGATCAGTGTGAGTGCAACCACACCGCGCCTACAGACTGTTTGTTAGAGATGGGCTTTTGTAAAGCACGTCTGCACATGTACGAGCACGCACGTGTACTGACGTCTTTTTGTGTGCGCCTGTTCGGACATAGAAAAAAAAAAAAAAAGACGGACCATGCGCGGACATCTAAAACAATGGCGGCGAAAGGTTCACGTTGGTGTGATGCGGAGGTGGATTGTTTACTGCAGATTTGGTCGGATGAAAATATTAAAAAACTGTTGGACAAGACCCACAAAAACTCTGAGGTCTATCGAAAGATTTGTAAACAAAGTGACGCATTGCGATTACGTCGATCAATGCGTGTGACATGTTGCGGCGTGATGACGTAAAGACAGGCAAGAAGCATTCGCACGAGGCCCGGGCAGTGTGAGTACAAACGGGCCTGGCCCGCGGGGGGAGAGGGATGGGGGGACAAGTACCCTAAAGCCCGGGACACGGTACGGACGGACAGTGTGAGTGCGCCCTTAGTCGCCAATCAGCTGTGTCACTCTTTACATAATAATCAGTTATTTCAGGACTTCCAGTCAAAATCTAGAATGAATCATAGCACTGAGACAGCGCTGGTAAAAATTACTAATGACCTTCTAATAGCTTCAGACAAAGGACTTGCCTCTGTACTTGTTTTACTAGATCTTAGTGCGGCCCTCGACACTATTGACCATCGCATCCTGCTACACAGACTGGAGCATCTAATTGGCATTAAAGGAGCTGCATTAAGCTGGTTTAAGTCTTATTTATCAGATAGATCTCAGTTTGTACATGTTAACGACAGATCCTCCATATACACTAAAGTCAGTCCCGGAATCTCACAGGGTTCTGTCCTTGGACCGATTCTATTCACCATGTATGTGCTTCCCTTAGGAAATATTATAAGGAAGCACTCCATTATTATTATGCTGATGATACACAATTATATTTGTTGATCAAACCAGAAGAAACGATCAGTTCGATAAACTTAAAATGTGTATTAAGGAAATAAAAAGCTGGATGACCTGAAATTTTCTGATTTTAAACTAAAAACATAAAAATAAAAATGAAGTTATTGTACTTGGCCCCGAAGGCCTCCGGAACTCAATAGCTAAACATATTGTTACTCTTGATGATGTTGTGATGTCCTTCAGCACCACAGTAAGGAATCTGGGTGTTATTTTTGATCAGGATATGTCCTTTGATTCTCACATAAAACTAACAACAAAGACTGCATATTTTCACCTGCGTAATATTGCAAAAATTAGGAAAGTTGTGTCTCAGAAAGATGCAGAAAAACTAGTCCATGCATTTGTAAAATCTAGAATATAATTTTAAATCCTCCATCGTATCTTAAAGAGCTCATTGTACCGTATTACCCGACTAGATCACTGCGCTCTGAGAATGCAGGGCTACTTGTGGTTCCTAGAGTCTCCAAAAGTAGAATGGGAGGCAGAGTCTTCAGCTACCAAGCTCCTCTCTTGTGGAACCGACTCCCAAGTGTTGTTTGGGAGACACTCAAAACGTTCCTCTTTAATAAAGCTTACAGCTAGGGCTTACGAGTCCTTAGCTATGTTGTTATTTTTAAGCTGATTTTGTCAAGACAGATGGCCGTCTTCCATTGAGCTGGGTCTATCCGACGTTCCTGCATGTTATAGGGAAGGTTTTCTTTGCCACTGTACTCTTTGGAGGAATTGTTGGGTCTATGTAAATCATAAATAAGTAATAGACTGTGGTCTATACCTACTCTGTAAAGTGTCCTGAGATAACTTTTGTTATGATTTGGCACTATAAATAAAATTTAATTGAATTGAATTGAATGGGGGGGCTACACAGTGGTGTAGTGGTTAGCACCTCTGCTATGATGAAATATTCCAATTTTCAAATTTTTGTCTAAATTCTGATAGGAGCAAGGCAGGTGGTAGCTGGAGTCTGGATAAGGCTGGAGCCTTCCCCCACTACGAAGCTACATGGCTATCATAACTTTCCTGCTACCACCTGGATGCTAAAATCAACTTCTTTATATGTAAATGGTGTGGAGATTTTTATACATAGTGTTATTTCCTGTTTTTAATTAAAGTGCTCATATAGAATTTAAATAAAAATGATTTTGCTTGCTTTCACGTTATCAATTTGACACGGATGACACATAATTACAGAATGTTGCAGACAGTAATAAGCTGTAGTATGAAAGTGCTTTAGCTCAGGAGATGGAAAGTTAAAGTATGGGGAGGGCTCTTTCAACAGGGACTCGCTGCTCATCGGAGGAATTGTGTGTCCAGGGGTGGAGGACTCAACTCGTGCAGCAGCAGTGAACAAATGAGTGTGTGTGGGAGTGATCGACGGTCCAAAGCCCGGACCAGGGACCCCCTCAGCAATATTCTTCACAAATCATGAATAGTCGTGAACTTTATTGCTGTATAAATGCTTTTTGTGTGTTCGTTTCTGGGCTTGTTCTTGTTCTAATTAGCTTCAGAAATCGCAGTCAGCCTTAAACTGTTGCTGCAACCAGAGAGAAGAAGAAGAAGAAGAAGAAGAATTCCTTTATTAGTCCCGCAACGGGGAAATTGGATTCCTTGGCCAAGCAGAAAATCCTTTGATGTTTTTATAATAAACTTTTTATACCTTAAGAAGGCTTGGTTTGGCTTTCCTTAAGAAAAACAAACACCACAATGGATAGGGCTCGCTTGGTTCTTTTCTGCAGCGGGCCTGTACGGATGGAACTTACCGCATCTACCCCTGAAATATTTCACCCGAGGGTACAGGAAGGAGAAGGAGAGGCTGGTGACGGGTTAAGTAATTCCTTTGACAAGGCAACGAGGAATGTGCATGTCAGAGTGACGAAGGGAAGGATATGGAGGGCAGAGGAGTAAGTGCAGAAGATGGTGAGCAGACTGCAACACCAGGAGGTGGTGGGCAGGGTCCAGACAGGGCAGGCAGGAGTGATGTCCAAATGAAGCTTCAAGAACCATTTTCATTATTTTCTGAGTCCACTAGTTGGAGCTCACTCTTGAGGCAGTCCAGGAATGGCAGAGGATGAAATATGCAGATATGGTTTGCAAAGTGCAGGGAAGGAGTGGAGTTGGGGGGCTTGAGGATTTCTTGGAGCAACATTATATAACATCTGCTTTGGGTTTTGGGGAGCCAAACTTCTCAAGGCAATCAGGGAGCCGTCAGAGGAGACTGAAAAGGCAAGCTTCTGGCTCTGGCTGAGAAGACGGGACCAGGCATTGGGAGAAAGCAACTCCTGAAGAAGATTAGCTGCAGGGAGTGTCAGGGGAAACATCCCTGTTCACCAGGAGATGTTTTGGGCTAAGAGACGACATGTCTATGAGCGGTGGTCCCCAGCTGATGACTCTGAAGCTAACCATCGTAGGCACCGGGGGAGTTGTGGCAGGTCTTGCCCATCCCTTTGATGTTCCTGTCCGTTTTTTCCATGAGGAATTAGATCAAAATCAACACAATTGATTTAGAAATAGCCTGATGTCACTGCTGTTTGTGATTGTTGTTGTTTAAATAACATACCTGTTCTGTGCATTTGTCAGTTATTGTGTCTGAACAGAGAGCAACTGAGATGAGGATGCAGGCTGTCTATCTCACCCTCTCTCACACACACACACACACACACACACACGCACGCACGCACGCACGCACGCACACGAAAGAAAGCAGCAGAGCAAAATGTTGACCAGTGCAGAGAAATGTGCTCCTGGTGGAAACAGCCAGGGGCCTGCTCGCTTGTCTCTGGATATATTGCGGCGTTTCATCATCTGGTAAAAAAAACAGGTGTAAGTGATCGACTGTATTATTTAAAGATGGTGAAGTCTCATTCTAAAATTAAGCTCTAAAATCTTGCAAGTTGACTTGTTGCCAGTGTATTGCATTAACTGGTTTTGAATTAGCTTTTGAAAATAGGCATGCATGAGTCAGATGTGCCTTAGGTGTTCAGGCCTTCAAGGAACCACTGTCAACTAACCATGAAATAAACATTCTTTACATTGATATTGTGCCTTTTCCACAGTGTGATATAGAGGTTGTTTGTGTTTTGTGTGTCTTTGCCATATTTGTCTGTTTGTTTGTGAAAAGGTTAATAGGTGAAGGTCCGTAGTCGGAAGACAGAAAAATTGGCTCAATTTTTTCAACCACAGGTGGCATGTTGTCAATGCTAAGCAGCTGATTTTGGGGGAATTATGTAAAACTATGAATTATATTTTAAGGCATTGGCTCACATTTTAGATGCATTTAGGTTGTGTTATGGTGAAGTGTTTACTAATGTTACAAGAATTTCAGGGCAATGTTGTTTCCTGGCTTGGTATATCCGTGGCTTAACACTACAATGGAAGGCATCTGTAGAGAGCTTAGTACAGATACATCCAAACAACAAATCTTTTCATAATGAAGAGCTACACTTGCACAGCTTACATAGACTCCTAACTAGCTTTGGATATGGACAGGCTGAAGCAGTGGCTAGCTGTGCTATGGATCATAACACTCCTTGACTACTGCCAGCCAAAAATGAGAAGAAATCCTACCAAAGCACATTTTCCTGAAGAAAATTGCTGTTCCAATAGTGGCCGCCGTGAACCAGGCTGAAGTGCTCTTGCTCAATACTGGACCTCACTTAGACATTACATTACATAGCTGACACTTTTGTCCAAAGCGACTTCCAATGAGTGCATTCAACAATTAAGGTACAAACCAGAAGAGCAAGTTATTGAGTAAGTGTGGTAGCTTCAAATAAGCCGATCTATGGAGTGCTACATAAAAGTGTTTCTTTCGTCTTCTTCTTTTAATCATCTTCTTAATCAAGGTGCATTTGGGGTTGATGAGCAGTCCTGTCCCACCACCTCTGCCAGTGGGTCTGGGTGTGTGGGAGAAAGAGTAAGCAGTGGAGAGAGCAGAAGGGGTGGGTGTGTTGGCTGGTGTAATCCAAGTGTCAGTGAGAGCAAGGAAGTCAAGGAATCACTCGGTAGCAGAGCCAGAGATAAACTCAGTCTTGCGGGTAGCTGACTTGCAGTTCCACAGGCCCCCAGTGACAAGGTGTAGGATGTGTGTGGAGCGGGTGAGATAGATAAAGGTCGAAACTTTACGGTATTTTTTGGAAGAGTACAAGGCTTGTAGTATCTACAAGAAGATAATTGAACAGGAATAGAGAAAATGCACATGTCTAAAAAGGAGAGGAGCAATGACAAGAAGATACTTAGCCTACTTAGCTTCCCACGAAGACTCCTGCATAGACACCTTTGTCTTCCTGAGTCTTTGTCAGAAAACAATTGCCAGATTAAAAAAAAAACAACCAGACATGAGGCTGGTTGGCTACAGCTAGTCTGACCACACCCCCAAAACTGTCTTAAGTGCCTACTAGAGCTGGGGTGACCACACCCCTGAAACTGTTAGGTCACTGAGCAGGAGAAAGTCACTTTTACCAGGTGAGTTTAGCACAAAAAGTATATTCAATACTGTTTGAAGATAGTCAATTTACCAGAAAGTAAAAAGTAAATCTGAATTTAGCTCTAGTTGGAGTTAAAATCAAATCAAGTTATCCTTAACTCTTGCTTCTTCTAGCTAGCTTACAAATCTGAGTAAAACAGTCACAGATCAGAAACAGCAGATATACAACAGTAACAGTCAAGCAGAAAGGCCTAGTTAAAAAGTATTTAGCTTAATTTCAAGCAGCCTTGAAGTCGGAGCCAGGAAGTCAAATGCACATTGACACAAATAAATAGGGATTCAGGGTTGAAAAGGTTCAAGGTTGAAATTCCATATTCACAGCCTCTGCTTTTGAAAACTTTTAACACAAAAATATGTCCAGGCTCACTGCTCTGCATGTAAGAAGTACAGAAAACATTAGAATATTAGAAAACAATATGCTAAAATATACCCAAATCAATTTCCACACATTGCTGGTCTCACTGCTTAAGTAGTGTGGGGGAGTGCTGGGCAGAGCAACTGTACAACACAACTAACAACAGACCCAAATAAATCAATCATTAATTATAAAGTTGAATCAACGCCTCTCTAACAGTCAAAATGTTCATAAAAGTAGCATTTATTTCAGTAAATTAAATTACATTGTGTGGTTAACATACTGCTTTTGTGTCCAGCCTTGTGAACTTAAAATGAATCATCTCTCCTATTTTCCACTAACATGGAAACCAGGGGGAATCTGAGAAATGTCATGTTTCATTTGTTCTGATAGATAGGTCTGACCCCTCCCCCATACAGATACATTTCCAGTGGCTTGACATTGTACGGACCAATTACAGCTGTTTATCTCATGCAGGGCGGGTTTAAGATGATGACTGACAGCATTACCGTCCAGTCTGCAGGTCTGTCCAGCGCAGGTTTTCAGGTCCACTAAACTGTGGTTGTACATCTTTTGAATTGCGTCCAGAATCATTTTGCACCGTTGATAAGGTCCCTTGGAAATCGAAAATGAACTTAGGGCCTAGACTTATTGCCCCTAAACCTAGTAACTGGTTCTGCCACCCTTTGCAGCAATGACTGCAAACAAGCGTTTATGATAACTGGCGTCTGAGTCTTTAACATCGCTGTGGAGGAACCACATTCAGCACCACTGAAGGGTTTTGGAGCATGAACTGCCTTTTTAAGGTTATGTCACAGCATCTGAATCAGATTTAAGTCCTGACTTTGTCTAAGCCACTCCAAAACCTCCATTTTGTTTTTTTTGAGCCATTCAGAGTTGGACTTGCTGGTGTGCTTTGCATCATTGTCCAGCTGCATAACTCAAGTGCACTTGAGCAATGCTTGACATTCTCTTTCAAGATTTTCTGGTAGAGATGAAAATCAGATTCATCAATTACGGCAAGTTGTCCAGGTCCTGAAGCAGCAAAGCAGATGTTACGGGATGCACACCTTCCAAAAGTTCCACTTTTGCCTCGTTAGTCCACAGAACATTTTCCCAAAAGTCTTGGGAATCATCAAGATGTTTTTTGGCAAATGTGAGACGGGTCATATTGTTCTTTTTGGTCAGCAATGGTTTTGGCCTTGGAACTCTCATGAATGCCATTTTTGCCCTGACCTTACACTGACCTTAACTGAGGAACGTGAGGCCCGCAGTGCTATAGATATGGTTCTGGGTTCTTTTGTGACCTCCTGGATGAGTCAGTGCTGCGCTCTTGGAGTAGTTTTTCGGTCACTCCTGGGAAGGTTCACCACTGTTCCATGTTTTCTCCATTTGTCGATACTGGCTCTCACTATGGTTCACTAGAGTCCCAGAGCCTTAAAAATCACTTAGTAACCCTTTCCATATGGTGATAGATGTCAATGACTTTGTTTAGCACAGTTAATTCATGATTAAACAAGGGGGGTAATCCCTTTTTCCCATAAGGCCAGGTTGGTTTGGAAAGCATTTTTTGACGAGATGTTTTGCTAAGGCTGTACAACCTTATAAGAAATGATAGTTCCTGTCAGGCTCTGGAGGATTTCGGTGAGTCAGTTATATCATGTTCCCACCTGCTCTTTTTTGGTTTTCCATTAGCAAAAATTGTGGAAAGGTTGGTTCCAAGCGAGCTTTGATGATACTACAGTGAATTAAATCACTGCAGACCCTCTCTCCTCGAACTAGTTCAGAATGCAGCTAGGCTTCTCACTGACTTTAACAGACATCACATCGTCCCCGATCACCGACGCAGCTTAAATCTAAAGGTGGTCGTGCCTTGGCCATCAAGGCTCCCTTCGATTGTGGAAAGGGAATTATTTTAAATCACATTAGTAATCACTGGTATATTTTATTGCTGTTATCCTTTCTACTGTTTATTTCAATTCTTCATATTTTAATTGATTTCATTCGTCCGCTATTATTTTTTGTGTCTTTTGTCTTTTTATTGACCATAAGTGTGTCTTGCTTTTGTTTTCCCTGTGTACATGATAAATACCAGTAACCCGGTTACTGATTACTGCACAGGTGACAGGAAATATAATAGTACACAGAACATTTATGACCACTTCACAACTTTACTGCAATTTCTCCTCTGATCATCAACGTAGGACAGGAGATCAGTGGCTAAAGATAAAACCTCTTTAATTTCCGAAAGACAAAACTTCGTTTCTACATCACTCCAGAAAGTGAAATGTGTTGGCTGTGGCCATGGTTTGTATTTCTGTTAGGTTATTTCACTTAGCGAAGCCTGCACAGATAGTCGGCGGTGCTCAATAACTGGGACAAGGTGTATATATGCAACAGTATTCCAGGTAGCATATTCTAGTTTCTCATAAACTGTGTACAATGTTAACACATTCAGAAAAGTCATTTCACCAGTTATATACAGTAGGGTGTTTTTTAAGCTCTAAAGATAATCATTGACAATAAAAAACATTTTAGTTTTTTGCTTTCTTTTTTGAAGTCTTAACATTTCATGTTTGTTTATTTTCTAAATTAAAATGATTTTTACTTTCACTGTTTAACTTTTTTTTTTTTTTTTTTACAATCAAAGATAAGGAAGTGTTAATTGTTAAAAAAAAAAAAAAGTGTCGAGTGTCTACCAGGCACGCTACCGGGAGGTCGGGATAAATCGCTGACAGCCCATGCCCCAGTAACCTGCTGTACAGCTGAGAGGACGAGGACGACGCCATAACCCCTATTGGCTGGGTGTTTAAGGTTGCAAGATGAGAAATCCTATTCACTTTGCTGGTCTCTTGACTTTTCCTCAAGCGTTGCTAGAGGAGGTTTACATTTTAGTTTCAAAGTGAAGGATTGGCATGACATGTGGTACACACATTGTAGGTTTCTGCAAAACAATGACATTTCCATCACTTTCAGCTATAGTTTGTGTTTAGTGCCATAAGCAAATGCGGCATGTTAGCACTGTTCTTGTGAGTGTGTTAGCATGCTGATGTTAGCATCTAAGTGCTGTGCTTAGCTCCAGCCTCACAGAGCTGACAGCATGGCTGTAGAGTATTGGTCTTGTTTACAGTCTAACAGATCTAAATAAATGGGAGTGCAGATGCTGGAAACCTTAACTTGGACTTAAGACAAAACATCTCTGGTAAAATGTGCACAGCGGTGTTTGTACTTCCTTTGTAGAATAAGAAGATCACACCTCCACCCTCCTATCCTCACCACTTTCTATAGGAACACCACTGAGTCAATCATGACCAGCTGCATCTCTATGTGGTGTGGCAGCTGCAGACTGGAAGTGCCTTCAGAGAGTGGTGAGGACAGCAAAAAAAAATCATTGGGACTTCTCTTCCTTCCATTGTGGACATTGGATTCAAACGCTGACAAAGGTTAAGGGCATCAGCAGAGATCCAACACACCCACAACATGGACTGTTCACTGCTGAACTCTGGGAGGAGGTAGCGCAGCATGAAGAGCAGGGCAACCAGGTTCTGCAATAGCCATCTATCTAAAATCAAACCTTTTCCCCCCAAAACCTCACTAACCTGAATACTAAGAATGAAATAAACACCTTTGTGCAAGGAGCCTTGCTTAATTGCGTGCCGATTTATTAGGGGTGCAACGGATCAAAAAACTCACGGTTCGGATCGTTTCTCGGATCAGAGTCACGGATCGGATCATTTTTCGGATCAGCAAAAAAAAAAAAAAAGACAAGACAAATAAACATAAGTTTGTCTTTTGTTTATTAACACTTGTTAAATTAAAACATATAAAATCAACTGAAAGTGCACAAGGCATAATATCTTCTTTTTAACAAAAACAAGTTAAAGTGCAACATTAGAAGGCATATCTCCTCCCTTTAAACATATGTAGTAACGTGGCTCAAGCACTTTCAGCATGTGTTTAAAGCCCTCGTTTTGCACAACCGAATATGGCCTCATGTCTGCAGCTATAAACACACCGATAGCGTTTGTGATGGCTTTAGCCCGGTCGGATGGTGCAGCAAGGGGCTGCTTAAATGCCGCGGTGATAAGCGGTTGTTGAGCAGGCTTCATTTTCACTCCGGTCAGTGAAACACCGGGGTGATGTCGCTTCAAATGCGTGGCCATGCTCGATGTGTTTCCACTGTCATATGGCTTTCTTGTGCCACAGTGCCTACACACCGTCAAGGTTTTATCCACCAACCTCTTTCCTTCATCATTATAATTGACAGGGAAGCCAAAATGCTGCCATACAGGGGATTTAAATGACGCAGGATGTTCAAGCTCCTCCGTTCCTCCGCTCGCCATGACCGCGCTGCTCTTAATAAGTGTGTGGACTGAACATGCGCACAACTTTTTTTTTTTCATAAGTCAATCCGCGGATCACGTGTGTACCGAACCGAAGATAGTGATCCGAACGGATCACGGATCAATGATGATCCGTTGCACCACTACGATTTATGCAACTGCAAAATGCAGCACAAAAGCAGATAACAGATGAGATATGTTACACCCCCTGATCTAGGGGAATCAGTGACATAACATGATGTGCTGCTCCCCATTCATAGAAAGGTAGCATTTTATATCTTCAGAGGGAGAAAAGGCCAAAACAACAAATCATCTAACTCCCTACCTTTCCTATTCAAATCAAAAGTATTAACAAAAAGACAAATCTTACCTCTCCGAACAGGGGAAT
Organism: Echiichthys vipera; assembly: GCF_963691815.1. NCBI lineage: Eukaryota > Metazoa > Chordata > Actinopteri > Perciformes > Trachinidae > Echiichthys > Echiichthys vipera. The sequence goes on from NC_139826.1 coordinate 10,032,075, forward strand.
ACAGGAGAAAAGGTTAAAGAAAAGGCATATCCCTCCTACTAGGCTACACACAATTTACTAAAGGTACAAGCCAGGTTACAAAAGACTCAGGTAGACAATGTACACTAAGTTTAACAAAGCACAACTCAAAATCCTAGCTAGACACTGGTCCCAGTTGGATGTGGGTGAATGGTTGGAGAGGAAGAGTGCAGCCAGCCAGTGGTTTAAAAAGGCTCCTCTCCTGCCTCTGGCCAATCCGGCAGCAGCAATCAGGTGGGTTCCAGCCAATCAGCATGTCCAACCTGCTATCAATCATCCCAAAACACACTCAAAGCACACTTGGAGGAGGAGGAGGGACAGAGCAGCATCACAGCTCCACACACACATGCACACATGCACACACACACACACAATAATAATGACCTAGGGTCATAACAGATAATATTATACAGAGGCCAATCTTTTATAGTGCAGTAGGTTATATTGTATCCTTGCGAACTTATCAGCAAGAGTGAGCAATCAGAATCTATGCCCTGCAATATTATACTACTTGTTATTGCCTGGCTCAGTGACCACAACAAAAACAACTAAACGGAGAATGGAGGATCAATAATAAATGTAAATTTATTTACAACATAAGGAATAAATGCGAACAAAACTATAGCTATGATACAAAACAAAAGGAAAAACAACAGTGGCTCGGGCCCTGCTTCCAGCTGGTGGCAGGGAGAGAGAGAACAGACTGGTCAGCCATCTCTTATAGATGCTGGAAGCCACGGCCACAGGTGTTCCCAATTTCCAGGCTACGCCCCGCACGACAGCTACTCCTGGGGGAAGAGGAATGCACACAGACAGCATAGAGCACTGACAAAGCACAGACAGCCCTGGGATGTCACATACTGCTAACAAATAGAGCTGTGTTGTTAAGTAAAATGTTTAATTCATTGTTCACCACCTTACCATATTGCATATTGTTATGACATATACTTTTTATGTTTTTGGCATACCTACCTCATCTTTCTCTGCAATAAGAAATAGCAAAGCAACAACTGTATATCTCCCAACAGTTCCCTACTGAGGCTATGGGTCACACTTTTCCAACTCCACCTTGTCATTACGATTTAATTAACGCAACAAATATTCCTTGTCATAAGGATAACATCCCATGGTGGAGAATCATTTGTACTGGCCTTTGAATCTTTAGTAATGCGTATGAAATATTTTCTATGGCTCTCCTGATATGATAAAGCTTATTCTAGGACAATCTTAGTCTGTAAAGGTCACTGCAGCTTTAACTGAACAGAAAAAGGGCGTTTTCCATAATACTCTTTGGTACATTTATCGGGAAAGTTCTTTAGATATTCATCTTTTTATTCACAGTAATCTACATTAAGTCTGCCATCTACTCAATACAACTCCTCTCTTGTAGAAGTTGTAGGAATTTTACACACAATACTTTAGTCAAATCAGAAGGACCTCACAGAGTATATATTGCGTAATTCAAATTCTACAGGAGGCTTCCTGGAGTCAGCAGAGTCGTTGGCAGTGTGCAAGCAGGCATTTATTAGCAGATGGACATCGGACGATACAGACGTCTGGAGAAATGTTCTATTCTCTATCTAGAGTAACTGTGTGCAACACAGTACCCATGATCAGAGGCAAGAAGTTCTGATTTCTATTATGTCTTACTCACAGTCTTCTGTCTTACAGCATATAAACTTGTTACAAGGCGTGGTTATGTGTTCGCTTGTGCGTGCATATGTGTATTGCAAAAAGCAGCCGTTGATTCCTCCCTATTCCACCCCCGTGCTTCGTGGTATCATCTGTTGTGCAGGGCTTTCTTCTTTATCTGTGAAAAAGCACACACACTCACCCTCCCTCGTATTCTGACTCCTTATATGGTGTTGTTTTGAAAAAGGCACTAATCTAATCTCAACTAGTTGCTAGGTGCGTTTGTGCAAGCTGGCTATTTCATATCTGGTGCCCTTGACTAACTGTACGTTCGTGTGCTGGTGTTTTGCAGAAGGCTTGGGCCTGGTTAAATAATAGCAGAGGAACATACTATCACACTCTTAAATGATTATACTTATTGCATCTTATTATCACACTTTCATTTATCATTACTAATACACATGCTAACACATGATAATGATACTTAACTCATTGATTATTTATTCTTCAAAGTCAAACATAGTTTGGCTTTAGGCCAGACCCAAAATATACAACTACATCAGTGCTATAGCCACTGCTTACCTGGGCCTGTTAGAATTGATTTTACAATTGAATTAGGTACCCCTAGATGTATCACAGAACTTTTAATCCACAACAAAGCAGAGTCCTAAGCTCAGATCTTTATACAGCCATTTTTGCATCTCCGAAGTCTAGACTAAAATCAAAAGGTCTTTAGGGGTTTTCCCCAGGGCTCTTTGTAATGGTGATCCAGCTATTACAGAACAAGGAGGAGATCAGTAAGGAGATCAAACAACTCAAATCAGTACCTTTTTAGTGAGCCAGTGGATACCACTGATACTACCCCATACAAAAAGGCAATCTTAGAACATATATCTAAGGTTTTTTTATCAATATGAGCAGTTATTTGGCCAGGTGCTGGAAGTTTTTGGCTTTAAGCCGATTGACAATGGCACATTTCAGCAATAATGAAACATTACTATTATTGCAGCATTTATCTTAGTAATTAACATTCCCTCTGTGCTAGACGTTTCAGTTGCATCTCTGCTCTAATTAGCTACCTCCAGTGTTGTGAAACTTCAGTTTGTGCTCATATGTGGGTTGACCCTGTATGACCCTGAACATTATACAATAATTGTATGACAAGAGTAGATAGGTGAACTGTATTGAGGTCCTAGTATGCCTACCAAGATAATATACAATTAATTGCTGTTTATGTGTCAATAAGAAAAACTATAAAGTGGATACATTAATTGAAAACCAAATGAAGGAGCACTTTTTATGATGATGCTGAGAAAAGATTCTGACGGCCATGAGTCAGTATTGATTTGCACAGATAGGGGTCAATATAAAAATTGATACCTGACATCTAGTCTGATTTACATGTGTTTTTACTGTGGACAGTAACAAGTCAATGAACTAAAAGTCCTCGCCCTACATCTTTATAAAATTAAGTGAAATTGTCAGTACAAAATTAAAGGCAGTGTTCTCGATATGTAGAACATTAATATAGCAGCAAACAAATATTTAATGTGTAAAAAAAAAAGCTGAGTAAAAGCAATTGAAGTCACTCTCCCTGTGTGTGTGTGTGTGTGTGTGTGACTTTATCTGTTGTTTGTTGTGATGGTCTGGCAGCAAGTTTATGTTAGTGCATGTGGCCGTGACAAATATGTTATTTCACATAATGGTTAGAGAAACGTGTGGAGGCATCCCAACCCAATTTTTTTCAGAATTTCGAGTATAGCACCTTTAAAATTATCTTTACTTATTTTTAAATAAATTACTATTATTTTATCTATAATTTTAGGAGAACTGAAAATACAATATACAGTTTTTATCAGCTTCTTGGCACAATGTACAGTAGGTTGTTAATAGATGATTTGCGGTTTTATACCTATAATGTCTTTAAGTTTGGAACAGTATAACGTTAACTTGTGCTTGCACTTTTAATTGTTTTTGTTTTCTTCTTCACTCTTACGTTGACATTTGATTGCCAAGCACTTCTTTGTGATGATTGACAATTTGATAGCTCCTGTGATTGGCCAGGTGATTTATGCCATTTGATCTGAAGACACCTGTAAATTATTCTTTCATTTCTGCTCCTGAAGTTGTTAATCAACTGTTAAATATTTATTTAAACCAAGCTGAACAAATGAATGCATTTGTAGTTCATTTGTTTCATTACAATTACAACTAGAAGGGCAATCAGAGAGTGTCTTTTCTGATTATACTGACAACACATGAATGCAGCACAAATGCCCTATCTCGCTATGTTAATGAAAGTGAAAAATAGTTTATGTATCAAACAAACAAACAAACCAAACCTAAAACATAACCACCTTGGCGAAGGAAACTGGTATAAGTGCTGCACTGCTTATCTTTTTGATTCAAATTGGCGGATAAAGTTAACTTAGGTAGTAGTAACTGTCATGTTCTTATCAAGGAAAGCCAGAGTACTTCTTAAGGTTTAAAAAGTTTATTGGCCAGGGATTCTCTTTAGGGCCAGAAGTCGCAGGCCTCTTGGCTTTCAGCCAAGCTGTTGCCGTGACCACAGAGATAGAGCCCATGCCCGAGCACCAAGCCCCTCCTTCACAAAGCATTTATAGTGCAATAAAGTTATTGAGATGTTGTGATTGGTTCAGAATGTCGCTGTGGCAGTTCCTGGTTCCTGCTGGTTCCTTCATTACCAGACTGGCCATCATTCTGTCACGAGTTGAATCCTCTTCCCCCTGGTCACACGGTTCCTCCAATGAACTACCAGCTCCTGTAGAAAGAACACTCCCTACTCTGAAGCATCCAGCCTTCTGGGGGGCTGACATTTTATTATATATTTTAAACTGGAGTTTATCTGCAACAAACTTTAATCCGGCCATCTATGTTAAGTTGATGTGAAAGCATGCAAAATCATTTTTATTGAACTTCTATACGTGCACAGTGAGTTATGACAAAATTTCAATTATTTTGTGACAAAAGTCAACACTTCATGTTTAAAAATCCCCACATAACCTAGTAGGTGTAGTTGCAGTAGCAGAAGTCCCTGGAGTATTACCTCCAGCGAACTTGTAATTAAAGTCTCAGCAGTGCATTAGAAAAAGACATATTGGTAGAATTGGTAGTTTAGGAGTAGTGAAACTGGTGTAGATGCTTTGCATTAATCCCAGGGAAATTATATTAATTGGTTAACTGTTGCACCATCTCTCAATGCACTTGTCACCAGACATTTTAATATCACAATAAAAGAAATGAAACTAAAGGGGAAAGAAAACAAAGATTCTACAGCCATAGTGTCTCTGTACGGCAGACACAACAGTGCTTTGTGCAACAGTGCTAATGAAAGCATGTAGCACTACATAACAGCTAATTGAACTAGTCTTCAACTTAATATTCAGGTTGACATAATGTGGCTAATTATGTCTCTGTTGTGGCAGTTTTTATGGGTCACGGATTAAGGATGATAAATAAAAACTCACATAATATTCCTTTAGGTTACGTTTTCTACTCATTCTCATTAGTCCTTTACACGCATTTTAGCTAATGTTTTTGAGATGAATTAGGTTTATTGTAGGTCATTAGCACTTACGTATTACAGGATGGCACTTTTTGATGGAGGGTAGAGAGCCGTAAATACTTTTCCGTCACCCCGCAGCACTTCTTACACTGACTAAAGGCTATGATGAAAGGTCAGTGGTGGGCTTACAAAAGCAAGGGTGAGAGGAAGAAAAACACATGAATGAAACGTTACAGACCGTAGGCTGTGTGACCACACATAGGTTTAATAACAGTCCACCAGGCACAAGCAGCGTTGTCCTCATCTCCTGCTGGGTAATGATATTGATGTGAACAAATTATACAGACATGTGTGACGTGTCACTACTGCATCTATTTCTTTTTCACTTTTAGTGCTCATTGCTGTGTGTCTGCTAGTGTCAAAATTATTTCAAATGTGCAGCTATAACATAACTGCATGGTTGTTTGTCCAACAGATTGGACATTTTAAGTTTTCCATGATACAAACAATTTTTAATGACTTGTGACTTATTTCAATTGAAACCATGATTCTTTCCTTACCCTAACCTAGTTTTTTTGTTGAACTTAAGTAGTTTGGTGGTCACAACGTTAAATAGAATGATGATATACGGTATGTCGCTTTGACATTCATCATTCAAAGTCATTGACCTAGACTTTTTGTTTAAGTGTAAGGACCTTTTCCCAATGTCTTTGTGCAACTAAAAATAATAATAATAAAAGCAAATAAAAAGCTTTCATAATGTAATAACGAGATGGAGATGTTTTGGAAAATGTTGCTGATCATTAGTGAAAGCTGCAATAAACACTCTGAAGCATCTATCTGTTCTAAACAAAAGCCATTTATTGATGTCAATATTTGAGAAAATGACACCAGAGATTGCTCGATTTGCAAATATGCACTCATCTGTGCAGCGGGAGGGGTGTTCATCATTCAGAAAGTCATTTAATCTCGCTTTACACCGAAAAGGTATTCACATCTGACATTACACTGAATATTTATTATTAATCAATTTAGCATCCTCATTTATTTTCTGACTTCAGAGGATGTCTCTTACAATTCAATGAATTTAGTTTTTTATTGACTGTTTTACACTGATAAGTTGTAGTGACTCTTTAATTCCCTCCTTTTTGTTTTTGTATTTGCTTTCTCTCGCTGTTCTTCACACTTTCCCCGGACACTTCACACAGAACAGATAGTATTTTGTTTATGAATCCACTGTCATGAGTGCGCACTGATTGCCAAAAATGCTGTGAAAAACTTTGCAACTTCCATGAATACGCTAAATGCTATTATGAAAATGTGTTTCATTTGCTAAATGATTCAAAAATATCACATTTTCAGGACTAATGTAGTTTAGGAGCCAAAACATATTACAAATGCTGCTGTCGTTGAGTTTGTCAGGTTCTAGTAAGAATCAGATCTTCTTGATCTTTTTAGAAATGGAGCGTGGTGCTTTCTCTCATCTACGTTCTTCTTCAAAACAGCTGAATGCTTGGACACACTTCTATGAGAGCTACAAATTTGTGAAACCACCTGCCAGAGACGCTTTCATGCCATTACCTCACATTGCTGAGACATCAGCAGCAGAGCTGAGTTAATCCTGGTCTCAACAAGACTCTGAACACCTCCTCGGCCTCCCCTTTTTTGTCACTCCATCATGCCATTACTGTCCTTTTCTCCTTCACATTATGAAAGGGAAGTAATGAATATTGTCAAGGGGAATATGTGCTTTGAGTAAGATATTTTTTTAAATGCTAAGCATCCAGTGGTGGAAAGTAACTGGAACAGAACTAAGTTAAATTGTTGTCATTTACCTTACTATTTCCATTCAATGCTACTTAATCAGGGTGGTCTCATGCAGTTTTTGTACATATAACAACAAAAAGTGATATGCAGTAATTTGTGTATTGTCACGGATTTATTGCGTGTGTATGTAATGTATTGATAGCATGTGACATTACAAAACAGCCAGTTGCTGCATGTTGGGGGAGCAGTGTCCAGTTCCCGGGTGGTGGCGGTTCTTTTAGCCACTGACTTCCAGTCAACCACAGCCTTTTTTACCACCTAACTAGGGCTGCAGCTATCACATCTTTTTGTAATTGAGTATTTTACTGATTATTCCATCGATTAATCGAGTAATCTGATAAAAAAATATAACAATATTTTGCGTATAAATGTATTATAATTGGGGTTATTTTGCAAACAAATACACAGGTAGGCCTACTTCGTGTGTGTGTGTGTGTGTGTGTGTTTTATGCACCACTTCAAGTTTACTCTTACTCTTTACTCTTTAAACAATTCAAAGTGGTGCATAAAATTATACCTGATGCACAGCTTTTAAAGATAAATAGATCATTTAGAAAAAATAAATTAACGATAGATATTATCAGGAAGAGAGACTCGTTCTCTTCCTGTTTAATGTAACAACAAGCAGCGTACAAAACGTTACTGACACATTTACTCAAACAAAAAAAGACTGACTCTAAAGAATGATCAGGTAGGTGACGTTTTGTTTAACATTCATGAAAAACTAAACAGAGGCATTTACGAGGACTGTCAACGTTGCGCATTCTCTTTCTCCGGAACTACGGCAATCGCCATCCTTAAACTCGAACAGCGGCGCTCGGTGAACTGACGTTAATAACGGACTGCTTTGGGCTCAGACGCTGAAACATCGAGGTTATGCTGTTGTGACATCACAGTTCTAGTAAACAGTGGATACATTGCACCGTTTTGTGAAATGATCCTCTGCCTTTTACAGATGTTGTGGTGTGCATCCACAAAAACGGTCCGTGTGGAACAATGATTCCTGTGCTGAACGGGCAGCATAACGTGCAAAATAGGAATTAAACGAATCATCGATGCATTTTTGTAATCTTGATTAATTGTTTCAGCCCTAATCCTGACAAATTGGTGTTCATGCCTTACCTTAACCGTCACCTTTTGTTGGCTAAAATCTGCTACATAACATATTTTCAAGTCCATTGTTGAAACGACCAACTTCTAAACCAACTAAATACAGAGCTGCTGACTTGGGGCCCCAGGGCCCTTAATATCTATGAAATATACTAACATGTTTTTACATATAATACATACACAATTTTTCTTCCAATTTTAGCTTGCATATATGTACACAGCGCCGTCGTATAGGGGGGAAAGGTGATGACAATTCTAAGGGCCCACAGCCAGCCAGGGCCCACACACTGCTCCAGTAGCCTCTATGACAAAATGATTATGCACTGAACTAATATATATTCATACGAATGAATCCGAATTAAAACAAAGCCACAAGTTGTACAATACTCTATATATATGTTTATTCTATTCAATAACCCCCCTGGCCCCTTCTTAGAAAATGGTTTGGTCCACACCGCGGCTCTTTCTTCCCGGGGTTCTTCCTCATCGGAATTAAGTGCTAGCCGGTAGAGAAGCTAACTGCAGCAGAGTCAGTATGCCCCCCAAAAAACACAAGTCTGGACACCAGAAAAGAGTTGAGAAAGAGGTCAGGTGTAGGAACAGCAGAGCAGGGGCCCAAGACATCAAAACCTTTTTTTTTAAGAATGGTGAGAGTAAACTACCGAGGGCGGCTTAAACAATTAGCCTGCTTGTTCATTCATTTAATGTCTGTAATATTACCTTTGACGGGGCGCAGGCTGGAGCCTACGCTAGCTGTCATCGGGCCCCGCTCTGGACAGGTCGCCAGTTCATTAAAAAAAAAATCGCCAGGTCATTGTAGAGCGACGGTTCCTAGAGTAGCTATAACTGAACGTTACTAATTTAGGGGCTACCACCGTGACTGTGTGTTTCGCACATAACACTGTCGGACAGTGCTCCAGTAAGCGCCCATTCAGAGGCTGCATTCAATTGTATTATGACCCATTCAATTTCTACTCAGTAATTATGAGCATCTGACGAAGGTCAGTTACGTTTTCATGATGTGTTCAATGTGGTCTTGTAAAATGTGTCATTAGTGGGACATTTGAATAGTCTAAATACAAAAAAAGTTAATTGTTCAAAGATTTGTCGTTGTTGTTCTGTTTTTTTGACAACAACAAAGTAAAAAAAAGACTATTTAGAATTTTGGACAGTTTACACTGACTTTTGAATGGTTTAAAAATATTTTATCCATATCAGGACTTGAACCAGTCACCTTCTGGTTCCCAAGCCAAGTCCCAACGGACTGAGCTACTGACACCCACCATTGTTTTATACAATATATATAATTTAACAATAAACCTTTATCCTCTGCTGCTCCAGAATCAGCAGTGCCTGCTTCATCTGAGTTTGACCCCACAGCAGATGCTCACCCCCAGCAGTCCAATGATGCCTTTGATGGTGAGTGAGTAAACACCTTGGGGAGCTAGATGAGGAGCTCTGGGTCAGCTCTTATCTCGTTGTTTTACTTGCACATTTAAGTTAATTGTTACATATTTACCTGTGGACTACCTTGAGCCAGGACACTGTTTTTCCTTTTATATCAAATTATTTCATAAGCATATCAGTGCTTGATTTTTGAATACAATAAAATACCCACTACCTATTTGTTGAGTGGTTAATTGAAAATATATTTGCAATCAGAAGTGTAATAACATGTTTCAAATCAATAAAATGAGAATAAGACAACTAATAATACATAATTTACATAATAATACTCTGACTTGTTAAGTTGTTAATCTTAAAAAAGGAAACAAATTGGGTGTATTACACCAGGCACCTTCAAGAACACTGAAAAACAATACAATTGAAGGTGGCAAGGAATAGGGTAGAGGGGCCCACACCGATATTCTTTCAGGGGGCCCAGAATTCCTAGCAACTGCCCTGTATGTACATAAATAATGTCTGTAGATAATTATTGTTGATTCATAATGATGAAAAAATTAAGTAGCATTTTAATAAAGCTGGTCATGGTGGACCTTATTTTAACTACTTTATATACTCATATTCCAGAACAGTACATTGAATTTTATTAACGGATTATGCATCATATGTAAAATGTTAATCTACAAGTTTACTGGTAAGTATAGTGGCCAAAAATGTAAAAAGCTCAATATTTCTCTTTTCAATGTAGTAGAGAGACATAACGGAAAAACTTGAATGAGCCCTAGTGAATTTTCACCACTGGCTGTTCCAGTATCTAGCCACAGGCATGGTCAATTAAGTAGAGTGACAATAAAGCACGGGGGGGCTATGAGTTATTATTCATTATTATATAGAATCCAAAGAAACTAATGACACACAACGGTGAATCTGCTTATGCAAAGCCGAACGTAATGATGTATTGTGTTTAAAGGGATGTCCCATTTTGTAGGGGTCAATTTTCAACACCCAAGGGTTAGGTATACAAATGGGAAATGGGATTGGGCCTATTAGTTGTTAGCAGCAGTACCACCGATGAGTCATTTCCCCACAGAACTTCTGATGATGACATGTAAAGGAGACATATTTTGCTGATTTTAGGCTCATACTTGTATTTTTGGAACATGTTTACATATTTTAATGGTAAAAACATTTAGATATTTCTCATACTGTGTGTCTGACTATACCTGTATTCTCCCTCGGGCTGAAACGCTCCGTTTTAGCGCTTGTTTCTTTAAGACCCCCTCCCAAACAAAGTATGCTCTGATTTGTCAATGTTTCTGGGACTTCTGCCTCTGTGCTCTCTTCATCTCTGCACCGTCATTGCAGCCAGGAATGCTGTAGTGGAACTTTCTACCTATATGTAGGTACAGGCTTTGTGCATTTCTCTGTGGACTAAATGTTTAGATACTGTCAAAGTATTTATATAGCACCTAGACCTGCTTTGTAATCAAAAAACACTTACTTTTTACAGTATGAGAATTCTAAATGACTCTCTGAGGCCACAAATTGGTAATCAAAAACACAGATAAAAACAATAAAATAAAAATAGAGCCATACAAATTTGTGTAGCATAAACTTTGCTTTCTCTTCTTCCTTACCCTATTAATCATCATCTCACATTTATCTTGTGATAAAACACAAAATAATGTCATATATAATAATACATCAGTCACAAATGTCTGCGGAATGAATACTTTTCATACAGTAAGTAAATCTGGCTGATGATATACTTTTACTCATACGTACATCTTCATTGGTAGTTTTGCTTGAGTACAGGATGTGAATACTTCAATCTACAGTAAATAAATGTCATGGTCTCACACACATAGTTTCTGTTTTTTTTTCTTTTACAGTGGCAGGCATTAATGAACACACTGTCTGTCAAGCTATATATGGACAAAGCAGCTTTTTAAGCCTCAGTCTCTGAAGCATTAGGCAATTATGGACACCTGTTATTGAGTTAATTGCCCAATTAACTCATACATCATTAAAATAAAATAGGTCACCTGAATTAGTGCATATCAGTGCAATTAGTTGCACACCAACGTATGGGATAAGAGAACTTAGAGCTCAGGTATTTTTATATTATAGACAAAAGCATGACTTAAGACATCCTCCATCTGTTTTAACATTTCATGGTAAAATACTAAACAAAAAGAAAGATCCTAATTTAAGATCAATAATTGAAAAGAAAACTAGATCTCTGATGGAACTCACATGCTGTGCAAGCTTCAACCAGCTTCAAAGACTGTTAGCACTTTCACCGGTGTAACCTTGATAGAGAATAAAAGGAAGTAGGAGTGCGACTGTCTCCCTCATGCTCTGCCAGGCGACACAGCGCTCTGTCAAGGAATAAAAAAAAGGGGGACAAAAAAGCAGACATAGTGCCTACGAAGAGGTGAGGCTTCTCCACTCTCCTTGTCCCCAGCTAATTGCCCGCAGGAATTTACCCGGTCAGTGAAATTACATCTTTTCTGAAGAAACTGCATATATAGATTTGTTGCTAAAGGACCCAAATCTGCAAATGCATGGATTCTGTCTGTAACACACACACACACACAAAAAGAAAAGGGAAAATATGCTTTGATAAAACAGGCCTTAAATGCTGATTGTAATAATGTGCATTTCTTCACAAAAGTTTGTGATGTGATTAAAAGGAGCTGCTATCGCTTTTTCATTTCCCCAGTGTTAAACAAGCAGAAAATGTCTTTTCCTTTATCTCACGCTATGTGACAAACAGTGTGCTTTGTGATTTCCGCCAAGACATGAAATGTCTCTTTTGATATAAATTGGGTGGTGTGAGACTTGCTGAGAGAAAGGGAATACAAGAGGAGGATGTCAAGGGAAGAGAGATGAGCATTGTGTTTATCAGAACAAGTTGTTTACACTTGACAAGGTCTAATCATAATCATAGTAATCATAATCTGCAAAGGGCATTCTAAGCAGTCAGGCTATGTATCTCCCTCACTAAGCCATATCTATTTATTATTATTATGTTATCTATTTCAGTTAAAACTAGTCTTTCATAGGAAGCTCTGGGACACTGATTTATACATGTGTGCTTAAATGGGTGAATGCAAGTACCAGTAAAATAAAGCCCAGAAGAAAGTAAAACGTTGAGTAGGAATTAATAGGCAGCTGCACACGCCAGCCAACTGTTGTTCATCAAACATGCACTTTCTCACTTCACTTCCACTGTGTGTTTCCATCCATGTCCCTATTCTGTGGTATTAATATAACAGCTCCCCCCAGTGTGAGTAGGGAGAAATACAAAGTCCGAGAGAGAGAAAGAAAGAGAGAGAGAGAGAGAGAGAGAGAGAGAGAGAGAGAGAGAGAGAGAGAGCGAGAGAGAGAGAGAGAGAGAGAGAGAGAGAGAGAGAGAGAGAGAGAGAGAGAGAGAGAAAGAAAGAGAAAGAGAGAATGTTAAATTGAGGGATTCATTTTCAATCATAAAATACAAATTTGGATTCATCGGTCAGGGATAAACAACACAATGCACTAACAAAATAAAACATGTCTCTTCTTTCAAGTTTGTGAATTAACTATATCTTTCTTTAATAGTACAATGTGTAAATGCTGCTTTAACATACACACAGTTATGCACAAAGTTAAAGTCATTTAAAGATTTGATCTCTAGCGTGGTATCAAACAGCAGCATGTAAATACAGTAAAAGACTGAGCATCGCTAGTCTTATTTTATGATTCCAGATCACTTCTTTTCCCAAGAGTTTTCGGGAGCCTCTTTTTAGATGAGGTGTGTTCTACATTTTCAGATGGGTATTGTTGTGACAGGCTCTACCACAATGATGTATCATCCCTTGAATTATCACCACTGCAGAAAAAAATGGTGTCTCCTTTGAGGCCTTTTGCTGCCAAAAATTGGAATTTTATAATTAAAATCTCAGAAGCTGGTGGGATTAATACATACCTTGATATAAACACAATGGAATTTTCCATGTAGGGATGCATGGGACCAGGTCGGAAAATTTCTAGTGTGGGGGCTGGTTATTGTCAAGAACCTTTAGATGATTTGATTCCCCGTTGCGGGACTAATAAAGGAATTCTTCTTCTTCTTCTTGTACACCTGTTTAATGTCATGCAGAGTTTAATAGGAGTTAATTTAGAGGGGAAGTTAATATATTAAAAACAATAGTAGAAATGATGTAAATTAAATAAGTCAAATAAGCCATTAGACTTGCTAGCCCTGGGAAAAGTATTTCCTTTTCTGCTTTGCCCTCAATCTTACTCTTCTCTCTTAATACTCCATCACTCTCTAAAATCAAAATCTCCACAGCCTTTCATGCCCTATACAAAAAACTTAATTCTGATTCTCATTTTTACTATTTTAATCTGGCTTCATAAAGCCATAAAGAGAAAAGAGAGAAAAAAAACTCAGGTGTAATATAAAACCAAATGCATTAGTTGACAGGGCACTGATGAATGTCAAATCCATCACGCAGTGCGAAGTAGGGGGGAATTGATCTCTTTCCATTTGGAGCATTTTTTTCTCTTTTCTTCTGCGGAGCTAGTCAGCATTAGGCTCCACTGCCTGCCCCCATTACAAATGCATCAGTATGCTCTGTAATACCCATGTCCGCTATTCCCAAACGCAGCCCCCAAAGTCAACTGAAGGTTGTCGGCGCCTCATGTAAATGAAGCTTGATTGTAATAGTTCTCAGTGGATTCCACCCACACAATCCTGTCACATTCACTCGCACATCTCACATTGTTACCCCCCCCCCCCCCCCAATCAGGGTTTACGGCGTAAATAATAAAAGTTGTGTCACTTGCAAATTACCCAAACAGCTTATCACTTATTCATTGTGGTGTATCACAACAACTCCTCGGTGCGTACAAAAGCCACAGCAAGTCAGACGCAGGCTTTTGTTAATGAACTTGGAAGATTACCAGATCTGAAAATTAACTGACAGTGTTGCTGGTTTCTCTCCCCTCGTGTGAATCTCCTTCTCCGTGACAAAAAAAAAGAGATTCACGGTTATGAGAAAGTACAGACAATATGTTGTTTTGTTGGGGGAAGTCTTCTCTGACTCTGTTTGTCTTGACTATTATTACTGCTGTTGGCCTTCAGTCTCTAGGTGAAAGTGATTGACCATAACTGTTCCACAGTAGATGCCCTCATCAAGAGCCAGAAAGCTAAGCACTGAGCACACAAATGTTTCAAGGACCTGCATACGGAAGAAGGCATGATGCATGCAATATAAGAAGTTGAATACAGTAACATGCCATTTTTGACAAAGCAGGGAAAAGGTGAAGGCTTTTCTCCTTGCGAGAGCTGTTCTACATTCTTCCCGGCCTCTGCTTTTGAATGAATAGGCTCCAGGACAGTAATTGTAAGATGTGTCACGTATATATAGCTCAGAACGTAATTGGATGCTTGAACTCTCGAACAACATCTGAAGTGCAATTTGGAGTCCATCAAAAAACCCAATGCTCATCAAATACCAACTGGACAGCAGTGAAATGCCGATGCTGGAACTTAACCATGCAGCAGTTAGGCAATTGAGTTAACGGCACAGCACAGTTAATTTTTAGGGCCCCTTTGAAAATGATCTTATGCTGTTCATACGCCACTGCCCGCATGGCCCCTGTAGCCATTTTCTGCCTGGCTGCCCTTAATTCTGATCTGCAGCCTCCTAGCTCATAGACTACAGCGGTGTACAGAGGCAGAATATTCCCAAGGTGGTCACTGAGAAGCCAGAGATAGAGACAGACTGATATCTCAGATATGAGAAACTGCAAAACTTTTATGTAGGATGCATGGTCAGAGAAACTGATTCCAACCCAAACGAGGAGACTGAATGTGAATTTTGTGGTTGCCCTTTTCATCTCCTGATTATGCCCTCGTAGCACCAACAACAGCATCAGTCATTTCAAGTGCCCCATAATGATATATTTACAATCAAGTAAAAAAGTATCAGTGTCAGACACTGTACTGTCTCTCTGTTCATTAAACACAGGGCAGGCACAGGTGAGTCGCAGGAGAAGTGAGAATGACAAAATACATATTAGACTGATTAGAGTGAGGTGTCCTTTCATCATTGGAATTAAAAAATATATATATATTCGGGTTGACTGCGAATAGTTGACTCTTTGACGATTCGCTCGCAAAAGGCATCTGACACACAACTGTGAAAGTGAAACTACAGTTCTAAATATACCGTCAGCTATTTCTCAAAGAAAGATACAAACAAAAGACATTCATGTTATAACAAGTACTTTTACTAAGATGCTTCTATCAGAAATTAAAAAATCACATCTGTCAGTAACCCTCTGCCTGACATGGGTGTCCGCGCAGCACTGGACTCACGTGCAGCCGCCGCTGTCTGCTTCATGTCCATGGCTGGCCACCCCGGATCAGAGCGAACTGATTTGACGATTAGTCGACTATAGGCAAGACAGTCAAAGAGCATGTCAGTAGGCCATGTTCTAATAAACATAATGGAAAACCCTTTGATATAACATTACATTTTGGTTTCCAAATGTTTTAATGGTCACTGTAGCTGTCAAGTTTCTTAAATAAATTGAAAATGGTTCCCAACCCCAAATGTCAAATAGGTGATTATAGCCATGCGTTAGTTAATAGGTAATAAGGGCCTATAAGTCCTTATAAGATGCTTATTAACATTATTTTGTGTTAATAATACTACAGTATGTAAGTGTTGCAAAATGCATTTTTATACTTTATTAGCGATTAACTATGCACTTAATTAAAACTAAGCTTGTGGAGAACAATGCCTTGTTTAGGTTAATAAATCCTTTATTATAAACTTATCAACAGTTTTAAAAGGTATTTAAAGAGAGAGGGCATGACATGCAATAAAGTTAACTATGCTTTTCGCATTTTATTTTAGCAGTAAAGAAAAAAACACTTCATGATAGCTCTTGTGAATTTTTCTTTTTACTTTTCATCACTTTTGAAAATGAATGGTAGTCACGTAATCACAAAGAAGGCTATACAAGCATTATGTTGTTTCTGAAAATTGAGGTTTATTATCAGTACATTGTTTTTATTTTATTTTATAAAGACATACCTCAGTTACAACTATGCAATTGCATTATTTTGTATTGTGTGGATTTGGTAAGTGAGTTTTTTTTTTATAATCTTTTACTATGTACAATTATTAGAAAAGTTAAATAACAACATATCCGGAAAACTGTCTTAGCGTGTCATTTGTGATTCACTGCTAAAATATTGTACTTAAATGTATTTTTTTTATTTAATATTTTAACCATGGACACATGTAGTGCTCCTTCCAGGTGATTGTGGGCACCATGAGTCTTTACCGCAACAAACCCAGTTCCATTCTAGCCCAGAACCTTTGCTGCATGTCATCCTCTCTTTCAATTAGTTTTTAAAAAACTGTTAATTAGTGAATAATAAAGGACTTAATAACCCCAACAGGGCATTGTTCTCACTTTAAATCAGGTGAAAAAGCATAGTTAACTGTTATTAAATGCATATTTAACTGCTAATACATACATAACAATATGTTTCTTATAAGCACTTATAAATGTCTTATAATCTAACAATAAACGTTTTTCCCAATCTATTCATTAACACTTACAGTATATAGTCCTATTAACACATAATAATATTATAAGGACTCCTAAGGTGAGCTATTGACTTACATTGATTACAAGGACCTTAAAGTGGACCTATTATGCATTAACATATTTTCTGTCATACTCTATATATACTGTCCATTATACAGTGCACTGTTTACTGCCTGTAGCTACATGCTAACGGCAGACAAAGCTGTAATACTGGTTGCTTGTGTTGTTCATTGCTCCCTAATTTTGTATCACAGTCCTGCTGCAACATGTCAGGTTATGTTGTGTTTGGTTTAGAAGGCCTGCAGTAGTACCATCGGAGAATGGGAAAGCAGAATGGAGACCATGAAGTGCCTAACCATTTAGAGCAGACTGGGCTTTTCGCGAGGGGGTATTAGAAGAGCCATCCTCTGCAATAGAGTGTCTCAGACAGAGGGTGCAGCAGCCATGAGCAGGATGAGAAAAATAAAGGGTTTTTTCAACATTAAAGCATGTATACATGTTCTAGTAGAAACACAAAATGTGTGTTTCTATCTGTGTGTGAAACTGTAGTTCTAGTGGACATTTACTTTAATATATAAAATGCACATTTGCTTAAATGCTTTGTAGTTTGTTTTTATTCACATTTATTCCAGCTCATTTGGAACGGCATGCACAGTGGTGGAAACAGTGGTCATTTGGGGCTCTTAGTACCAATATAATGTATAAATAAATAACAAGTGATTTCATATAGAGCAAAAAAAGCTTTTCATCCCCCTCTCTTTCTTCTTTTCCTCTCCTCACACACGCTCTAAAGGCTTATAACCCTTGGGGAAGGCTGGGGCTTTGCCGTCGAGGGATTATTCAAGTTTGGGGAATAATGACCCCCTTATCTCTCTCAGGCTCTTTGCAGAAGCTTCTCTTGGGCCCTGTCAGTTCCTGGCCCTCCACTTTGGATGGATATATCAGTGGAGATCCCTCCCTCACTATTATACGCTCTTCCTCATCTCACTTTCCCTGCCATATGCCCTTTTTTAGTTGATAATATCTTATTGTGGAAGCCATAAAAAGAGGGAAAGTTATCTCATTTTCACCTGAGGTCATTATTTGGTGGTTGACTTTTCTTTTTTCTACTAATGGTTCTCAACTTTGCTCCCCTTCGTCTGTGGTCTTGTCCTCGTCCGCTCTCTCTTCCTCATTCTCTCTCAGGCACATACACTCATTCTCTATCTTTTTCTATGGTGCGTTGAGATAATAGCCTGCAGCTGTGAATAGTGTTCTAATTTTAATTCCTTTTATTCCCGCTAGTTCAGCCACCGTACATCTATAAATGCATTTCAAGATATTGTTCATTCAATGTCAATTGAAGTTAATTGTCCATTGACTTCCTCACCTCTTGCATGCACTTATTATTGCCTCCATGGGGGGATTATCTGTGAACCACTGCTATGGCAAAAGGGGGCCTAATGTCAAATGGACAAGTAGGTGGACAAAAAAAAGTTTAGGTTTGATTATTTCATTGTGATTTTTAAAGGAATTTACATTTTTTCCAATTAATATATTCCTGCTGGTGATCCACAGTTGGTTAGAAAAAATGTGCCTGGTGCCATGGAAATATGATTTGGTCATCTAATTTGTGCTTTCATTTGTGGATTTGGCTTGTAATTACCATAACAATCCTATTCGGCTGTGCTGGTTAACTGGTGTTTTAAAATCAAAGGAATAACCAGAGACATGATGTAATTTTCAACCTTGTGAAAGTGGGCCCTTTTCTACTTCTTCAGGAACGCAAGAACCTTTATTGGAGCTTGTTGCACTTTATAAATGAGTTTTTCTCTGCCTGAGAAAATGGACGTGTGACGTGAGATACATACATTAATACAATCAGTTTGGCTTTATGTGGATGACTATGAGAAGACAGGAAGTGGCTCTCGATTGACATCTACTTTCCAACCCTCACCCATGGTCATGAGCTTTGGGTAGCGACTGAAAGAATGAAATTAGAGAGTTTTCTCCGTAGGATGGCTGGTCTCAGCGTGAAGTAGTTTCATGAACTATTTTCATTATTTTCCACTAGTTGGAGCTCCTCTTTCAACAAAGGGTTGAAAACACCCTGAATTACCATTCACTGAGCCCTTTTCTTTAAAACAAGAGCTCAACAAATACAACTAATGGTTCATGACGTTTCATTTGGACATCACTAGCGTTAAGGCGCGGTCAAACCAAGCTATGGGTTGAAAGCACGGCATGAGAGAAATCACTCTAATTGGCAGTTCAGTCAATGCACGAAAAGAGTGAGGTATTTTTTAGGTATTTTTATCAAGCTCTTTAGCAGAAAAGGTTAAAAGAGCTTCTAAAGAGGTTAAAAGGTTTGTAATAGTCTGTTATTGTTTGCTCTCAATGTGACAACCACTTTCTTTCACTTTTGTGACTAGAAGCTTAAATTCCTTTTTTAAAATTTGAATTCAAGCCTAATACATCCTCTATGAAACAAAATGATAAGCGCACTATCTTTAGAACGTTGTAGTTCCACCACAGCAGATCCACATCAATAACATTCCCCTGTTGCATAATTACATAGCCGAGTGTCGGTGCAGGCAGATTCTCTTAGCAGAGTGGTTGTCTTTTCCTAAGTCCTTATTAATTCTCCTTCACATCTTTGCTTGATATCTTCACATTTTCTATCGAGGTCAAAGAAAAGTGGCAAGGAAAAGACAGAGCACATCATTTTTTTTACTATTGGATTGCAGCCTAGATCTCTTCTCCTTGTTTCAGATTTTTTTTGTCAGTAAACTCTAGAACCCATTTTCAATCACCTCTACAACTACTCCAAAAACAATGTTTCTGTCCAACCGCTGAGGCAGGAAGAGAGACACATCTCAGGATTAAGAGTTTTCATGGCGGGGAGGCTGTTCTTGGGAGGCCAGTGAGATGAGGATGAGTGAACAGGACAGCAAATCAAAAACTTGCTGGGCTCACATGCTAGCAGGAGGTCTTTAGCTTCCTGTAGCAGTTGGTTGTGTGCAGAGGAAGAAACCCAGATCACCCAAATCATCCTTATGCTGAAAAACTATGTGCTTTTGTTAATTTATTTTATTGAACAAAACAAGGAATAAGTATCAATTCTAGTATGACAAACGGTTCAGTTTGACAGTCTTATAAAACTTCCAACTGTGATTTACTAAATCTTTACCTTAGTGCCTGAGTGTTATAATCAGAAAACACACACACACACACACACACACACACACACACACACACACACACACACACACACACACACAGGTGCATTCTACGGCATTGTGAGTGCTGACACCTATTACCTAACCTAATAACATCCTGGTCCACATACATCATCCTTGGATATGATTAGAGATCTGAGATTTGATTTATTTATTTGTTTAGTGCCGAGATCCCACCATCATTATTTTCCCTTGTCAATAATTCAATAAAAATGTCAACCACCGTCCCTGCTCTACATTAATGTTATGTGTAATAAAGATGGCGGGAAGGAGCAGGTGTATTCCGGTACAATGGGGACAAGCAGACATATAAATTCACCATCAGAACACATACAAATATGACAAGCTAAAACAATGCAGTTAGATTTGTTGAATAAGCACATATATTGTACTTCAGTGTTAAGTTACCGTTGATGTTTGATAAATGATTAACCAAACATGCAAATGTCCACTTAGTGCGCTGTATAAGTCACTACAGCCATGCAAACAGCACTACACGTACTTCTATATTTTAAATTCTGTTCACAGCGTATTCTCCCGAAGACTTCAAGTGAACATTGATTGTGAAACCTCTCAGGTTTCCAGTTCCCCTTCAGAAAAGGTTTATTAAGCTTAAACCTGACATGTTTTACTGTTTTACGACTGAGTTGACTCAAGTGACAGAAAATTAAATGAAATTTAACCTAAAAGCTGCATAGTTTTTCTTTTTCTTGAATGAATGTCTTGTTTCCAGCAAAAAGGCTCAGATGAACCCATTGTACACTGCCAGCCCCACAACAGCAAGGGAACATAGTGGAGCATTCAGGGCCAGAAAATGTACTCTATATATATGTAAGCTTTAACAGTATGTTTACACTAACTATTTACACATTTATGTTTACAATTATTATTTTTATATTTACATGTTTAAACATTTACCTTAGAACTTAAGACAGTTATGTTAATCTCCTGAATCTGCCTCTGTGGTTCTCCTCACATTTACTTAAAGCTAGTTGAGTGACATGTGATCCAGGAGGGAGGAAGTGTTGTTGTTGACGTGTGGACGCGAAAGAAGAGTAAAGTGTTGCTTAAGAAAGTTGTCCGTCTCCATCCTGCTGTTTCTTCTCCTAAAGAGTGATCCAACCACCACATATCGAACCCTCACGTTACATTTGGTGGCAGCGTGGTGTTATTTTGGTGGTTTTGCACATTTTGGTGAGTTTTATCCCCCTGAACTGTGGAACTCGTTGCCTTTTGTGCTACCTGGATTTTGCATTCTTTGAGAGCAGCTCATGAACTGAAAGCTCAGTTTTGGAGGTATTAAGGATTTTTTTTGGCAGTTTTTTTTTTTGCTAATTTTTTTTCATGCTTTGGTGATTTGGAACTGGTCATTTTTTTTCCTCTCTAAATATGTCTGAGGATGAGAGTGCATCTGTGCATGAACTGCAGCCTGCTCCCACACACCATCAAAGATCAGATGATGTTACAAGAACAAATGCTGCTCCTTTAGCACTACATACGCTCTCCAGTGCCCTAAAAATTGACCTTCCCCCTGCTTTAAAGGAGATGGGACAGAATCTTTCACAAGTTGGTCTCGCCGCTTTGAAGTAGCAGTACAGGCTACGATTTCGCCTGACGCAGATTTGTCTACAGTGTTAGCCTCAATCCTTCCAACTCGTCTCACCGATGCTGCATTTCTGTACTGGGACAGCCTGCCTCCTTTAACCCAGAGAGACTATAAATTAGCGAAGGACAAACTCAGAGATGTTTTTGGGCCACAATACTCCCTACCATTCTTCCAAACACATGTGAATGCCCGCCCTCGTAAACAAGGTGAAAGTTTGGATGTGTACAGTGCAGACATCACTCGTCTTGTGCTAGAAGCCTTTCCAGACTATGATCACAATGCACTAGAAGGTGAAAAATGTCGCCGCTTTGTTGCCGGCTTAGACTCAAACTTACAGTCAAAAATTCATGAGATGGGTGCAGGGAACCTTGAGGAAGCCGTGTGCATTGCCAGCCGCTGTGAGAGAGCACGTGCAGCGCTGCAATTGACTACTACAGGATCTCCACACCTCCTACCTTCAGAGCAGGTAGCTATGGTTCGCCCTAAACCTACTGATGGCAAACTACTTCAGGCTGTGGAGCAGCTTACACTTACTGTAAACAGTTTGAAATTAGAAGTACAGAATTTACAAGACAAACACAGCTACCTTGCTCAGTTTGTTGACTCCAGACCTGACAGACCCTCCTCCTGTGATGCTCGATACAGTGCACGCAGTTCCTCCCCTCGCCCTACAATGCCAGACAACGCCCCAGAGACTATTACTCACCTGAGCCGTATTATAGTCGTGACTCTGAGCCTCCCTACGGACGTTGTCCACCACCCTTTGATCACCAGAGGCGCGAAGAGTGGGACAAGAATAACAGACATGACCGGGGTCACTCTCCAGTTCGCCCATCCTACCAGCACTCCAGGTATGGTCGCCATGACGACACAAATAAATACAGACGCAGTCCTAGTCCAGCTCCACAGAGAAATAGAGATGCAAGCCCACACACTAGGAGCAGTGTTCGATTCCAGTCTCCTGAAAGGCACCCACACTCCAGCTCCGAGCGTCAGGGAAACTTTCATTAGCTGCTGTTGAGGGGCAAACATCAGCTACTGCATCACAGCCCCAGGATGATACTCCACAATTTATACTGGATAACAATGACGCAGAACTTGATTGCTCTGTTTCTTCTAACATCTTGGCTATTGTTGAAGGCATTGAGGTCTGCGCCTTAATTGACTCTGGCTCATTTGTCTCCATTGTGAGCGAAGATTTTCGAAACTCCCATCCAGCTTTAAAAAACGCCCCATGACAGTCTCCTCTGTGCCAGCTCGTTCAGTGAATGGACAGCACTTGGACATTTTAGGCAAGTTAACGATTGGAATCAGACTTGGAAGACAGGTATGGCAGCAGGAATTTGAAGTCCTCAGAGATGCTTACCAGCCAGTAATACTAGGTTGGGATTTTCTGGAAAGGCACCATGCCCTCCTTGATCTCAAGAAGAAAGTATTGCAACTGTGGGACATGAAAATTCCCCTAGTGCCCAAAAGACATGAAGTGGCAGCTTGCTGTAATGTGTCAGTGCTGGTACCCACTAAGATTCCAGCTATGAGTGAAACCCTCATCGCAGCCTGCGTGCCAGCACCTACACCTGCTTCTCCTATGCCAACTGACTACTGTGGTGTTCTCATGCCCAACCCAGCCTGTGATGTCATTGTGGCACACTCTCTTAGTGATGTTCAAAATGGAACAACTGTGGTTAGAGTCTTAAATCCCTCCAGAGACGACATTGAGCTGCATTCTGGACAACACCTTGGGGAGTTTCATTCTGCTTCATCAATTGACATCATGCGAGCTGATGAGAAATGTTGTGCGACGTCATCTGTATATGATGCAGCTCCCCCCGTACAGATAGATGAAGGAAACCTGTCAGCTTCCCAAGGTCAGTCTTTGAAGTCACTGCTTCAGAAATATACAACAGTATTCAGTAAACACTCAGAGGACAGGGGTCGAACAGACATAATCAAACATCATATTCGCACTGGTGATGCTACACCCACTTAACAGCGAGCCTACAGAGTAACCCCGGAACAGAGAGCTGAAATACGGACTCAAGTTGAAAACCTGTTGAATGCAGATGTCATTGAAGAAAGTTACAGTCCGTGGGCTGCGCCAGTGGTTTTGGTGCGCAAGAAAAATGGCACATGGCGTTTCTGTCTGGACTACAGGAAACTCAATGCAGTAACAATTAAAGATTCACATCCTCTCCCTAGAGTCGATGATGCACTAGATGCTCTGTCAGGCTCTGCCTGGTTCTCCACGATGGACCTTCAGCATGGATATTGGCAAGTTGAGCTGGAAGAGGAAGACCGTGAAAAAACAGCCTTCACAACAGGCAGTGGACTTTATCACTTTAAAGTAATGCCAATGGGATGCCAATGACCAATGCTCCAGCCACATGTCAACGCTTAATGGAGATGGTACTTCGTGGCCTCCCTTGGGAAACCTGCCTAGTCTATTTGGATGATGTCCTCATATACAGCCGCTCCTTCAGCGTACATCTCCAGCACCTGGAAGAAATACTCTTCAGATTCCAGTCAAGTGGTCTAAAGTTAAATCCCTCAAAATGCTCTTTTGCCAGAAATCAGGTAACATTTTTGGGCCATGTTGTATCCAACAACGGCATTCAGCCAGATCCACGAAACGTGAAAAATGTTCAAGATTGGCCTACTCCACGCTCAGCAACCGATGTAAGATCATTTTTGGGACTTTGTTCATATTACCGGAAGTTCATCAGGAGCTTTGCACATCACAGTGTTCCACTACATGGACTCACGGAGAAGAATGCACACTTCCAATGGACTTCTCAGTGTCAGGATGCATTCACTTACCTTAAACATGCTCTTTCAAGCCCCCCTGTGGTTGCATTCCCAGATTTCATACTGCCAATCTCCCTCTACACAGATGCTTCGGGTGCTGCTATAGGTACGGTGCTGGCTCAGAGACAGGATCATCAGGAGAAAGTAATTGCATATGCTAGCCATGTTCTGACGAAGGCAGAGAAGAAATGGTCAACCTACGATAGGGAACTCTGGGCTATTGTCTGGGCTGTACGTCAGTTTCGCCACTACCTCTACAAGCAACCTTTTGTTATTGTCACAGACCACAAACCTCTTTTGGGTCTCAGGAAAATACCCATCGAAAATGACAGAACTGGTCGTAGTGCACGTTGGGCTCTTGAACTTGATCCTTTTGAGTGGACTATAATTCACAAGGACGGCCGCAGCCACCTCAATGCAGATACTTTGTCACGTCGCCCTGCTAACACTAGCTCTACAGAGCAAAGCACCTCCTGTGTTGCCCCTGCTAGTCCACAACCTGACAAGACACAGTCAAGTCCTGTAGGTCCATC
Organism: Echiichthys vipera; assembly: GCF_963691815.1. Taxonomy (NCBI): domain Eukaryota; kingdom Metazoa; phylum Chordata; class Actinopteri; order Perciformes; family Trachinidae; genus Echiichthys; species Echiichthys vipera. Next base: position 10,057,368 of record NC_139826.1, read on the forward strand.
TTGTCATGTCAGTTCAGTACATGACAAAAGCCCCCACAGTACTGATCCAGAGCCTGTTTCTGGTATGCAGCCTCTACTGCAGCCACCTTGTCCAGAACTACAGTGTGCCACACAATCTGTCTGCTCCACATTTGTGCTTCAACTCCCAGAAAAGGATCTTAAAGAGGAACAGCAGAAAGATTCTGTACTGTCTGAGGTCATTACCTGGAAAGTTAAGGGTCTGAAACCACCTTTCTAGCCTCTGATTGGTTAGTTGAGTGACATGTGATCCAGGAGGGAGGAAGTGTTGTTGTTGACGTGTGACGTGTGAAGAAGAGTAAAGTGTTGCTTAAGAAAGTTATCCGTCTCCATCCTGCTGTTTCTTCTCCTAAAGAGTGATCCAACCACCACATATCGAACCCTCACGTTACATATATAATATCAATTTTTTGAGATGTTGATATTGAATGTATCAGAAAAATGTTTACTGACAACATTGTTTAGTATTGGATATGTCCACAAGGACCTGAGATACAAGACACAAAGTGTTTGTTGCAAATACCGAGCTGAAACGGCAATCTTTCCGTACCAAAGCTTTGTTGTTGCTTTTTGGTCCCATCTGAACTATCTTCCAGTCTTGCATGTACAAAACATGCTAGAAAATAAGCAAAAGCAAGTACAACAGAAACAGCAAAAACAAATATCTACAGATTATCGTGGTAAAAGGCTTTTTTCCTCTTCTCCCAGGCGTTCTCCAGATGTCTGGTTAACTTACTGTACGAGTTTCAGATGTGAGCAGCTATCTCAGTCTTTGTGCATCATCCATATTTACAAAATCAATATCTTTTTTTTATCTTACTGAACAAAGCATCTTTTTCACATGCTTCTGAAACACCAAACGAACACACTATGAATTGTATAAATATTCCTATCCTGATCATCACAAAGAAGCAGGATAAATGCTCTCTACAGGCATACCCTATTCTGTACTTTGGCACTGTGTCCATACTGTGATTTGACAGTATTTTCCAACCATCAGTCTTGAGGTCATTGGGGGCCCGCATGTGTGTGAGATGTCTGTTTGGCTGTCGTGAGCTAATGCAGTCCTGCTGCACATGAGACTTGAGATAATCAATACTCTGTCAGGCATACTTAGAGCACCTCTGTGTTAAAGCAGCTGCAGGGAGGGTCTCCTCTGTCTAGGACAGAGATAAAGCCACCAACCTTGCATCCCTCAAGAGCTCCCTTCTAAAGACAAGGGTTGCCACTATCCAGTTCTAATCTTCTCTGGCTTCAGAGCAGAGTGCTCCTGAAAAATAAAGGGGGAAAAAATGGCATTCGCACTCAGGGGAGCATCATGGTTGTGAAAGTGGCTGCTGCACAATCATTGCAGACAGACAGGTTAGTAAGGAGGAGTTTGAGCTGGCAAATGAGGAGCAATCTGAGATGGCAAATAGATTTTCACTTAGTCTGGAGCACATGTTTTTACATTACACATTTCAGGAAAAATGTGCAGATAGAAACTCAAAATGTATTGTGTGACAATGCAAATTTGCATCCAATTATTTTGCACTAAATCCTATTATTTGGCACACAAATTGGTAAAAGTAGTGTAATGGAATACAGTATACTGTATGACCAAATTAGATTGCCCTCTTAAATGATTAGATGAACACGTCTATTGCTGTGAATGCTAAATTGTGGCTCTTCTCGGATACTCAAGAATTGCAAGTAAATCCCAAACACAGAACATTCTCATTTCAATCCATAAACCATCGTCAGTTTGTTTCATCTCTTTAGCATGGACAGGGCTTGTTTCACTCAAGCCTCCCATCTCAGGGTTTCTATAAGAGCATAGGACTCATTATTGGGTTTCATCTCCCGCCATATTTTCTCCTATGGGAAATCCATTGTTTCAGTATAAAAAGCATCTCATTCCACTCTCTGATTTGTTTACTTGGCTAATGGGACTGCAGTGTCCTTTGTCGAGCCTTTGTAGAGCGTGACAGAGCTCTGTAGTGTGGAGAGAGAGTCTGACTGGAAGAGAGGCTGAATCTCACCATTTGATATTGGGAGGCTTTCATGCTAGATTTAATGACTCTTCGCCATCTGACAAAATTGCACTTTCAAATTTTTAATAAGAATTTTAACATAATAAGGGAGTAATGTGAAGTGTCGTGAACACCACTTTTTACATATGCTTTCCTTTTTAACTGTGATAATAATAGTAATTACAAAGATAATATGTTCTAATTGCTAGGAGGGAATAAATTACTTTTTCCTTACCCATAATCCCATATCTGCGAGAAGCCATGCCTTGCTCTCATTGTTAGCTCTTGCAACAGGTTGCATCAGACATTAAAGGAATATTTGAACATACAAACAAGCTGTTGGTCTTACATTATATCAGCAATACTGACACTCATAAAAATAGTTGTGATATAAGTCAAGAGGTGAGAAACAATGTCAAGATAATTTTCAGTCACAGACTCATGTCATATTCTACGTCCTGCAGCGGTGATAAGCTGTGTTATTATTTTAGCTGCCACCACATGCCTTGGGCTGTTTGTGTTTGTGCAAATATATTAGACAAAGCACCATAGAATGGATTGAATGAAAAAAGCTTGACCATATCTTTGCTATAAGGTAAAATCCATATTACTCCATTTAGATTTAAACCAAAGTTTAATCTCTGTGGCTTGCATAAATTCTGCAGTCCTTACATTGCTGAAACCCTTTCAAAGCCAACTAAACTCAAAATTAGACAATAAATCTGTGAAGATGGATTGAAAAACAGTAGAGATTTGTGAAAAACCTAACTTCATCATCATTCATCTTCAACCGTTTGTCCCTGTCGGGGTCGCGGGGGCTGGAGCCGATCAATTCAAGTAAATTTTATTTATAGTGCCAAATCATAACAAAAGTTACCTCAAGACTATCTCTAGAGTAGTAGTAACTGGCTCACAAAGGCAAACATGTTAAGTAGGCATTTTGTTAATCAGGGGTGTTAGTCTTTTTGGTACCTCACAATTCTTGGGGTCATGATGCCATTTGAAGTTGGTTCTCAATTCAAAACTATTCCTGATTAAAAATCCGTTCTCATATAAGAGCAAAGGGGTGCCAGTTTTAGGACCTACTCCAGGCGTCTGGTCTGTGCTTTAAGGTGATATGGAAAATTATAGCATTAATGTGCATATTTATTGTACACATTTTTTAATCTATTATCCATTAGATAGAAAATCAGGAGAAATTTCTGCACGTAAGCGGCAAGGCCAAAAACCAACATTGAAGCCTGTGACCTTCGATTCCTCAGGTGGAACTGCATTAAAAACGGACATCATTCTGTTAAGGATATTACCATGAGGGCTCAGGAACACTTCAGAAAACCATTGTCAGTTAACACAGTTTGTCGCTACATCTACAAATGCAAGTTAAATATGTACCATGAAAAGTTAAAGCCATAATCAACAATACCCCGAAACGCAACTGGCTTCTCTGGACCCTAGTTCATCTGAGATGGACTGACGCAAAGTGGAAAAGTGTGCTGTGGGCTGAAGTGCCCAAATTTACAATTGTTATTGAAAAACCATCCAGATTGTTAGCAATGCATCTGTGATGGTATGTGGGGGGTGTTAGTGCCCATGGCATCATGGGTAACTTGCACATCTGTGAAGGCACCCTTAATGCTGAAAGGTACATACAGGTTTTGGTTTTGTTTTGAACATATACATACCATACAAGTAACGTCTTTTTCATGGACGTTCCTTTTTTCAGCAAGACAAGCCACAACAGCGTGGATTCGTAGTAAAAGAGTGCAGGTACTAGACTGGCCTGGCTGCAGTCCAGACCTGTCTCCCATTGAAAATGTGTGATGACAATGGAGACCCCGGACTGTTGAGCAACTGAAGTCTTACATCAAGTGAGAATGGCAAAGAATTCCACATACAAATTTTCAACAATTAGTCTCTTCAGTTCCCAACCACTTTATGAGTGTTGTTAAAAGGGAAGGTGATGTAACCCTGTCCCATCTTTTTTGTGTTGCTAGCATCAAATTCAAAATGACTGAATATTTGCAAAAAAAACAACAATAAAGTTTATCAGTTTGAACATTGAATACCTTGTAGTGTAGTCAATTGAATATATGTTGAAAGGGGTTGAAAATCATTGTATTCTGTTTTTATTGACATTTTACACTATGGGTTTTCTCAGGAGGGTGGCTGGAGTCTTCCTTAGAGATAGAGTGAGAAGTTCAGCCATCCGTGAAGAACTTGGAGTAGAGCCGCTGCTCCTTTGCGTTGAAAGGAGGCAGTTGAGGTGGTTCGGGCATCTAGTAAGGATGCCCCCTGGGCGCCTCCCTGGGGAGGTGTTCCAGGCACGTGTTCCAGCTGGGAGGAGGCCTCGGGGAAGACCCAGGACTAGATGGAGAGATTATATCAGGGAAGATCCAGGACTAGGTGGAGAGATTATATCTCCACACTGGCCTTGGAACGCCTCGGGATCCCCCAGTTAGAGCTGGTTAATGGGAAGGGAAGTTTGGGGTCCCCTGCTAAAGCTGCTGCCCCCCCCCCCTCGACCCGACCTCGGATAAGCAGTTGAAGATGAGATGAGGGGTTGTACTTCAATCCATCCTCAGAACATCCTTGTGTTTACCAAATGTCATGGCAATCTGTCCAGTATTTGCTGAAACATTTTATTCATTGTCATAAATGTGAACCTCATCGTTGCCCTGGAGGAAATGTCAGTGTACTATCAAAGTCAAAAGGATTCGTCCTCTGGGGACCATGAATACTTGAACAAAGTGTTATGTCAATCCAAGCCAACAGACTGGCATTGCTGTCCACAGAATCATGCTGTTAGCAAGGTTAAAACTAAAGTGATTTGGTTTGCAAAGTTCCTGAAAACTAGACAAAGAATCTGAATGAGTTTTTCACTTGCCAACACTGATATGAACAAAACTTGCCAAATGTACTATCATGACATCATAACAACACACTTTGTGTTTTAGCCCAGTGAATAATGATGCCAGCTTGGCAGAGGCACAGCTCTCCTTGGCCGGCTTATCACAAAACAGCATTGCTTGAGCTGTTGTCAGAGCAGAAATGCCTTTCCCTGCATGTTTCACTGAGTCCTTGGGCCATCACAGGGTGAAATGCCCATTGTTTTGTTTATACAATATCAGAAGTGCTAGTTCCTTAATCTCAATAAAGAGGGCCATTGGACTGAATTATCTGTATGATTGCCCTTTAGAAATGCTGTCAATGCTATTCTCCTTATCCAGCTTCTTAAAGCCTCTCTCCCTGCAAGAAGTCTATGTGAGGGGAATACAATACAGGCAGTTCAGACGCCACAAAAGGGCATTGCATTAGAAAGCCATACCTCTGCTGTGTGACCTTTGGCTATGCTGGGGAGGTTGGTTGAATCCCTGTGGACACCCAGTCAGCTCCAGTCAAGGGAACAGAATAGATTCTAAATCTGTGATTCGAGGGGCGCATGTTTGTGAGCACCCAGGAAAATGGCAACTTATTGTTTTCAGTGTTTTACACTTTCGAATGTTTGGCGTGGGTGGTAGAGAACTGTACAAAATGCATAAACCTTTCTCACTCCTGAATGTGACTGAGAAATGAATCCATAGCATAATAATATCTTGCTGCTAACAGAATGTTTAACCAATTTTGTGTATTTATGTGTATTTATGTCCGTTATGTAAAAATGCACTTTTGCACTGCTAAAAACACTCAAAGATCCCACATTGTAAAAACTGAGATTTCCATGTATTTTTCTATTATAAAGCAGGTGGATGTGCTATATAAATACGGTGAAAGTATTAAAACGCTCAATCCAAAGAGAAATGCACACAGCATGTATTCACAAATTGGGTCTTTAAACGGGCCATCAGGACTTATGTATGGTTGTGATGTCACAACTTTACTATATAAAGATAGAAAGGGCTGCTACAGGAATACCCGGAAATACTGACTGATCAGAGTAGACTGCGCTTTTTTCAATGTTCTAGTAGAAACCCAATATACAAGTATGAACCTGAAAATTACCATAATATGCACCTATTCATTTATAAGCAGAAGGCCAAATATTTGCCTTCTTTTCTCAATGGACTGTGGATGAATCTTTTTCTTAACTAGAACTGATACTGTATTTTTGTCTGTAGGAAGATTAAAAATGGAGAATGAAAGAAAGTGTTGCACTTAATTGTAAGACCAAAATTTCAGTTTCTGAACCAATGACTCTCTGTGGGCTGAGATGATACACCAAAGCCCCTGGAGAGATGAAGAGAAGGGATTGTAAAAGCCGAAAATGGGATCATCTTGGCTAAGCTTTTTTTCCCCAGGAATAATGGGATAACAATTCAAACACTCAAGTACAGAATGCTGTCTGCTTTAATATAACCATAGCTCTATCTCCTGTGACAGTACATAAAGATGGAAGAATTCAAAATGCACCTCTTTTGTGCCTTGTGCTGCTCAGATTTTTTTTTAACCATTGTCAGCGCCCCAATCGCTAGGCAAATGTTTGTTTTTATACTTGAAACTTCGCCTAGTTAAATTTATTTTATTATCTATTTCATGAGTTAATTCTAGTTTAGTATAAGCTGTTAGCTAAATAAGATAAATATGTTACTGTCAGCGAGAAAACATCATGAAATCATCAGTAATGCTACCACAGATGTGTTGCTCAGAGCTGTTGCTGGCAGCATTATCATCATTAACACCATCATTATCATTAACACGTATCCTTTTTTCAACATTTTTTTGTGCAAATCAACAAATTACAAAAAATAACATACTTCATTAAACCAGTTAACAAATCAGGACTAAGTACCTAACGAGTATAAGCTGTTGAGCTTTTTTTGTTTTCCCATTCCTTAATGTGGATGTCCAATCTGTGCAGTTCATTACAGTATAACCACTTATACAGCAGTATGTTATATTGTTGCTGTTGCCATATTTTTTTCCTGTTTATCTTCAAAGAAAGTTTGAATTCCCCTACAGTCACACAGCACCATCATCTGCACTTCTGTTGGCAAACATGTCCCAACATATCATCCTCAGTTAAACTCACTGCACAGCGAGCTGTTTTGTCTGGCACTGGAGCACATATGGAGCACAAATGCTACCAGCCGACTCCAGCTATTGGCTCCCAGCAGCATGTAGCACCGGCTAGAAGCAAATCAGCCGCGAGCAAGACAGCAGCACCATCAGACTGAGCTTCAGCCTCTTGTTTTTGTATTTCCTTAGCATTGAAATCTGAATCCTACAAATGTGCTTTGACCGTGACAAAATGTTGTATGATCCATGCTGTTTATTGTGCAAACTGTTAAATTGTTTGGCTGTCCGAAATGTGAAAAAAAAAAGTGAGCAGTAGTTATGCCTCCGAGCAGTGAAGAGGAAGCTAAACTTCTCTCAGACAGACTCTTTTGCAATGAAAACAGTTGATAGTGGAAGCAGCAGCTGACTGCAGTGATACAGAGAACATAAACTGAGCTGTAGATGTGGATGTGTGGATGGAGACCACATCTATGGAAATGTACCGAGGTAAAGTATAACCAGTGAAATGCATTCCTCATCAGTCAGTTGCAGTATGTTATCTCCTCCATATGTACAACAAACAACAATAATCAGCAGCTGAGGCAGACTGCAGCACAGTCATGTTATTTGAAAGTAACCATAACTAATTCCTGGTTTGTAAATGCATGTTAACATTACAACTGGGGATCTCATATCTTTTCAGAGATATAATGTAGATTCCCAAACTAAAGCAAAAACAGAGCTCATGGTTGTGGCCAAGTTGCTGCTCCGGAAGGCTGGAGATCTTGTCCTTGATGTGGACGGCTTTTCCATCTGCCTATTAGTGATGTTAAATTCATGAACAAATCGTTCGTTATGAACAACTTTTTAAGAGCAACTTGTTAACTCAATTCACAAGGGAATCTCTATGGTGCATGTGCAGTTGTGCATAAGAAGCAAGGTTACTACTGACTCAGAGAGTCTGGCAGTAAATTGTCTTAAGATAACTTTTGTTATGCTGATTTGGCACTATAAATAAAATTGAATTAAATTGAATTTTATTAATGCCATTTTTGGATGCCAATTGCTACTAAACAGCAACTAAGAAGAAGAAGACCCAGAGAGTCCCTCTGAGTTAGCTTGTTCATGAACACACACACCCTCTGAGCAAGGGTTGTAGATGAACTCTTTAGTGATGAAATACATGAATCGATCTTCCCATACTGCCCATCCCATTCTCATAGAATCTCATTCTCATTCTATTCACACATCAGATCCATCACCAAATATGTTTTCTACAATCTCAAAAACATCTCCAGACTTCATCACTCACATGTTCTGTGGCAGAGCTCCTCTTCCATGCCTTCATCACCTCCCGTCTGGATTACTGCAATGGAGTCTGGTTTGGGTACCCATCAAAGTCCTGGGCAGGCTCCAACACTGTATGTACACAACTCAGCTGCCAGGGCTCTCACCCCCACCAAGCCCTGGTGGCCCATCACCCCCACCCTCATCCATCCACACCTGCATCTCCTACAAAATCCTTCTCCTCACCACCCACCTATTCATCTGTTATTCCTGGCAAACACTGTTGCTATTTTCTTGTTAGTGCATTATTTGTTCTGCTTTCATATATGTAAAGCAAAGGAAAGGGACTATAAAATCCAAGCTATTATTATTGTTAAGACTGAATGTTTGACGCCTCCAAAACTACTGCTCTACATGACCTTGTTGTCATGCATCATGCGGTTGTCAATTGTCAGCAGCAAGTTGCTATTCTCGAGGCCTAATCTTAGCAGCAGGAAAAGTAAGCCGTCGTATCTCAGTGACAAATAAGAATCATGTGTAGTTACAAACTGATAAGATACGTAAATGAACCTGACTGGGTATTTCAGTAAGTCACTAATGCAATATTCATATTTATTATCTGGGACAAAAAACATCTCAGTCTGTTTTAAGCAGCTTGAACTGTGGCAAATAGCCTAAATATTTGTTCTTCTCTCAGTATTACAATGATGCTGGCCTGTTGCACCACTAAAGACTGTGGTGGCCAGCTATGGAACTCTAATCTTCTTTTCTGAATGACAGGAACTGCCACTGGAAGTAATCCAATTTATAAATGGAAATTAAAAAAGAAAGATTCTTCTTTGATGCATGATTGCTAAATTAAGGCAAGAAAAGTCAATGTTTGATAAGATTGTAAACACAGTTTTAACTTTTTGTAGCATTCCCTCAAAGCTACATTAGCATCAAATGGGCTTTGACACAGTTACCAGCCATTTCTACATGCAGTAATCTTTTAATATTCCTCTCCTTTCTCTCTTCTCCAGTGTATTTCATTATACGGTTAAGATTCCCTGCCTCAACTGTTGACCTCTGTACCGAATAGCAGTTTGCAGAGAATCAAAGGCAGAGAATATTTTAATTACTCTCTTAACTGTTCAACAGCAGTTATGAGGTTAGAATGGGTGAGAAAGGACAGTGCCAAGAAATGCAATTTACTGTTCCACCCAGCCCGCCTAGTCTTTGTTTCATGCCAGTTTGAGTTGAAGATTTAAAGTGAGTCACGGCCCAAAGGAAAATGATTAGATATTAGAGCACAGTTAAGGCTACACTACGCAGCATTATACTGGCAGCTCCTATTGGCAGAGATAAGGTGGCTGTTTAAAGCTGCATTAATCAATTTTAGGGCTAAGAGGCAGAAGAAATCTTAACGAAGCTGACAAACCACATCCCTATTATAAATATCACCAATTAATTAAGTTATTAGGGCTAACATGGCTTTTCTGGCCATATGGCTGAACATAAATGCAATATTCTGTTTTTGTTTAGCTCTGTTTTGGTAGCAACCGATCAATAATAAACATAACATTCAAAAACAACATATGCATCAGATTGACATTGCACCCCTTCTCAGAGTCATAACTCAGTCAAATCTAAACATACATGATTTACATTTTTGTAGATTCATCATGGCTTTCAGACATTATTTTTGGCAACATTCATAAACCTGCTAAGACATCACAGAGAAAGACAATCCTTATCATCTTGCTTTATAATTACGTTTTAGTTTTTTCTTCGTTATCAAAGTAATTTTGATAGCTGTCTGTACACGCAAGGTAAAATTGCTCATATATATATCTATTTATATATATATAGATATATATATTTATCTTTTTTTAAAGACAGGAAAACAGTGGAAGGCTGGGCTCTAGGTGTATTCCACAGTTTACACAGTCTGTGGCAACATTGTACTGCTTTCATCACATATTTTGTAATATGAGACGATGTAAACCTTCACACAAACACATTTGATTTGATGCACAAAAAGCAAAGTTTTTAATTTTTAATCAAAAATGTGTCCATAATGACACAAGAATTTAATGTTGACAAATAGGACAGATCCACAGCTCTTTTCTACTTGACTGAAAGGTCACTCTGATGAGATTGCTTTTACTGTACATAAAAGTGCTGTATAGCTTTAATGGTTACCAATGTTTGTCCATCTTTTAGATAGAAATGGTATACTGTGTGACTGTGTGTGTAAAGTAAAAGAAAGTATGGGACAAGAAAGACACAAAGCACGTGCTTATTTACATGTATGCATGTGCATACATGCATGTATGTATAATATGTGTATACGTGAGTTTTAATTAAGTGTGCAAGCATGTGTGTGTTTATCTGAGTGTTGAGTGGGATGATGCAGGAGAGGTCCTGCTGGGGAGCGGCAGCCAGGGAAAACATCTGGTCTTCATCAGGCACGATCAGAGGCCGGGAGCAGGCTGGCAGATGGTGGAGAGGTCTCTACACAATAGGTAAAGCCCACTCCCTCCAACACCAGCAGGATAACCACCTACTCTCACACACACAGACACACACACACACACACACACACACACACACACACACACACACACACACACACACACACACACACACACACACACACACACACACACACACACACACACACAAAAAAATTCAGTGTGACATTTTCAGCATTTTCAACATTTTAAAAATTAACTACATGAGTTTTTGTAGGATATATAGGAATTACTAAAATCATCAGTTCCCTGTATTTACCTTCTTATAAATCAACTGAAAACAACCCAAGTTGCTATAGTATAATCATACAGACACTCTAGTGTCTCACTCTCTACACACTCTGGCCCTCATTTATCAATCTTGCGTCAAAACGGGCGCAGATCTGAGCGCAGAATTGGTCGTAGGACAGGACCCACGTGTGATTTATGAAACATTCGTATCAGACCAATCTCAGCGTACAAATGAGCGGGCCTTGATAAATGCGGTGGCTGAATTCGATCGTCATTAACATGTTACGCCCTTAAATATTCCTGTTTCGGAGGCCTCGCCCACTGAGGTCAAACATGAAGAGGAGAAACGCTGGGAAGAAAAGACACTTTTCCGACACAGAGATCGGCATCCTGACATTCGAGATGGAGCAAACTAAAGATGTGCTTTTTGGCAGTCTTAAGAGTGGAATAAAATGGACCCATAAAAACGCTGTATGGAAAAGAATAACGGAGGCAGTCAACCCGAAGCAGCGCTCCACTGTGACTCGTGTGCGTTCTGCTGAACCTGCGCTCCTGCTCTGTTGCGAGGTTTGCCAGCGGGGTTATAAGGTATTCTGTTAGGGGATAACCTTTGTCGTCTAGAAGAACCATATCAAGATGTTAATCATCTCATACCTTGTTTGATTTAATGCAAATTATCGAGGGTAGCCACTAACCGAGGAGATGACTTTGGCTCTGCAGTGAGCTTTCCTTTTCATTCATTCATCTTCAACCGCTTGTCCCTGTCGGGGTAGCTTGGCATCACAAATCACCTGTACATTTATCGAGCGGTAGTTTTTTGCAATTGATGAATGCGTAATCATTCACGGATGGTGCCTTTAGACGCACATGAGTACAATCAATTGCGCCAACCACAATTTTATTTTTTTTTATTAGTTTTAAGAATCCGTTTTGATCTGTTCTTAATATGTGACTGCTTATGCTTAATGACAGCTGAGGTTTGTTCATTATGTTGTTCAGATTTTGCTGTGCTGCACCGCAAATACACAGGCTGAAATTTGCGTACACAATCTCAGACCAGACGTGAGATCTGATCGTAGCTCCCGCTCACGTCCAAATTGATAAATGCCGAAGTTTGCCAGGAAATGGTCATACGCACGTTTTTCTGCCGTACGTTCGTTTGATAAATGAGGGCCTCTGTGTGTAAACATGCTCTTTTTAACAAAACATGTTTTATCCTTAAAACAAATTGCAGTGCATATGCTGTTGAATGAAATGGAGTAGAAGCGACCATGTAAGTGCTAATATACATATGAATTATTGCTAAAATAGCATCAGTCTTTCGTTTTTTCGTTTTTATAGTAACTACCTGATAGTAAATCATACTCCATCTGTCTCCGGTGCACTTTTCGGGTGATGTGTATGACGCCCTGAACCACCCAGACATATCTGTTTGCTGCGCTGTCGTTATCATATCTGTTACAGCCGTTTCAGAGCTATAAGACCAGTGATGTGACTGGCTCAGACTATTTATTAATCACCACACCCACTATTTTCACCTTTATCCATCTTTGTGCCATCTACGTTTATTATTTAAATTCCAACTAAGGGTGCAAATGCATACTCTGTGTGCTGTGATCATGTGAGCCCTTGTTTGCAAAAACCCAGTCAAGCAAGCCATTGCTTGGACTTTGATGCACGTCTATTAGTTCTGTTAAAGCACCAATATTAAGGACTAAGAAAGAAATGTATTTAAGCAACAATTTCTCATATTTTATAAACCAAATAAAATCCTCAGTTAATTTATCTGAGCATGACTGAGTTATCTTTTTTTTTAAGGTTTGTGGATTCAGATACATTATCTTTTAATGTCTGAACCACCAACACCATCGACTCCCCATGTTAGTCTAGCATTTTGCTAATAGGTTGTAGGCTGGGTCGGTATCACCTGTCAACAACCGCTGGGTGTTTGCCTGAATCGCTCAGCCTCCCACCGACCGTTAAGTTTGTGCTGCTGTGAAGTGATTGATGACAGGTCAGCCACTAACAGCAGTGCAAAATTTCCAATTCTTCCGCAGGGAAATTGCTAATTTCTTCACAAGTCTATTTCAATTTTTGCTACCCGGCACCTTGCTAAGTTCATGCATTATGCTGGCACCTGGACACAGAATTGCGATGAATTACAGAGAAGGAAAAAACATATAGGTATATATATATTAATTTGTGTTACTTTATTGTTTGCGTTTTTCTCTGGGATGGCTTGTCAAAGGGGGTATTGTTGCAAGTTAATATAAAAGTAAACAGGCATGACACTCTTATTTAGATAAGCACCTCACTTGCTCTCTCTCTCTCTCACACAGTTTCTACATGACTAAAACTGCCCCTGTGACATTGTTGAGGGCTCTCTTTTTAAGTCCCCCTGCCTTTTAAAAATACAGAACTGGTATCCTATTTGCTGCGGTGCTGGCTTCAAAGAGGTTATTTGTCATCATACAGATTTATGCTGTCATTCAGGGACATTTATATCACTTTAAGCTCTTTGGGTGTTCCAGCTCTGGTGCTGGGCAGACAATTCTGCAGAGACCCAAGCTACTCTTCATTCCATTTTCCTCCTTTTTTTATTCTTCCCCTTTACCAGATAAGAGTGAAACTGTAATGATTGTTGCTGCTTCAAAGGGCACATGTTGTAACAGCGCTAAAATGGGATCTGGTTGGGTGATTGTGGCCAGACTTTACCTGGAGAGGCCCTCTTTGGCGATTAGCCTGTGACAGGTTCAGCAAAAACACGATTGTTCGGGTTCGGATTTTGATGACTGTTTGAGGTGGCTTCTTAAGGGGCAAAACAACGGCTTATGTGAATGTAAGCTGGATCGATTGCAGCACCTGACCCCCGCGTCATTTTATTATGTATTATACCTCCACTATATAAGGCAAGCTGTATGCTTTGGACATACAGTTGTTAAAACTTTCAAAGGGGCCTCACATACGATAAGCATGTGGAAGCCAGATCTGAAAGGATCCTAAGCCTCTATCCTACTGATGCTATGATGGTGCCAAATCGATTTCTGACAGCCAGCCAGTGGAGTTCTTGTCATTCACATCCACTGCCTGAAAGCTAAAAAACATGGCAGGCAGAACAGCTGAATTTTCATGGAGCATCGGGAGACTTAAAAAGAAGCAAAGTGGACTCTGCACTGCATATTTCCATTTTCTGTGCTGTATTGTATTCTACTAAATTTGAAGTATTTGCTGAAATATTTTTTTCTGTAACTTCCAAAATCTTAAACAAATGAAAAAATCTCTGGGAAGAATACCAGTAGGGTATACACAGTGTGCTTTGAATGAAGTTATTGGGCCACGCATTTATTTAATGAAATACTAGAGAACTGAATGTTGCATTCTACCAAGTCAAGTGGCTCATATTTTACGCCTGAGTACTGTGGAGGCAGAGAACAATGTATCTTCTCTGATTTAACTCTCTGTTCTCTAATTTAACTATATGAACAATATTTTTGAATCAGGACCTCCAGTATTTGGATTAAGTAACTTGTAGAAAAATAAAGTGTTCCGAATTTACAACCCAGGCGCTAGAAAAAAAACATTGGCACTGGACGCTTTTGCAAACCAGGGATAAGGTTAAATGTAAATGTTTTGGAACCATTACAACAGGTTTTGAATGCGTGGTTAATATTGTGAATTCCAACAAACTGTTAATGTTACTTAGATTTAGGCATCACAACTACATGATTAGGTTTAGAAAAAAGTTTGGGTTTGGTAAGTATTTTAAGTACAAAGTTTCACTGACATGCGACACAATATGAATCGCGGTCTCCGGGATGAAAGTACAGTGTGAGAATGACCCAATCATCCACTAAAGCCTCCTTCCTAAGCAAAGTTTGAGGCTTGTCATACTACGTCACCTGACTTCCTAAGCCCTTGCTGACAATGGAAAGCTTGATACATGTCATACTGATGCTAGAGGGTGTCAAAAACGTTTCATATCATCGTTTCTGTGGTTTGTAGAAAATGTACAAAGCCAACATTTTTTTCTGGTTATTTCTATGTCAGTACATATTTCATTCATATTAAATTAAATAAAGTATCTGATCAGACTCTGTATCAGCAGATAAAGGACTAAGATTGGGATTGGATGAAAAAAAACTTGATCAGGACTAGGGGTGTGTCTAAAGGGGTGCACCCTTTGGACACACCCCTAAAACGCAAAATAACTTGCATCACTTTTTTTGTGCTGTATGCCAGGGGTAGCCAACCCTGCTCCTGGAGAGCTACTGCCCTGCATGTTTTTGGTTTCTCCCAGCACCAACCCCCGATTCTAATAATTATCAAACCCTGATAAAGAGCATATCATTAGAATCAGGTGTATTAGAGTTGGCAGAAACGTAAACATGCAGGGCAGTAGCTCTCCAGGAGCAGAGCAGGGTTGGCTACCCCTGCTGTGTGCTGTCCAAAAAAGTGAATAAAGTTTGTTTGTTAGTGAGTGTTTTAGTAGTAGGAAGTTTATGTATGCAGGACATAAAAATTATTCTAGGTTCTTCACTGACAGAAGGATCTGACTGGGAGCCAAAACTACATTACTTTTCCTCAGTATTTAATCATAATTTAAAAAACATACACATTACTCCTTCATTGATGTAACTATATAGGTACACCATTCTTACCAGGTTTAGCTAAAAGTTTTGTTCCCCTGATATCCAAGATTAAGAAGTTTGGAAGTACATCATACAGAAAAGATACTATAACTAAATTCAATGAAATATCAACAGTGTTACCCTATTTTCTGTTGCTAGCATTATTACTGTACCCTGTTATTAGGAAACAGGTGTGATTACTGGTACCCAATATGTATTAGATCAATGACACTATAATTTGCGGGCTATGATCTAAAAAACATTATTCATTGCCTCCTTGTATTGACCCATACATTTGCAGGAACTACACATTTAAGTAATACTCGTAAATAGTAACGGTACAAGTGTCACATTAAACTGTACTCATTCCTAAACTAACTAACTAAAAAACACTAAATAGAAACTGTAAATTCATATAAAGTGATACTTTTAAATTGATGTGTTTCATAGCATCAATAGCCTGTTTGCTTTAAACCCCGAGAACCCAGCTGCACCACGTGCATCCACTTCTGTGCTGCATTAATAGTTCCCCACAGTAATTCAGCAGTCATTATGCAGAGGTCCACTCTGATGTGCTGCAAATTGCCAAAAGCTAAAGTGAAGTTATATCTACCTGAGGCAGGCAGACAGTGTTTAAAAAACATTTAAAGTAAATGACTAGGTGAAGAGAAGGCTATTGCAGGGCAGAGCCACATTGCACCACTGCAATCACACAGCAGGATGGAAAGAATGGCAGAGGAATAGGCCTGCTACAAGTACTAGGATTGCATTGTGACATTTTCTACCTGAAGGTAGAATGAAAGAAAAGTGTGGCGCTATTCAGAATATTCAAGCACTATGTCAAATAAATTGATGACTTACTGTTGGCATTTGAAGCTGAGACTTGGTTTCAAAGGAAGGAAAGTAAATCATGACCCTTCCATCATGGTTAAAACGTCAAGAATCAATTTCTTTTTTTAACCTTTTTGAAAGAAAGAATATGTTGGATTGAATTCCACTTGTAAGGGACAAAAGGAGTACAAAGCAGTTGCATGACAATACAACAACATGAAACACACTCTTACTGAAATAACCATGTACAATCTACTTGATATATATTATTGACCCTCGCTTCAACAGGAGCGGAAACTGGAGTAATTTCATCGCAACTAGCAGCACTCCAGACTGAAAATGTAAAATATACACTGGAGATCAAAATGGTGAACAAATGATTAATACTTGACTTATTCCTTCTGAAATATCGTTATTTTTTATAGTTCAGAATTTGATACAATATGTGCTGTGCCTATACCACTGCTGTACTAGCATGTTTTTTTTTTAATAACCAAGGCACTTTAACAAAAACCTTTATTTCGTGAAAAAAACTTTGATCAAAATAAGAGAACAGTAACCATTGTGTCAGAAGATTTCAACAATGTTTTCTTCTATAGGATTCAAACATGAACAGGAAGTGTAGAGGCCACAGCTTTGAATGACTTCAGCACATCTGCGCCCACAGGACATCACTAGTTTCTCTCACTGTTCTGGTTTGATCTTGGTCCATTCTGACTCAGTCTCTTCCACAGTTCAGTAACTGTAGTGGGTTTCTTAGACATTACTTTGTTGCCAAGGATTTTCCAGAGATTCTCAATGGGGTTTAGATCTGGACTCTGTTCTGGCCATTTCATTGTTTCAGTATTCTTAGCTTCAAGGAACTGCTTAACCCATTTTGCAGTGTGACAGGGGACATTGTCTTACATGAAAATTGAAGCTGATAGGGAGACAATTGCAGTGAAGGTATTGCATGTTGCCGAAGGAGGTTCACATAAACATTTGCATTTACCCTGCCATGTAGCAAACTGCTGCAGAAAACATCCCACAAACCATTACACTTCCGCCTCCAAATTTAACTGACTTCTTTACACACTTTGGGTTCAGTCTTTCCCCAGTCCTACGCAGAACATAATGTTCCCAATCAGACACAAAAAAACGGAATGTACTCTCATCACTGAAGTCACTCTGGACCAGTTCTCCTCTGTCCACACAACATGCTCCTCAGCAAAGACAAGTCTAGCCTTCTTATTCTTTCTGCTGATGAGAGGTTTGGTCACTGCAGGGTGGGCTGTCAGTCCAAAAAGGCTTAAACTATGAGACAGTGTGCCAAGACAGATCCTTGCCCTGTTCAGCACTGAACTGGCGAGCAACTCCAGCTGCAGTGTTGAACTGATTCCCCACTGAGAGTCTTGTTTTAAGCCTTTTTGAGGGACTTGAATGAAGCTGTGTCCTTGTAAAGTTTCAATATTCTTGAAATCCCAGACTGTGAACGTCCAACCTCTCTGTGATGGCTGAGAGGGTCGTCCCTTTGGCCTTCATCTGGATTAACAGCTGTCTCAGGGTTTCAGTCACCTTAGAGCAGCTCACCATCATGCAGTAACCAGGAGAGCTGCCAAATAAAAAGAATGTGTCC
Source organism: Echiichthys vipera (assembly GCF_963691815.1). NCBI lineage: Eukaryota > Metazoa > Chordata > Actinopteri > Perciformes > Trachinidae > Echiichthys > Echiichthys vipera. Next base: position 10,075,498 of record NC_139826.1, read on the forward strand.
AACAATTAAGTAAATTGTCACCAGATGCCAGATAAACACCAATAACTGGGAGGTATTTGAAAGTGTTCTCTAATTTTGCTCACTGCTTTTTTCACAAAATAAAGGTTTTTGTTGAAGTGCTTGGTTATTTTTTTTAAATGTGCTAGTACAGCAGTGGTGTAGCCACAGCAGATACTAATATCAAATTCTGAACAGTAAAGAATAGCAACATTTCAGAATATTTCAAGAATTAATAACTTGTTGTCTAATATTGATCCCCAGTGTAGAAAACAGAACATGTTCAGTATGTGTGTGAGCCTCTCCCCACCGCACATCCTGTGAATATCGTTTCCACTGCCAGGACGCCTTAGCCATCACATGCATCTGTCACCCTAAGAAATAAAAGTCATACTTGATTTACCTGACAAGGGCTCTTTGAGTTCTCCTTGACTGAAAGCAGTGACGGAGCTGCCTCTGTAGTGAGACACAGCATTGAAATGTTTCTACTTGCCCTCCCTTGAAAAATGTCCCCTCATATTTCTTTTTTGCCAGAGATCTCCTTTCTATTCGGGTGGTGTCTCTGCGTTTGGCAGTTGTTCAGCTCGGCTTGGTGCTCAATCTTATTAGAGGGCGGAAGGTGGTTCAGAAGGTTTACAGTGACACTGACAGACCCCAACCACTTACTACAACGTGCTACCGTTTTTTCTGTTTTCTTGATACACACACGACTGCACACTTCACACATCCACTGACAATGTAAATACACAGCTATCATGCCACACATGTAGAGTAATGCTGACATTTCCTGGAGGTTTGTGTAATAACGATGATTACATGCATATAGGAGAATCATTGTTGTTATGTTGCGGAAACGGCAGTGATTTGTAGCAGACCATTCATCTGTAATGCAATCCAAATCTATTACATGTGAACCCCTGGCTCCCGGGCCTGTGACCTTGGCTATATACTTCTCCAGAGGCTCCTTTTCAAAACAAGTACTGTTGACTTGCCGGTCATTTGATTTGTTGAGGGCATTTGCCTTGAATGTGAATGTGAGCTGAAATGCTGGCAGTGTTTTTTCAAGGTTATTGTTTGTCTTTGGGCTTTTATTTTCCTCACAGGTTTAAGCCATTTATAGAAGGAGCATAATAGCTATGTCATTCCAGCTAGAGTTATACAGCACATTAGCACATTAACTATTTGAGAAGCTCAGGGGTATCAGTAATCAATGGATAAATGAATAGAAAGGCTATACCTAGCTGCTAATACCACCAGTGAAGGCAGCAAGGCCATGCAGCGGTGATAGTCCACACAGTCACATTTCTGCCCCTGTGGCTATTCTTTGCATTTAGCCCCTGACGCTTTAATCCACCACCTTCCTATCGCTCAAGATCCAGCGATGGGTTGTCCTGCTATAATTGTGTTTTATCGATTCCGGCTTTGGTCTGACGCCTAGATATCTCCTGTAAATGGAGCTGCATAGACACAGTGAGTTTACCTGTATAAATATTTCAATAAAAAAAGGCTTTGGGTATTAGGTTTTCCCAGCCGGACTTTGAGTTCCTGATCCTCCCCCACCGGGGGACCTGCACTTCCCATGCTGACACTATTGATGATGCCAACTCACAGACTAATGTGGACCCACGTTAAAGCCTATTCTTACCCAGGTTCAGGAAAGTTTGGCTCCAGTTGAACTGAAGAGAAAATAATACTCCAGCTCAGTGTTGATGTGTTATTGAATTTTCCTCTAAATATATTTCACAGCCCAACTCAATGCTTAAATGACAGACAGACAGGATGCTATGCTAATTCTGGCGCCAAGTACAAAGGTCCTAAACAGGGATAATGTGATGAAATCTGTTTTCAAACAGCTCTGAATTTAACGCCACGGTCCCAGCAGGGTTGAGAGTGAGGTGGAACAGCTGGCTGCCTTTGAACTAGTCCTCTGTTCCCTGACTGACCGTCGAGATGGACAACAAAGCGAATCATCCTCCACTCCTCCTCCCTAGACATGAATTATAAAGACTATCTCTTCTCCACTACCCCCTCTTTTTTTACACCTTTTATTTTCCCTTGAGTCATTTTTCTTTTTTGGTCTCGCCTCTGGGTATGGTGGAGTATGTGCGAGGCCTTCCCGTCTGTCAGCAGCGCAGGGGCTTTGTGCATGAAATGAAGCAAGGAGCACCATTTTGCCAGGGTCCCTAGATTACTTTTGAACACAGAGTCACCCACAACGCTCTCCTCCTCCTCTGCCTCCTCTACTCGCTATCTACATCTTCAAGGCATCTACAAAGTAGCCTCTGCCCGGCAGGAGTGACAGAGAGTAATAAGAAAACCCCTTAAGAGGCAGGTGCTCAGAAGCTTTCATCTTTGTTTATTGTGTGTGTGTCTGCATCGATGTCTCAGGTGATGTCTCAACAATGAAGTGAATGGACTTCAGTGACACCGCACATCATTAATAATTAATTGAAGTTGGAGCTCTCAGATGCCGTGCGGACATCCAGACAACAAAGGAGAAGGCTTTGCCCCAGAAACCCTCTCAACCACAAACATATTGGCCTAACTGGCCATCAGCTGCTGTTACCTCATGCCCCCACTCCCCCACCCCCACCCCCACCCTCAGCATTTTCATACTCTTGTCTTCTACACATGTACTCATCTTTTAAGAACAAACACTAGCGCAGTGAGTTGAAATCATCAATTAGGCATGCTCATTCTGGAATAAGACAAGGATTATTCCAAAAGAATGAAATTCCCATTGTTGCTCCGGGATTCATGACAAATGTTTTGATGCAATATATGTTCAATCTTTGTCTTGCTCACATGATGTCTGTATTGTGTTTTGCCTCGTGCTGTTTTTTGTTTGCTTTTGTTTTTCCACTCCCTTTGTTTTCTTCCTCATGGCTACATGATGCAAGTATTTCCACACTGATAATCATCTGTGATTTACAACCGTGGCTGAGTTTTCCCAGCGCTGCACTTTGATATGTGTACAATTGCTGCCAAACATCTGTCAAAAAGCTTTTATTATGTTTACTTTGGTTCTGTTCTGTTCCACCTTTTTTCTGCAGCTGAATATGTTCATTTTGAAGACTGAAATAGGCCTGCTTGGAAAAAGATTAAGCTCCGCCATGGGACTCGCTGGGCCGGGGTCAGGCTGTTTAGTCAAGGGGAAAAGTGGTGCAGTAGCATAAATTAACACCTGAGCCCTGAGTGACTGGAATGCACTGTACCCTGCTGCATCGGGAAAGAAAGCGAGGTTAGCATATGGAAGCACAGTGCCCAGCTCATTAGCACACTTGAACAACACAGCAGTCTTCACATGAATGTGTGTGTACCTGTTTGTGAGACGCCACATCTCGATCCTAACATCACCTCATCTCAGAAGGAGGCATTAAAAAATGGTGAACCCACATCACCCATCAACCCCGCTGTGTTTGTTTGTTTGCTCGTTAGTTTTGTGTTTCTTTATTAGCTTCCTTTATGGGTTGCTCTGATTTTTTTTTCATTATGCCCATTTTGATTCAACTAACTTGCATGTTTCTCCTCTGAGTCATTTCAATGTGGATAATGTTACTCAGGGGTTCCCTTATATCGACGCATGAATTGGTGTTTGGCTAATAGACTATAGGAGTTAACATGGGGTAGGTCTTGTTGTTATCGAGTGTTTCATATTGGTAGGAGTAAAGTGCTGTAGGAAGTAATAGACTTGGTTATCGCTCCCTGGGGCTGCAGGAGGCAATCATCTAACTAAATGAGAGAGAGACCCAGAGACAGAGGAAGAGGGAGAGTAAGGCATCCCTCTGAAGGCTGACAAATCACTGCTTTTGATGTTTTTCAAAGTGTGCCCTAACATCTTCATTCTGTTATTTATTCACATAGTTATTTATTTTTGCATCACAGCGTAGTTTTACTACAACTCTGGATTATGATCAGAGCTTATAGAACCAAACTGAACCTCAGGCCGTTAGGCGTAGTATGCCTTTCTGGCCTTGTCATTAAATAGGAATATTTAGCAAGAGCATGCTCGAGATCTAATTACCAAGCTGTCTCACACGTGTGCCCTCCACCACCACCCCCACTCACCAAGGAAATGAGGGGCTTGGAGCGAAGCGCGTGTAGATGGGAGAGACAGCGAGGCTAAAGAGGGACAAGAGTGAAGTCATCTTGACATGATAAACACAGAGACAGAGTTGGATTTATCAGACACGACAGGACAGTGTTGTAAATTGCAACAGGCCCCAGCCCATTTACATCAAGTGATTGAAGAAGGTGTCCTTTCCACACAAATACTGTAGTCAGTGTGTGCATATGTGTGTGTGTATGGATAGACCTTATTGGCATGACACTCTCTCAGACACCTGATGTAAAATCTACACCATCGCAGCCTAGAAGAGAAAACAGTAGACTTTGTGTTTGTATTTGCAGTGAACTTCTGTGTTGTGGTTGTGTTTTCTACATTAATAGTGTGTCATGTTATAAAGGCTGTGAGTTGTAAAATGAATTGAGTCGTTTTCTTCATTTAATTTAATTTTGTCTATTCTGATGGATAATTCGGGTGCCAATTTTCAACTGGCGCTGTGTCACAACAATACATGTGGATTAAAGGTGCCAGAGCAGAGAGCTCCCCACTCACCCTATGGCAAAAACTCCACCAGATGAGTCAGGTTAGCCGGTCAGCTAAGTGCAGCGCCACTGAAGTTCACTTGCGTAGCAGTCCCCCGCAGCTCCACCCTTTTGTCCAAACGGCGTGATGCCATGAAGGCTATTCTTTTTGATAAAAACTGTGAAAGCATCAAAATGCTCAATCCATAAAGGAATGCACACGGCCCATATTCAGAAACAGTGCCTTTTAACGAGTCATCAGGTGATCTGATCACTCAGGTCAGATGTTGATGTCAAGAGAGAACAGGCACGCAGAGCGATGCAAAAGACCTGGAAATGCTAACCAATGAGAGCAGACTGGACTTTTTCAGGAGGGGGGCTTTAAGGGACAGGCGTTGAAATGGACTGTTTCAAACAGAGGGTGAATACAGGTATATTCAGACAGACGGTATGAGAATATTTTACATTATATGTTTTTTTCACATTAAAGCATGTAAACAAACAAGTATGAACCTGAAAATGAGCAGAATATGTCCTCTTAAAGAAAATCTATTTCTTTGCAATACTTCATCAAATAGCTCTTGGGGGGGTAAGTGCTCCCACTGCTGGCACTAACATTGAACATTTCAGAGGAGTAATGTGAACTTTAGCTAAACACCCCGATTCATCAGACAGCAGAGTGAGAGAGTTGGTGCAGTTCAAAAAGTGAGTGTCCTTGTGGATGAAGAGGCATGGCTGAATATCACATGGCCAGATATTATTGCCCCAGACCATTTATTACCCTGTCCGCCTTCAATCTCATCTATTATTCATTACACAATCATTTAACTAAGTGCAGTGATTACTTAAATGTTTAATGCTGCCATAATCAATACTAGTCTGAGCCTTTCAGGTGGACAGAGTTTTTCTAGCATTAAAGTACCATCACCTATTGAGTCAATCAGGTTAAATTGCACATGGTTACAGTAATCGCCTTCCTTTTATCAATGGCAGTGGAAATGTGTGGTATGATAATTGTTCATTTCTGCCTTTGCCACTCGGGTTATCAGCATCAATGCATGCACTTTTCTCTGAGGACAGCTCAACAGGATAATGGTCTACTCTATAGTTGTCTGGCCGATATGCTCCTGCTCAGCTCTATTAATGGCTACCAATACAGTCAAAGAAGAAAAATTCTGTTATAGGAAAAAGAAATGTTTCACATCTACATAATGACATAATGAACATCGTGGTTGCCTTATGAAAGGGATTTTTCATTTTAATGGTGGCTGTGTTGAGAAGAGGTCTATCAAAAAGATGTAAAGTGAATTATTTTGATGCATCAACCGACATATCACACTGTCTATCATCCATTGCCCCTCCAAGAATTTTAGACAATCAAATCAGACTGCAAGACACACTTGTGACATTCACATTCACACTGTGTTCATATATATATGGATGCCATAAACATGTCCTTGCCACCTGGATTGTGTGTCAGTGTCAGAGTATGGCTTATAGCACCTTAATCATATCATCCATATGTAAGCAGTGGTGGCATTGTATTCCCTTTGCATCACTTACTCTCCCCGATAATCCGACCTCAATGAAGGAGGCTGGTATGAAATATCGCTTTATGTCATTGTCGCGGGCCCGCTGGTGGTATGGATTTATCTCAGAGGATTTATATTTCTCTCCCAATGCTTTCTGATGGCTTTGAGACGGCTGACGTGTGCCGGGAGTGTGTTAGCCAAACACGATACTACAAGGCAAAAATTATGTTCTAGAGCTTGTTTCTCTAAAGGATTGTAATCTGTTGAACTTTTGACCTACTGAATGGTAAGTTTTCAAAAAAAAATGTAAATGAAGTGTTGGTATTAAAAGGTAACATGTGACATCCATTGTTTGATTGATTCATTTCAGCCAGAGTTAACACTGTTGAAATTAATAAGAAAATGTACACAACAATATAACTGCATGCTACAACCAGCTCTCATTTTTCAATAATTTATCGATTCCTAAAGCATTAAACATAGGTTTTGCCAAAAGCAGATGTTACAGTTCTTGTCATCTGTTTAGTGATAGTGCCCATTCAAAACGTGCATGTTTGGAACAGGCCCATTGCTTGGCCTATGGCCTGTGGTATTGCTGCTTGTGGCTTTCCAGAGAATTGTTCATACAAACAATATCACATTCAACACTGCTCTTCCTTGGGTCCTGAGCATATACCTGCCATCACTCACTCACTCACTCAAGTCACTGCTACTCATAGTCAGAAACACCAGTGAAATATGCTCTGATTAGGGATGCAAATTATCAAGTAATTCATTAATCGACAGTTGTTTCATCTTATCGGTCGATGATAGATTAATTGATAAGCAGCAATTCTTCTGAGAAGCTGAATGTCCCTCTGAATAGGTTAACCGTATAGACCTTTTTAATGGAATTACATTACTAGGCAACAGCCTTGGTCCTAGTTAACTTCCTGTCAGCTTATGTCGTTCACATTCACTGCAACAGGAATCAAACGTGGACACATTTAGAACGTTTATGTTTACAACTTTGAAAAGGTCTATACGTAACATAAAATGCTATCTTCCTTATGATATAAATAAAAATGCAAATCATATTCCTTAATCACTCACTTGAGGGCAGGGAATAACATTTTGGTTGCATATCAAACATATTCTGAATAGAAAATATCAAAATATTATACAGGCTACTTAACATAAAAATAAATTGGGCATTATCTCATCTGCAACATTGGAAACATTGATAGCAAAAAAAAAAATAATTCCTGAATAGAAGAATACAATCAGGGCTCCAGAGTAACTTTTTTCACTAGGAGCACTGTGGACCCCAACGTAAAATTTTAGGGGCGCAACCAGAACTTTTAGTGCTAAAGTTTTAACATGCTCTCCTCTTGGGCCAGTGCTGCAGTGGCTTCCCTTGTGTGTCCTGATCTTGCCTGCATCTTTGACTAGGTCATGCTGGGAGTCTCTGGCAGCCACCTTAAACTCCTCCACCAAACATGATAGTGGGAGTTGTAGCTGGCAAGACCTTATGTACAGGTCTACTGTTGTGCAATTTGGAAGCCTTTCCAGCCACCTACAAATGTGCTTGTTGATTTTCCCCAGCACTCCTTCCACACAAGACATTGGAACTTAAGAGATTTCTACTTACTACCACTGGAACCATACATTTTCTCTGTTGGCAACAGGTCGGGCTTTGCTCCAATTGACTCATCGGCCCTAAATATACTTAATGTTACTGCTGTTATAACCCATGCCACAGACACAAGCGTTTTTCACACGTTTTTCTACAAGTACTGCAACCCTGAGCTTATCTAGAGGTCTTAGCTGTACATGAGATGGCAAATGTCCAAATCAGTTGGACCGGAGATTAAACCGAACTCCTCCATGCCCACACTCGGGTACAAAGTGTGTGTAATCTCTGATTGAGCCTGTATGTGAATAAAACAGGTCATTGGATAATTCACAGTAAACTACTGGGCGTGTTGATGGCATTTCTATCATGCAAAACCAGAGCAAAACAAACATCCAAGGGTGAAAAAAAAGGGTGATTTACATGAAGATGGCAAAAAAAACATAACTAACTGGAGAGAGCCAGAACTTTTGTCGGTATGGGACAACATTGTCAGACAAATTAAATAAACGTCAAGAGAGTTGGTTGTTTAAGACCAAATAATGAACCAGCTATCTGCCCATGGTTTTATCCACGTCATGTTCTGACTAGTGCATGCTATACCCAAGCACCACCCCTCGCCTGCTGTGTGCTACATGTGTGAAAATGCAATTTCGGACAGTGTACGGAACTGATATTATCTCTGGATATAATCTAGAATTCATATGAGAAATGAATGCTAGGTTACCAAAGCAGTCCGTTGTATGTGCTTAGAATCCTCCCTGCTGCCTCTCCACTTGTGCCAAATGTCAAATTATATAGTTGTATCTTTAAAAATGGCAAAAGGAATGGAGAGGAGCCAAAACTAAAAATGAATCATACTGTACTTGACACTTCAAACTAAAATCTATAATGTTCTGACAGATTTCTCTCTAATAATTGAAGAGGAGGGAAAGTCTTATTTTCATTAGAACTTGTTTTATGGCATAATGGAGCTTTTCAGAAAGGAACTGGCAGGTGTTCAGTTTATTTCAAAAGCAAAAACGACAAAGGACACCTTTAAATCAGTACAATTTCACTTTTTTTGCTTTGATTAAAGGAGAGTGTTTGCATTCTTTGCACAAGAACTAAGGATTAATGAAAGTCATGTCCAGGGGCACTGCCCTTAAAGAAAAGCTCATTGTCTGTTATGTCATATAGCTTGACCACAATTAACATGTCTGAAAGCAACTTCACATGCATGAATTTGAATGATTCAATCAGGCAACAATTCTTACACCAAGCTTACTTGTATGCAATCATAATCCACTCTGGGTTGAAGAGTAGCAAACATTCAGACTGTGATGTTGAGAAAGGAACAGAGATAGAAATAATGACTCTGGTATGTAGACCCTACCACCATTAGAAAACAGCATTAATTCCCAGCAGCATCTGCCAGCCCATCTGTATGTGCAGACCTCTGAGATCCTCAACCCTTTATCAATATGACTAGAAAATGTGTGTGTGTGTGTGAGTGCGTCTAGAGGAGTTTTCAGCGAGCCAGTAATGAATGCCTCTCTGGTGGATCAGCATGTAAACACTGGAGAAGAGTGAACTCTGGCAACAGCCATTCCCATTTGGCTCAATTAGACCCGAAACTGAGACAATCAATGGTGCTGGCCTTTCTGCCGGTCCGCCTGTTGGTGATGGCCCCGCACTCAGTAAAACAAAATGGGAATAATCAAAGTCCATAATTAGTTGGCCTGAGAGGGAGCAGGAGTATGTTTTTACTCAGCTTTAACCAGGCGACAGCGATGTGACTATGGTGGAGCAGGCAGTTCATGGAGATGAATGCACATATCCTCGAGGAAAAAGGACAAAACAAAACACAGTGTGAGCTCTGTGCTATATAGTTATCCTACTGCTATACTGAGAGAAGCCCTGCACTACACACAAGTAATGGCCCAAATGTCTGCTTGGCAGCAAATGAAACACCAAGGGAGATGTTGGAACATGATGAAAAAGTAACAGTGGTGATTTTTTTTTTATCAAGGGGATCACTCAGTTGGGCATAGGGACATGTATATATTTATATACTGTATATCATAACGAAAAAGAGGCAGAGAGCAAGAAAGAGAGTCAAGATAAAGATAAGATCTAAAAGAAGGAAAAATATATAGCAAGGGTGTCCTTTAAAGTTATGGTGGGCTGGGGATTTGACTGCCAACTAAGGAGGGAATGTGGCAGGAATGTTAGGAAAGTGGCCCAGATTCTCAGAATCAGAATCAGAATCAGAATCAGAAATACTTTAATAATCCCAGGGGGAAATTATTTTTGCTACAAAGACTGGAGCAGTAACAGGCAGCGTGCAACTTTTGCGCATGCGCACTAACACATCTGCGGGAGAATATCTGAAAGATCTGGACAAAGATGAAAGCCTGCTGGATGGAGACCCGCAGAAAGATTCAGAACTAGAGAGAAATTGAAGCAGTCCTGTATACTGCCCTGCAAGTTGTAACAGCTCTAAAGACTAACTCATTTTCTCATGAATCATATAATTCATGTCAATAATTTGCTGTAAAACAAAGGTACACTGACCTATATCCAGTCCATGGTATCTGTCTGGAGGCTCTTTGTCAATTGACACATAAGAAATTTGATGCTTATACAACAAATTAATATAATACATCAGTTGTCAGCATTAGCACCAAACTTATGGTCAACATGTTTTCTTTTGTTTGTTTTTCTTAAATGAGAAATGTACATTTTAAGAAAAAATCTTGTGATAAAGATATTTAGATTTTTTTTTTTTGACACACTACTGGCCTGACAGGTGAGGAATCTAGTATAATGATTCTTTAGGACCGAAGATGGCAAAAAAGCAAGACACAATCAAACAATCCAGTTTAACCTATCAATTCAATAATGCTGAATGGTCAGCAGTTACTTAACTCTTTTTTATTTCAGCACCTAAAATAAGAATGTTCTGCATGAATGTTATCAGCATCATGTGCATGTCTGCATTGATTGATTGATGAAAGTAAATACATATTACATACAATATACATACATAGTAGGCATAAACTGAAAAAAATAAATACAATTTTTGGAGTGGCATGTGAAGAGAAACTTGTTGTACAACTTCACAAATAATAGTGATGAATATAGAACTGATGAAAGTAATTGATATAGAACAGATATAGATACAGGTATTATAGGTATAATAAAGACAACATAATCGGCATGATTTGTATGCTATTACGACCTAAATATGGTCCTAACAAATAGTTTTCAAAGTTGTTCCAATCTGAATTTTGGCCATGCCATCATCATCATCATATTTCTAATAGCAGTTGAACTTGGCCACTTCCCGTAAATCACTGTCAGTAAAACGCTTGCTGGGCACATTGAGGCACTAGGTAAAACAATGACTATTGGACTGTGTTTCTGCAGCGGGAATGATGAGAGGAGGAAGGTGACACTGGCACAGGCCAGGGTCACGCTGCCCCTGGTATTCTCACAGAAGGTGGCCGGCCTAATGATGAGGAAGATTGCTTCTGTGTAAATGGCTGCCAAGTTGAAGTTGAATAGGGGTGAGGTGTGTGTGTGTGTATGTGTGTGTACGTCAAGGGGTTGTTAGATGCCTTGGTATCTGGCCCCAGATCAGAGAGACAGATTGGCAGACAATACCTGTCCAATCCATGCACTCCCACACATTCACACTACGGGCAGACAATTATATGCATACACACACGCACAAAACACACTCACACCCACACACCCACACACTCACACGCACACACACACAAAACACACTCACACACACACACACACACACACACACACGCACACGCACACGCACACGCACACGCACACACACACAAACTATGAGGACATTTTATTTATACAGCTTACAAATATAATTGGAATGTACTGCGAACTGGACATATGGAAGCATCTAGATTATTATTCTTGATACTTTAATTGGATATATTTATGTGTAAGATGTTTAGATATTTTGAACTAAATAAGTGAAGGAAGTTTTCAAATCTTGTGCTGCTCCATTAAACTATTATTTTTCAATTCAATTCAATTTTATTTATACTGCCTAATAAAAACAAAAGTTATCTCAGGACACTTTCCTCCATAGAGTACGCTGGCAACGCGGACACGGGGAGAACATGCAAACTCCACACAGTGTTGTGAGTCCAGAGTGCTAACTACCACACCACTGTGCCGCCCTACTCTGAATCAATATTTTATACATTTTTTGATAGGTGTGACAATTACTTTTTTTCACGTTCTGTTTACATTGTACCAGCCAATAGCGTTGGGCATTGCGGATTGCCAGGGCTGTCTGTTGTTTGGCTCAGCTACTGTAGGCTGGCACCGGATGAAATGGAGTTTGCCAATCCTGCAGCTGCGTTATTTGTCCCAGCAGCTGAGTGACTGGAAATGGGCAAAAACCAGATTCAACATAGGCCAAGCATTCACTCAATGGACTGAGATAAAGGAATTCAACAGCATTAAAATGCATGCCGAAATGGCTACGTTTCTCCTTGATTGGTAAGCTAACCATCATGTTTACTTAGCTGTGACAGCTAACAGTAACTGTCAGTCAAACTGCTCTGTAAAACTTGTTTTTATGGTGCGATTTGCCAGAGGGGATGGGTTTTAACAGGCTCAAACAAACTGGTCTCTTGTAGGTTACTGGATACAAGGAACCTGACAACGCGACTGCCTGAATAATCTTTTGTTGTTGCGACTACTTGAGACACGAGATGACGGTGTTCTGCTCATTTTTCATATTCAACTTGCTAACATCAGCATGCATAACATCCTCACAATGACAAAGTTGAAAAAACTGATGTTTAGAGGAAGTAATGTTAACATCCTCAGTATTTTTGTACGGCATTTTACGCCTGCACCTTGTGTGACTTGACAGCAGACAGGAAAATGACAGGTTGCAGTAAAGGTCTGCCTCAAAAGTGAATGCTTAATTTCCAAAGGAGCCTTATATTCATAGCATTCTCTCTTTTTTTATACACACTTCAACACAACTTTATTTTCATCACCGAGGTACAGAGATAGTAGCTTTGCTTTGTCCCTGTCAAGTAATCCATGTAAAGCCAGTATTCAATTAAACAATTGAGAATAATAAAATATTGAGAGTAAGACATCTGTACAGAGTAGTTTATTAGAGGGCCTTTTTAATGTACCCAGATATGCTACATTATAAGAGCCTTCTGTTTTATCTGAAATTTTAACAAACCACTAGGCAGGTTTTCATCGTCAGAGGTGTTGTAATAACTTGGATCTGTTCTACAGTTTGAAACAGTTTTGGGCTACAGATCTCCTGGGAGTTGTACTAGAGTCCACTATTTTCACTGAGACTCATAAGTTGTTTATACATTCATGATACAGGTGATGGTATTTCTGCTGGGCATTACTGCCTGACGCACCTCCAACAGTGCCTTAGAGCAGGTGTGCTGTGACACCTCACAGAACACCTCTGGTGGCGGATGCCCTAGGTGTTATTCGCCCCCCAACTCTTGTGCTTCCTCCTTAGCCACAGCCAGAAGCTACCTTTCTCCGCCTCCTCAGCCAGCTCTTTCACAGCCTTCCGATGCCTTGCTCCTGTGCATCCCATGTCGCGGAGAAGGCGAACAGTTGAGGAACCTATGTAGCCCCTGCACCCCACTTCCACAGGGCAGATGACAGCTTTCCAGCCAGCCTCCCTGCATTCTGCCTCCAGGTCGGCATACTTGGCTCGCTTCCGCTCGTTAGCAGCCTCCAAGCCCCCTTCCCATGGGACTGTGAGTTCGACCAGAAGGACTGTCTTGCAAGCCTCCGACCACATGACGAGGTCTGGTCGGAGCGATGTTTCCACTATCTCACTGGGGAACTGGAGTTGCTTCCCCAGGTCGACCCTCATGGACCACTCTTTGCCTGATGAGAGGAGTCTTGCTGTGTCCTTCTGGCGGGAGGGTTTGACTCTCTGTCCAGCCCTGGCAAACTGGATGGGAAGTCTGTCCGGGGCGGAAGGTCTGCTGTTTGCCTCCCGTCTGCATACCTCGGTCACCTCTGCCAGCTTTTTCAGCACCAGGTCGTGTCGCCATGTATAGCGACCTTGGGACAGTGCTATCTTGCAGCCGGACAGGATGTGCTGGAGGCTCGCATTGATGGTATTGCACAGGAGACAGGTCTCTTCGGCACCGAACCATTGGTGGAGGTTTCTGGGGCAAGGCAAGGTGTCATACGTTGCTCTGATCAGGAAGCTGAGGCTGGCTTGGGGGATCTTCCACATATCAGACCATGACATAGATCTGTTTCTCGCCCCTCCCAAGGCCTGCACGACCCTCCTGGACTCTGCCAACCACCTCACGGTGTTTCAGCCTGCCGATTGCCAAGTCGACCTCCTCCTGGGCTTTCCACTTTCTTCCAGTTCTTATCTGGACGCCTGCCACTCTCACCAGCTGGTCGGTGGATTCCCTCAGCTCCAGCACTAACCGAGCCTTCTCTTGCTTGTATATATATATATATATATATATATATATATATATATATATATATATATATATATATATATATATATATATATGCTGATCCGGTAGGATAAACTGTATAAATGCACATGCAGTATTGCAACCCATATTAGTTACAGATGTGAAAATTTAAATGCCAACACATTTGAGAAATGTTTGTGTTTTAATTAATATTTATCCTACTTTCATAAAATATATTTTAGTTTTTTTTATTTTGTGTTTACATATTGTATAACGTTATTGTTGTATTGTCATCTTGAGTGCATTTTTAGGTCTGGGCTAGTTTTAGGTTATTCTCATTGTTTGGACAATTGGCTTTTGTGTCAGTCACTTGGAAACAAAGTGGAAGAAATTCCTATTGCAGTCATTGATAAATCAATCCCATTGCTCAATGACTGCATGTTTGTGCTGCTATATTTGCAGGGCCACAAGTATATAGAATATAGAATAGAAATACTTTATTGATTCTAAGCTGGGAAATTGCAGTAAGTAGCAAAATACTGTAACTAGACAATTGGGCAAACGGTTGTTGTTTTGCACTACCTTTATTACAGGTGATTAAAGCATGTGCAGAGTTATATATCAGTTGTCAGAACATTTGAAATAATCTAGTGAGAGAAACTGAAATGTTTAGCGTTGATTCAAAAGCATTAGCATTAGCAGAATTAATTACAGAAAAAATAAAGAGAATTGGGAAATGGGAATTTGTTGCATTAAGTATCAGCATTGTTACTGGCATACATACAGCCTGTTGATCCTCACAATGTCCCAGTAGGACAAGCCCTTTTCTCTGGCCGGTCTGGACGTTGGGGTCGGGGATGGGGGTGATGGTGTCCCTCCCGTATGCGATGGTGAAGGCTGTTCTTCCATAGTGCAGCTCTGGTACCAGCACTTCATGGCGTTTCTGGTTCTGGGAGCCAGCATGTCTTCTTCCAACAGGATCTCATCAGTGCCGCTGTTGGTGGTTAGAGATGTCGACGGTGCCTGGGACTTCTTCTTCATCTCCTTCCTCCTGGAGAGGAAGTGCCTGAGAGAGGCCGAGCAGGAGCAGCAGCAGCTGCTTAAAAAATATAAAATTTAGATGGAAACAGATAATGCACTCTAAACATATACAGTATAAACAGCATCTAAATTTTAGCCTCTTCTCCCAAATAATATGTCACTTGAATGAAACAATATGCCACAAACCAGTGTGCGAGCTATGGGGGAACCAGGGGGAGCTCAACTTCCCTGGATAGGACATTTGTGAAAAAATGTTTTTGTGGGATATCTGTGGGGATAATGTGTAAAAGGAATAATGATGTATGATTTGTGTCAGTGCGTGATTCCTCCCTTTGATAAAGATTACAGCCAACATTGGGCCCAAAAAATCCAGCCCGTGCACATTCTGTTTGAGCCCAGCCTGGCCTGGCCCATTACAGTTTTTTTTTATTGCTTTGACCTGGTTGAAAAACTGGTAACCTCTCAGTCTTCATCATCACTCTCTCAGCAGAGCAAAAGACACCTCTTGCAAATGAGTTAACCCATTGTCATTGTTTTGACACACTTCCCGCAGCCTTTTGCAAATCAGTTAACGCAGATGTCATTCAAGCAGTCCAAACTCCATTGCTTTAGCTGTGGTAACCAAACAGAACATATATGTTCCCATCTCTTAGAAACGTTTTACCAGTATGAAATCACTGAAGCACCTGTTTGACACTGCTTCACACAACTTTTCAATTTGCGTTCAGTCTGCAGGATTCCTCCATACTCTCCATTTTTAATTCCTATAGAGGAATTCTTCAGTGCATGGAGATGGAAGGTTTACGATCATTACCCCTATGACCAGATGCCCTTGATCGATGCAATGACCGCTGCTGTCCAAGACATAGATGCAGAGGCATGCCAAAGCTGGATCAGGCATGCAAGAAGACTTTTTCCATAGGTGCATCGCAAGAGAAAATATCGAGTGCGATGTAGATGAGGCCATGTGGCTCATTCGTCCAGAGAGAATTGACTAGAAGAGATTTTTTTCTTTATTGTACAGAATTTTTATTTTTATTTTCCTTATGTCTTACACTGTGATGGATTTTACTCTATTTTTTCTTTCATACTATATATGTGGTTTCTGTTGGAATATTTCATTTCTTAGCCACAATCTCAAAAAAAAGAAAAGAATGAATACTGCATTCAATAAAATTTGGAAAATCATTGTATATGATTCTGGATCTATGTTTTGCAAGAAAGCAAATTGGCACTGATATGTAAGCTGCTGACCAGTAATGCAGCACTGATTCACATTGAGAGCTGAATTTTGTATTTTGATGCCCCTTGTCTAATGACTGATTGGAAGGGCTTATGCACTTGTGTGCAAGTTGTGTTGTTTGAGGGCAAAATTTGCTTTTGGTCCATATTTCACATGTTTTGGCGGAGTTAGAGCCTTTTGCAGGCAAAATGAGTCATTTTGACCATTGGTGCCACTGTTTAGGCCTTTGCGTTAACAGTTTTGAAAAATGTGGATTTTGAGTCGACTACTGCGTCAAAGCAATCAAAAAAAACTGTAACTGTAACTATGAGCCAGAGCCCAATTTAAACCCGACATTTTTTAACAAGTGGACTGTTATAGCTGACGTTTTCATCTACAAAAGATGGCTATAGAGAGTCAGTGGGAGAGGGCTGGCAGTGTCTTTTCAGTCTTTCATGCCAGTGGTAAACCAGGGTTTTGGTGGCATATTTGTAGCCCTCTAGCTCTCTCAGGGCATTATATAATGGCTCTGAAAAAGTGGCCAGAAAGTTCACTATGTCAAGTGCAATTTTTTCAATGTGCTCTAGCGGGTCACTGCGGGTCTTCAGCTCCTCTCGTAGTTCTGGGTATATGTCCTGCACTGACTGGAGTTTGAGGTAAACTGTGCTTAGGTTCAAACTTGGTCAGTGTTAATTCTCCTGTTTTTATTTTGTCTTTACATCAGTGCACGCAGCAAAGCAGTCCTGGTGTGATGCGTGCAAGTGGAGGAGACATGTGGGCCCGACCCGGCCTGAAGGCCAATAAAGATGCTGGCATGAATGCAGTTTTCAAATCTGCTAATAAGTCATGAACAATTGACAAAGTCGTTCACTAATGGGAATGTCATTTGTTTTTGAGGTATTTGGTCATAAACCAAAGTATTGGACTAAAAAAATGTTGGCCTGATGCTGGTGTTGAGGAAAAGTCTGAAGATCACCAAAATCATTTTGATACATCATCTGGGAGCCATTAATGTACACACAAAATGGCATGGCAATTAATCCAACAGCTGTTGAGATATTTCAGTCTGGCATTATTTCTGGCTGCGCCCTATGTGTAATTGTTTTTTTCCCCTCACAGTAAATAAAAAATATTTTCTTGCACAACATTTTAGCCAATAGTTCTCTTTTCATTAAATCTCATGAGACCAGAAGACTTTGTCAACAATATACAGTAGATTTGCTGCAGCTCTGGCAACATTTTTTATCATCAGTTTCCAGCTGAGATAAACATTTCTGTTGTGCTAAAAGATCAATCCTACAGCAACTTGAAGGTTTAAGGTGACAGGTCAGCCTGCATCCCCTGTGTGTGAACCTGAGCATCCTGATCCTGATAGTATTGCCTGTAACTCTGAGTGGAAAACAAAATCTAAAGTATATATAAAGGTTATTTATCCTTAAAAAAATTGTGAAAGAGGAAATGCGCTCTTGTTTAGAAAGAATATTGTAGCCAGTTACACAGTTTATGAACTAAGCCTTAAGGCCCTGATACACCATTCTGACATTCGGCCGTCAGTCAAATTTGGGCTGACGGTGAGCATGCATTGCCCTAGTTTTTGCTGTGTGTCCCCCATCAGGGGCTTGTTTGCCATTTCAACATGTTAAACTGGCAGCAGAGCTTGTCGTTGACAGAAATCGCTCTGATTGACAGTGCAACTGAGTGCATGAGAAGAGAAACAGAAGTGAATAAAGTAAACGAACAGCTATGGTCAAGAAGACAAACTTGATATCACATAAGATAATGTTCCTTAGTCAATGAGCTCTTTAGCAGAAACAGTTTGTAATTTTTTTACCGTTCACTCATGCAAATATCGGGTTGTGATGTTAGAGTGGCTTACTAGAATCTTCCGTTTCTCTTTTTGAATGAAGAATACGGACCACCCACACCTGCTGGTATGGAGTGATTTCCTCTCTCTAGTCTTTGTGGTGTGTTCAAGTGCAACTTTTGGCTGAGACACAGACAACATGAGTCAGTGCAACAGTCTGCCTTCTTCACCAATAGTTCTTTGATGTCAGGTGGGTGTGTCTTGGCCTTTACTGGACAGACTAACCTACCCTTTTTAATAGCTTGATAGTAGTTTTTACAGTGTAGCCTTCCTCAAAGCCACCACAAGACGTGTCAAAGTATGATGCACAGAAATTGAAGAGTCTTTTTAAGGAGAGTATCCAAAGTGTGAGGTTGTTGGTAGACCCATTCATCCTTGTTTGCGGTCCTCTGAGCCTGGTTCCAGCTTTATTTTGCCTTCCTACTTGCTTCTACGCTCAAATGTGACACTTCCGGCCCTCTCACAGTCCAGCATGGCACATTTTTGCACTAATCTTAGATGGCTGACTTTAAACCTGCAATAACAGATTTTCACAACAGAAAACCAAGTTGTGAACATGTCATCTTTTAAGTTCATATGGAAAACTTGTTTGTGTGTCTGTCCATCTGGCAAATGTAAAGTCCAACATTCATTCTCTTTTAGCTCTTATTTGAGTCTCTACCGACTCCTGAGGGAAATAGCTGTCTCTTTAGTTGCTGAATGCCTCACTATGTTCACTATTTAATCTCTAACTGTGTCTCTTTCGTGCTGAGCTGGTAGTGTACAGTGGCTTCTTAGAATCTTTTTTGGAAAACAGCTGCCTGCTGCAGCAGAAAACAATGCAATGAGAGCTCTGAGAGTGGACCAGTGGGTAATGTTGCATCTGTAAATAATGAGCTGAAACTCACTATAAAGCTCAGTAAATCCAAGGACAGCGCTAGATAAATCTCTGTATGTGTACAGCTGAGTGACCATTTTCATATCGTTTTGACATAATTTCATACATTGTTAGTGTTAGATATTGGTCATATAGCCACATTAAGTTGGCTTGTTGTTTTTTGCCCAAGTAAGTGTAAGTCTGCACAATGTAAATCAATTAATGCACAAACATCACTAAGTATATATTTTAAATGTATGCACCGGAATCACTGCCTGTTATATATATATATAATATACCCATGACCACATAGAAAACAAACACATGCAGTCCTCTTGGAAAGACAGACACATGTTTCTAAGATGTTGAAAGGAGCTACTGAAACAAGAGGAACAGCCTTGCATCCCAAGCATGGCTCTGTGGGGATTATAGACCCACTAAATGGAGAGCAGCTAGCAATAAGGTGCTGTACTGCATGAATAGAAATGGAGTGTTTTCCATGGCCCAATCATAAAGAGGCTCTTGTGCGCGACTATCAATTCAGTGGGAATTGAAAAAACAATATTTGTGCCAGTTATAGATTCTGTAAAGTGAAATAACGCAAACACAACACAATGTAAAACCACGCTGATGTGGATTTGCCTTGACCTGTCTGCAGTGTATCTGAATGTGTGCCTGCTTTATGAGAGGACCAGACAGATAAAGGATGTTGTTTTCCTTGCTGTCGTGTTTCCTTGTCTCCCCATTGGCATGAATATTAAAGGCCATTCACCTTGTTTATCTTTGAATTCAATATTTACTCCTTGTCAGATGCATTTGGGGGCTTTTCATCATCACTATTCTCCAAGCGCAACATTTTCCTCTATGGTATTCATCCTTACTGTTAATGTTTGATGAACATAACAATAAAAGGTTGCTGGGGATGGGGGTTCTACCTGCGCCACAGTTGTATTTTCGTCACTCTATTGATTTTTATAGCATCTTCCCCAACATCACGATTCCTCCACAGGGATTCCTCCCCTCTCTGGGACTGCCTTGTCTTCCCCTCAAGGTAAATTTGGGCTAGATTGAATTAGGCACGGGAAAGTAGGTCATTGGCTTTGATCAGTCTGTTGCATTGTTAGTGTGAAGGTTATACCTGACGCTGGTGTGTCACACACACACACACACACACACACACACACACACATACTGGTTTCCATAATTCGCGGGGACCAATTTTGCAATCATCACTTGTGGGGACTACCCTTTCTGGAGGTTCTACAAGTGTGAAAAAAATCAGGTAAAGTAGCCATTAGTTAGTGAGCCTAAACACACCTTAAAATCTTAGAAAAGTCGAAGTAAGGGTATAGACCTGTCCCTGGTGTGCTTTATGGGGACTTCCGGAAAAACTAGTTAACCTGTTTACAGGGGACCACATTAACATACATTTGCATACTTCACACAGATTAATATGTTACTAGTGGGGACATATTTATATTTAAATAATTTTATATTTCAATGGCATATAGGCTCTCCAGAACGTGGTTAAGACAGCAGGGAAGATTGGGACACAACTACTGGACATTTCCACCATCTACCACCATTTCCACTACCAGAATTGACCACAGATTCCATATATGCAGCTTTAATGTCCCAGTGATCACTGGAAGTGAAGTTTTTGCTCTACCCTGATAAATTTAGTTAGTGTTTGGTCTCGTTAGCCTGAAATAACTGCCAAGTTACATGATCTGCACAACTGACCATACTTTTTGAACATACTTTTTTATTGACACAAGGTCAAAGACCGATAGGTTACATTGCATAAATTATAATTCTGCAATGACAGTAAAACTATGTGTAAAAAAAAAACCATTCACACGCAAGTTCTGCATGTGTCCTCAAGGCTTGAGCTTTTAAGAGACTATCTGCCAGACTGAACAATTGGCTTCATGAAATTCCATTTTAAAAGGAGAAATCCAATGTTAAATGGACTTGGGGGTATTGAAACACGTACTCATTATCATGTTTAATACACCCCAAGTCCATTTAACACCAGATTTCTCCTTAAAGTTTTACAGAACAGAACAAATAATACAGGGCAACTCCCACAAAGCTGGAACTGGGTGGATGTTATCAGTCACAGACAGAAGAAAAGACTAAGAAAAAACTAAACATCTCCACAACCATTTTCTTTGTGTTCGCCATACTATTTGGGGTGCATTTTCCTTTTTAAGGCTGTAATCCTGTTGTAGACATAAAATTTTAAGTTCTGCCAGTTTCTGTTACTGAGAGCTTCAGGTTCAGCTCTCAAACATTTCTCACAGTCTCTCTTTGATGGTACCGTACAAGATCGGATGAACTGATTCATTTGCCTCTCTACTGCCCTAACCTCCGCCACCTGCCATGGTGTTCTTTTCTGTGGAGCTCTACCTGTAAGGAGACAAAAATAAAGTTTTAAGTAACAGTATAAGGGAGAAGCTAAAGTTCCAAGTCCTGCATCAGTACAGTACAAGTGAAATTATGAGGCTAATCAGAGCTGATATAGGCATCTGTCCTCAGTGATTTGTTCAGTGTTCAGCTCTCAGTTTATCCGTTTACAGCTGACATAAACCTACATCAGAGGCACCAGTTGTGATCATATGACATTCTAGGACAGATGGAAGACCCTCAAAAGTGCTTTAGTTTTTGAGATACTGTACCTTATCTGAAAGACTTCATCATTCCCTACTGTCCTGTCAGTGCAATTTGCTCCCAGAATGCAGGTCTGTTAGTGACTCCCAGTATCTCTAAAAAAAAGACTGGGAGGTAGAACCTTTAGTCACTGGGCTCCTTTACTTTAGAACCAGCTCTCTCCATGGATCAGAGAGGCAGACACTATCTACATAAAAGACCTGATTGACAATACAGTAACCTCACAATGAGCTCATTTGCTTTATTTAATGGCCAAAGCCAGACTTACAGAGGCTGTAAAAGTAAACATCAAGTGATGAAGGTTAATGTACCTGTTGAGGAGTGTCGTGTGAACATGAAGCTTCTTCCATCAGTTTCTGACATGACAGCCGGATGGGAGCTCATTGCAGGATGATTATCCATGGCACACACTGTCATCTGCAATGATTTGTAAGGAAAAAACTATTTAAGGATGGGTATCCATGGCACACAATGTCATCTGCAATGATTTGTGAGGAAAAAAACAACATGAATACGAAGATCTCTAGTTCAGTGTAATGTCAACACTGCATAATATTCAAGTAGATACATACATGTTCTTAAGAATCTCTAAACTTAAACACGTGCCAAAACACCAGACTTCAGAGGAAAACAAATCTCAAAATTGTACTGTAATACTTCAGACTAATGAGTCAACCTTTGTTTGCTGTCACACATCTTCAATACAACAAGCTTAATGGGGACATTTAACACACCAAGTTGTCATCCTTTGTGGGGACAAAGCATCTCTGGATCATATTTAACACTAATAGTAACATTAAAAGTGCATTGTGGGGACATCGTAAATGTGCCAGAATACAGTAAGAATTGGGCCAAGGGAAACTATCGAGACAGGTTCACATCCATCTTAAAAGTTCCTTTATCTTTGGACTCATTGAGGCATTGGACTCAACTGTTAGAAGACCTGATTGACAATACAGTAACCTCACAATGAGCTCATTTGCTTTATTTAATGGCCAAAGCCAGACATACAGAGGCTGTAAAAGTAAACATCAAGTGATGAAGGTTAATGTACCTGTTGAGGAGTGTTGTGTGAACATGAAGCTTCTTCCATCAGTTTCTCAGACATGACACCAGGATGGGAGCTCTTTGCAGGATGATTATCCATGGCACACACTGTCATCTGCAATGATATGTAAGGAAAACACAATTTAAGGATGGGTATCCATGGCACACAATGTCATCTGCAATGATTTGTAAGGAAAAAACAATGTAAATATGAAGATTTCTCGGTCAATGTATGTCAACACTGCATAATATTCAAGTAGAAAAATACATGTTCTTAAAGATCTATAAACTTAAACACGTGCCAAAACACCAGACTTCAGAGGAAAACAGATCTCAAAATTGTACTGTTATTCTTCAGAATAATGAGTCATCCTGTGTTTGCTGTAGCACATCTTCAATACAACAAGCTTAATGGGGACATTTAACACACCAAGTTTTCATCCTTTGTGGGGACAAAGCATCTCTGGATCATATTTAACACTAATAGTAACATAAAAAGTGCATTGTGGGGACATCGTAAATGTGCCAGAATACAGTAAGAATTGGACCAAGGGAAACTATCCAGACAGGTTCACATCCATCTTAAAAGTTCCTTTATCTTTGGACTCATTGAGGCATTGGACTCAACTGTTAGAAGACCTGATTGACAATACAGTAACCTCACAATGAGCTCATTTGCTTTATTTAATGGCCAAAGCCAGACTTACAGAGGCTGTAAAAGTAAACATCAAGTGATGAAGGTTAATGTACCTGTTGAGGAGTGTCGTGTGAACATGAAGCTTCTTCCATCAGTTTCTCAGACATGACAGCAGGATGGGAGCTCATTGCAGGATGATTATCCATGGCACACACTGTCATCTGCAATGATTTGTAAGGAAAAAAAAATTTAAGGATGGGTATCCATGGCACACAATGTCATCTGCAATGATTTGTAAGGAAAAAAAAATTTAAGGATGGGTATCCATGGCACACAATGTCATCTGCAATGATTTGTAAGGAAAAAACAATGTAAATATGAAGATCTCTCGGTCAATGTAATGTCAACACTGCATAATCAAGTAGAAAAATACATGTTCTTAAAGATCTATAAACTTAAACATGTGCCAAAACACCAGACTTCAGAGGAAAACAAATCTCAAAATTGTACTGTAATACTTCAGACTAATGAGTCAACCTGTGTTTGCTTTCACACATCTTCAATACAACAAGCTTAATGGGGACATTTAACACACCAAGTTTTCATCCTTTGTGGGGACAAAGCATCTCTGGATCGTATTTAACACTAATAGTAACATTAAAAGTGCATTGTGGGGACATCGTAAATGTGCCAGAATACAGTAAGAATTGGGCCAAGGGAAACTATCCAGACAGGTTCACATCCATCTTAAAAGTTCCTTTATCTTTGGACTCGTTGAGGCATTGGACTTAAATGTTAGAAGACCTGATTGACAATACAGTAACCTCACAATGAGCTCATTTGCTTTATATAAATGCCAAAACCAGACTTTCAGAGGCTGTAAAAGTAAACATCAAGTGATGAAGGTTAATGTACCTGTTGAGGTGTGTTGTGTGAACATGAAGCTTCTTCCATCAGTTTCTCATACATGACAGCAGGATGGGAGCTCTTTGCAGGATGATTATCCATGGCACACAATGTCATCTGCAATGATTTGTAAGGAAAAAACAATTTAAGGACGTGTATCCATGGCACACAATGTCATCTGCAATGATTTGTAAGGAAAAAACAATGTAAATATGAAGATTTCTCGGTCAATGTATGTCAGCACTGCATAATCAAGTAGAAAAATACATGTTCTTAAAGTTCTATAAACTTAAACATGTGCCAAAACACCAGACTTCAGAGGAAAACAAATCTCAAACTTTTACTGTAATACTTCAGACTAATGAGTCAACCTGTGTTTGCTTTCACACATCTTCAATACAACAAGCTTAATGGGGACTTTTAACACACCAAGTTTTCATCCTTTGTGGGGACAAAGCATCTCTGGATCATATTTAACACTAATAGTAACATAAAAAGTGCATTGTGGGGACATCGTAAATGTGCCAGAATACAGTAAGAATTGGGCCAAGGGAAACTATCCAGACAGGTTCACATCCATCTTAAAAGTTCCTTTATCTTTGGACTCATTGAGGCATTGGACTCAACTGTTTTATTTAATTTAATAAAGCTCATTTGCTTTATTTAATGGCCAAAAAACCAGACTTACAGAGGCTGTAAAAGTAAACATCAAGTGATGATGGTTAATGTACCTGTTGAGGAGTGTCGTGTGAACATGAAGCTTCTTCCATCAGTTTCTCAGACATGACACCAGGATGGGAGCTCTTTGCAGGATGAGTATCCATGGCACACACTGTCATCTGCAATGATTTGTAAGGAAAACACAATTTAAGGACGTGTATCCATGGCACACAATGTCATCTGCAATGATTTGTGAGGAAAAAACAATGTAAATATGAAGATTTCTTGGTCAATGTATGTCAACACTGCATAATCAAGTAGAAAAATACATGTTCTTAAAGATCTATAAACTTAAACACGTGCCAAAACACCAGACTTCAGAGAAAAACAAATCTCAAAATTGTACTGTAATACTTCAGACTAATGAGTCAACCTGTGTTTGCTTTCACACATCTTCAATACAACAAGCTTAATGGGGACATTTAACACACCAAGTTGTCATCCTTTGTGGGGACAAAGCATCTCTGGATCGTATTTAACACTAATAGTAACATTAAAAGTGCATTGTGGGGACATCGTAAATGTGCCAGAATACAGTAAGAATTGGGCCAAGGGAAACTATCCAGACAGGTTCACATCCATCTTAAAAGTTCCTTTATCTTTTGACTCATTGAGGCATTGGACTCAACTGTTAGAAGACCTGATTGACAATACAGTAACCTCACAATGAGCTCATTTGCTTTATTTAATGGCCAAAGCCAGACATACAGAGGCTGTAAAAGTAAACATCAAGTGATGAAGGTTAATGTACCTGTTGAGGAGTGTTGTGTGAACATGAAGCTTCTTCCATCAGTTTCTCAGACATGACAGCAGGATGGGAGCTCATTGCAGGATGATTATCCATGGCACACACTGTCATCTGCAATGATTTGTAAGGAAAAAAAAATTTAAGGATGGGTATCCATGGCACACAATGTCATCTGCAATGATTTGTAAGGAAAAAACAATGTAAATATGAAGATCTCTCGGTCAATGTAATGTCAACACTGCATAATCAAGTAGAAAAATACATGTTCTTAAAGTTCTATAAACTTAAACACGTGCCAAAACACCAGACTTCAGAGGAAAACAAATCTCAAAATTGTACTGTAATACTTCAGACTAATGAGTCAACCTGTGTTTGCTTTCACACATCTTCAATACAACAAGCTTAATGGGGACTTTTAACACACCAAGTTTTCATCCTTTGTGGGGACAAAGCATCTCTGGATCGTATTTAACACTAATAGTAACATAAAAAGTGCATTGTGGGGACATCGTAAATGTGCCAGAATACAGTAAGAATTGGGCCAAGGGAAACTATCCAGACAGGTTCACATCCATCTTAAAAGTTCCTTTATCTTTGGACTCATTGAGGCATTGGACTCAACTGTTTTATTTAATTTAATAAAGCTCATTTGCTTTATTTAATGGCCAAAAACCAGACTTACAGACGCTGTAAAAGTAAACATCAAGTGATGATGGTTAATGTACCTGTTGAGGAGTGTCATGTGAACATGAAGCTTCTTCCATCAGTTTCTCAGACATGACACCAGGATGGGAGCTCTTTGCAGGATGAGTATCCATGGCACACACTGTCATCTGCAATGATTTGTAAGGAAAACACAATTTAAGGACGTGTATCCATGGCACACAATGTCATCTGCAATGATTTGTGAGGAAAAAACAATGTAAATATGAAGATTTCTCGGTCAATGTATGTCAACACTGCATAATCAAGTAGAAAAATACATGTTCTTAAAGATCTATAAACTTAAACACGTGCCAAAACACCAGACTTCAGAGGAAAACAAATCTCAAAATTATACTGTTATTCTTCAGAATAATGAGTCAACCTGTGTTTGCTGTCACACATCTTCAATACAACAAGCTTAATGGGGATGAGTGAGTCTGAGTCTAATATTCTGTCCAAAATTCAGATACCTTCACACACAATGTTAATCTGAGACATTCTCAAACTCAACACATTTAAATAGTAGTCATCAGACATACTTGCATTCTCCATGGGTAGTCATCGCCTCCGTAGTCATACGTTATTTCTTCACCGTCCTTTATGTCTTTTAGAGCAAAAAGACATAAGTGTGGTTTTCCCTCCACCTCAATTTTTTTCATACGACAATTTGGATGTCTGTGTTCATCATTCACTAGGCGGCAAAATGAACCATCTTCTAGCGATGCATCAATACTTGGACAAGAGAAAGAGGAAAATAAAAACAATCTTACTTAAAAAGTAATAACATTTCTTTTCATTTTGCCATATTTAAACATTCAATGTATTTCCTTTAGCTCGCAGTGTCACAATATTAAATGGTAGATACTGATTGTGCAATCTTATATCAAATTCAACAATTCATACAAAGTATATAAAAGAATATACCAGAGATGAGGTGCAATTTTAAATCTTACCACCATGCTTTCCCTCTCCACTTGAAGAGAAAGAAAAATGCAGCACATGACGGGTGGAAAACTCTTCTCCTCCTGTCGGCTTCAGCACCATCTATCAAATCACCCCTGTATTCAACCACAAAGTCTCCTTTGCAGAATGAACCCACTGCAAACAAACCACGTCCTGCCAGAAAAATAAAGGACATTTAGATCAAAACAGGAAAGCAAATCATATACTACAATCTTTGTTCCTCTCTCCTCTATGGACAAATACGAGACATCAAACAGTTGTAAAGATGGCGGAGCTCAAACCACTTCTAGGTTCAAGCAAGGACCAAAGAGAGTGCAGGGCTTTCCACAAGTGCCAGCTGCCTGACATGTAGCTGACTACACAATTAAGTCCAGCCGGCTACTTCAATGATTTGCACTGCTTGTACTGCTTACCACAAATTACTCTAATCACCTGCGACTTCATTGCTCACAAGTGAGAGAAACTCACTCAGTGGAGTCAGTGTGGAGGTGACAGAAGCAGAGCTCACCAGATGCTTCTATAAAAATGGTACATCCTTACTTACTCAAGCTATCCACTGCAAAATTTCATCAGTTTAATTAGTGTGTAATAAAAATAGAGACACCAAAAGAAAGCCTAACTGCATCGCATCATTTAGCCCAAAATTATGTCCTACCAGTAATCCAATCTTCTCTTCAAGCATTCAATTAGCACCACCTGCGACATGTGAGAGTGTTTTTTCATTCATACACAAAACATCATCTTGCCTTGCCTTGCCTACCTTTCACTGCATTGATGAATTTCACCTCCAGTTTTTGTGTTTTGTCGGTCTTTAAACCAACATATTGGCAGGCATCTTCGAGAGGACTGAGCCTGAGCGGCATGTCAAACTGAAGAGAAATTAATAAAAAAGGACATACATAAACTTTTAAACTGAGCTATTCCAACTCAATTTCTGCTAAGTCAAGCCCAAACTGAAGATATAAAATGGTGACTTTTGTTAATTACTTGTGCTGTCAAACGATTAAAACTTTCCGTTCAAAATCGTGTCTTTGCCATCCATTTTTGTTTTTTGTTCGCTTTTCTTTTCACACTCAAACGGGTGTCGAGGCTGCCATAGACATATATACATAGACGCCTCATTGAGCGTTGGACCGTACGTCGACGTCGCCGCCATATTGGAGGAGGCAGATTTGCCCCGTGAACTAATACACGTCAATGGAGGGAACTTTATAAAGCTGCTTCTACAAAGTGCTGTAAGTTAATGTCTCTCATTAGCACATTCACACACGTACGGATATATTCAGGGAACAGAGAGGAACAAAAAACAACGTCTGTAACGTTCTCTGAAGATTATAAACGTGAACTACTCCTCATGTGTTCAGTATACAGGTCCGCACCAAACCATTTTATAATGTTTGTATGAGTGTTTACAGCTGCTAATGTCTGTAACGCTGTTACTATGATGATACATGACAGTTAAATATTGAATCTGTGTCTATCATAACCATATCCTGACATGTAAATGGCATATGTGTAAATAAAAAACACCAACGTCGTTTTTATAAATACAGTATTTTTTGATGATCCACGTACTAATAATAACAATCATGGTGACAAAAACTTAAAGTCTGCAAATCAAGATAAGAAACTGCATCAGCAGTGAGCTTTTTTCAGAACACTATAACATATGATAATGTATACAATAACATTTCATGGTTTTAAAAAAGTAAAGTTGCAGCAGTCTACTATTATAAATATGCACTATATAGTTTTCATCATTATTATTATTATTATTATTATTATCAGCAGCAGCAGCAGAAGCTGCAGTAGTAACGTTAGTCCTAGTAGCACTATTTTCTGTAATGCTGCAATTTCCCGTCGGGCATCAATAAAGTATTTCTGATTCTGATTCATATATTACAAAGTCAGTTTTTCATATTTAAACTCAAACGTAATGAAACAAGTTGACAGTGTGGCAGACAGATGTCACATTTACATGTCAGGATGTGGGTATTATAGACACAGATTCAATATTTAACTGTCATGTATCATCATAGTAAAAGCGTTACATACATTAGCAGCTGTAAACACTCATAAAAACATTATAAAATGGTTTGGTGCGGACCTGTATACTGAACACATGAGGAGTAGTTCACGTTTATAATCTTCAGAGAACGTTACAGACGTTGTTTTTTGTTCCTCTCTGTTCCCTGAATATATCCGTAAGTGTGTGAATGTGCTAATGAGAGACATTAACTTACAGCACTTTGTAGAAGCAGCTTTATAAAGTTCCCTCCTTTGACTTGTATTAGTTGATGGGGCGAATCTGCCTCCTCCAATATGGCGGCGACGTCGACGTATCGCAGCAGCGGGCCAACCCACTCAATGAGGCGTCTATGTATATATGTCTATGGAGGCTGCTACCTGGCTGCTCCCAAACAGCATGGCTATTGTTTTGTTTCCGGTCTAGCTAGATCCGGTGGGTGCTGTAGTTCTCTAACGTCACTAGATGTTGAAATGGCATGTGACAAAAACTACACAGCGTTAATCTCGCGATAAAAAAGATGACGGAGTTAAAGTGGGTTTGCCTTAACGCCATTATTAACACGTTTAATTGACAGCACTATTAATTAGTGAAATAAATAAGAACAAACTTAAGATGAAATACACAACTCTTCTCAAGCACTGGTTCCTGCACTTAACATATAGCTTGGTTATTTGATATTAAGATGATTTACATGAAAAATGAACGCACAGTTAAAGTTAATCATTACACATAAACAATGGGCCTTGCTAATTAGCTTGCTAAAAAAACGTGCTAAAGTTAGTTAGTTGCTAATTAATGCTATCTTTAGCTTTACTTGGCTAAAAGCATTCAAACTTAAAAGACTATAGTTCGAATAAATACACAAATATAATAGCTATGTTTCAGTAAAATGTTTAATACTTACTAAACACGCCAGGTACCAATGATTTCCACTCGTCTTGTAGTGTATGGAGAGTGAGTCGTCAAGCTCAGGTTGAATGTAGAGACTACTTCCTCTTCGATTTCACAATAAAAGTCCACCAGCGGAAGTTAGGATTTAAGGCAAGTTAAAGGCAAAAGTAAAGTCTAAACAGTATATGTATGTATATATATCATTTTAGACAAAGGGGTGAGAGCTAGCAAGCTATGCTTCTGCTCACTCCTTTTCAAATATGTCATGTATTTCTTTTTCTGTGTTTTTATACTCAAAGTCTCATTTCTATATTATGTTGTGCAAAGAAATTGTTTAGTAGCAATCAGAAAGCCTTGTACTATATCCATATTTGGGATAAATTAATTTAAAAAAACAGTACAGTAAAAGTAGAGTTAGTTTAATCAATTTATAGTTGTTCATTTAAGAGACCTATTTTATTTTGTCTTTTGTATATACCATTGTTCTTAAATAAATTGAAAAAATTGCAGAACGTGCAATATTTTTTTTCTGATTACTCGATTAATCACCAGAATGATCGTTCGTTTACTCAATTACTAAAATAATTGATAGCTGCAGCCCTAGATATTTTTGCAATTTATTTTTCCTTACTTATGCTGTAAAAAGTTAATGTAAGGTGTAAACCATT
The DNA here is from genome assembly GCF_963691815.1 of Echiichthys vipera. Classification (NCBI taxonomy): domain Eukaryota; kingdom Metazoa; phylum Chordata; class Actinopteri; order Perciformes; family Trachinidae; genus Echiichthys; species Echiichthys vipera. The sequence continues at coordinate 10,106,660 of NC_139826.1, forward strand.
TCCCCTTTTCCTCAAATAACATTCCTTTCTCAGTCAACTGAGTGCAAGTAGTAACAATAACTTGTAACTTGTATATTCACCTCACAATATGACTTCCAGCATATCTGCAATATTGTAAACAGTCTTACTGGAATTAATGTCACCATTATAACATTTAGTAAATACTGCACCCTCAGTATTAAACATATACTTATAGGCTGTTTAGCTTTGTCCTCATTGGCGTCCTCTGAGCAGCTGGAAAGGGGATTCTCTAGTTGTGGCATGGGGTGTAGCTCAGTAGCTGTGAAGCATTTCAGTCACCACAGGTTGCGAGGGAGCCTGTTCTGTTTGAATTATATATTTTAACATTGTCACAGTGTTCCCCACACCTGTTTGCCTGAGGGTGATATACAGTACAGACCAAAAGTTTGGACACACCTTCTCATTCAAAGAGTTTTATTTTCATGACTATGAAAACTGTAGATTCACACCGAAGGCATCAAAACTATGAATTAAAACATGTGGAATTATATACTCAACAAAAAAGTGTGAAACAACTGAAAATATGTCTTATATTCTAGGTTCTTCAAATCAAATCAAATTTTATTTGTATAGCCACACAAATCACAAATCACTGTTTGCCTCAGGGGGCTTTACAATCTGTACAGAGACGACACCCTTTGTCCTTCGACCCTCGATTTAAGTGAGGAAAAACTTGCCCCAAAAAATAGCCCTTTTAACAGGGATAAAAAAAATGCGGAAGAAACCTCAGGAAGAGCCACAGAGGAGGGATCCTCTCCCAGGACGGACAGACGTGCAATAGATGTCGCATGTACAGAGCAGATCAACGAGAACACAATGTATACAATCATAATGGATGGTTGACAGGAATTAAAGTACATAAAGAGGTATTACAGCAATAATGATGAAATGCTCATGGAAATGTGACTACCAGTGACAACAGCAGCAGTGATTAACGGTAAGGATAGTATGTAGCAGTGCTACATTAAGTCTACTCTTAAAGGTAGAGAGAGTGTCCGCCTCCCGGACCAAAACAGGAAAGTGGTTCCACAGAAGAGGGGCTTAATAACTGAAGGCTCTGGCTCCCATTCTGCTTTTGGAGACTTAAGGAACTACAAGTAATCCTGCATTCTGGGAGCGTAGTGCTCTAGTTGGGTTATAGTATGAGCTCCTGGAGATATGATGGTGCCTGATCATTAACAACTTTGTAAGTGAGGAGAAGGTTTTTAAACTCATAACTGTAACTCTATTCTAGATTCTACAGGGAGCCAGTGCAGAGAGGCCAATACAGGAGTCATATGATCTCTTTTCTTAGTTCCTGTCAGTACACGTGCTGCAGCATTCTGGACCAGCTGGAGACCCTTTAGAGACCTGTTAGGGCAGCCTGATAATAGAGAGTTACAATAGTCTAGTCTGGAACAAATGCATGGACTAGCTTTTCTGCATCTTTTTGAGACAGGATGGGCCTTTTATCTGAATTTAACAGCAGAAAATTACAGGTCATGGATGGATGCCGTCTCTCCTCATGAGACCAGGTTTTCCCCAGAAAGTCCGCCAATTATCAACAAAGCCCACATCGTTTGCTGGACACCACCTTGACAGCCAGCGGTTGAATGATGACATGCGGCTGAACATGTCATCACTGGTTAGGTTTGGCAGGGGCCCAGAGAAAAGAGTCCGACATTGTTTTGGCATAGTTACACACCGACTCAACATTAATCTTAGTGACTTCCGACTGGCGTAGCTGGGAGTCACTACCGTCGACATGTAGCACGATTTTACTGTATTTACGTTTAGCTTAAGCCAGCAGTTTTAAATTTGATTCAATGTCGAACGCTCTGGCCCCTGGGATGCATTTCACTTTGGCCGCTGGTGCCTCTAACTTCACGTTTCGTAATATGGAGCTGCCAATGACCAGAGTTGGTTTCTCAGCGGGTGTGTCGCTGAGTGGGGAAGAGAGGGAAAGAGAGTAGCCATCGCTAGCTGATAGTGGCTAAGCTAGGACACGCTAGATTAGCCAGCAGAGCTAGGAGAGCTACAAACAGCAGCGAGCTCGGCGACCAAGCTATAAACACAGAGTATTGTTGAAAGCCTTAGTGGACCAGCATGTGCCCGATCACACAAGCGGGATCTCAGTTGCTGCAGAAAGGAATACAACAATAATCTGCTCGGACGAGACGGAGCAGTAAAGTTACGCTATCAGTCAGTAACACAACAACAGGAAGTGACGCAATGACGCAACACGCTTGCCGTTTCAGATGCTGTTTCACAAAATGCAAGACACACACAGAGGCAGGCAGGTACAGGAACAAGAAGCAGACGAACCAAGTAGCCCCTTTTTGCTTTGATCACTGCTTCGCACACTCTTGGCATTCTCTTGATGAGCTTCAAGAGGTAGTCACCTGAAATGGTCTACCAACAGTCTTGAAGGAGTTCCCAGAGATGCTTAGCACTTGTTGGCCCTTTTGCCTTCACTCTGTGGTCCAGCTCACCTCAAACCATCTCGATTGGGTTCAGGTCCGGTAACTTAGGAGGCCAGGTCATCTGGCGCAGCACCCCATCACTCTCCTTCTTGGTCAAATAGCCCTTACACAGCCTGGAGGTGTGTTTGGGGTCATTGTCCTGTTAAAAAATAAATGATGGTCCAACTAAACGCAAACCGGATGGAGTAGCATTCCACTGCAAGATGCTGTGGTAGCCATGCTGGTTCAGTTTGCCTTCAATTTTGAATAAATCCCCAACAGTGTCATCAGCAAAGCACCCCCACACCATCACACCTCCTCCTCCATGCTTCACGGTGGGAACCAGGCATGTAGAGTCCATCCGTTCACCTTTTCTGCTTCGCACAAAGACAAATTTGGACTCATCAGACCAAAGCACAGATTTCCACTGGTCTAATGTCCATTCCTTGTGTTCTCTAGCCCAAACAAGTCTCTTCTGCTTGTTGCCTGTCCTTAGCAGTGGTTTCCTAGCAGCTATTCTACCATGAAGGCCTGATTCACACAGTCTCCTCTTAACAGTTGTTTTAGAGATGTGTCTGCTGCTAGAACTCTGTGTGGCATTGACCTGGTCTCTAATCTGAGCTACTGTTAACCTGCGATTTCTGAGGCTGGTGACTCGGATTAACTCATCCTCCGCAGCAGAGGTGACTCTTGGTCTTCCTTTCCTGGGGCGGTCCTTATGTGAGCCAGTTTCTTTTGTAGCGCTTGATGGTTTTTGTGACTTTCAAAGTTTTCCCAATTTTTCGGACTGACTGACCTTCATTTCTTAAAATAATGATGGCCACTCGTTTTTCTTTACTTAGCTGCTTTTTTCTTGCCATAATACAACTTCTAACAGTCTAATCAGTAGGACTATCAGCTGTGTATACACCTGACTTCTGCACAACACAACTGATGGTCCCATTTATAAGGCAAGAAATTCAACTTATTAAACCTGACAGGGCACACCTGTGAAGTAAAAACCATTTCAGGTGATTACCTCTTGAAGCTCATCAAGAGAATGCAATGTGTGTGCAAAGCAGTAATCAGAGCAAAAGGTGGCTACTTTGAAGAAACTAGAATATAAGGCGTATTTTCAGTTGTTTTACACTTTTTTGTTAAGTACATATTTCCACATGTGTTAATTCATAGTTTTGATGCCTTCAGTGTGAATCTACAATGTCAATAGTCATGAAAAGAAAGGAAATTCATTGAATTAGAAGGTGTGTCCAAACTTTTGGTCTGTACTGTACGCTTGTTTTAATGTGCTTAATGCCACGTTCACTCAGTAAATCATCAAAGGCAGAGGATCCAAACTGGGGCCGATTATCAGTTGTGACAGTACAGGGGTTCCCTTCACGGGCAAAGACAGAAGTTGGACTTCACCTGAGCATGTTGGGATGCAACATGCTTGCTGCCAAACTCCAGCACGCGGTGCGTTATGCACACGATTGACTATTTGCCTTTACTCACACCTGTCCATCCGCCCTCTCCTTTCCTCCATCTCCCACGCTCGGGGCGGATCACCTTGCGGTATTTATATGCTCCCACTCGGCCAGATCATACAAAACCACAATGTTTCATTCCACTGTTATGCTGACGACACACAAATATACTTCCCGCTGAGGCCCGGTGACCCTGGAAGCCTAGCTGCTGTTTTAGACTGTCTCACAGACATCAAACATTGGATGGCTCTAAATTTCTTACAGCTTAACAGCTCAAAAACTGAAATAATACTGTTCGGCCCCCCAAACCATACCAGCCTTCTTCACCAAGCCCTTGGTCCACTGTCCGCAAACATAAAACCGACTGCACGAAATCTTGGTGTCCAACCAAGTGTGACACCACAGCGAAGAAAATGGTGCTCGCGACAACAGACTGATAAAACATCTGAAGCATCCGGTTGCAGACATTAAAGGACCTGAGCCTCCTCAGGAAGTAAAGCCGGCTCAGGCCCTTGTGTAGACTGCCTGTGTGTTTGTGGTCCACTCCAGTTTATTATCCAGCACCACACCCAGGTACTTGTAGGAGTCCACAATGTTGATGTCCGTCCCACCAATGCAGACTGGAGAGGGCGGGGGCTTGTTCCTCCTAAAGTCCACCACCATGTCTTTTGTCTTTGCCACGTTCAGCTGCAGGTGGTTCTCCTCACACCACTTTACAAAATTGCCGACCAGGTCCCTGTACTCGTCCTCCCTTCCACCCTCTACACGCCCCACAATGGCCGTGTCATCAGAGAATTTCTGCAGATGACACGACTCAGTGCAGTACTTAAAATCTGCAGTGTAGGTGGTGAAGAGGAAGGGCGACAGCACGGTTCCCTGGGGGGCACCAATGTTACTGATCAGGCGGACAGACACACAGTTCCGTAATCTCACATACTGCGGCCCGTCAGATAGTCCTTTACCCATGTGACGAGAGGAGAATCCACCCGCATGTTCTCCAGTTTGGCCTTCAACAGCTTGCGCTGGATTGTGTTAAAGGCGCTGGAGAAGTCAAAGAACATGACGCGGACAACAGTGTTGGGTCTATCCAGGGAGGAGTAGGCTTCCTGCAGCAGGTAGATGAGAGCATCATCAACCCCAACATGGGGCTGATATGCAAATTGTAGGGGGTCCTGTGATGGGCACACTAGGGGTCTGAGGTGTGCAAGAACCAGCCTCTCCATGACCTTCATAATGTGAGAGGTCAGTGCAATCGGCCTGTAGTCATCCGGTGCCACAGGATGTCCTTTTTTGGGCACTGGAACAAGGCAGGATGTTTTCCACAGCACTGGCACTCTCTGAAGGTGGAGGCTCAGGTTGAAGAGGTGCTGGAGAACTCCGCAGAGCTGGCTGGCACAGGCCTTCAGCACGCGAGGGCTGATGCGGTCCGGACCGGCGGCTTTTCTCTGGCTGAGCTTCTCCAGTTCTCTCCTCACCTGGCTGGCTGTGATGTTGAGACCAGACTGCGGGATGGATGGTAGCAGTGGGGGATGTGCGAGGGTCATGGGGGAGGGGGGTGTGAGACGGACTGTGGTGGGGGCCAGAAGGGAGGTGGGGGGTGGGGTAAGGGGGGCTGGGGGTGGTGGAACCTGGTGTCTGCTGCGGGGGTTGCGGTGGGGTTGTGGGGCTGGTGTAAAGCTGTGGGGGGGTTGTGAGAAGAGGTAGTTGATCGGAGGAGCAGCAGGGGGGCTATTGGGGGAGCTGGGGTCAAACCTGTTGAAAAACAGGTTAGACTCGTTCGCACGTTGTTCATTTCCCTCTGCTGTTCCTCCTCCTCTCCTCTGGAAGCCGGTGATCTCACTCATCCCCCTCCATACGTCCCTGGTGTTTCCTCCTGTAGTTTTCCTTACTCTCCTTGATGCTGTGTTTGAGTTCTCTCTGTACACGCTTGAGCTCTGCACGGTCCCCTGACCTGAAGGCCCTCTTTTTCTCGTTGAGTAGGGCCTTCAGGTCGCTGGTAACCCATGGTTTGTTGTTTGGGTAACAGCGGACCTCTTTACTGGAGATGGTGTTGTCAATGCAGAACCCAATGTAATCAGAGACGCAATCAGTAATGCCATCAATGTCCTCACCGTGTGGTTTGTACAGTGCGTACCAGTCAGTGGCTTCTAGAGCACCCTGCAGTGACTCTATGGCCTCAGGAGACCATTTCCTCACAGTTCTTAGTGTCACTGGTTGCTGCTGAACCACAGGCATGTATGATGGGGAAAGCAGGACGAGGTTGTGGTCTGACCTTCCCAGGGGAGGGAGGGCAGTGGAGCTGTATGCCTCTTTAACGTTTGCATGCAGCAGAGCTATTGTTTTATTGTCCCTTGTTGTGCATTTGACAAACTGGTGAAACGTTGGGAGAGTGGATGAGAGAGAGAGACGTGGTTGAAGTCACCTCTGATGATGACGAATGCTCCGGGGTGTTTCGTCTGTAATGCAGCGGTCGCAGTGCTGATTACGTCACACGCTGCGTCGGCATTTCCAGACGGCGGAATGTAAACAGTAATGGCGATGAGGCTGGTAAACTCACGTGGCAGATAATAAGGACGCAGTCCGATGGCAATGAGCTCGATGTCCGGGCTGCAAAACCGGTCTTTCACGGAGATGTGCCCGGGATGACACCACCTGTTGTTAACGAGCACGGCGAGTCCTCCTCCTTTCTTCTTGCCGCTCGCGGTGGTGTCTCTGTCGGCTCGGACCGTATGGAAGCCGGGGATGGTGGCGTTTGAGTCCGGTATCTGGTCATGTAGCCACGTTTCCGTGAAACACATGATACTGGACTCTCTGTATTCCCGCTGCGTCCTGACGAGCGCTTCCAGTTCGTCCATCTTATTTACCAGGGACCTTACGTTTCCGTAATAACTGCAGGGATGCAGGGTTTAAACTTCCTCCTCCGTTTAGCTCCTGCTCTGCAGCCTCGCCGTCTCCTCCTTAGCTCCTTCGGTACTGTGGGTCTCTCCCCGACAAAGGGGTTTTGGGGCCCCAGGGCGATCAGCTGGTCGCGACTGTAAACAATGCCGGCTGTAGGGCAGGCACGGCTTTCAGTCACCAGGAGAGACCAAAGCACGAAAAAGCTAACTAAGAGATATCCAAACCGTATGATAGACATCTTGATGTGTGGACAGTGTATATCCACAGCGCAGGGTACAGATAATAAATAAAAAAACACACTAAAAATACGACAAAAACCTAGTAAAAAGTACAAAGTACCGGGAGCTGCTACGATAGGCTGCCACTAGCACGGCGCCATCTTTAAATTTACTGATTACTGTAACTCCCTTCTCTCCGGTATCAACCACAAATCACTCTCTCGCCTCCAATAAATACAAAACTCTGCAGCTAGGCTTCTAACCGGTTTTAACAGACGACACCACATTACCCCTATTCTAGCCTCCCTTCATTGGCTCCCCGTCCGTTTTAGAATTGAATTTAAGATTTTACTGATCACTTTTAAAGCACTTGTCGAACTGGCCCCGAGTTACATTACAGACATTTTAACTCCTTATGAGACAGCGCGCAGCCTTAGATCCTCGGGCAGGGCCCTTCTAACCGTTCCAAAGTCGAGGTTAAAAACCAAAGGTGATCGTGCCTTTGCCATCAGGGCCCCTCGGCTTTGGAACGCCCTGCCTGGGGAGATAAGGCTTGCAGGATCAGTAACCTCTTTTAAATCTCTTCTTAAAACACATTTTTATAGGCTTGCTTTTATGTGACGTCTTCCTTTTACTTCGCTCCTACCGTCTGAGTTGACAACATTGTTGTTCCTGTTTTTTTTATGTAACCCATTTCTTTTTCTTTTTCCTGTTTTTAATGATGTTATTCCATTACTTCCTTCACATCTGTTGTTTCCAAAAATTTTGCATTGTCTTGTCAAAGCACTTTGTAAAACTGTTTTTAAAAAGCGCTATATAAATAAAGTTTATTATTATATTATTATACATTAGGAATGCCATGGCAGTAGGCATTGTAGCAGTAGGAGTCAAGGCCATTTACTGAAATAGTCTACAATGGGGATAGCAAACCTGCTGTCATAGCCTCCACATTTCACGTTTGCCAGTCTACCGGACACAAGACTGCGGTGTGCACCAAGGACATGTTCTGAATGCCTTGAATAGGAGTGAATTGCGCCAGCGTGCAGTGTTGGTCTGGTTCGACAGATCCAGCAGTCCAGTATTGGTGAGTGACAGCATATTCATAATTATGCTGCCTTTGTTGTGCTGGTCTGTGCATTCACTATGTTTATTATTTTTATTCAAATGGAACAATATATTGTTATAGATTTAAAACAGCAGGATAATTCATGTTTGTAATTAATTATAATAGCAATCCAGTATTGCTGTGCTGGATCTCTATAGAGTTGTTGTCATAGGGTTATAGAATGGATCTGGATCCAGTCACCCATGTGCTCCATTCTGGCCTTCAGTATTGAGCTTTTTGCTGTTCCTTCCTTGTTCTTTCATTTGCTCTGAGTCAGTTTATGATGTGGAATATTACATTCTTCATTTAGGCTTGTGTGATTATTTGCTACAATGCATGGATGTGTGACAAACACATCAGTAACAAGAGAAAGCACTGTAGTTTTTCTGGTGTGCAGCCTTTCTATGAAATGGTTCTGCCCTATCTATCTATCTATCTATCTATCTATCTATCTATCTATCCATCTATCTTATCAAATGTTACCTTAACACTATGAATGTTCCAAACATTCTTAATGGGGACACGGAAGGGGCGGTACTTACCATATTTGGAAGATGTGTGTGTGAGGACAACTGGGTGCAGTACTGGAGGGTGACCTTTAGAGGGGGATAGTGGGCAGGTGTGTGTGTGTGTCCCGATGGAAAAACATAATATATGGGCCAAAGCTAAAAACTTCACAGGCACCTTCAGAATGGCTCCTGCATTCATTTAAAGGCTTTACCTTGTGGGGACCTCAATTTTTGTCCCCATGGTGTCAGAGGTCCCCATGACGTGACTGTGTAAACAGATTGATGTCCCCATAATGATAGCAATACAAGCACACACACACACACACACACACACACACACACACACACACATACACACACAGATAACAGACACCAGCACACAGGTCAACATACATGTGTTATCAATTTTCTTCGGCAATTTTCATGTTTCTTACAGGTTGTTTCATGCATCTTTTTTATTGTACTGCTTCCCCCTGTTTCTATTCTCTTGTCATATAATCTTGATCTTGTCTTGAAACACACACACACACATACACACACACACACACACACACACACACACACACATATTTTTTTGAATATGTTAACTATATAAATACACATGTAGATGATGTTGTACACAACAAAAAATATTTGGACATACATGCTATGAAGCTTTATTATTTCACAATATAGAATCATAGTGAACTAAATTAACAGATGAAAAAGACGCTTAACGCCCTTTATAATGCTCATTTTCAGGTTTACATGTTTACATGATTTAATGATCAAAAATACGTTACTTTTCTCATACTGACTGTCTAAATATTATTATTATGAAGACCAGTACATTTTGGAGCTTTTTTACATTACAAGTCACAAAGTGTCGGCACGTAAGCGGTTATCCAACCTGACTGCGTCTTCCCAGACAAACCTGAAGCTTCCGTATGTGATTAGTTTGGAGAATGGTTTGGTCTCTGCTGTCTGTCAGCGGCTGCTGAGCTGAGTGACAGCAGCTGGATAATCTGCCTCCACCAGTTGACTGACAGCAGAAATGTACTAAACCAAAATAGTTTACATGTCGGCTCCATGGGTAGCAATCAACAGTGTTTAACTGATTCATTGACCACCGCAGCTAGTGAGGGACGCCTGTAGTGACACAGAGACATACAGACTAAGCTGATCTGTCAATGTAGATATGGTTAAAACCATAGACTGTATAAAAAAATGGGGCCGTTCCCTCAACTTGATCAAATCATATTCCCTCTGGGAGCCGCCATCTTGTCAGACTTTGACTTCTCCTAATTTCCTCTTACCAAAAAGGGCATTGATGTGAAGTTGGGGGAACGGAGATACGTCGGTCTGGGTGACATTTACGGAATGACCCACATTAGCTCCACCGCCCAGGAGCTAGGCTAACAGAACACGTTACTAGATAAACGGGAGTGGAAGTCCTGTGTCTCTACCGGAGATTACACCGGCTATGATATGAAATAAAGTTTTAGGAAAAAAACAAACAAACAAACCACTGGCGAGTCGAGTGCAGCACTCCTGTGTCTCTAGTGGAGATTACACCGGCTCAGGTAGAAAAGTGCATGCAGCCAGCATTTATGATCTATGATTTAAACTGATATTCAACACAGCACCATGCTCATAGAATGTAAAACACCGACCCTCACGGCCCGAAGCATCTAGTGTATGTGCCATAGATAGCAGGCTGTATTGCAAGTCATGGTCGTGTGCGGCTATTTAATGAGCATAACAAAGCTAACGTTAACACGTGCGTGTTAAACCATCTGTTTGTACAGCTTATCGAAGAGCAAACCATCTTGCCACATCTTGAAACACCCCCACACAAATGACCACAGTCCAGGTCGAGATGATGGAGTTAGTATGCTAAACCTGACAACTAGCATCCGAGGAGAAGCAATGGCCAGAGGCTAGCTGACACTCAAGAGGTCAACCGCCTAATTATTCATAAATTTTATCTCATCTCATCTCATCTTCAACCGCTTATCCGGGGTCAGGTCGCGGGGGCAGCAGCTTTAGCAGGGGACCCTTTCCCGGGCCACATTAACAAGCTCTAACTGGGGGATCCTGAGGCGTTCCCAGGCCAGTGTGGAGATATAATCTCTCTACCTAGTCCTGGGTCTTCCCCGAGGCCTCCTCCTAGCTGGACGTGCCTGGAACACCTCCCTAGGGAGGCACCCATCCTTGCTAGATGCCCGAACCACCTCAACTGGCTCCTTTCAACGCAAAGGAGCAGCGGCTCTACTCCGAGTTCCTCATGGATTGCTGAACTTCTCACCCTATCTCTTAGGGAGACTCAAGCCACCCTCCTGAGAAAACCCATTTCGGCCGCTTGTACCCGCAACCTCGTTCTTTCGTTCATGACCCAGCTTTCATGACCATAGGTGAAGGTAGGAACGAAGATTGACTGGTAGATCGAGAGCTTTGCCTTCCGGCTCAGCTCTCTTTTCGTCACAACGGTGCGGTAGAGCGACACCGCGCCCGCTGCTCCGATTCTCCGGCCAAACTCACGCTCGATCGTCCCCTCACTTGTGAACATGATTCCGAGGTACTTGAACTCCTTCACTTGGGACTCATTCCCTACCTGGAGTAAATAATCCACCGGTTTCCTGCTGAGAGCCATGACCTCAGATTTAGAGATGCTGATCCTCATCCCAGCCGTTTCTCACTCGGCTGCGAACCGATCCAGTGAGTGCTGAAGGTCACTGACCGACGATGCCATCAGGACCACATCATCTGCAAAAAGCAGAGACGAGATCCTCAGCCCACCGAACTGCAACCCCTCCCCACCACGACTACGCCTCGATATCCTGTCCATGAAAATCACGAACAGGATTGCTGACAAAGCGCACCCCCGACTGCTGAGGATCCGGACACAGCTCTCGCTTTGGTTGTGCAGAGATTGGATTGGCCACAGAAGTGACCCCCTCACCCCACATTCCTGCAGCATCTCCCACAGTAACTCCCGAGGGACCAGGTCATATGCCTTCTCCAGATCCACAAAGCACATGTAGACTGGATGGGCATACTCCCAGGCCCCCTCCAGGATCCTTGCGAGAGTGAAGAGCTGGTCCGTTGTTCCACGTCCAGGACGGAATCCGCATTGTTTCTCTTTAATCTGAGGTTCGACTATAGGAAGAACCCTCCTTTCCAGCATCTTGGAGTAGACTTTACCAGGGAGGCTGAGTAGTGTGATACCCCTGTAATTGGCACACACCCTCTGGTCCCCCTTTTTAAATAGAGGAACCACCACCCCAGTCTGCCACTCCCTTGGCACTGTCCCAGACTTCCATGCAATGTTGAAGAGACCTGTCAACCAAGACAGCCCCTCCACACCCAAAGCTTTCAGAATTTCTGGACGAATCTCATCAATCCCTGGGGCTTAGCCACTGTGGAGTTGTTTGACTACCTCAGTGACTTCCGCCAGGGATATTGACAATGATTCCCCATCAGCCTCCAGCTCTGCCTCTACAAAAGGTAGTCAGATTAAGGAGTTCCTCAAAGTGTTTCTTCGAACCCCCCGGCTACCTCATCAGCTGAGGTCACCAGCGTCCCGTCCTTACTGTAAACAGCTTCGACGGTTCCCCGTTTCCCCCTCCTGAGATGTCGAATGGTTTTCCAGAAGCACCTAGGTGCCGCCCGAATGTCCTTCTCCATGACTTCCCCGAACTCCTCCCACACCCGCTGCTTTGCCTCTGACACAGCAGAGGCTGCAGCCCTTCTGGCCTGTCAGTACCTTGCAACTTCTGGGAAAACATATCCCGGAAGGCCTCCTTCTTCAGTCGGACAGCTTCCCTGACCACCGGTGTCCACCACAGTGTTCAAGGGTTACCGCCCCTTGAGGCACCTAAGACCTTGAGGCCACAGCTCACCGCTTCAGCGATGGAAGCTTTGAACATCTCCCACTCCGGTTCAATGCCCCCAACTTCCACAGGGATGCCAGAAAAGCTCTGCCGGAGGTGTGAGTTGAAGATCTCTCGGACAGGGGCCTCCTCCAGACATTCCCAGTTCACCCGCACTACTCGTTTGGGCTTACCCAGTCTGTTCAGAATCTTCCCCCATCCTCTGTGCCAACTCATCACTAGATGGTGATCAGTTGACAGCTCTGCCCCTCTCTTCACTTGAGTGTCCAAAACATACGGCCTCAGATCACATGATACGATCACAAAATTGATCATCGACCTTTGGCCTAGGGTGCTCTGGTACCACGTACACTTATGAGCATCCTTATGTTCGAACATGGTGTTAGTTATAGACAATCCGTGACTAGCACAGAATTCTAATAACTGACGACCACTCGGATTAAGATCAGGGAGGCCGTTCCTCCCAATCACGCCTCTCCAAGTTTCTCCATCATTGCCCAGGTGGGCGTTGAAGTCTCCCAGCAGAACTATGGAGTCCCCTACTGGAGCCTCATGCAGGACTCCATTCAGGGTCTCCAAGAAGGCCGAATACTCTGAACTGCTGTTCAGTGCATATGCACAAACAACAGTCTGTCTGAGTTTTCCCCCCGCCGGCGAGCCATCTGGCTCCAGATGGGGGCCCCGGGCTTTCTCCGGGCAGGGTCTCTCTTACTCTTCCTCGTTTGTCCATTGAGTCTTTGTGAACCATTCATAGTCTGGCCCCTCACCTGAGACCACTCTGCCATGGGAGACCCTACCAGGAGCACTAGGCTCCAGACAACACAGCCCTCAGGTTCACAGGGACACACAAACCTCTCCACCACGATAAGGTGACTAGACTATTACAAGACAATTTACCGTCCTAAGGGTTGTCATGGAGATATGACTTAAACATACAGACGAGAATGTTTTTCGGAAGCAAGCCCTAAATACAGTAGGTTTAATTATCCTGTGAAAAACGGCATGTTTAACATGGGGGTCAATGAGAAACTGTTCTATTGTGCAAACTCTCCAAGGAATGTTAATAGTTTAATGACCAAAAGCAGGAAAGATTTCCTGTGGCGCTCTGTGGTGCATCTGGGTGTGAGGAGTCTTCTGCTAAAGGTGCTCCTCTGCTGGGCCATTCTGTCATAGAGAGGGTGGGAGACATTGTCCAGGATAGGCCGGAGCCTGGACAGCATCCTCCTCTCTGCCACGGTCATAAGGGTGTCCAGCTCCTCCCCCACGACATCACCGGCCTTCCTGATCAGTTTGTTCAGACTGTTGGTGTCTGTGACCTTCAGCTCACTGCCCCAGCATGTGACAGCGAAGCAGATCGCACTGGCCACAACAGACTTATAAAACATCCTCAGCATCGTCCGGCAGATGTTAAAGGACCTCAGCCTCCTCAGAGAGTCAACTTTGGCCCTTTTTGTAGACAGCCTCTGGGTTTCTAGTCTAGTTCAGGTGCTTTGACCCTCCTCAGATCCACCACAAGCTCCTTTGTTTTAGTCATGGAGAGCTGCAGATGATTCAGCTTACTGCAAGTGACAAAGTTGCCCACAACAGTCCTGCATTCACTTTCATCCCCCTTTCCAATGCAGCCAACTATTGCTGAGTCATCAGAAAACTTCTGAAGGTGGCAGGACTCAATAGTTGAAGTCTGAGGTGAAAAGGGTGAAGAGAAAGGGAGAGAGGACAGTCCCCAGTGTTGCTGACCACCCTGTCAGACACACAGTGCTGTAGGCGTACATATTGTGGTCGGCCCATCAGGTAATCCACATTCCAGGACACGATGGGCACCTCCACCTGCATTGCAGCCATCTTCTCACCCAGTAGAGCCGGACGGATTGTGTTGAATGCACTGGAGAAGTCAAGGAACATGACTCTCACAGTGCTCGCTGGCTTGTCCAGATGACTGTAGACTGTTCAGCAGGTAGGTGATGCAGACTGATCATAGGCCTTAGCTGCTCCAAGATGAGTCTCTCCATGGTCTTCATAATGTGGGACGTCAGGGCCGCCGGTCTGTAGTTCTGAGGGCCACTAAGACGCGGCATCTTTGGCACAGGCACGAGGCAGGACGTCTTCCACAGCACAGGGACTCTCTGGAGTTGCAGGCTCAGGCTGAAGACTTGACTCAGTACTCCACACAGCTGGGGGGCACAGGCTTTAAGCACCCTGGGAAATACGCCATCAGGGCCTGCGGCTTTGCCAGAGTGGAGTCTTGTCAACTGTCTTCTCACCAAAAGGAAACGTATGTGTGGGTCGATATTTAATTAAAATTTAAATCTGTTCTGTGAGATGAGAAAGTGGTGGTCGTCACATTGCTTCTAAACACGCTTTCTGTATGGAGCATAGACTGTATGGAAACAGGTGGGGGCGGGGCTCTTTTGGACATTGCAACAGAACACATGTGTAAAACAAGTGCATCAATCACAATACAGTTTACAGAGACATTGTTTACAGAGCAAACTCACATTAGCTACAACTTGCTTGCAGCGACGACAGGGGCCTGAAACATGTAGAGAAAGTGATTGTCCCAAAAAAAGTAACTCAAAAGTCGACCAAGTTAGCCAACAACTGAGGAGTAGTTATGACGCCAATTTTAAGATAAGCGGAAGCAGCCAAGAAACACAGTGTCACATGTTCAGAGATGGTGAGCCAAAAAGGACGTCTTGAAATGCAAACAGTCAGACCGTCTTACTGTGGTCCTCAAATCAAATGTGTGAGAATAGGGGAGCCATGGACACCAGACTACTACCTGCACCCGGGAGGAAACATCGTTGTCGGAGATTTTCGTAACTGGTCTGTTAGACGCAGAAGGTATCACTTTACATATGGGTTTTGTTTTTGTTGAGCAAAGGTGATTTTGAAACTGATCGATCATGCTGTTTGTTTAATGGGTTCCTGATGAGGACTTTTTATGGTTTGAGAAGAAGAGACTCATTTTGTTTTGGTCATGGATAGAGAAAATACTTTAAACAATACTTTAAACAAGTCTTTTTCCGAAAAAGATTCTTAAAAAAGGAGGGTCGTCTTATAATCAGGGACGTCTTATATTTGGGACAATACTGTAAGTGCAATTATAAGTAAATATTACATATTTCATTTACTATGAAAGCAGAACTTTTGTCACATAAGTTGAATGGACATTGCATGTATGTTATGAAATTATTTTTGCTTAAATACCTGTAAAGCAAAGACATGGGAACATTGCAAACATCCGAGGCATTGTTGGAAAAGTACAAATCAGAATGAGGACATGGACATTTACAGGGCGATGAATGGAGAAGGGTAAGACATATAATAATCAGTGGGGAAAATGACACCGCTGTTAATCGGACTAGCAGGCCATTAGTGGGAAAAGGGAGCTAGTGACAAAGACCACCAATAGGACTGTGGCATCTCTGAAGGAGCTAGAGTTACACATACAATATTCGGTGATTTATGAGTCAGTCACATTGACTGTTTAAAACAGGACACGGTATTAGTTTTTGAGATATGTTGTTGACTAAAACTGTTGAATACATTGGCACAAGAAGAAAAGTGCTGTCACCAGGATCATTAAAATACATCCTGATGAGGACCTTGAATGTCTGTACTGCCTCTTTGAAAATCCTCTCAACAGGTGCTACGCTGTTTCTTTAAATAGCTGTCCAAAATCACTCTCTCACTATTCCACACATAATAAACTACGCATTCTACAGTTAGTCATTGAGGTTTCAAACACTATCATTTTCTACCTTTCATTGGGTTTCAGTCCATTGTGGGAATTGTCAAGGCCAAAATATAGTTCATGTAGGGAGTGATTGGGTTATTTCTGTATGCTATTATTTTCTTTAGCTGCTATTTCGGCAGAAAAGTAACACCTGTATCAAACCACAGCTAAATGGTTATTGTTATTTCTGACCATCGACCCTTTACACATAAGACCACGTCTCCTCCTTTCATCATCATCGTGAAGAAGAAGAGTGTAGGGGGCTGGGAGCAGCTACTCCACAGACAAGATGCACACAATTAGCCAGCTGCAGAGGGGCCATATGGTTGTCATGTCTCCTGTTGTTCTGAGGTGAAGACAAGGCTGTTACACACACACACACACACACACACACACACACACACACGCGCGCATGCGCACACACGCACACACGCGCACACACGCACACACGCGCGCACGCGCACACACACGCACACATACACACACACACACACACACACACACACACACACACACACACACACACACACACACACACACACACACACACACACGAGAAGCCTTGCTCTGTTTAACACCTTCAAAGCCAAGACTGCATCCCTTTAAGCTAAGCAGTCATCGGTCGGCCTCTTGACTGTCCTGGTGTTGGGCCCTTGTCACATTTACAGTGTGGTGGCACTGGGCTGGAATGACCCTCCAGCTAATTGGGTGAGCAGTGTGAGCCACTGTATCTCCCCATGTTTCGCCCCTTCTTATGGAAATAACTGCAGTATTATATATATACTTTATATATATATATATATATATATATATATACAGGGAGGCTACCTATGTATTGTGTATCACAGCTAAACTAAATCATACAATGCCACATACAAATAACTCCCTATTTCCAGTGCACTTTATTTACTTTGCATCATTTTATATAAGTGTCTGGATTGCATATACAAGTTTTATGGACTATATCAGGCCATTTAAAATCTACTCAAAGAATTACTTTTTTGTCTCAACGGCATGTACAGTTATTTCACCATAAAGCTCACAAAGCAATTCTATGCCTGTAACAATACACTTGTCAGTGATGATTGACAAGAGTCCACTTTTAAGTTTGGCGCTCAAGAAAGAGTCATTTAATGTGTTTATTATATTGGCAAGAGTAAATGAGTGAACAAAAGAGCATCTGGCAACATTCCTGCTAAAAATAAATGAATCTGTACGCACTATTCATCTGCAAAGACACCATCCGCTTCAAATGTTATCAGCTGATTAAATGGCCGTTAACAGTTTTTATCACTACTATAGATATGAGGTTGTATGGCACTACTCTTCCCCCAAAAGGCTCTATAGGCCGTTATCTTAAAGTAATATAGATAACCGAAAGACGATGTTGATTTTTAAAACCCAAAGTCATCTTTGATTTTTTAAATATTATGTAGGCTACATAAGTGAACTTTCTTGCATAATGTTCTGAACTAATGCCACAAATGTATGTATTTAACCCAAACCACAATCTTTTCCTAAACTTAACTATATAGTTTTGTTGCCTACACCTAAATACATAATGTTACTTAACGTTACAGGACTCCCAGGCTGTTAAAAAGTAAAGCCAAGGGGTCCATGTCAATAGAAGACAATTGCCTTCTGAACCTTCTATTAAGTGTAGCAAACTCCTTTTCATCCATGTCTATTGCAGTTTTTCCAAACACATGGCTGGCTTCGCTTAGCTTGGCTCGGCCTGATTTGACTTGACCCGTCAGCCCAGCAAGGGAAGGATTTGCATTTCCATTACAACAGGGCTACCTGTGTGTCTTCAGTGGTGTGGCTTTTTGGAACTATGGCTCTATAGTAGTAGCCTTGTGAGACCATCCTGATCGTACGAGCTCCATTGTATTTTACACAGATCAATCTGGTAACCTGCGATGGAGAAAATTGGGAGCCGTTTAAAAAGCGGATGTCCATTCAAGTGTTGGTTCTGAGGCATGTTTGAGTGTGACGCAATGCATTTAAATCCAACACATTTTCAGACAGCTGTAGCTCTAATTCTGTTAGCCGCTCGCTAACGCTTTTTTCTCTTGGATACTTTGTTGGAATATGGACCAGGCACCTGAAATTGTGCCTTTTATCTGTGAATTCACTTTACACAAACGTTGATCTGATTGGTTGATTTGGCCCAAATGTTGGTGATAGACAGATGGTTTATCCAATCACCAACCAGTATTTTCGCCCCTTCCTAAAAGATCTCCAAACGAGAGTTCCCAGGTGGATATGCTAAGCAAATGCAATTAAATCCTTCTGGCGGAGTCAGGTTTCTATATGTAGCAGGATCAAGGGGAGGAGACCAGCAACAACGCCACCTGAGGGAATTCCGTCCCCAGGAAATTATAGAATAATACAAAATAGAAATAAATAGAAAAGGGCAACACAGGTTCCTTGACACACAGGACAGAAAACAGGTTCTATGATACAAAATATCATTTTTATTTATTGAAATATATTGTTTGGTTAAAATGTTACCGCAGTAAAATACAAGCTCCCACAGCCACTTCCAGTGGACAATTATGAACAGGACTGGGGCTTACCATGGTGGCAGAAAATCAAAAAGGGGAAGAATCCAAACAAAACATCACCGTGAACCCAACACACCAAGCAACGGATATTGTGAGCAGACACCACCACCAGGGAATAGGGCTGCCACACGTGCCAGGCCCTCAGCACCTGTTCACCAAAAGAAAAAAAGAAACAAATTACTCAAGGATAATACTGGGCCGAAAGTAACATAATCATACAAACAAAATCCAAATACACAGACACTTAAATCACAAAACACAAATATAACACTTCTTAATTAATTAATATCCAAAGCAATCTTACAATAACAGAAGATGATAACTACTAACCAGTAATAAACAAAATACTAATGAAGATCAGGTGACCTCAACAAAAACAAGCTAGTTACCAAAAATAATATATATATATATATATATAACATAACTAATAATATACAGTAAAATGGTGAATAAACAAATGCTAGTTTGTTTTATTTGTTATAAAGCAGCAAAATCAAGAAATGTTGAGTTTGCATTAGCAGTAACTATACATGACTCTGATTTGGCTGAACCCAAACAGGGAACAGTAAAAATAAAGCACATATCTGAAAGTACAAACAGAGATGCAGGAGAGTAACTGTTCAGTTACTGAACAAGATTCAGTAAGAAGCTACAAATGTACTGAGAGACTTTTAAATACATATGTTCCCTTTGCTGTCCTCCTACACAGACATGACTTGAGTGTCGCAGCACAGCTTTCTTTGAAGGGGAGAAGGGAGGTCCTCACAGGTTTGCTGCATTTGATGTCACAGAGGCCGCTTGGAGGCGGGTTGGGCCCACCTTGGCCCTATGCCGGAGAATAGGTCCAACTTGAGCGTGTCAATGGCCCGTGGTCATAATAACGACTGAACGCCCATTCAATGGAGTGATGACATTTTAAAGGAGTGATGCACTGACTATCAGTGTGACTGTTCAAAATTTGCTACGTCTGTAAAAAACAGTATAGTTTCACTGACAAAATGAGCATTTTAACATTTAGTATGTTACCATTCTAAATGTCAGCATGCCATGAATGTCCATACCAAATTCCATGGGCAATCCCTCCATTTGAGATGGTTGTTTCAGATGATAATTTTTTCTCGAGCACAAGTTGAAGTGAAACATATGGAATTATTTATAGAGAGATAGTTTGTTTTGTCACCTGGATACCATCTATACCGAGGGTCATTAACAGGCAGACCTCGGTCCTGACCCAGAAGGTGTCCAATCTGGACCAAGTCCAAAAAACAAGAAATTATTGAGAATTATAACATTTTGACAGAGTGTTACTTTTTTAACTGGCACAGCTTTTCTAGCAGTTCAAAACCTGTGTACAATCCTGGCAGGACAAGCTAGCGCTCAATCATCTCACTAAACAAAAGAAAAGTGGGAGAGTGGTATACAAGAGGGAGAAAAAAGGAGGTGTTAAGTCAATTCAGTTGATAAGATGTGTTTTTGTACATTGTAAATTTGGTTGAGACAAAAAATAAAAGGGGAAACTAAAGCTACACTTTTAATTTAACTCTTCTAAAACTGAGCACTTTATTCTAAGTTGCAACATTTGTTTATAGGAGCCTACTCAACCGCACCTTGGCATTAGTTCATTTTATCTAACTGAACCTCCTTGAATTTTTACTTGAATACCCCTGATTTATGCTAAGACACATCAAGCTAGTGTCATGCAGGGAGTTTAGTCATAGATCAGGGAGACCTGTAAAAAAGAGAGAGAAAAAAGTGCATAACAAAGGTCATATCTTGAAATGAATCAGCCAAAAAAGACATTATTTTATGAGACCATTCATGTCCATGATCGTAACCTTAGTCATACAACTAAATCTACACTTGAAGGGCTCCTGACAACGAATATAAAAACTCCTTGAGTTACCCAGCCAGAACTCAAAGTTAAATCCCTTGGAAAATCTCCGGAATAACTTAAAGACAGACCGTCACATATGCCTCTTATCCAACTTGAGTAAGCTTGAGCACATCTGCATCTTAAAATAGGGGGAAATATCACAATATTCTCATGTGCATGGTTGGTGCAGACTACCCACCAGGAGTAGAAGCTGAAAATCACTGTCAACGTTGTGATTTGACTTTAGGGTTGAACACCATCATTTGAATAAAGCACTTCTGTATTTAATTTTTTTTTCAATAAATAGAAACAAGTTTGTCTGTATTATAGTTTTCAGAATCTAAACTAAACGCTATTTTTTCAAGATTATAGGTTATTATAGCAGTGATAAAGGATTTAAAAAGTTAGATATGGGCAGTTAAGTCTCCACAGACACAAATTATTCCATAGAATTTTAAAATCTATAATGATTTTCATCCTATCTTAGTTAAAATTGGAACAGACATGTGAATGCCATTGTTTCCTTTACATATGCATTTGTATGGATATGGAATTTTTATGGTTTCCTCTAAATGCTGCCAAAGAGGTTGTTATTATCCCATGAATAAATGCAGCCAAACATAAATCTCTAATCCCCCCCCCCCACACACACACACACACATCTCTCTCTCTCTCTCTCTCTCTTCCATCCCTTAGTTGAGATGTCAGTGCTATCCTCAACGTGACTGAGGAGAAGCAGTATGTGGGTCACTGCCCCCCATTTCAGCAAATGGGTATGACTTATTTGCAAGGTTGGGAGGCTGCGGGGTGTGGGATGAGGGAGATATTGACAGGATCATTTGCATGTCTGCCAAGTTGCAGGCAGGAGTGTAGCTGAAGGTGAGCTACATGGGAATAGATGGTATGCGATGGCTTCCATAATCTCCCTCTGGCCCGATCGGTTGGAGGTGCTGTGTAAAATGATTATTCTCTGGCTGTGGCTTGACCAAGAGTGAGTGACAACTTGGACAAGCTCCGATTTGATGTCTCTAGCAACCCTGGCAGAGTAACCTTTCTCCTTTGTTGACTTATTAACTGTTTTTGTAGAAAATTGACAGACTTCTTCAATCACAAAACAATAAAATTGCATTTTTGTCAACTTATTTTTGATTTGAGCTTTTGTTACCACATACTAAATCAAATAAACAATAACAAAGGACATGTCGTCTGCACGTGGCATACATAATTCGTGTTTACTTGACACACAGAGTATAAGAGCTCAAAGTGTTTGCAAGACAAGAAAAAAACATTTTTTATGTGTGACATAAAGGTGCTGTTATGAATTGGAAGCTGTGGTTTGGTTTAACTTGTAAGACTTTAATCAGATAAGAATGACTCTACATAAATTTACATCACATTGTCATTCATTCAAATCTTTATTGCGATCATGTCCAAATAGTTTAAACAAGCCCAAAGATTGAGAACAAAACCCCCCACAAAACTCACGCAACAAAATAATAATCATAATAAAAATTGAAAGATGTAAACACATAATAAATCCTACCCATTCTCTGCTAAATACTTTATAGATTAGATCTTTATCATGTAATCTGTGATAAATGGCTGTAATTTCTGTAACACATAGAATGTTCTGTGTCTACTTCTGAGAGACCATTTATTATTTTATGCATTTTCTAACTACATTTTTAATATTTTTTTGTCAATTTAAAATGAAAGTTACGAATGTAACTTCTATGAATCTTGGATGACCCCCGGAGGCAGTGCTTAACATGAATATCTTCTGACTTGCGCATGCACAGGTCGAGTATTAATATCAACAAACTGGAACTCTGGCGGTCATCCAGGATTCATAGAAACGTAGTTACATGGATAACAATTTCCCCCTGGGATTATTACAAATTTGTTATTGATTTTTGCAGACCAGAACACAGAAACGGGTAAAACACATGTACAGTATATCTGCTTTAAGGTGAGAAAAAAAGAAAACCACAGACAAAAGAAGAAAACCCCCAACATGAATCCCGCTACACCTCCCAACAACCCACGTCAGACACGGTCACAATAAAAAAATAAAAAAACAAGTAAACGAATAACATGTAACAAAAGTAGATAACGTAAGATAATGTAAAAAAGAAAGATCCCCTCTCTGAAAACCTTAACCTCTCCAACCGGAGACATTGCAAAATTTCACGGATCTAACTATTATGAGTCGGTGGAGAAACATGTTTCCATTTAAGGAGAATGTTCTCAAGGTCCTAAAGAGTTTTGAGGCCCTTATCTGACCATATGTGGAATGCAGGGTCAGTGCAGGAAGGGAGAAACACATAATTGTTCAAAACTTGGGCAAGGATCGAAACACATTGCAAGCCGTACTGCTTCCTGAACTGGATCCAAATGTTGATGCCATTAACGACAACCGTATTGGATGAGACCTTGTGGGCAGTTATGGGGAGCTGTGAGCAAATCGTAGAGTCTAAAGAGCAGGAGGACGATGTTATTTCAGTATGAGCCCAGGGCAACAAGGGTGAGAGCGGACAGCCCTGCCGGGTCCCACGCCTGAGAGGGAAACATACTGAACAGACGCCGTTAGTGTTTACAGATGCAGAGGGGGTTACATACAGAAGCTTAACCTAAAACATAAAATAGGAAGCCCCACTCTACCCGGTCAAAGGCTTTCTCCGCATCTAGCGCCACTACGACCTCAGGAGTGTCCGATCCATGTGAGAATATGATGTTGAACAGCCTTCTGGTGTGGAAGAATGGATGTCTCCCTAATATGAAGCCTGTCAGGTCTTGTGAAATTATCGATGACATCACACTTTGGAGGCGGAGGGTGAGGACTTTAGCAAGGATCTTACAATATATGTTTAAAGGTGAGACTGGTCTGTAGCTGCAACATGAAGAAGGGTCCCTGTCTTTCTTCAGGAGCAATGAAATAGATTCCTCATACAAGGTCGCTGGCAGTCTGCCTTTAGTAAAGGAGTCGTTACACATTCTCACAAGGATGGGAGCTAATAGCATCGACTATGCCTTTAAGAACTCGACTGTAGAACCGTCAGGACCAGGAGATTTCCTGTTCTGCAAAGTCTTGTTTGCTTCATGCACCTCCAACAGAGCAATGGGTCTACCGATCTCCCTAGCTATGTTTATATCAATCTGAGGGTACGTTAAGCAGTCTAAGGGGTTGGGGGTCGCTGCAGTAATTGGGTTGCATTCAGAAGTATATAATGTGGTGTAAAAATCAGAAAAAGACTTGTCAATCATCACTGGATGAGAAGTGTGGCTTCCGTCTGATAGTTGAATTTTAGAAATTCGTCTGGAAGCACTAGCTGCGCGGGTCTGCTGCGCCAGGAGTCTCCCTGCCTTATCTCCCTGCTCAAAAAAGTTTTGTTTGGATTGTCGTAGCAGAGGGGGGATGGAAAGTTTAAAGTTTAACCAGTTCCTCTGCAATTTCCGCAAGCCTAGCCCATTCCGCCTTTCTCATTTGAGAAATATAGGATATCACTTGTCCTCAAACAGTAGCTTTAAGTGCTTCCCACAGAGTACCGCTGCTGACATCAGGGGTGTCATTTAATTCTATCTAAGAGCGGATTTGAATCGCAACAACTTACCATTTGACAATAAGTGTGAGCTGAACCTCCACGGTGAATGTGGCATTGTATCTTGTGGAAAACTAATGTCAACTGTGGTAGGAGCGTGGTCAGAAGTGACTATTGGGTGATATTCACATGCATTCATGCAGTCAAGGAGGTTATCGATTAAGAAGAAATCAATTTGGGAGAATGTGTGGTGCACAATGGAAAAAAAGGAGAATGCTTTCCCAAGGGGATTTCTAAACCTCCAGGGATCATAAATTCCAAAATCTGTGCAATGAAACCCAGCCAACCACTTTTAAAGCCCCTAGACACTCACACAGGTGTTTACAGTTATTCTGGCTGATTAGACCTCTGCTTGGGTTATAGGTGGGCAGGGCTTTGATTGGAATTTCTGAGGACATAAATGTCCTTCTACCAATAAGAATGATACAGGTGTACATTGTCAGGCCTTAACAGGTGAAAAATAGCTAACAGGAGCTTAAGGAAGATGTCACTCAATCAAAGTAGACACACCCACACAGTCCAGAGAAGAGTTCTATTCAACCAGTTAACTGAAAACACCTGTGTGGGTGTTCAGGGGCTTTAAATGCAGCATATTTATTATTAGGAATTTGCCCGCCTTGTGTTGATATTAATACTCATAGCCCTTTGAGCCGCAATTATCATCTTTTCTTTCAGGTAAATGTAACATTCATAGGCAAAAGAATACCAGCAACCCCTGGCTTTTAGTGTAGTAGCTGGAACCAAGGCAGCTGCGGAGGTTGCTGCACAGGTGCAGAAATGGTGAGGACGCCAAAAGCAACACTAAATTCAGCCACTGTCATAATTTTGAAAATCTAGGATCGCTTTCCTTGAGGAAGACTGAGACCTCTCTGCAGTCAATGACATGCCTGTCTTACATTTCAGCTGAACAAAGCAGAATTTCAACCAAGTTAATACCAATACCTGTGAAAATCTGATTTCTCAGATGAGAAACTGCGGCAGCAGGTGGAACCTGCGGGGACTGCAGTTCACCTTAAAGTGCTCGGAGTTCTGTGACCGCGGTCATCGTGGAAGATGGCCCTGGAGTTGGTGTTTGAGGGAGTCTTAATCAGAGCAGCGAGGACCGGATCTTCGTCCTGATGGTCGTGTATGTTTGGAGTCTGTTTTTTTTTAGCTGCCCTGATAGCACTAACAGAGGCATCACAGTAAGTGTTAGCATCAGCAGCAGCTTGACTGACCCCCAAGGGAGCAGATATAATCTCTCCACCTAGTCCTGGGTCTTCCCCGAGGCCTCCTCCCAGCTGGACGTGCCTGGAACACCTCCCTAGGGAGGCGCAATGGGGGCATCCTTACTAGATGCCCGAACCACCTCAACTGGCTCCTTTCAACGCAAAGGAGCAGCGGCTCTACTCCGAGTTCCTCACGGATGGTTGAACTTCTCACCCTATCTCTAAGGGAGACTCCAGCCACCCTCCTGAGAAAACCCATTTCGGCCACTTGTACACGCGATCTCGTTCTTTCGGTCATGACGGTGTGATTAGTGTGTGACTTAATTCCCTTCCAAGGATCATCGTAATAGACAGTTGTTCTATGTGCTGCGTGTATGTGTTAGCTTCCACATAGGTTGTAAGGGCCCAGACTGGGCACACCAGACTGCAATCTGGCCATAGCATGGTAGCTGGGCCATCCAAGTCCCACCACACCATGAATTACTCACAGAAGATGCATGTAGCTCACCTACATGTTTGCTAAAGTGATGCAATCTCAGTGCCCAGGGTTCTGAGGGGGACAAAGGGCATCCAACAATAAGGGAAGGTCCCATTCAGGGGCCTTAGGGGTGCCTGGGGACACAATCTTCGAGTCTCCTTTAATAAAAGGGACACCAGCCTGTGGCTCTCTTCTGTGTCATTGTCGTTGCTAATGTGCGGCAATGAAATAGCAGTCACAGACATCTTTAGGCTCGAGAAAGACCGTCCCTGGTCAGGAGAGATTGCAGAAACCCAAGGATAGTAGGTAATGAACAGTATACTGCGTTTCCGTTTCACACTGTAAATCAGTTAGAAAGAGCTTTCACTGGTTCTTGTACTGTCGACAGGGTTCTGGCATTCAAAATAGAAAATAGAACTTGATAAAACCCATGGGCCGTCTAGCAGTCAAACCCTCATAGCTGATGGCAGCAGGTTGGGATGAAAAAGCCAACCCATCAGCTAAGACAAGAGGAGTGTCCTGTCATGGAGACCCCTAG
Organism: Echiichthys vipera; assembly: GCF_963691815.1. Lineage (NCBI taxonomy): Eukaryota > Metazoa > Chordata > Actinopteri > Perciformes > Trachinidae > Echiichthys > Echiichthys vipera. The sequence goes on from NC_139826.1 coordinate 10,133,186, forward strand.
GGCATCCCACATTACAGTCTGTGAGGCAGTGGCAACCAAGTCCTCGCCTGCCAGAAGGAGGCCCACTAGACGGAGTCTAAGGCCCGAATGAAGCACTCCGAGAAGCATTGGTAAGATCAGAAGATATGTTAGAGATACAGTAAATCGAGAATACTCTATAACCATGTACAAGTTAGAGTATCCTGAACTAGAGGGACATTCTCCATTAAAGAAAACTAAATGGGGCAGCGGGTAAAACTGCCACTCCCCTGGCAGTAGGCTTGTAACAGGAGAAGACGTCTGCAACCTGATTCATTCTCTTGGTAAATACACCCTTAAAGACTAGTCAGGCAGGACACTCTGGGGACCTGCAGTAATTGTGTGAGTTAGGTGCCCTCCTGATGATTTATGGAAGATGGCCAAGGTGACGTCCAACCTGACAAGCACATGCCTGCCTCTCAGGTACGGCAGGAGTATTTTAGCACAAGGTGCACAGCCTGTGGGTCTGGCACATTGCTCAGTGCCCTACTGAGTTGACCACTGCACTGGAGCTGTCCCATTGTGCAATGGAACATAGTCCATTGCTGCCACAGGGGCAATGGAACATAGTCCATTGCACACCCTTTGACAGATACAACTCTCTACAACTCACAGGCACTGTGACACTCTGAGCTTCCAGTATCAGTGCCAATTTGCCCAAGAGCTGATAGGGCAAGCATGAGGGGAGAGAGATGCCGATGCAGCTGCAGGTGAATCCATGCCATTCCAATGATAGACCCATGGAGTTATTTCCGACCTCATCCAAGAATCATGACCCAGGAGCATTAGCCAGGCCAAGAGGCCTGGAAAGCCTCCCATATAAAACAATCATTTAATTGAGTGGCTGAAGCTGCCACAGGGGCAATGTTCCGTTCGGAACAAATCTGCCCTGGATAGATTGGGTGCACCAGCATTCTCTGCCCTCACAGAAGGGTATAAATGTCCTGGACCCTCATATGATGATTCATATAGTCATGAGAGTTAAACACAACTACTACCCTGGTTGCTGTGGACCGCTAAAGTCTGAGAGCGGGCACCCTGCTGACTGTGAAATCAGGCAGGAAATAGTAGTAGTAGTAATATGTAGTGAGAAGGGAGTGAGAACATTCACTCCAGCCAGCACAGTAGGTGTCAATATTTGCCTATATTGAGCACATGATCCTGCTAGCATCCCACCAAGTTAGCATGAGCGAGAGCACTCTGCTAACTGGGAGAACAGGATGAAACGATGTGTAATGCTACAATGAGAGGGGAATGAAAACAGTCTCTTCCCTAGTACCATAGCTGTCTATAGCTAACGCTGAGCACATGCTCTTGCTAGTGCCTAACTAACTTAGAATGAGTGAAACCCTCTGCTAACCGTGAGAACAGGACACGAAACAATGTGTAATGAGTAAGATGGAAGTGGTAACCTTCTCAACTGACACAGTACATTGACAAGACACTGTACATTCCTGTTTTTCTATGGTAATTACTTTTCCCTCTCTGTTTCTACTTTCTACAGGAAACAGCCTATGCAGTGAAAGGGGAACGAGAACACTGTCTCCACCGTCATAGGACATTGCCTGGAAACAGTACATTCCTGTATCTTGTATGTTACTTTACTTTTCGTCTTCTGTTCCAACGTCCTTCAGGGAGCAGTTTATGCAGTGAAAGGGGAGCAAGAACACTCTCTTCACTAGTGCATCAGCTGTCAGTATATAAGTAATGCCGAGTATGCACTCTAGCATCCCACCAAGTTAGCATGAGTGAGAGCACGCTGCTATCTGGACACAAACCTTGTAATGCCACAGTGAGAGGGGAGTGCGAACACTCACTTCACTAGCACATTAGCTGTCAGTATATAGCTATCACTGAGCACTGTGCTAATTGGGAAACAGTACAGGAAATCATGTTTATAGTGAGAGGAGAGTTTGGATACTTCAAATTGTAGCTGTCAATATAAGCTAGACACATACTCTTGCTAAGATCCCACTTAGTTAGTCTGAGTGGGTGCACTCTGCTGACCGTGAGAACAGGACATGATACTATGTATAATGCTATTCCCTCGCTGACACACTCCCGGTAGTGTTCTAATCTGTAAACCACATTAGTCTACTTCACATAATCAGAGAACTAGAGTAACATCCAGGTTTTATTCAACATTAGCTAGAGCGGTAACACTCTGGTAACCATGAAAACAGTATACTAACTGTAAAAACAATACATATACTGGGACCATTCGTTTTCGCGAGGGAAAACGTATCGTTCATGTTAATTCAGCTATGCATTAACATAAAACATTGATGGCAGTAAGATGTAATTTATTTGAAAATTCATTCACAAGCAATATGAAACCTCATCTTCTCAAGACAGTAACTCATAACGCTATGCTCCAATGAGCGCATTCAGCCGCTGTCACTCCCAGCTTGTCAGATACTGAGGCTTCGGGTTTGTCATGTTCAATGGCCCCCTACGTGCTGACAAAGACACTTAAACTTGTAGCCTGATGTTTAAGAAAGCTGTGGGTGTCGATGTGTTTCGTGTTTGTGTTACGGTGCTGACGACACTATCTTCTTACAGTTCTTACTAGGGATGTCCGATAATATCGGCCCACCGATATTATCGGCCGATATTGAGTTAAAAATGTAATATCAGGAATTATCGGTATCGGGTTTTTACAACCGATGTTAGTTCTGTAGGCTTCAGCATTTCCGAGTGTACCTGAATGCAACACGGGCCGTTTACAGGCGCGTGCTTGATGACGTATAACAACAACACGCTTCACTCGTAGGTTGCTAACCGTGGCTAACAAGCTTGCTCTCCCGGTGCATGAGATGTCCGAGGTTTGAAAGTATTTCCAAGTGTCACCTACTAACAGTGAATGTGCGCTTTGCAATGACTGCAAGGCGTTTTGGTTATGAGAGGAGGAAACAAGGCGTCTTCCTTTAATACATCACATTTGATCATCCACCTCAAGAAGATTCATGCAGAGTGATAAGCTACATCTGTGCAGCAAAGTGATGAAAAGACGCAACAGCCGACACCGAGAAACAAACTTTTTCTATCGTTCAGGATGCCGGATTCACCAAACGTGTGGAGTTCCTCGAGCCCCGTTATGTCTGTATAACGCCCAGTCGCAAGTATTTCTCAGACCAGCATTGTTTACAGTCACGTCGAGAAGGTAATTTCTGGTGCTGTATCCGTTAGATCCAATACAGGTTAGCATGTTGAGCTTAACTGCTAATTTACTGATAGTATTATTTGCCAAGTTACGGCTCTGTCGTTACTCAGTCTGGAAAAAGAAAATTAAGTTTGTTTACTACTCTGGACTGAAGCTATGCATCTTCCTTGTTGTGATAATGTCTGTAGTGTGTTTGAGGCAAAATATTCTCTCTAAAAACACAAACAAATAAATGAATGAAACTTTTTTCAATAACTTATTTTGTACAGACTGTGTTTACATTTGAAAAGCCGTGTTGCATTTATGTATGCATCCAGTGGTGCATCACAATAAAATTAGGCATATTGTGTTAATTCCATAATAGGTGATATCTGATGATTTTTGGTGTAAAAAGGCTGCATATATCGGTATCGGGTGATATCGGTATCAGAAATTAAGGGTTGGACAATATCGGAATATCGGAATATCGGATATCGGCAGAAAAGCCAATATCGAGCATCCCTAGTTCTTACATATTGTTCCCGTCTTATCTGTCACTCTGTTCCCGTTTAGTCACTTATGTATTGATATCGCAAATCAACTTTTCACCTCAAAGAGAAATATCCTCAAAATGTTTCCAAAAGCTTCTTAACACACCACTAGAAATACATCTAAATTATATTAGCATTTGCAGTCCAGGCTCCTAGACTTTGAAAATACTTTTAAAAAATTGCCTGTTATTGGTTTTGTTCTGTTTCTTATTTCTGCTCTTAGTTCACTTCACTCTGCCTTTAGTTAATTTCACTCTGTTTTAGAGTATACAAGAGAAAACCATTAGTATAACCAGAATGTCACAGAATCAAAAAAGCTTGTTTCTTATGTCTGTGATGGTGAGACTTGTCTATTGACTTGGCTTCTGAAAGAGCATACAAATGCAAGGAAGTCAAAACTCAAGTAACACTTATATTACAGAGAGCATCAATGCTTGTGACCTTCATGACTCTGACGAAGGCCACAAGCCTTAACAATAAAGTTGTTCTATATATTTTTGCTGGAGTTTTGACCTCTTTAGACCTATTTTCTCTCTCCATGCACCTTGGAAGTACATTTGTAGGTGAAGTTGTGCCTGAGACCCCAACTCTGCTTCTTGAGTATTTGAACTGCAATAAACCTCAATTTAGTGCTCCATGAGTACCACAAAGAATTCTTATCACAGCCCATGTGAGTTGACAGTGCTTAAGGTAAGTATGTTATTTACTGGGTGACTTTTGGTGCATTGTCATATTGGTTTGTCACTACAGCCACTTGAGTGCTGATGAAAAGAACCGGCGTGTATACTGAGGACACTCACGGAAGCAGAAGATGCTCCTCAGAAGCTTCTTCAACACATGGAGAGCTAAACCCGGTCCAGTTGAAAGGTCAGGTGCCACAGCGAATGCAGTGCAGGAACTGCTTTCACCATCAACACCTCTGTGTGTGTTTCGCCTCTTTACACTCTACAGGACACACAGCCAAAGGCCAGACAGCCTTTTAATGGTTAATCAACAGAGCCAAGACTCAAGAGCCCCCTGGACATAAGGGTCTGAACCAGAATAATAAGCCAGTATCTATCTGCAGAGAAAAGGAAAAGTTGATACTTTTGTATTTGGGTTCCAGATTGATGGGAGCTGACCAGCAGTTGGTGGGCTTTTTGGACAAAACAGAAAGATGCAAAATAAAAATAAAATTACATAAAGATCAGGACAAAAAGAGTTGTTAACATGACCAGCTCATCTCATAAAGAGCTCAGCGTCTCAACATCTGGAGTGTTATATGCGACAGATAGATCATATCACACTACAAAAAAACTAAGAAAAACTTCACAATCCCTCTTTTTTCCTCTTGCGCCATCTTTTTTCCCCTCTATATTACTGCAGGTTTATCCTTCGTATGGCTCACCTTTCTGTATTTATCTGTATGGGCTTCAGTTCATGTTATGGAGGTCACCTGCTTATCGACAGTGGAGCATCTTTTAAAGAGAAAGTTGCAGCTTGCTGTGTCTCTTGGCTTAAAAGCTTAAAGACAGAGAGCTAGCACTGCTGGGCGAGGTCTGCCAACTTTCTTGGTACACTACTGAAAAAGTATAAAGTCTAGATGCATTCTCGCATACAGCTTATCTGGTTAATGTTTACATAAGTTCAGGGTTGCAGTGCATGTGTGTAATGGGTTAATGTTAGCACTCATTGCTTACTCTGTTTTTTTTGTAGGTCCCACACCACACAATTGGCCAGGAGGTGGTCTAAATAGCTGTCTTTCTTTCTTGTGTTCTGCTATTGTGAGGGGACCAGACTGTTAAACTTCACAGCTACAGGAAGCCATGTAACGTCAGTGCTTTTTACATCACTCCATGATTCAAATCAGGACAGAGTAATGGAGTCAGGAAGAAATGTTGGGGATGCTAACAACAGCTACTAGTGTCATTCCTCCAGCTGGTTAACTGCCTCTGTGGTCGAAGGATTAAAATTGATATTACTGCTTTTAGTTCCCTCAACACATTTGCACCAATCAAATTGCCAGTCAGTCAGTCAATACCAAACATTCACATAGCACTAATGAATAGTGTTCTATTGCTACTGAAAAATAAACAAAACCTACATATCTTTTTTTTTTGCTGGTCACAATTTGACTAATACACAGGTCAAAACACCAAAGAAACATATATTTCTTCACAAAAATGAATTTTAATTTCAGTTCACCAGAGTGTTACCAATGTTATTCCACTCTGTCACAATTTTCAAAATGTCACAGTGTTCCCTTTAATTGTCAGATTGTCTGTTCCTATCAAGCATAGGCTAATCGAAACGCAGTGCTTGTTACTTACTTACTTACCTTCCCCTACTGTCGAGGTGACTTTGCTGCTATTTCTGACAGTCCGTCTTTATAGCCTAAGTATTAAACACACAAATATACAGTATTCCATATTCAGAGTAGAAAACACACCTCGTTATTGGTTTTGAGAGTTAGCAGAGTTGGCAAAAACCACAGAGACTTCATTATGAGCAGCAGATATTGTATGCATCTTGTTTCGACCAGTTTAGCTACTGTGTGCTGGCTCTGACACACACTCCTATTTGCTTTCCCAAGAGAGTGCCTTATCTCACTGGCTTGATGTATATCCGGACACTCGCCAACCCACTGCATATCATTGTCATTCAGTAACAATATGGATCACATGCTCTCCGTGGAAAGCTGCTGAAGACATGTTCAAAGGCCAGGACTGTCGTTTAGAAGACTAAATAATGGACTTGTTTGACTAAAGGCTTTTAATGCCCATTTATCCTAGAAAATGAGAAATAGGCTGAGGATTAGAATCATACTTAAAGAATTACATGTTGGGTTTTCTTTTTAATATGGCATCCTCTTTCTTTTTTCTTTTTTTTTTAGAACCATATGAGGGTAGCAAGGGATTTGTGGCATGTTGTCCTCATTTTCAACAAACGATGCAGCTGCATGAACAAAGGATGAAGCTGAAATTGTCAATGCAAAGTAACAAGAGACAAAGGCGCTTGCGTATCACTCAAAACACAATTGAAGCACATGTGCAACCACATACATTTTAGGTCCGTGTTTGTGCATGCACACACAAACACATGCACGCACTAAAAAAGATCAACACTGTTTCAGTCCATATACACACTCACCAAAGCCACTGTTTCACATTCAGCCCAACTTGTCCAATTAATAAGACTACGCACAACTCTCTGCAGCACATTATTAGGAGTGAAAGACGCTACTATCAGCTTTTGTATGCTTCAACTGATACCTCTTTCACTTCAAAGCCCAAACAAAAAGACTTGAGCGGGTTCAGGAGACGGATTCTCTCCCTGCGGAGCAAAAAAACCAAGGCGGTACACTGCCATCTTGTGAGAGAAAGAAAGGCAGACTAACAAGCAGCAGTAACAGGCAAATAATGGAAGACTTGTCTGCCTAAGGGCCATTGCAAATAGCAGGTGGTGAACAGTTGAACATTTTTAGTCTTTATGGCATTGTCTGCCACTCCTAAGTAGCTTCAATGTAGCCTTATTTATTGGCACTGTGAAGCCACCTGAGCATGCACACACACACACACACACACACACACACACACACACACACACACACACACACACACACACACACACACACACACACACACACACACACACACACACACACACACCGAAAATACACACATTCAAAGATCCATACACTTTTGCACGCAGACATGCTCACAGGTGAGTCTGATATGTATTATCTGCGCACTTTTCAGCAGAATAGAAGGCCTAAGCCTGGATGAAAGGACCACTCTGAACTCTTTTGATGTGCATTAGCATGCTAATAGCTTGCTCTCTTTGTTACCCCTCTCATCTGCAAGAATGTCAAGGCTAATCTGTGTGATTCCTAATGACGGCAATGGGGGGATAAGCACAGCGCGCCATGTTCTCCCCTTAAGTCTATAGGTATAGCATTGGAGGCGGCAGTGCTTTGGAGGATATGTGCTTATCAGATTTCGACAGTTAAAAGACAGGAGCATTTTTCAAGTTGCCCTTTTTCTTTTATATGCTGTTGATATTCTTTTTTTCCCCCTGTACTGTCCACTCTCCGATGTTTTACCTCATCATTTTTTGTATTTACTTAATAATCCCCATCTTTGTCTCTATGCTTTCTCTTCCTCCGTCTGTTCATGGTTGGAAGACCAATTCTCTCCACTTCATCCCTGAAGGTTGCAAATGGTCCTGTCACCAAATCAAATCAAGTATCTCAGGGTCATCTCTCTCTTTGTTAAAAGCACATTTGTGTAGGATATACTGTACAGCACATAAAACAACTTAAATAATGCAGACACTGAATGAATAAACAAATCCTTCACATGTGCATGTTATTGCTTGGTTTTTATCCAACGAATAGTGTAGCCTTTGTGTAACTAAAACTACATTTAGTCAGACTACTTTGACTACATTCACAGCAAGACAGATGCAGCTGAAAACTTTCTTTTCGATCCATTTTGACCTCCCATTCACATTAAGCGGGTATTCACACCTAGCACAGTCTCTAGTATGGGTACATTTGAAATTACTCAACCCATGTTACCTTAAATTCTTGAAGAAAATTTGTTTTTCTCACATGCCTCCACAGTAAATGAAGACCAAATGATTTTGCGTTTTCCAATTCTCTGTTCACCATGGAGGCATACAAGGAAAAAAAACAACATTTTTCTTCAAGAGCTTAATCTATCAGGGGGTGGGTAATTAATACAAAGGGTGAAGTATTCCTTTAATCAAACAACATAACTATGGCATCATGAAATAGATTGTTTGAATGATTGTCACCCAACAGCATTCAGTGAGTGAGTGTGAGATCCATAATTGCAAGAGTAGCCAGTCCGCCCTCAAGTCTTTGTGCTAGTGTCAGATGTACTGCTCTGCTTTGTGCTCTACTTTTCTTTTAACTGGAGCCAACAAACAATATAATTTTGATTTTGCATGCATGCCAGCTTTAATCACAACCTTCCAGAACAAAGTCCAACCTGACAGAGGCTTCTTTAAAAATCTAATCCAGATCTGCAGGTAAATCAATTCAATGTGTCAATTTCACAAATGAATGATTGATGTGAATTAAGATATGATTACTGTCTGCTGTCTCTGGCTTTCTGTTTTTCCCTGAGCCTACCCTTGCCCACTCATGGTGTGTTGGTATATCGGCTGCAGAAGCCATCAAGTTAATGCCCTCTATCAACACCTTATTATCAGACGCAGCCATGCTCTCTGCAGCAGATGAGAACTATTCCAGTTGTGCCTAATGCCTGTGAGTGGAGGCTATCTGCATGGCCAGACAGGCTTAACAAGGACAGGTAGCATTTAACACCCAGCCCACACAAACATTACATCCCTGCTCTTTATGGCTACATTATGCTGCCACATTACCAGCCAAGGAGTGGCGATTGGATCGGACATTACAACCCTTGCAACACCAGCAGATGGAGTTGCGGACAAAATGAGAGAGAGTAGGGTTTGCTGGAAAAATGACAAACACAAATAAGCATTGTTAGGGTGTGTGTGTGTGTGTGGGGGGGGGGGGGGGGGGGGCAGGCTTGAGCACACACAAAGCCAAGGGTAACACAAAGATGGAAGGGAGGGAGCAGATACAATCACTCACACTCGGCTGAAAGGGAACCCTGATGACTTTTCATTTCCAATGATCATCTTGTTATCTATAATTGTTAAAGGATGGGGCACTGCTAGCCGCAGACTCGGCCTTTATAGTTTGAGTGTTAACCACCACGCAAAACTAAATGCTCATGGTTGGAAGTGAAATGGGACCACAGGCGTGTCTGTGTCTCCGTCTATGAGGTGTTTTTTTCTCACACTGAGGAATGTATGTAGCAGGGTAGTGGTAGCGTAGGGTGGGGCATGATTATGAAAATGGCTCTTACTTCATTCTCTTTCTGTGTGATGTATAGACGTGCTGCTGATGAGGCACAGGGATAGAAATGAAGGCAGGGAAGGGCATGTTTCAGATACATGTGCTTACACACACATGGATAGGTACACATGTGTGTGAACACCAGATAGGTAATGAAAAGAATATTGATTTAAGAATTTACTCTTGCGTCTCCCAGCCTGCCCATTAATTATTGCAGATGGGCCGCATGGCCGAATGCTGTTAAAATTAATCTCTGGGGAATTTACTTTCCCAATAATTTTTCATTATTAACAGGTTGGATTGATTCAGTAAAGTTGAGCAATATCACCAAAATAGCCTTGTTTAGCACCGACTTTGATTTAGCTTTTACTCATATTCAGCAGTCTGGTTCTTGTATAAACCCGACTCTTCCAAAGGTGACAACAGGGCCTTCAATAATTATTTACTGAAAGAGGAACACTCTAACATCAAGGATATGCAAGGCTCACTTGATGGAATCTAGAAGATAACAAACACAAAAGCGGGAGTACTAGGCATACTACAGTATGAAACAACACTGTCATTGCTAGTTTCAGACCAGCAACCATTTTGTGCACGTATTAAATTTACTTGCACCCGTCTGTGCGCCGATGGGTATGTTGGTCCTAAAAAAAGATGTAGTCAGGTTGGCGCATTGCTATCTTGAGGCAACAGAAAGTGATTGTGCCATTGACCAACAAAAATCTGGTCCAAAGTTGAAGGCGCAATTTTTTCCTGCTATTTACAGGTCATAGTAATATCAGTGATTCATGGACTGTAGTTATATCCACAGACCTGTGGTTAAACCACGAATCAAGCTGGTTGGGTCATAAAAATGTCCCACAACATTTGCTGCAGAGACTTTACTGCATACACGAAAATGTTTACAGTCACTGAAAGCAGCCTCTGATCATTAAGTAAATCACTTAAGAAAATACTTACGCATCAATACAATACATAATTTAAAACAGCCTACTGTGTCTGGTAGAGGAGGAGTGAAAAGCATTCATTCAGGTGGACGTGCTCCTCCTCAGATTATGGGTGTATTTGCTCATACTCAAATCAAATGGGGTTGCTGATGTACAAAGAACTGTGAGATGGTGGAGGAGCCACAGCTTTGCGCACAAGCAGATCCATTTCCTCAGCAGGAAACCACTGACTTCTCAAATTTCCCAAACCCACTGTTTAAATAACAATGTGGCTATGCACCTGTTATTTAAAGGGAATCAATGGGGGATTACACGCTTATTGGTTACATTCATGTTAGGCCCAAAACACATCAATAAATAATGAAGAGACTTCATATGACCCCATAACCCCTTGCACCTTTGCAGCTAGAATATGTGCCGTCTAAATAGCAAAGATGGAGTTAGACCGACCCTAAATGCACTTGACTAATGCACTTTAGACCATGCACCATGGACGCCAGCTAACATACAAACATTAATGTATAGAACAGGCTGATAAAAAAAATTTAACGAAAACATAAAAAAACATACAGACTTACCGCGAATGGGCTGATTACCACTATGTGGTATTAATGATGCATTTTGTTTCAGAGTAGTTGTCCAGCCTGTCTGTTTTTCTCTGTGCAGAACGTTTGTTTTTATCTTATTATCTTGACTATTCACAGACAGTTATTTGCTGTCTGCTCTGTGTGCACAAGAGGATACAGAGATTTTGTTTCAACAAAATAAGAAAACACTGGATTTAAAGGATAAAATCTGCCTGGCAGTGTAAATTTTGCATAAATTAATGAGAATGTACAGATAACATTTTCTATATGGTCTATTTTTTGTTGGACTATTTAAAGAGAGAAATATGCCATTTGTATGGACCATTAATTTGCTATCGCCAGTTATGTTCAGCTGCTCTTTTTCAGGTATTCGACCAACAAAAATATACAAATTATGACGTGATGATGGTGCTAGAGGAAAGATCAGGTGATCACCAAGGTTATTCAGTCAAATTGGAACAAAATTTCATGACCTTGCCATCACTAGAGCTCTGCTGATACCATATTTCCTGTCTGTGGCAGACAAGAATGCAAAACATATATGTACACAGAGCCTGAATTGCCTACAGAATGGAGATAACATTAGTGATCTGCAATTAAGGTATAGTTTAGGGGTTGTGAACCCAGCGTCAGAACCAGGCTCAGATGAGGAATATATTGTGCACTAAAATCAGCGACAAATAGCAAAGAAGTTAAAACGTTTTTATTAGTTTATGCTGTTTGTTAGCTTGTAAATGTCAGTGGCTGACAGCTATGATGGCAGTGTGTTCTCTCTCTGTACTGACAGTCTGCTCTGAGCTGGAGGTTTCAGTTGTCTTTGCCGATGTTGTGTCGAAGTTTATCCCCTGTCGAAGAGTGTTTCACAGACATCTCCTCCTCCAGGAGAGGAATGTGAAAACACTGTGATAATAAGACACAATAAGTATAATCATAAATGAAATAGCCAGCTTGCACAAACGCACCTGGCAACTAGTTGAGATTAGAGCATCGCCGTTCGCAAACAACAACCATATAAGGAGGCAAGGTACGAGGGAGGATGAGTGTATGTGCTTCCTTCACAGATAAAGAAGACGAGTCATGCGGAACAGATGACACCCTGACGCGCGGGGGTGGATGATGGAAGATGGAGCAGCGGCTACTTCTGAAATACACATATGCACGCACAAGCGGACACATAACCACGCCTTTGTAACAAGCATAAATGCTGGAGTAGTTAGAATAGATATCAGAACTTCTTGCCTCTGATCACGGGTACTGTGTTGCACACAGTTACTCTAGATAGAGAATAGAACATTTCTCCAGACGCCTGTATCGTCCGATGTCCATCTGGCAATAAATGCCTGCTGGCGCACTAAACTGCCAACGACACTGCTGACTCCAGAAAGCCTCCTGTAGAATTTGAATTACGCAATATATACTCTGTGAGGTCCTTCTGATTTGACTAAAGTATTGTGTGTAAAATTCCTACAGAGAAACTTGGTGACCCGGACGTGATTCTAACAAGGAGGCTCAGGTAAAAGGAGCTGCAGAGGTTGGACCGGTGACCAAGCGGAGTCACTGGGGACCTCCTGGGACCGACTGAACTTCTCCACAAGGGCGCCCACCACTAAGAAAGGTAAGCAGTCACCTATTCTTCTTAAGAAGTAAAGACTGTGATTTGTCCTATAATCTAAATTGGTGGAGAAAGTCAGTATGTTTCCTAGAGGTTAATTCGATCCAAATTTAGCCGGTGGACTGACGATTTGAAAGAAAGGCCTGGTAAACTGATTTGGAATCAGTATCAGAGTAAAAGGTAAAGGAGTGTTGGGATCTTGAATTCCGACAGGTCCTAGGCGCATAAACGGTGCTCAGTGAGACGTTCAGGGAACGCAGAAAGGCCGGAGGCTGTAGAGACCCTCGAATATACATTAGGCATTAAGGACTAAAAGCGCCACAGGGGGATAGCCCCTACGTGAGCCTAGAAAGCCACCGACGTGTAGCTCTGGGAGCTAGGTTCTGGGAACCAAAGAAAAGTTGTAGGTCTAGGACTTAAGGTTCTGGGAACCAAAGTACAAGAAATACCTAAAAGTTGTGTTTATTTGTGGGATTGTTGTGTGGGAGGTTTCAAGGATAATAGAGAACACAAACAGATAAAAGTGTGAGTAGGTTTCTGTGATGGTAGATACACCTTGTCTGGAGCCGCTGATAGTGAAACACTGTCAGTAGAAGCTTGTTGCAGACATCATGGAAAAGCCTGACGATTAAACTCACCACTGGTCTTCTCTTATCTGGGGGTACATAAATAACGGGGCTGTGACACTCGGCTTTTGGTCATTAAAACTGGTGATTTATTGTCTCACTCTGCTCTATCACGGTAGAGTAGAAGCTTGAGTGAGGGGAGGATCACTGCGGACTAGATCCACTGACCGGATAACGAGTGTGTGTAAATAAAGAACAAATAAATACCTGTGAATAGAACTTTAACAGCTGAAATAACTATGGCAGGCCCTGTAGCGTCCCCGGCTGATTGATGGTCGGACTCTTTAACTGTTGGTTCACAATTGTTTATTTTTGGGCAAAATAGATGATACCGTTGCTCCATTGAATCTTTTGACACCTTGAAGACTCTGAACACAACGTGAACACACCGTGAACACACATTAAGAGCTATGGAATAAAACAAAAATAATATGATACTATCTATGTAATAGCATGTTCAACAATATCAAAACAGTGGGTTCTTAACCTTTTACAGAAAATGAATTGTCATTTACAACTATGAAGTATCCCTTTTAACCTATTTTATCTTAATTACAAACTCAGAATAGAGTGCAATAAACAAACATATTTAACTTAAAAAATGATATTATAACTGTCAGTTTGCAGCTTTAACTTCCAAAGATTGTTAATGCACACAAAAATAATGCTGCATTTATTAAATACTAGCAAGCAGTGTAATGAAATAATTGTTCCCTTCAGAAGGACAGATGCCCTGAATCGCACCAAAACAGCGTTACTGGTATAAAATGATGCAGAGCAACACAAGGACATCCCGTTTTGATAATGCATTAAGCACCACATTAAAACAAAATGATGACAAACCTTGTGCCCTTATCAGCCAGGTGCTAAACAAACTTGTCGGTTTACATTTCCTTAAGTTTTTGCACTTTTGATAGACCCATTTGCAATACACTTAACTTCCTGTAAAGTTGTCTTTTTTCTCTCTTTTCCGGTTACACTCTATCAAAATAAAAGCACAAGCCTAAAAACAGGAAGTAATGGTTAAAATAAACAAATTTTAAGAGATTTCTCATGAAAATGCAACTACACATTTTGGGAATATGATGTGCTATATTAAAGGTAATTTAAAGGGCCATAATTAGGTTGGGATGAATACTGGCAGCGAGTAGTAGGGTAGGCCATTTCCTGAAGGCCTACTCATAGTCAGGATAAAAAGAAACATAAGACTAGATTGACAGATTTGAAGGAATATTTAAAGATGTGTAAAGGTTGGGGTGAAGGCGAGCCAGAGAATATGGTAAAAATACTTCAGTTAGAGGAGGACAGAGCATGTGAAGAACTAGTGGGAAACAGAAAAATGGACCTAGTAGGTTGTGGCATAAGAGAAAGAAGGAGGAGAAGGAATAGGAGAAGAGGGAGGAGCGAAGAGCAGATTTGCATATGGCCGAAATGGCAGCTGAGGGGGTGTAGAGACAGCTGATAAATAGGGCAGAAATGAAGGAGGCAGAAAGAGTACCCCCACCTTATCCAGACCCACCTAGTGTTGTTTTTGGCGGCCTGTTTTACTTTTAGTCTAGTCTAGTTTTAGTCGACTAAAAGTCTGAGAGTTTTAGTGCTAGTTTTAGTCAACTAAAAGTCTGAGCATTTTAGTCTAGTTTTAGTCGACTAAAAGTTTGAGAGTTTTAGTCAAAGAAAATGGTATATTAGTCTCTTTTCAGTGATGCAATTATATTTAATCAATATAATAAAAGTACCTAGTAGTATTGATGAAACCAACATTTTCTTTTAGCCAAACCCATGCAGATATCTTTAGTGTAAATGCATGTACAGGTCTAGAATAAGTTATCCAATTCATGTTGATGCTAAATTCAGTTCAGTGTTATTTGCTCTGTGAAATACAAAACTAGTGAAAGTATTTGGCCAACAAGGGGCAGTTTAGTGCACTTATAGAGTGAGTCAGTCAGGTAGGAACTAAAAACACACTTTACACTCTCTCACAAATAAATACACATACACACGCTAGCAGTGCGCGCGCTCACACAGGCACACATACAGGCACACACACACACACACGCTAGTCTCTCTCTCACAAACATGCACACACACACACACACACACACACACACACACACACACACACACACACACACACACACACACACACACACACACACACACCTCCAGTGGCAAACGCTAAAGCTAGCGTTAAAACCCGACACATTAACCGTAGCCTCATGTCGCATGAGCTTTGTAAAACAGAAAGTATCGTTACGTTACGTCTTGACTTACCTAAAGTTCATTATGGGATGCCCTGAGGTGTCTCTTAAGATCCGTGGTGATTTTCCTGTGATTTTTTCGCTGCATTTTGCTCTTTCTTTTTCCACAACACATTCCGTTTTGCTTTCCACGTCTATGTAATGAAAGTGTTTCTTCTTTTCCTCTCAAACACGACCCCCGGCTGGTGTCACACTTTGTTCTCATGTTTCTTTAGTTGTGTGTGGGGATTGAGGAAGTGACGTCGCCCAGACGCCAGACTGGGTGAAAAATGCGCAGCATTTTCGTTTCGTCTCGTCTAGTTTTCGTCACGTGATAGAGGTTCGTTGACAAAGATATTTCGTCATCATTTTCGTTGACGAAAGCAACACTAGACCCACCCCCGCCACCGTCAGCCCCACCCTCAAGCAGCATTTATCCAGATTTGTCTTTACAAATGCCTACTATTGAAGCAGAAGGAAGTATGAAGGTAAGAATGAGAAGAAACGCAGATTATGAGGATACGAGAAAGAGGGAAGAAAGAGAGGATGACTATAGCATAATAACAGGTGAATCTGAGAGGGTGAGACTTCAGACAGAAGAGGAGAGACAGTGGGAGGAGGAAAACAGTATGAGAAGGAGAGACCGTATGAGGAAGAGAAAAAGTATGAAAGGAAACATGGGAAGTCAGGAATACTAGGAGAAGAGTTAGAGGGAGAAATAGAGGGAGCAGCAACAAGAACAAAACTGCCATTTAATGAAAAAGCACCTGCCCTCAGACGCAGACACAAAGCAGGAAAACCCAAACCTGAGACTGACTTAACTGACTCAGACCACTCTGACTATTACTGTAGAAGCCAGAAAAGCGACAAACACGGGAGAAAGAGAGAGGAATTTAAAAACAAACACGTAAATCTAAAAAATCAGTATGATGAGTTCTGGCTCAGAGGGGGAGGAAGAGGAGATACTATGGTCAGAATGCGGAAGCGGAGGACCAGGAACTAAGCCTAGACGAGACATGAAGGAAGAAAGGAAAAGAAGGGCGGGGAAGTGAAGGACAGGGGTGATGGTGAGGATGAGGGAGTATTTATGCAGGAATTAGTAGAGATGCAAGAATTAGTGGAAAAGAATCAAAGAGAATTAGAAGATGAGTTACAACTTCTGGCACAGCATGGAGCAGACGGACCAGTAGCGTTTAGAACACGTGGTAAAAGGTCTCACATGATGACTCTAAAGGGACAGGACCGCCGATATACAAACCATTTAGTTTAGCAGACAAGGAACACATTAATGCACAACTACCACCACTTAGTGACGGAGCTTGAATATGGTTACAGAAATTAGCTGGTCTAACCGTAGGCACAGAGCTCACCATGAATGAATGAATGAATTTTATTTTTGGTTATACATCAGATGTTAAATAAAATGACAAATATTTTGACAATTTCAACCAGAAAAAGGATTGGGCTGAAGCAACTTGCTTTTATTAGCCCAACCTAACATCACAGTTCTAACTGTTTAAACAGTATATTTACTTATACCTAAATAAATTAAATCATTTACTTACTTTATATACATTTAAACATATTATACATATAAACATACATACACATACTCACAAAGCAAAAATCAAAATCTGCAAAATCAAAATTCATATTTGATTAAATAAGTTTTACTTTTTTCTCATTTCCATGTATTTAATAATCAAAATGAATAACATTTCCCTTTTTTTATTTATTTTTCTCTTTTCCAATTATAACATTTATACATATGCATTAATTATTTCAAATTTCAAGGTCTTTTTAAATATCGGTCGTGTTGTAATTACTTTCAGTTTATCATTAAGGTCATTCCACACAGCAGCAACAACAGCATGTGCCACCGCAACCACAACTGGCCCCAGGTAACCAGTTGCCCCAAGGCACCTGGTATCCAGACCAATACTAGGGGTGCCCAGGGTCAAGGGCAAGGGGAGAGGCTGACCCCTTGCTACGGGGAGAAGTGAACGAACGAAAAGTGGACTTTTTAGTCGATATAGGAGCAACACATTCGACTCTGACACAACCTCAGTTCGGTCAACAGCTCTCCAAATATTCCATAGATCTTGAAGGATTTGGAGGACAGCCAATGCCACTCCCTTTCACAGAACCCCTCCCCACTAAAATAGCTGGTTACCAGTTTCATCAAAGCTATGTATATTCGCCGCAATGCCCAATCTCACTGCTAGGAAGAGATGTCCTAGTTAGATTGAAAGCATCTATCCTATGTGGCCCACAGGGGGTGCAAGTTCATTTCCCTAATGGTGTAAAAATAGACTGTTCAGAGACAATTACTTCAAGATGTAACAATGGACATGGATCCTAGGGGAAGATCCTGATCAGCAGCAACAGTCGGCCAACGTTTACTGGGCTCGATTGAAAGAAGACCCAGACCCGCCATTACCAATCTTTTGTAACTGTATCAACAATGGAAACTGTGGATTCACTCAGTGCACCCATATGAACCGGTCCCTGACGTTCCCCACTGTACTCTTCTCTATGACCACACCCAAACTGAAGAAGTGTATGAGGAAAGATTTAGGGAAGTGGAGGGTTCCCCTTGGACACTGACTTCGGACTGTATATATGTATCAAAGAAAGGAGTAGTAGCACAAGTCCTGCTCACTGCAGAACAGGCAGAGTGGTACAACATGGGTGATACTGAAGCACCCCACATTAGCCTAGCATTAGGAGCAGGAAGTCAAGCTAAAGATTTAGGGCCCATGGTAAAAACCGCCTCTCAGTTACAGGACTGGGAACAAACCACAATCCCCGCAGTCACATAATCTAAAGAAGGATAGATAGATAGATAGATAGATAGATGGATAGATGGATAGATAGATAGATAGATAGCTATAGATAGATAGGTGCAACCGGCATCCAAAGATGATTGTTCATTTTCTGGATTAACTTGAACTGTCAGTTTGATTAAAAGTAGGCCCAAAGCCTGCTGAAACAAAGACCTCAAAGACTAGGCCCAAAAGCCTGGCTGCCATGCCTTCTCCCCCACAACAGGTCACACCCAGGTGTGAATTCTCCAAGGGACCCAAACTGTTCATTGGCTGAATTGACCACTGACTTTGACATCACCTGGGCCTAAATAAAATGAAGCACACAATCTCTCGCTCTCTCTTTCTACTGGATCTTCCTCCCCACTCTCTTCCTCCTGCTCTTCTCCAACTCTATGCGATCCTGCGGATCCAGGAGACCAGCTGCCCGCTGTCCCCTCGGCCCTGGACCAGGCCTATGGCATGGGATCACCACGAAGGTTAACCAACCGGTTATCCTCAACTGAGCACAGCACAGAGCGATCCGAGTCCTCTTTTGCCTAAGAGCAACTAAGACAATCTTCCAGCTTCCTTTCTTCACCCAGCCGCTGGCATCAAGCAACCCAAAACATCTCCCCTCTCATGGACTGGTAACTAATCACCAACTGGGCATTACTACATGTTATAGGACTTTATGAACGGCTAGAAACAATTGTAACTTTGTCATAAGAACTGAGAGATCATGCTTTTGGTGCTTCATGTAACTTAATTGTTCACACCTTCTCTGCAGGGGTCCGAGCCCCCCACCTCTTCTCTTTGTCTCTCACACACACACACACACACACACACACATGCACACACACACACACATACACACAAACATACGTTTGCTGTTAGCTTTATTTAGTTTATTGCGTTTTGTTTGTTGCATTTATTAATCTGTTAATAAATGTTTGTGTTTACCATATGTCTGATTATTTAATGTTACACAACGATGAATGAGCCAGCTTCTACTAAGAAAATAACTTTTAAATCCTTCAACTAATTAAACTATTACATTTATCGGTGTTCAACCCTTAATTAGTAGTTTAATATATTACATGAGACTTTAATATTAGTTATCACTCCGTCTATGACGGTGGTGCCCCGAGGAACTCTGGTTTGACTAGAGTCATTTTTATTATTATCTTTGATAATTATTAGTGATAACTAATATTTCCGTGATTAACGATAAGTTTATTGAGAATACTCAATCTCATAATCTGAACGTGAGTAAAGGCCCTATTTTTGATTGGTTCTCTGTCTGACATTTTTAATAAATTGAAGTTATTAATTTTTAGTAATTTGTTTTTATTAATTTTCCTTATCAAATATTTAATTTTATAGTCACACTATTGATCCGATTAAACCCAAAGTACCTACAGATAGATAACTTTATTTATCCCCGAGGGGAAATTAGGTCATCGTAGCAGCGGTCCAGAGCAATCAGAAGTACTAAAAATAAGATAAAATATAAAATACAATAAAATAAAATAGAAGTACAGTATCGCAGATAAACACTATATTACAATGTGCTATGTGGATTTTAATGTGCAAGAGAGATAAAGGTGCATTTCAGTGATAGGTCACTTTGAGTAGCGTGAGTTTATTCCCTGAGCATTGCTCAGCGTTGCTGTGCAGCGTTGTACAGTCTGATGGCAGGCATATGCAGAGTCTGCATATGCCAGTGCAGCAGTCCATTGTCAGTTGAAAGAGTGAGAGAGAGCAGGTTTTGTGACAGCTTCAGGTCTGCCTATTAAGCATGAGGAGGAAATGAGGAAAGAGAAAATAGCAAAAACGATGGCAACTACAGGTCTATTATGGTTAGACTGTTTGCCTATGGGGGCTAGTGTGAACAGAGAAAAGAAATGTACCCCTTATGAGTTACTTACAGGTCGCACCATCCCCGGACCAAGACACCAGGAACCGCTAAAGCCAGGGGCCACACCTGGACTAGCACGGTCCTACGTGGCTCAACTCCAAGGCTGGGTAAAGACATTGGCAGGAAGCCAAGGGGGGTCAGGACCAGTACTGGCCCCACTGACTCTGTTAGGAGAACCTTGGGTATATGTAAAGATATTGAAAAGAAAGTGGACACACCCTAGGTGGACAGGACCCCACAAGGTCCTCCTGTCCACAGCAGTAAAAATACAGGGAAGTGACAAATGGATTCACCTTACAAGGTGTAGACAGGGGGAGGAGCCCAAAAGGTCCCTAGACCAAGTCAGAACAGATCTAACCGAACAGGGTTAAGGGACTTCTGTAAATACATATAATCTATGATTGACCAAAATAGACCATTAGTAAAAACACCACAGTATATAGAGTGGATAAAAAGGGTAAAAAAAAAAAGGAGCAGAAAAACAAACAGTGTGTGTGTGGACACAGTGTGTTTATTGTAATATTCATTATTTTAGTGGTAATTTATCTCATATGGGCATGGTCAGATAATTGTTAGAGTTATGGAACTTGGCAGGCCACATCCGTGGCATCCCTTTAGACACCCAGGATTTTGTGGTTTCGGAGGAATGATCACTCTGGTGAGTGATCAACAGGGGGAATTGAAGAGTTAATAGTCAATGAGTATCATGAGTATCATAATCATGTGTTAGCGTGTGTATTAGTAATGATTAATTAGAGTGTGATAATAAGACACAATAAGTATAATCATTTAAGAAGTGTGATAGTGTGTGCCTCTGCCAGGCTCAAACTTTCTGCAAAACATCAGCACACGAACTTTTGGCAGTCAGTCAAGGTCACAAAGACAATGAAATAGCCAGCTTGCACAAACGCACCTGGCAACTAGTTGAGATTAGAGCATCGCCGTTCGCAAACAACAACCATATAAGGAGGCAAGGTACGAGGGAGGATGAGTGTATGTGCTTCCTTCACAGATAAAGAAGACGAGTCATGCAGAACAGATGACACCCCGACCCGCGGGGGTGGAAGATGGAAGATGGAGCAGCGGCTACTTCTGAAATACACATATGCACGCACAAGCGGACACATAACCACGCCTTTGTAACAAGCATAAATGCTGGAGTAGTTAGAATAGATAACAGAACTTCTTGCCTCTGATCACGGGTACTATGTTGCACACAGTTACTCTAGATAGAGAATAGAACATTTCTCCAGACGTCTGTATCGTCCGATGTCCATCTGCTAATAAATGCCTGCTGGCGCACTAAACTGCCAACGACTCTGCTGACTCCAGAAAGCCTCCTGTAGAATTTGAATTACGCAATATATACTCTGTGAGGTCCTTCTGATTTGACTAAAGTATTGTGTGTAAAATTCCTACAGATACAAGTCACTATAGTCAATGTCAGACATTTTAGGACAGAGGACAGAAACAGAAGAAAAACACTGTTTTGAGTGGAGGGGTCGAGTATACTTTAAAATATGTCGAGTTACCGCACACCTAAAATGTGTCTGACCATCTCAAATCTTCTGCTTTAAAGTAGGTAATAATGAATTATTATTGACTAATTTTGAGAATCATCATGCTTAGCTAAAGTTTTAGATAAACTTTTAAATGAACAGGTGAACGCATTTTAATGTCAACACTAAATTTTGAAATCGTATCAATCAGGTTTCAGACAGGACCACCGAACTGTGACAGCAGTATCAAAGGTTTTGAATGATGTTGCCAATGTTTTAGATAAAATCAGTATTGTGTCTCCCTTTTATTGATTTATCTTTCTTTTGATGCTGTCAATTATCAAATTCAAATTATTATTATAATAATTTTAAAAACTAATAATATAATAATTATAATACTATATAATTATAACGATCAAAATTATTTTTTGACACCTAAAATCTGTTGGATTTAAAGATAAATCATGTATAATTATCTCAGTGGCAGGACACAGGCTGTTGTGACTGATCAATGGAAATCAGTCCAGCTTTATGAGTGTTAACAAAGGTGTGCCACAGGATTCTATTGCAGGTCCACTTTTATCAGAATCAGAAATCAGAATCAGAAATACTTTAATAATCCTAGGAGGAAATTGTTTATTTGCAGTTTTTATAAATTAAATAGGTAAAAATGTTACAAACTGACAGACAATTTCATTGAAGTGAATTTTACTATCCCTAATGGCACACCAATTGAAAGAGTCACTTATGAATAAGTTGTACTTCAAAAAACATATTAATGAACTGAAAAAATACCTAAAGGCAAAACTGAGATTTTTCCAGAAATAAAGCATGCATTACCCAGAAATGCAGAAAGAAAATTGTACAGTCAACCTTTTTATCTGTTTTGTTGATGTAATTTATATGCACTCTCCTACCTCTACTCTTAAATCTCTTGATGCAATCTATCATTCTGCTTTTAGGTTCGAGGTTTACTTTATGAGAAAGTTGTGTGGCAGCTGTTTGCAGTGAGAAGAAAACGGCACTGTATTGTATTTATTTACAAACCACTTCTTTATGTCTTCATAACGTAAGATCATTTTCACACTGCACCAGATCTCAAGACTATTTGGTTTTGAAATACATCATGTTAACATTCAGATTGGGAAAACAGAAGAGCAATCTAAAGAAGCTTGTAAAATTAGACAAGAGTATAACTTTTAAAATCAATTTAAAGCCCTTCTGTCAACCATATAGCAGTGTGAATGCATGAGTTTTCTTTGAATTGTTCCCTTATGTTGATGTCCTTGGACTGGTTGTTGTACAGTTGTTGATGTATACTGTAACTTCAGAGTGCTTGTATTCTTTATATTTTTTACATTACTTATATGTACCTACTGTGATCAGGGTGTCCTTAAAAAAGTGAGCTTGCTCTTGATTGCCTCCCTGTTGAACTGTAAATAAAGGTTTGATGAATTTTCCAAGATTGCATCGCCTTTCAAAAGGTTGGTATTTAGTTTTAATGGAAGTAGATTTGCTCCCTCACAATGACTCACCCTTACAGAGAAAAGGCAGAGTAGACATGCCTGCAGTTTGATCAACTCAGTTCTCTAGAGGTTCAACCAGTACATGTCTTTATTCACAGACCATTTGGTAGTGAGTGTCTAAGAGCTATCAACAGGAGCAAATAATTGAACAGAATCACCTGCCCTTGGTCTCAGGTGTAACGGTGGTAGCCATATGAATGGCAGGTGAAATTTTGTGACACATAAACTGCAAAGGTTTCAAATTGCAAAGAAGCACTTGTAAGAATGAATGGATTATGATTGTGCGTGTGGCAGTGTATGGTTTGTGTGTGTGTCCATTGGGGGTGCATAGATTTTGGGACTGCAAGCGAGAGAAAATTGCTTCATAATATCAAAAAATCTAATCTACATTAATAAGTCAGTACCTGGATATTCACTTTACTTTTGTGGATAATGCAGTCTTCCACGCTCAAGTGTCGCTTTTTGTCTTTGATGCATCAACATCACAGAGACGATTTGATTTTATCTCGCCCACGCTTTGGAAATTGAAAAGAAAAGTAGTACAGAGTGCCTTTTTACTTTTAATTGAGAGTCTCCTGGAGATCTGGGATTTAGTTTTGAAAACATTAGAAGAAGGGAAGTTTCTATTATTCAATTTTATTTATAGTATCAAATCGTAACAAAAGTTATCTTAGGACACTTTAATAACTAGGTAAAGACCACACTCTATGACTTATTTATGATAAAAATAGACCCAACAATTCCCCCGTAGAGTACGGTGGCAACGAAAACCTTCCCTATTACAGGCAGGAACGTCAGACAGACTCAGCTCTGTGGAGGATGGCCATCTGTCTTGACCGGTTGGGGAGGAAGAAAAGGAGAGAGAAAGAGAGAAAAGACGGACAGATGGACAGAGAGAGACAAAGACAGACACAAAGACAGAGACAGACACACTTCCAGTAGCTATAGTAATATCTATAGTAATGTGAATATGACTTATATGTTATGGCAGTTAATACAGCAGAATAGTAGAAACAAGCACAGCTAAGGTTATAGATTATAATAGTAGCAGGAAGCGTCATGCAGGACCACGGCAGCAGGCACCACCACGATCAGCAGAGACCTGTGAGACGACAAAGCACAAACAACTTCGGGGAATAAGTGAATCAGTAACATGCATTGATGAGACATGAATGATACAGACAGAGAGGAGAGAAGCTTAGAGTATCTGGAAAAGTATTATCCCCCGGCAGACTAACCTATAGCAGCATAATTAAGCAGAACAAAATCAGCTTAAAAATAACAACATTGCTAAGGGCTTGTAAGCCCTAGCTGTAAGCATTATCAAAAAGGAAAGTTTTAAGTTTACTCTTAAAAATGGGGACAGTGTCTGTATTTCGAATAACACTTGGAAGTTAGTTCCACAGGAGAGGAGCTCGGTAGCTGAAGGCTCTGCCTCCCATACTACTTTTGGAGACTCTAGCACCGACGAGTAGCCCTGTATTCTCAGAGCGCAGTGATCTAGTTGGGTAATACGGTACTATGAGCTCTTTAAGATACGACGGAGCCTGACCAATAAGAGCTTTGTAGGTTAGGAGAAGGATTTTATATGCTATTCTAGATTTTACAGGTAGCCAGTGCAAAGAAGCTAATACACGAGAAATATGTTCTCTTCGATTTGTTTTAGTTAGTACACGAGCTGCAGCATTTTGGACCAACTGGAGACTCTTAACAGACTTATTGGAGCAGCCTGATAATAAGGAGTTGCAATAGTCCAGCCTAGAAGTAACAAATGCATGGACTAGTTTTTTCATCATCTTTCTGAGAAACAATGTTCCTAATTTTACGTATATATATATATATATATATATATATATATATATATATATATATATATATATATAATATTACGCAGGTGAAAAATATGCAGTCCTTGTCGTAAGTTTTATTCATTCATATGAAAATTAAACACCAGGTAAAAGAGACATAAAAGATTAAAATATTATGTTTTTGTACAGAAATAATTCATTCTACAAGGCAAGGCAAGGAAAGTTTATTTGTATTGCACAATTCAACAACAAGGCAATTCAAGTGCTTCACATTAAACATTAAAAGCATTGGGAGACATAAAAAATACATTTAAGACACATAAAAGGTCATTTAATACATGTGAAATATTTAAAACGGATAAAAAATTTTAAAACACAAAACTTGATCACAGTTCCAGAAGTTACAGTGCAGTTGACTGAAAAGCAGCGGCAAATAGAAAAGTCTTCAGTCTTGATTTAAAAGAACTAAGAGTTGCAGAAGACCTGCAGGAGGTTTGTTCCAGATTTGTGGAGCATAAAAACTGAACGCTGCCTCTCCTATTTAGTCCTGATTCTTGGGACACAGAGCAGACCTGTCCCAGAGGATCTGAGAGGTCTAAATGGTTCATAGCTGAGTAGAAGATCTGAAATGTAATTTGGTTCTAAACCATTCAGTGCTTTGGAAACCAACAGATGTATTTTGAAATCAATTATTTGACGGACAGGAAGTCAGTGTAAAGATCTGCGATAGATTCTAAAATAGACTGTGACGGGGTCAGTTTTTAGTGTGCAATTTTATTTGCTTTGCTGTGATTTTATAATTCATTATTGCATGTTGTGTTTTATTTTTGAACTCAATGCGGTGGTTCTTTTTTACGAACTGACTCTGAACTGCACACAGATGCAAGCGGGGGTGGACGCTGGGACGCTGTACACTCACTCAACTCACTCGACTTGGAGAAGCTCAGCTCAGATTGGCTGTTTCGCTAGTAGAAGTATTACAGTGTACATCCCAGAAGCGTAAAGAAAAATCAACAGACCAGAGTAGACTTGTTCGACGAAAGCTGGATTATTATTTGCTATTGTAACCGAGGGTTGTAGTCACCTATACTTGGTAGAATAAGAAAAAATAGGTACGGAAACTCGATTCACTGAACGGGACGGTGTACTTTATTTCTTTGCTACCAACATTGAACTCAAGTCACATCCCCAACACTTCTAATATGTCCCCTTCAAAACAAAAGCACTTAAGAGGAAACTGGGTTCTCTAGTAATACAGTGTATTATAGTGCTGTTGTGTCACATTGTTTGGATGAAAGTTATATCTCCATGTATCGGAAACATCAGCTGTTGTGTGATGTTAGTGTAACTCGCCCACCTCCCTTGTCTAGCAGTCCTGGCCTACATAACTGGACAGTGTCGTTTGAACAGCAACACCAAAATGTCCAACCACACAAGTGATTGTGAATCAATTTCACCTGCTTTGGTGCAAATAAAGATACTTATCTGTATAAAGATAATTTGATTATTTAATTTGGTCTAATTTGCTTTAATTTGATTTAATAAACTCTTGTTTAAACCTTTAACATGGTGTTGTCTTCCTTTTTGATGTGACCATCTGAGTCACGTCCTTACAAGCCCCCAGTTAGTTGATGATTTTGTATTGTTTTTTTGTTTTTCACCCCTTAAGCTCCCATGCCACACTCTTGCCACCACATGAATATTTCTGTAAGATAACTTAGTAACGGTCCATTAACTATTTTGTGTTCTCTTTGGAATCGAGTGGTAAAACCAGGCATTTGAGTTTCCACTTGGGTTATTAAATACATGACAAATGTAAGTTCATTGCATATTGATGTTTTATTTTTAAGGAGATTGTAAGTGTTTTGTCACAGTCAGTTCTAAAATATTGACACTACTGTACATGGCAGCATTTACTCATGAGATTTGTTACCGCGCCAAGTGCATTATGGTCCTTTGTTTTGTTTGAATGTGGACCACGGAGAGGTTCTAGCCAGGAAGACGGTGATCTGATGCTGTTGTGTGAAGAAGGCAAAACATTGACACATTCTGTTAAATTTTGCTGTATAAAATCCGTAAACAATGGTACCTGTTGATATTTGTTACAGATGGTTGTATTTTCCTTTGATATCTGCGAATTTTGGGCCAAGTCGGCGATGTACTAGTGTTCAACTTCATAAACATGCTAGGATGATTGTGATTGTGAGAAATGTTTTAACAGTTTTTAGGTTTCAAAGACTAACGGCCGGTAAAATCTATGGCGAAGGTCCATGTGGTGCTAAGAGAAGTGTGTTGAAAATGTAAGTGTTTTTGGTAATGCTGTATTTTATTTTACTTTATTTTAAACTCATTTTTTTGTAAACACAAAGCGCCCTCTGTCGTAAAGATAGAAAATTTTGTTCACCTAATAAATCTCAGGCTCCAAGGACCCCAGAAGTAATTGTGTCCTGCATGCATCCAATTCCATGGACTGCATTTGTTTAAGGAGCATGTGATTAAATAGTCTACCCAATGTATTTTAATAACATGTATTTTGTTAATGGAGTTATAGTTAGCATCTGGTGCTATAGGACAGTGGTTCCCAACCTTTTTTTAAGGGACCCATATTTTTACCATTGTAACCCCCAGGTTGGGAACCACTGCTATAGGAGACGGCTGCCTCTCCAATAGCTCTCCGGTTTTAAGCTCTTTTATAGCTCTTTTACCCTATTTTAACCTCTTTCTTTCTACTTTTTTACTCTTCTTGTGAAGGGATTGCGTGTTTTATATATATCCTATGTATTTTTCTAACTTTAAAATGCAAACAAGAGCCAGTTTTCTCAATTACTCAAGAGAGGAACTGCTGGCTCTACGCACAAAGGGACGAGCTGGGTTACGACACCCCATCCCAGCGGAGCTGAGGAGGAGGCCCAGGGGCTGCAAGGCTGGAGTGAAGCTAAAGGCCGAGCGAGCAGAGAATTGGAGGCGCTACAAGTCATCGATTCCCTCCGTAATAATGGGGAATGTGAACTCTCTGCCGAACAAGATTGACCAGCTGTCTGCGATGAACAACCAGCGGATCTACCGCGAGAGCAGCTTGTTCATCTTTACGGCGACATGGCTAAACCACCTCATACGTGGACCTGCCGGGAATCCCTGCTGTGAGAGCTGACAGAGACACAGAAGGGAGCGGAAAAAGCAAAGGTGGGGGACACATCATGTATGTGAACAACCACTGGTGTAACCCAGGACATATCTCAGTAAAAGAAAGTCTCATGTTGCTGGGACCTCGAGCTGCTAACTGTTAGCCTGCGGCCATATTATGACTCAGTCACTGCAAGGCTGCAGACGCAACACCCTGAGGCATTTATGATCATCTGTGGGGACTTTAATCATGCAACTTTGGATTCTACCGTGGCTGTTTTTCACCAGGTTGTAGACTGTCCCACCAGAAGCAACAGGACAATGGATCTCCTGTATGCTAATGTAAGGGATGCATACAGTGACTCCCCTCCCCCCACTGGGGAAGTCTGATGACAACCTGGTTCACCTACAGCCATTGTATACCCCCCTGGTCCAAAAACAGCTGGTGACAACTCCATCAGGAGGTGGTCCCCGGGGATGGAAAGTGCCCTGAGAGACTGTTACAACACCACAGTCTGTGATGTGCTGATCAACCCGCAAGGTGAGGACATAGAGGGGATTACACATTGTCTGACGGTGTACCGGAATTTCTGTGCAGATGTGGTCTCCCCTGTCAAGACTGGCCCAGGAAAGCAGCAGGCACGGAAAAAGTGTGTCAGAGACTACTGAAGACCTGTGCCGCAGAACTGGGGGAACCACTACAATTCAATTCAATTCAATTCAATTCAAAAAACTTTATTTGTCCCCGGGGGGCAATTCAGGGCACACAGAGCAGCAAATAACGACAGTGCAATTATACAAAAACATTTTAACCTAATACAAGAATAAAGTGTAAAAGAAGAGTTAGTGTCAGGATGTTAGTGTGTTGGTACAGGTAGAATAAGTGTCAGGATGTTAGTGTGTTAGTACAGGTTAGATACAGAGAACATCGTCGGCGTGAGATGTAGAAAGACATACGTGTATCAGATGTAAGCAGCAACGGATCTTCAACCTTAGCCTGCAGCTAGGGAGAGTGCCTACCCTCTGAAAGACATCCTGCATCGTTCCGGCTCCCAAGAAGAACAGGCCAAGCAAGCTGAATGACTTCCGACCGGTGGCACTCACTTCACACCTGATGAAGACGTTGGAGCGGCTCTTCCTCAGCCTCCTCAGACCCCAGGTACAACACGCCCAGGACCGCCTGCGTACCAGCCATATACTGTATTTTTTTATACCTCCCTCCTGTGTTTGTAAGCTGCTGGAAATAAAATATCCTTGCGGGAGTCATCCCAAAGGGATCAATAAAGAGAAGTCTAACTCTAAGTCTAAGTCTATGAGGGAACATAAATCGGAAGATGAGGTAGTCTTAGAGACTTTTTCCTTGGTGAGGTTTATTGTAGTTATGTTGGTGTTTTGAAATTTGTTACAACTTGTGTGATCTGTACACCATGTTCTCTATTTTGGAAACCAGTCAGGGAGTTGTTTTCCTCCTGGAGATGAAAAGTCTATGACTGCAGCTCATATGAGAGAGCCACACTGCTCCAGGCCATGTGGAGTTACATCGTGTACTGTGGCAGCAGATGTTGGCCAGGGAATGAGACACTTAAGCTGTCATGGCCTGTCAAGAATGAACAGCCTGCAATGATGAATGATGATCACTCTGTACTCATAATATTACTGTATATGTTGTAACATGATTGTGGTGTTTTTTAAAGCCAGATTTGATTTATTGTCCATAATAAACACAAGTTATTTTATACTATGTTACACTTGGACATGTGGGGAAATGAAAATATAACAATGCGGAAGGGTCAAATATTACAGTTCATCAAGAGGCTGCTTGAGGCTGGGTCATTATTTAATATGGATTCATATGCAGGTATCTGTTGATAGATGACTCTAACTCAATTATTATTTTTTAAAGATTGAGCAATGAGGGTGATGCAGGCTAAATTCTCTATTCTTGGCTAATATCACCCAGAGCAAACATGCAGTGACCATGTGGTCACTTTAGAGTTTATCTTCAAGCCAGTTCCAGTCCGAAGTTGCTAACTGGACTGTAAACAATGGCCGCCACCAATCAATTTCACACATAATTTATACATAACACTTCAGCTTATGTCTACATAACATAGACAGCACAAGCAGTACATGACAATATTTAAGACCTACCTGCCATTTCTAGCTAGCTCCCAGCTTTGGCCAGATTCAAATTTTTGTTTGAATCGATGCAGCTGCATGCTAGACGTTAAGATCACCATATCAATTTGAATCGGTAAGTCATTACCACCCTAACTTGGCTTGAATAACGACCTGTGGTTTCTCTTTTAAGTGAATAATATTTGACCAGTCTAATGAAATATAATAATTTCCTAAGTTCCTAATAGTTTCTTCTCTAATGTGAGATTTAGTGTAATGCATTGCAATACAGCGCCACCATGGGATGCATGGTTGCAGATCCCATGGTAAAAATGGGAAAATTCAACAAATGTATAAATGTAATGTTCAAACGTCACATTCTTCACATTTTATATTCACATCTAAAAAGAAATGATTGAAATGGTGAAAAAAAATAGTGTTTGACAAATATATCTCTGGTCTCCTCAACTGCAATGCAAATAAATGGGTAGTTTCTTACACAGACACTGATGATCAGCAGGCTTTCAAAAAAGGGCTTCATATTTTGATATTCATATAAATCAATTAATCATGCATAAAGTAGTCCCATACACTCAGGAGAACAGTTAAGGAAGTGATACGTGATATGCGCTGTTGGCTGTGTAGGACAAAAAAACAAGTATGGTAAGCACAGTAAATTATTCCGTGTGCAGCATTTTTTGTGTCTCTCTGAAGTTGTGATTTATGGTTATTATTATGGCGAAAAAAATCAAAACCCTTTTGTGTCCCCCCCAATCCTGACATCGGATCTGCACCCCTGGTGGAATGCTGCAGAAATGAGTCCTAAACCTGGAAATGAGTCAGCATTTTTACATTTTACGTTCCCTCGTTACCAAGTCTACAGGTTGAATAGGGTTTTTATTCTATGTCTGTTAACAAAGGCTTAAGAAATTTTAACATTTTGATCTACCACATAAAAAAAATCAGTAAATACCCCACTCGGGAATTTTGAAGCTTTAAATTGTCTTTAAAAAGGCAGTTGCTAATAAGTGGCTGAATGACACTCCAAAGGTTGTCAAACGTCATGCCGAACTGAAGTGAAATCTGTTGGAAGCTAGTGGTGGTGACATCTTTACTTCTGCCGATAACATTCAAAAATCATTAAAGTGGTGTTCATATGTTCAGATTATCTTGCTGAATGAGGTTGGCCCACAAAAATATTCCCTCACTGCAAGCACTCTAATGGCCACCATCTCAAAAGTAACTTGGCTAGGTCAACACCTGGCTCATACAGTTTGAACATGGTGGTTGAGGTTGTGTTACTACTTAATGGATTTTTACCGCTTGCTGACAAAAAAATGGCCAGGTAATATCAAATACTCTGTCGTCACCCCATAAGCATGATGATGTTTGCTCCACCTGAGACGATAAAGGTTCTGTTTCATCTTTATTCACGTCCAGCTTGGCGTGATATCAGGCCCATTAAATCCCATTTTGTGAAGACCACTTTACCACTGCCTGCCAAGATCAAAGGGAAAACTACCTGTATCTTTGACCTAGTTTGTTGCTGTAATTTGCCTCCTGCAAACATCAACCCTCAAACCTCAGTTGAGCTTTATTTGTATATTAAGGCTTTCGACCTGGAGCAGCAAGTTTCTTGTCCTAGAAAACTATTTTTCTCTATTGAAAATCATTACACTTGACATTTGTTTACTTATAAACCATGCCGCTTTCAGTCTAAGCTCCCAGTAGACTACTGCTTCTGCCCATTTAAAATAGTGACTTTGTTGCCCTTTAACATAAAGCACATTTTATGAACTTGGTCTTTTGAAATCAGTGTTCTTTTGAGCTGTGCTGCATTTATCTGGCATTTAAACAGAGCGCTTTACAAGCACAACAGTGTCATTAACACTTGACTTTTGGTAATTTCCTCTTTTGAAAATGTATTGCTGACAGAAACATTGAGACACACATACAACAAGCATCTCCAACGGCAATCACAAATTACTTTTGGAAAGACTAAAGAAAATCAAGCATAGAGGGTGTCAGGACTCACTGATGCATTTTACTATAAGACCTCCAAATTAAGATTCCCTATAAGTCAGTCAGCGGCTGTTCACTTTTTATTCTGCCCTTCACACTGGGAGTTTCTAGTTCAGTTCATGAATAGAAAACAGCTCATTTTTGATGCAGCTCTTTCTTCTAAATGGCACTCAAATCCGTGAACAACACTTAACTTTTCTCCCGAGTGAATGAGAAATCTATTTCTCTGTTTATCTGTCTTTTTGCGTCCTCATCCCCCTCTCATGCCCTGATCTAAAAGTTGAAATGGAGTGTGTGTGTGTGTGTGTGTGTGTGTGTGTGTGTGTGTGTGTGTGTGTGTGTATGTGCATATGTGTTACATTCTCTCTCCCACTGTGAAAAAGTGGTGTTGTTACATGGTGGACAAGGAGTGGATGGGAGCTCACCAACATACGATGAAGCTTGTCAATCTCTGAGGCAATGTTGCTAAAAGACACACACTCAAACAAGACAGCAGAAAACCCCACATCACCCCATTTTGTTTTTCGTAGCCTGCAGGCCTGTTCTTGCTGAACTTGTAGGTGTGAAAAAGTTGTCTCCCCAGACACACACAGCTGACACTTCCCCTGCAACATGTCCTTTTTCAGCCTCTTTTCCTTCACTTACACGATCATTCTACTCGGTCAACAAGCTACAAAAAGGCCTTCTAGACAGCAAAGTGTACAGTCTGAGAGGCCCACTGTATGAAATTCAGAAACTGGACAGCAAAGGGAGGACAAATGTATTCCTCAGACCATAAATCACAATAGCTTTAATGATCACTTAACGTTCATCTAGTGCCAACATAGGTCAAAACTTTCATTTGTCCAATAATTCAGGCCCTGGCCACACGATTGAAAACAACCTTTTTTTCCCTTCGTTCTTGAAAAGTTTTCCGTCCACACGGACTCGGCTCAAGAAATATCTGTGTCCACACAAAGCCAGTTAAACCAGCTGAAAACACTGTAATACACATGCCGGGCCTTGGTGTGGCGCTGTAACTGCCACAGAAATACACCAACACAGAGAAGAAGAGACGGAGCTCCGCTATTGTGTAGAATCATAATACAAACACCGGAGAGTTTGTCGCAAAACCTGGTGACTTCCCAAATCCTCATCCATCCTAGAGAGAAATCTGTCAACTGCTTCTGGTGTTATTGGAGACTTTTGTGGTGTTTTGGACTCTGATGCACCAACCACTCTGTAGTCCCTCTTCAACAAGCAGAGGCCCTTCCCCGTCCCAAAGCACTCGCTACTTTTCACACCTTCTTGGCAACTTTATTTATAAAAAGCTACTAGCGACCAATTCAGCGTCTTATTCAGACCATCAGGGAAAGGGGAGAAATATATGGTCAGCCTAATTTATTCCCATGCATGTGGCTCAGAGTCCAGTTCAGTCTGTGGGTCCGTGTCTCTCTCCAGCAGCAGCGCTGTTGTTGTTATGTGACGCCGCGGGGGTTAGAGGTCCGAGGTGTGGAGATGACGGCATTGTTAACAAAGTAAGCGTTTTTGCCGGCCATGTGGGGCGTTCTCAAATATTCCCACTCTGGAACCTGGTTACAGAAAAGTCCGTTTATAGGCCCAGATAAAGCTGGCTGCGTGTGGATGGTCGGCCTAACTGGTATTAAAAATGTGCATTTATAGGAAAATGCGTTCTCGTCTGTCCAGGGCCTTAGTTTCTGACCAAATACCAATTTTGGCAAATGTTAGCATACTAACGGGCTAAATAAAAATGGTACACATTAAATATGCTGCTCTTTTCTTAAAAATAGGAACTATGTTTAATCCTTGAAAACAAGACCCTACAAAGTGAGGCTATGTGCCTGTTTTCAACAAGCCCCCACCACAGCGACTTCCTGGTTCATCCAATACGAAAGGGCATTTTGCATAATAGAGCAATTTCTTATTGACCCCCATGTTAAACAGGCCGTTTTCACCACATAATTGAACCTATTTAAGGCCTGGTACAAAAAAACATTCTAGTCTTTATGTTTATGTCATATCTCCATGACAACACTGAAGGGGCTGTTTTTTTTTGTACCAGGCTAGTTTTTATTTTACTGGAGGTTAAAGTTTATCAATAATAAGGGGCGCTGCCTCCTGAGTGACATCTAGCCACTGGCCCTCATTTCTCCTCTGAGGTAAGCGTCAGCCAGATCGACATATTTCCCTCCCCCCAACGTCACATCAACACCCTTTTTTGGTCAGAGAAAATTAGGCGGAGTCAAAGTCTGACAAGATGGACACTCGAGGACGATTGGATCAAGTTGAGTGAACGAACCCTGATGAGAATGCTACGTCCACTTTTAATACAGTCTATAGTTTTCAACTGGTATTAACATCCGTCCTGAGTGATCTTAACACTAGTGGACGTAGCAGCAGAATGTGTCTCCATGTGCATCTGCAGTGACCACTTGTGATCTCTATATGTTAATAAACATGTACATCATTTCCAGGTTTCACCTTGTGAGTTTGTTTGTGTGCCATCATGGCAAAATGTGATCCTGGAGAGACCCACTGTAGCAGGAACTACAACACAGGCAGTTTTGAGTATTTTGGCTGGTGTTTAGAGTCACTCAACTTTAGAGGTTTGTACTTCAGATCAAAATGAAGGCCAAGGTAAAAGATGTGTGGTGTCTGAGCAAAGGCACCACAAATTCAAATTCAAATTCAAAAAACTTTATTTGTCCCCGGGGGGCAATTCAGGGCACACAGAGCAGCAAATCACGACAGTGCAATTATACAAAAAAACATTTTAACCTAACACAAGAATAAAGTGTAAAAGAAGAGTAAGTGTCAGGATGTTAGTGTGTTAGTACAGGTAGAATAAGTGTCAGGATGTTAGTGTGTTAGTACAGGTTAGATACAGAGAACATCGTCGGCGTGAGATGTAGAAAGACATGTGTGTATCAGATGTAAGCAGACATGTGAAGTGGACAGTGATCAGATTCAGATGAGGTCAGACATGATACATGTGTGTAATGAGCAGACGTAAACAGAACTATGGTGCAGTAATAGAGTATAAATATAATATATAACTATAAGCTAGATAATGAAGTGATAGTGGTGCATGGCAGGAAAACAGCAGTCTAAGTATATGCTAGCTCTGTGTAACAGATGAATACTGAAGAATAAAGTGACCATAGTGCTGTGATGGATACAATATAAGACCTGATAGACAGAATAAAGTGGTGTAGTGCATTAATACCATAAATTAACATAACTAACAGAATCAAGTGGACCAGTAAGAACAGAGTAACAGAATAAGTCCGGTGTGAACATAATAACAGAATAAATGGGTAAGTGGAGTAGTGCAACAGACCGGAGTAACATTATAAACAAAAATATAAAATACCTGTACTTGGAGCTGTGATCAGATCACTCAAGACGGATTTTACAACCGGATCTGAACGGGGCTTTTATAACTTTTGAACAGTGAGGAACAAGC
Source organism: Echiichthys vipera (assembly GCF_963691815.1). Taxonomy (NCBI): domain Eukaryota; kingdom Metazoa; phylum Chordata; class Actinopteri; order Perciformes; family Trachinidae; genus Echiichthys; species Echiichthys vipera. The sequence goes on from NC_139826.1 coordinate 10,169,083, forward strand.
TCCCAACTGACATCAGGACAGCAGAGACCCTGCACATTTCCTGTTGCTGACTAAAAATACCTGTTACGATTGCATATTGGCCCATGAACTAATACAAATATACAAATAAGTATATATACCTCCTGTTTCTAAAATGAATAACTTGAAGCAGTCTTTCTTTTGCATATATACATTTTTGGGTGAATGCGCTTGTTATAAGTGGCTTTGGATGAAAGCATCAGCTCAATGAATGTAATGTAAAAGCAGATGGCCAAAAGCTAAGAAAGCAGTCATAATTTGAAGTATGTAGATGTTGCTGTACTGTAGACATTTCTGATTCAGTTTGCTTTACAGCTTTTCTCAACTCATGCTACTGTTTTACAGGTTTAACATTTGCCATTATCCTATAATTGTTGCTGAACATTCAGTAAAAAAGATACATAGGTCCACTTTAATGTTGTTGAAGGTGACGTTAAAGGTGAGGCAGCCACCAGCATGTTCACTTGGACTTGATTGCTTTAGAGGTAGGCCTGTGACCTGAAAATATTTTCTTTCACCATTGCAAGGTGAGAAATTTACAATTTGTGGGAAGTGAAGAAACTACTGCACTTCCATCCCTCTCACTACCACTGTAATGCCTTTAGGCAGTGGGGCTGCGAGCAGAAGCTGACTTGGGGCAGCTCCTAGGTCTAAATATGTGTATGAGTGGGAAGTCGAAGGTTGCTGAAAAAGAGCTCCCTCAGTCAGCTTTCTCTGCATGAATAAAGGTTAAAAATTGTGAGCCTTGGCTTCACCCTTTCTCTGCTCTTGGACTTTTATACCTGCCTCCCTCTGTGCTCAAAGACAGCAGCACGCCCATTAACATTTAACTAAACACAGTTAATGATGCCGTCCACCTGTAAGTTTAATCTGCTGCTTGTTTCATGGGCGTATCATCTAGCGACTGATCTGTAACGCAATAGACAGCAAGAAGGGAACTTGCGCGCACAGACCGTTTTGACAAGAGTCTTATTAAACAGGCTTGTAAAATTATTTCTGAACCCTCCCTCTCCTACTTTCTAACTGCTCCCATTCAGTGAATCTTCACAAAGGAAATAAGGAGGGAGTGAAGAGAGAGAACATTTTATGTATACACTTAGTCTTAATTCATTAAGTCTGTGAATGCACTGTGAATGTCGGTCACTGCACTATAATTGTCTGTGTAATTGGGACAAATAAAGCAATCCTGAATCTTAAGCCACACACACACGCATGGACACACAAACACGTACGAGTGCGGGCTCCCTGCTGACAGGCCATTTAATATTCTCAGAAGAACAGACAGCTAGAGATAATGAGAGGTACGAGAAGACAGAAGGCAAAGTGGGAGACAAAGATGAGGCAGGTAACAGACACAAAAGCTCTGTAAAGACAAACGCATAAGAGTGTCCATGGCAGTGACTGCCCTGAAGGAGAAAGACTGACCAATTAGAGACCTACCTAACTCACCCCCCCCCCCCCCACACACACACACACACACACACACATACACACACACACACACACACACACACACACACACATATAGGAACCCCCTGTCCTTACCTCCTTCCTCATCCTATTCCTCCCCCTCAGGCCTTTTTCAGCTCTCGTGCAGAGTCAATCACAGCAGATCTTAAAAATGCAGGAAAATTTCTCCCAAACTGTCATATTGCACCCTAAGTGAGAAAAGCTGCCTAAATGGTGAAAATAACTGAGCAATTTCTACAGTAAATACCAAGAGTTTAAATTGGGTAAAGGTTGTTATTGCCACTCTGTCAGCAATACTGTTGATGGGAAGAAATACGAATTTCATCAGATTTGTATGTTTCTTTTTTGCAAGAATTCAGGTGTGGATTTAATAATTTAGAGGTCCAAGGCAAAACTCAGACACAGGGTTACTATCGGGCCTTATTTCCACCTTATTTTTCTCTAAATGTTCATATCATTATATTGCTAGAAGATTCAGATTGTTATTGTAATGTGTCTGACTGTCTTCTGGATAGACGTAGAAGTCTCGTTCTGAAACCTTGTGATGATTTGTATCTGGAGTACATCCATGTTTTGGAATTCAGAGAGTGTTTGTTGGGAAGCATAGCGTTGTGCGCTTTAAAGAGAGAGAGAGAGAGAGAGAGAGAGAGAGAGAGAGAGAGAGAGAGAGAGAGAGATAGAGAGAGAGAGCGAGAGTACAATGAAAGTTCAAAATGCTCGATGTCATGTGATTCATGTAGACTTCAGAGTTGGCCGTTTGAAAGCATTACACAGATAAAATTGGTCATTAGTAGTCAATAAATGCATTGATTTACAATATTACCACTGTACAAAAACATGCAATACTACCCACTTAAGTTAATTTGCTAATATTTGAGGATTAGTATATTTGGTAGCTAACCTAGCTATGGTAGCTAAGTTAGTTAACATCCTAATGTTTATTGATGTTTTTAGAGGCATGGTAAGGGAAGGGGTGTTTCAAAAAATTCAGATGAGATACATTTCTAAATTTCTGCAAATCATGGTGGTTTCAGTTATACCATGGTAACTGAGGGCCTATAGTTATCTTAATGATTTAATATTTAATGTAATCTGTCCTTCAGAAAGGACAGGAGACTGAAATCTATTTCCAATACGTTAAATGAATGAATAAATAAATGCTCATGTATATATCCTGCTGCAGTCCTACTATTGATTGTTATATCGTATTACTATTACTACTTCTCATACTTCATACTGTACTAAATCATACTATACTGTTAATGTTATACTCTCATACCATGTCACATGTTGTATTTCTATTTTGCTATAATAATACAGACAAAACTAAGCATCATTACTTAATCAAAGTATACAATACAGTATATTATTCTAGCTGGTGTATACTGTTTTCCTACAATGGAGATCAAAATTAGAGAACAAATGATTAAAACTTGATTTATTCTGAAATATTGTTTATTGTTCATAATTTCAAAGAATATTAGCTGTGGCTGTTCTGCTGCTGTCCTAGCATTTTTTTAAATAACCAAGGCACTTCAACAAAAACCTTTTTTTTGAACATGATACACCCATGAAACAAAAAAAACAGTGAGCAAAATTAGAGAACAGTAACCCTTGTATCAGAAGAGAAGATTTAAACATTGTTTTCTTCGGGCTATAGGATTAAAAAATGAATAGTAAGTGTAGAGGCCCTTGCTTTGAATGACTTCAGCACATCTGCAGCCACAGGACATCACTAGTTTCTCACACTGCTCTGGTTTGATCTTGGTCCATTCTTCTTCAGTCTCTTCCACAGTTCACTAACTGTAGTGGGTTTCTTAACCATTACTTTGGTGCCAAGGATTTTCCAGAGATTCTCTATGAGGTTAAGATCTGGACTCAATATTAAGACTTTGTTCTCTAATTTTGATCTCCATATGCTAGACTGCTATTAATCACTTTAACTTCTCACTTAGCTCGTAATATTGTCTTTCATTTCTCTTATATACTGTAGTTATTTGTTTCACTTCTTCTCTCTTACTAGTTGTATTTATTTATTCTTATTTTTTCCCCTCTGTTCATCATCATTATTTATGTCCCTGCGTGGCAGTAACACTTGAATTTCCTCTCTGTGGATCAATAAAGTATTATCATATATTTAAAAAACAACAACTTTATTGTCCACTTTTGGCATGCAAAATGCAGAACTTTTGATGGGGTTTGTTGTGGATGTTTACCACTGATTGCTATTAAAATGGTACATCATCAAGAGAGGACACATTTAAACATGTATTTATAGTATATATGTTTCTACACATCCATATTTTATCTATCTTTTATCTTTTTACTATGTTGATTTGGTGACACCCGTGGCCCCTGGTGGTAACAAGTAAAGCAATTTGGTTTTGATGAACATGTTTTGATGATCCCAGTAAGTGACAAATACGTTGTGTTTCATGTGGCTGTTTCACAACAAAACACAGTCTTGTGCTAGCCGAACACTTTTAATATGAGTAGTACAATTAGTAGGAGCTTGACTAAAGCTCTGATAAGACTTCTGAAGACTGAACAATAACCACTGAGGTTGATACAAATACAAACAGTCATGGTGGTTGCTAATACATCCAACATTTCTTGTAAATTTCTGCCCAGAACATGAATGGTGGACCCCGCCACTAACAATGAAAGCTACTTATAGAGAGGTAATTACATAAAGTAAATACACTCAAGGGCTATTCCTGAGAAAAGTCAACACTGTGGCTTGATTATAACCTTAAAAACTGTATTTTTAATGATTTATTTAAATAAGTTACTGCAAACCAAACTTTTTCATAAACAGTCTTCAACAGTATTCAACTGGCAAAACACGGGTGGCTTTTACTGTGAAGCAATGTCGGGAAACACAATGTATTTGTCGAGGTGTTGAACTTGATCATCACCCCAGGTAGTTGCCTGTCTTGCCTATATGATAATATCAGCCCCAGCTAGAATTTGAGCAGGTTTGAATACCATTGTGTTTTCCTTACTGATTCTAGGGCTGTTTAAATAACAAGACATCTTGTAAAAACCGTTCCAAAACTTTCTCCTCACCTCCCATCCTGAGTAAATTAGGAGAGTGAGAAACTATTTCTGTCGGCGCTTCAGGGTCTTTAATAGCAACTGATATCTGCCGTCTTGTCAGCCTTTTGTCATGCCATTGTTTTCTTTGTCGCTCCCAGTAATCCACATCAAAAAAGAACGCCCTCCAAGCATGGGGTCATTACTCTGCTTGTCACGCACTGCTTCAGATTCCGTTTTATTCTTCAGTGTCGCTCATTTGTACCATCCGTCGCTTTGCAGAATTGGACACTTCAATCCATTAGGCTGTTTACAAGTATAAAGTTTTATGTTTGCTTTACTCAAAGCGGTGCCATAAATTGAACATATTTGTCTCCTTCAAACAAAAGAAGGGTGCTGACAAAATCATCAACAAAATCACTGTGAAAAGATATCTTATAAAGGTACCAATCAATGCTCCTTATTGACTCTTCAAAGAGGAGGTGGAAGCATTTGAAGGGGCTGGAGACGGTAAGTGTTGGCAGAAAAGGAGATTTGATGGGATAAATGTGGCTTAGGTCGTATTTATTTAGTGATAACAAGGCAGGCACATGATATGGATAGATAAATGCTTTGTAATGTGAGTTTGTGTGGATAGATAACATTTATACATATGCATATAAATAGTTTAAGCTTGCATTTGTGTGTATTTTTGCTGGATTTTTTTTTGGCCGCGTGCTTGTCACAGTCTGAGTTTCAGTTGCAGTTTAAGCAAACAACAGTGTCCAATTCCTTCTCGTGCAGGTTCAGGGTGTCTGTTACATCGTTTTCTCCTCGTAATCTTTGCCTCCCTTTTATTTTCAGTCGCTCCCCTCATCGTCTCATCTCCTCCCCCCTGTGTTTCTCTCCAGAGGGCTTGTGACAGCTGTAAAACCTTGTATCAAGGCGTTGACCTACGGTGTGCTGCCCCATCCTCCCCCTCATCCCTCCCTCACTGATTCTCCCCTTTAACACTTTGCTGAGCCCCACCACCACCACCACCCCTGCCCCTCTTCAGCTCCACTGGCCAGCTCTGCCACTGCAACATAGCTATCTGTGGCTGATGCTGTGGAGCTGATAACAGTCTCTTTTATCTGTCGCTTAGCAGCACAAAGGGACCTGGGCATTGATCAAATGCCAGCAGACTGATGGCTGCTCAACAGGCTGCTTTTTACGCCTGCGACACTGCCTAGGGGACGGAGGGAGGAAAGGAGGAGGAGGAGGAAGAGGAGGAGGATTCAACTCTCGCTGAGAGTACAAGGCCTGAACTGACAGCCCGATTTCATGGTAATGGAGAGAAAATAGCACAAGGTTCTTGCTGTTTTGGTGAGCTCTCTGAGCTGTCTGGCCTCGGCTGATTGTAGAAACTGATGCCAGTAGTAAAAATGCTGGGAGCAAAGTGGAAGTTGTGGCTCCACAGCAGGAATATGGCTTTATGTTAACCCCCCAAAACACATAAAACCAGCACATGTTTAGTAACAATCAAGCAATAACCTGTAGCCCTGTTCACACATGTCATTGTTTCTTTTACCCTTCATTTTCAATTCTCATTTTTAGTACAGACCAGTGATGGACACAAGTCTCTGAGGGCAGCAGCAAGTCCTAATCAAGTCTCATATAGTTTTAATAAATGATAATATAGAGTTGGAGTGCAACCGTATTGTATAATTACACAAGGTCCCAACTAATGACATCTTATGGTCTACTGTAAATAGCCTGCTGCTCCCTTTACCTTGAACTAATTACAGACACACCTGAAACTTCAGGTCCTGCTCTCATTGGAGAATTTTCAAGACATTTATATGATAATAACCTGGAGGCAGACACATCTGGCTCTAGATATTCTGCACAATATATTCATATTCATTATGGTCGATTTTGATGTATATTTGCTGTTTTCACATGTTATTAGATCTATTTTTAGTGTTAAAGTCAGGCATTTTGTATTGGCTGCTCATTATGTTTGTCAGAAACGTTGTCAGTTGTGCTGCTGTCCGTCTCAGGGCACAAAAAGATCTTTAATGTGAGCGAGCTCTTCCTTTTAAATAAATAAAAAATCCTCTAGCCTCTCAAATGCAGTGTAATGGTTAAAGCTAATAACGCAGTAACATGAGCGGTAGGCTACGTGGTCAACAATAAACCTTTAACATTAACTTGCATTTAACTAACATTAATAATTAATGTGTATTTCTTCCGGTTTGATGGCAGATGGTGGCACTTTTCAAAAATATGTAATTTAACAAACGCCAAACTAAAAGCTAGACCCTCACAAAGCTAAAATTAGAAACAAGCTAACATTAGTAGCAAGCTAACATTAGTAGCAAGCTAACGATGATAGTTTATGTACCTGAGTTTAACACACAGATGTTGCAGCCATTATTTTGGTGAAGACAGTCTCATTTCACATCACTCAATTTCTGTCTTTTCCCCCCGAATACATCCTTTATGTTCCCATCCATAAAAAATTAAAGGGAAAATCTGATTACGATGTTTTTGTCAGCCAGCAGAGAAACAAACTAAATCTCTTTTGGCACAGCAGCTGAAAGCTGCGCTATTTGACCTCAACAGACCTTTAAGGAAATTGTAATTTTATGACATTTAAAATGTTTTTAGCAAATCAAGTGATTGACTTGCTAAAACATCACTTTGTATTAATTTGTTCGCCTCTGCACCCAGCATTGATTTTGTGAGTTGAATGGATTCACACTGAATCAACATCGACAACCATCGAGCATTACAAAACTAGCAGTGGTTGAGATGTTGTTTTGTTTTCACTGTCCATACATTAGTCAATCACTTGCACTGCATATTTGCTTAATAACTGACCATGGACCTAAAACAGGGAAATTGTGAACATTTCCATTTCAAATACAAGCCAGATTATGGTATTTATAAAAATCTTTCCATCTCCAGTCACCAGTATATTGAGAGTTCAGTAGAAATATCACTCTAATGTTATTAAACCTCACGCTGACATCTCGATACCTGGCTGTTATCTTGTCGAGATAATACTTTTCATACCTCTAACTATTATTAGAGTGAGTTTCTTGTGCATTCATGTGTGTTACATTATGTGAGCGCAATATTAAAAACCTGTTGGAACTGATGTCATGTTACAGTGGTACATTAGTTACTTTTTTGGATTTACATGAAATCGGGAACTTTTGTGAAACCACATGCCTCTTCCCTGAACAAAGCCAGACGTGGGAGATGCCTGCAGCAGTCTTGGCTAAGAATAGAGATACATAATGACATTTTAATTTTGTGCTGCTAACAAACCCGCTGCTTCACTTCCTCTCTTTTTTGTGTCAACTATCAAAGCTGCTTTCAAAATTAAACAGAGGGTGTCAAAGAGGAAAAACTGAAAGTGGCTTTCCTTCCTGGCACCATTGAGACAGAAGCCACCTTTGGATTGTTGTCAGGCTGGTGTTTAAGAAGAGTCATGTCAGCATTTAATTACAGTGATATGGCAGCACATCATTTGTTTCTAGGTGTATCTTTCTGTGAGTGAGGCAGGCAGCAGCCTCCGTTATTTTGACATTTTTTGATACTTTGAAGTAATCATCAGGATTTTGAGTTTTAAAAGGGTCCCTTTATCCAAAGGTTTGGAGATATCACTCTCTGAGTTTTCTGCCGCCACCCCAATACAATGGAGGTGAAATTGAACCAAATGGATTTTTTCAAAGCTCTGAGCCGCTCAAACAAAATCCCATTCACCTCAATCATGGTGGCAGCAGAAGTTTCAGAATTGGATATCTCAAATCCGTAGCAAACAAAACCCAAACTGAATGGCCAGATTAAGTGCAAGTGTATTTGACTTGATTATATGATTGGTAATCCTAGTGACCTGGGTCTTTAGAGCTGCTACAATCAATATTTTAATACTGACAGTGAATGAAATGACTTTGTGTAATGAGAAAAGGCGTCACTCATAGTAAAAAATCCTACAGAGAATTATCAAGTTATGGACTGTCTATCACCGCCTATGTTTGTGATAGACAGTCCAAATTACCCAATCAGATCAACGAAGCGTATGACTTACTAACGGAGTCCTGAGACAAAGCTCAGAAAGTGAACATGTTGGTAAAGGATATTTGCATCTTTTCCTCTGAGAAAAGCTTCCAGTGCCGGTTTTTGCTCCTCTTTCAGAGAAGGAATACTCACTAAGGAAGGAATACAATACAAATTCTGATAAAACTTGCTTGATAGCTGCGCTCATCTCATCTGTGGGAGCCGCCATGTTGTTTACACTGAACAGTCGTTTCTTGCGCGTCACACTTAAACCCGCCTTAAAACCAATGCTGACTGGACGTTCGCTTGGCAAACATCTCCAAATATTCTCCGTCACATGATACAAGACTGATCTATGAGTAAAATAGAATGGAGCTTGTGAGATCAGGATTGTCTCACGAGGCTAGTACTACGTTACCTGACTTCTTCATTTGCTCCTGTAACAATTACTGCATCAACTAGAGGCTTGCCCCTGCAATTTTTAACCTTGCAGTGATCCAGCTTACCAATAGATGATAATGGCCTACCAAGCCAACTTGGAGGTAAAGAGTAGAGCCATACTCCCTCACATTCTATGGTAGTGACAACAGCTGTTAACAGCCATTTAATGGGCTGATAACAATCAAAGCAGGTGCGTCTCTCAGCGCATTGTTGTGGTTTTACAACCCTCAACAGTCTTTGGTTCACTCTCACCACTCTAAAAGCTCCTCTTCAACTAGTTGGTTAACATAGCGGAGCTTGTAGCAGCTTATATTTCCCTCAGGAGTTAGTGGAGACCAATTCGGAAGTAAAATGACAGTGAATATTGGGCTTGGATTCAGTAGGCAACTAAACAAATCCTACTAATGTAAATTAATGCTAATGTTGCTCCATATCTGCTTAATGTGTAAATAAGCAACAATTTGCTAACATGTTCCCCATATAGACTCACTGAGAGTAAGATATAACTGCATCACCTGCAGTTATATCTTACTGCCAAAGAGGCTGCTAGAAACAACGAATCCCGCGCTTACGGATTATGACTTTAAAGGTGCATTTATTAATATTTTTATATGAAAGATGGATTACATAAATACGTGCGTGAAAGGTGTCACTGCGAGCAACAATTCCTACAGGAAAATTATAAACCAAGCCAAGGTTCTGTCACCATCCTAAGTATTCTCATCAAGGGATTTCATTTTTGGAGTAATTTTTGAACAGTTAAGTTTAGGCACAAACCTACTGTTACATGACCATAACCTTCCATGGGTGTCCATGTATTTATTGTGTCACTATCTGTAGCACTCATTTGCTGTGGTGAGACTTGCTCTACCCAGACATCATTTGTCAATCCAACAGTTGTTGGCAGTACGTTGACCTCTTTAGTATGTCCTCAGTATGGGTTAATTAGTCTTTTTTAGTTACTATCTTTCAAAGAGATAAAAGTGAGTTAAAACAATGGTGATTGATCAAATGACCCACTACTGAAAGCCCTTGTATTTGTCTCTTTGCCGAGTATTCCAATCCCTTGTTTCCCTTCATTCCCTTCTTAGATGAAAATGCGCCCCCATGTTAGTGACGCTGCTGACAGTCGTTGGTCTGCCGATCGTTATGCTGCGTTCACTTGTACTCGGAAATCTGGAATTGATAACTTCTAAATCAGGCTTGTAGTAAGGGCAGAAGTGTAATAGGAACATATGTGTGTGTGAGGAAGAGGGTTATAGACTGAAAATAGAGAGGTGAATGTGTGTCAATAAAGTTTACAAAAGAGCAAAAATAATAATAAATAGACCTGCAAGCAGGTATCAACAGGGTCCAAGCCCTTTGTGCTACTCTGGCCCAGCGACCCATAGAGTTGATGCAGTTTGGACCCGCAGGTCCATGGGCACGACGTAACGCTTACATAATGCATACATTACTCAATTTAGCATAACAGCCCCAGATTGTGGCTGATTGACGTCATATTTTCCAAGGACCCTCAGTGCAACATGGGAAATTACTTTCCCAAGTTGTGTGTTAATCTGAGAAACTTTTACAAAGTAACACAACACTTCCTGTTTTGATGACAATGAACAGGAAGTCTTATCTCTAAAACTCCCACATTGTTTGGATTATGAAAATTATTTTTGAAAACTTTTGATCGTAGTAAAATTCCATGCTGATGGGACCCTCGGCCCAGGAGGAATTTGAAACGGGTATGTTTTGCGTATATTGTGATCCTGCAGAAAAAAAAGTCAGGCAGAATTTTGAATGTGAAAGGTAGGATGTGGGAGGTATGCATTCAGCGTTCCCTGCCCCCTCGGGCTTGGACCCCTGATTTAAAAAAGTCAACAGCGACCGCAAAATGACAAGATGGAGGGCTCTGAAAGAACAGGCTCACCGGCAGTTATATCTTACCGCCAAAGAGGCCACTAGAAACAACGTATCCCGCGCTTACGGATTATGACTTTAAAGGTGCATTTATTAATATTTTTATATGAAAGATGGATTACATAAATACGTGCGTGAAAGGTGTCACTGCGAGCAACAATTCCTACAGGAAAATTATAAACCAAGCCAAGGTTCTGTCACCATCCTAAGTATTCTCATCAAGGGATTTCATTTTTGGAGTAATTTTTGAACAGTTAAGTTTAGGCACAAACCTACTGTTACATGACCATAACCGTTAAATTTAGGCAACAAAAGGTGAAAGTGAAGTTGGTTTAGATAAGAGAAGAAAAGTTTGTGGTTTGGCTTAGTACATAGGACACTGCCACGACATGAACACTGGTCCCCTGGGTGAAAGTCCAGTATTTTTGGCTCCATCCACCAACCCGACTCTCCTCCCTATGCAGATTTTAGCATTCCTTTACTTTGTCACCCGATTCCCTTCTTTGCCCAGGACATAATATCTACAGTAATAAATTGAATCTGTTTTAAGAAAACATGTTTTATTCCATCTCCTCACATATTCAATAGACTTTGCTTCCAGCCTTATTTTCCATCAAAATTTCCCGCAAATGGTTTCCTGACCGCCATGCCATAAACCAGAGTTAGTATCTGTGACAATATGCTGCACACATACTCACAGTAACTCATTACATTTATATCTGTGTTGATGTAGAGCTGTTCTTACAGTCACACAGCAGCTGTTGTTTTTCTCACTTTCCTGTCTACCAATATAAATAGAGGGGAAGGAAATGATGGTAATTCACACATGAATGCAGACATGCTCCTAAACACACAGTCACCAACTCTACATGTATTCGCACATCTACTCTACATTATTTTCTCTGACGTGAATCAAAACATGCCAATATGCATTCAAGCAGGGGTCAGCAGGTTACAGAGAGCTAAAACAAATATGCTCCAATTGCCTCGGTACTGGTACTCCCCCTTTTTTAATCCACAATTCTCCCCCTCCCCTCCCCTCAACCCCTTTGTCTCAATGTATATCCATCTATCTTTTGATTTCCCTTTCCTTTTGTCTTCAAAAGTGACAATGGTCCTCATTTGTCATACCATCATTGACACCACTGTAAATCTAAGCTCTGCGAAGATTGGGAAAAAACTTGTCTCAGCTGATTTATGAAACCTCTCTAAGTATTGATACAATTGCAAAACCCAGTGTGAATGGTAGCCCTGTGACATTTGTCAGTGGCATGCAGTGGATACAGTCTGCATGCAGTTTTCCAGTGAAAGAGAAATAGGCCTTCTTTGTTGTTTGTGAGGCCTCTGCTTTGTCTCTCCATTGAAATAGTTTACTTAATTCACCAAAGGCTATTCTTTTCAAAGGGGATATGTGCCGTGACAGGAAAATACTACCTCGGAATACAAATATGTGATGCTGAAGGTTGTGATTTCTTGCATAAAGATGACACATATGAGGTTAAGCAGATTTTTAGCTTCATATGTTTTCTACATTCAGATTAAATGTTATATATCAAATTATATTTTTTACATTTTCTTGATGCCTCTCTTTCCCTCCTCTCCCTCTGACTTTCTTTTAAAATTAAATGTAAAAATAACACAAGAAGGTGTGTACCCACTTGCCTACCTGAGTATCCAGCTATCATTGCTAATTCCAGAATATTGCAGCCACTTCAGCTTGCCGCTGCTCCCATGCCACGAGTGGCTCTTATGGGCTTTTTCATGGAAATTCAAGGAGGAATTTCTGGCTTTTTGGTATCACACAGGTGCAGAGACAAAGAGCAATTATTCCAACCTTTTCGCAAAAAGCAACATTGAGATATGGGTTGTGGAAACAGGCTGTGTAATTTTCTGACCCCCCCAAATAAAGAATGCATATCAAACCATCACAAGCTCGAGGCACTGTGGGGACCCAGGTGTTCATTTGAGGCCTTATTTCCGAATACAGTGCTCTCAAGTATCCATAAAGGGAAGCCTTGTCAATCAAGCTATTGCTGGAATAAATCACACTTTGGAATTCTGTATTTATTTCCCTATTTTTTTCCTTTGCTTGTGTTTTAAGAGTGAAACAACATGAAACATAAAACATCATATCACATTGGCATATACACATATATTAACACGCACACACACACACACACATACATAGGAAATCATTTTTTTAATCTTGTCGAGTAATTTGCTGAATTATACCAATTAATCAAGAAATATATTTTCCAATATTTCCCTCTGACAGCAAGTTTGACAGTTCTTTTTAAATAAAAGATTTCTTTGAGAATATTTGCAGAAATTGAAACAATTTGTTCGTATTTATTGCAAATATCACTCTCTCCAAGCACTGAGGTCAGAAACAAGATGGAGTCATAAAAGCTAAAAACTTTTAGAGGGTAAAACTGCTTAAATTAAGAATTCCAATGTGTTACTCCAATGGCCTACTAGTTCAATCAATACTTGTGAACATAATCTACACTCTCTGAAAACAGCTGCATACATAGTTATGGAAGCAAATCTTCCTGTGCTGTCTTCTAGGCCTGCAAGTAAGCAGTAGTTTTTGTGGCTGATTGACCCATTCAACTGCAACTGAGCCAGTGCTGTTGAACAGCTGATTGACCTGATAACTAACCGAACGTGAGCAAGAGGGTGATACAAAGCATTTTAAAACATACAGTTCCTAATTCAAAGTACCTCTCCAGGCCAGATGTGAGAGATGACTTGAGACCTGTTGGTTTGGCACTTCAGACTGCCGCATGACATGCATGCATAACCATCTCATTAGACATGGCGAGTTCGGATGAAAATCAGCGTCAGCATAATTTGTTTTGGAAGTACCATAGTGATGGTTGTAGACTAAATGTTCTTAGTTGTAAACTGAAACCCATGTCTGTCAGTGAAAACATATCCAAAGGCAAACAATATACTGTATGCTTTATATTTGCAGTAGCTGGGGGTGCAAACAAATAAGGTTGGTAACCTCTGGCATATATGATCTTCTGTGGACATGCCTAGCAACAGGAGTAGTGATAAAACCAGTACTCAAGGTCTGAATTCCTGTGAGGCTTTTTAAAATAATTTATTTTGGTGCAAAAAACAAACAGTGAGGAAAGCTAACAATTCCTATTTTACATTTGGAACTTAATGAGAAAGTGTCCGTCTTATTTGCCAGAATGGGGAACAAACTATAAACGGATTATGAGACAATGGGCCCCTGGGCACAGACTTGTAGAGGCCCCTCACTTTGTCCATGTAGGAACAAGACACCCAAATTCAAAGAGACAACTTTAAGTCATTTGGTAGTTATTTTGGGTATCTTTGTAACCATTGTGCACTGATCTTTAGACGGTTTTCTATGTCGTCTTTTTGTTTCTCTCTGTGGTCATTTTACATCTATGTTTAATTATTGTGTGTGTCTTTGTCATCATGTCTCTATGTGCTTGTTTTGTGTCTATTTTCTATTCTTGTTTTGCATCCCTATATTCATTTTTTGCCTCTTTGTGGTCATTTTTGGGTATACTTGTGATCATTAAGCATCTCTTTGTTAGTCAGGGCCCCTGACCTTATGGGCCCCTGGGCCTGTGCCCAGGTAGGCTCTTTCAGTAAGCCATCCATGGAACGGATGTGCAGCACACTGTGGGGCGTAGTAAAGTCTTGTTTTTACCTCACATTGCCCTCTAGTACAATTAGGATTGTAACTTAATCATATTTAAACAGATCATATCCGTTTTTACTCAACTCTATGTAGTTTTTAACTGTTGGAGGATCGCGTAGTTGCTTGCAGAGGGGAAGAAATACACAAGCCACGTAAAAATAGAGGCTTATGTGGCCCACGTAGCAGCTTTAATTGGATATAGTGAACCCGCTGTGCCACGTCGCGCCACTTACAGAGTCCATGGAGTAATGGACACACTCTGCTGTGGGCATCCCGCAGCCATGTCGCACCACGTATGCAGCCCATGCAGTTTTCACTTAAGCCATACGAAGAATCAAATGTTACTTCTCCAGAATTGTGTCATTGTAGACAGTACGATAAATACAGATAAGAGTAAGAAAAAGGTTAGAATAAGTCAGGCCAAGCTTCAATTTAAAGAGGAGATTTATGCAGCATATGGTGTGATATATTGAGTGGATTTCTTCCATTACAATGCAACTACAGACAATTGGTCCAAATGTAAGTGGGAAGAATATACGGTACTTTCCAAGTCTGTTAACTATTCTTTTCAAACTGTATACAAACTGTAACAAAAACAAGACCTCCGATAAAAACTTGCTTCACAGCTGTGCTGTTGACTGTTTCTGCATTAGAAAAAAAAGACTCTTCCCTCCCTTGACTTGTTGTAGGCAGCCGGATAAGAAACTGAAAACAAAAAAAAAGACAGCAACACTTGTAGCTCTGCGCCATTGTAACAGCTGAATAACTAATCTGCATCTGCCTGCTGATTTCAACAATGCTATATTCCAGACAGCCCCAAATAGGACTGGGATGGTGCTGGGTTTGGGGATCTTGCCTTTCAATCAGTCCCCAGCAACACATAGAGAGTTGCTGTAATTAAGGAGCAGTGTCCCCCATGAATTGCATCCGTGAAGCAGGACTTTAATTCCCTTCTAATTGAGGCCAGCATGGGAAGGACGGAGGGGGGGGGTTATTTGAGGCTCCTGCCGGGTGGACCAACCACTGATTTAGATGATTAGCTGGGGGTGTAGCAAAGGTAACTAGGAAACTGAACCTCACCATCACAGCTAGACACACCTGCCCACCTCTCCCTGCTTCAACCCCCACTGCACTCCGAAGGTAAGCCGACCCGATTGGAAGTAAACTTTCCCATTTTAGCTCCACTTTAACGGCAGCTGTTTTCTTGTCTGCTGGGACTGAAGGGAAGAGAAAGAGGAGCATGCAGTTTGATTGATTTGCTCATTTTGATTCGTATCTGTTTCAGTTATGATTGAATGACAGAATTTCATACAACTCCAGAGAAAAGAGAGGTGGGGATATATTTAGAGAATACTCCAGATGTTATGCATGCTACGCCTAATGAAGGTGATCGTTTGTAAAATGAGACTTGTATTGTAAAAGGTATCATTTCCATGTCTCGTTTGATTATAAAGCAGGTCAAGGTGCTACAGAAATACTGTGAAAGTATCAAAATGCTCAATCCACAGAGATGCACACAGCCTGTATTAAGAAACTGTGTCTATAAAAGAGCTGTCAGGACTTTTCTATATATATACAGTATATGTAGAAAGTGCTGCTACAGTAATTCCCCGGCTGCAATGACGGAAGATGCAGAAGATCTGGAAATGCTGACCAATCAGAACAGACAGGGCTTTTTCAGGAGGGGGTCTTAAAGAGACAGGCACTAAAACAGTGTTTCAGACAGAGGGTAAATACATTTATATTCAGACAAAATACTGTTTTTTTGAACATTAATCATGTTCTAGTAGAAAACCAAAATATGAGTACAAAATGTGACATTTAATTATGGTGTTGATATTAAGAGTTCCATGGATAAGTGTCAGAGTGCTTTTGTGGTTTTATGCTTAACATATCTTCATCATTTATGTTCACTGTAAGCAGATTTAAAATTAAGGCGAGGTAAGCAGTCATATCCGCTGACTCCGGCTTCAGGTGACAGTTGTTTTGCTTCAGTAATGGTGCCACTCACCATTTTGGCTGCAAACGATGCTGCATCCTTCACTTTCATGCGTGTACTTCACCAGAGGCACTGGGTAAAAAGCACAGAGGAAGTGGCTGAATGGCACATTGTCACTGGAATCTGTCAGTCTCCTCTCTCTCACTCCATCTCTGTCTGTCTCTCTCTTTCTGTCTATGTATGAAACGGTTTCCATTTCAGAGCACTTTCTGACAGCCTCAGACGCTTCAGCTGGCTGAGATCAACCAGCAATTGTCACTATTGTCTTAGGAAAAGTTGTGATTTATTCCCACGCAACTTTGCAGTGTGCACACACATGAACTTGGGCATGTCTGCACGCACAGCAAAAAGCAGCTCATACACACACAAACACACACACACACACACACACACACACACGCACGCACACACACACACACACACACACACACACACACACACACACACACACACACACACACACACACACACACACACACACACACACACACACACACATACAGTGTTAACTGCAGTACACTGTTTCTGCTCAAGCTGCTTGAGATGTCACAAAACACACCATCAATGCTTCTTTTGCTGATTTAAAGATGCAAGCTTTACTGTACACCAGACAGCATACAGATGGACCCCTTTTGCACCCTTTTACACCGGTTATCTGAAGCGTACTGTCAATATTAAGAATTTAGATAATTTGAAATACAGAGCTGAGTTATTTAGGCAATGTGAGGCCAAGGTAGGATGAAACCTAGCATCAGTTTGACTTTGTATAAACTTGCAGCTCATAGGATGACTTTGAGATTTTTATCAAGTTTTTCTGATCTATTAAGCTGATCTGAGATGTGTAAAGATCAACTTTACACGGCAGTGATGGAGAATTTGTCCTTTCAGAATGCTTTTCCACTGAGTTGAAATAGCAGCAACTAAAGCAAATCTCTCTCTGAAATGACTTCAGACACATTTTGTTCAAGCATAGGGCCTTTCACTTTCAAAATGCAATCTGTTCAGTCTCATAAAGGCCTCAATTAGATGAAAGTCTTGTTAAATGCGAGCCTGATGTGGACGCTCTTCTTCTACTATGTGTGCCACTCAATACAACTGAACATACCATGGGAGGTCAAGTAATGGGGAGTGCAATGTATGAGGATGTCGGCAACTAAAGTATGTGTCTGAAAATACTGCGCTGTAATGTGACCACTGCTGTGTCCTTGTTTGATGCACTAGCATGGCTTTGATTTATCGAGGTTTGTAACCTTGGCCAATTATGTACAAACACACTCACAAGCTGCTTTTGCGCAATGAAGGACTTTACCCCCATCTTTTATACTTTTGTTGCCTGCCTTGCACAAAAAGTAATGGTTAATTGGTAGTAGTTCTGACCTTGTTTCTTTCCATCTGATGATGTTTCCCCCTGATTATTTGTAATTCAGCTTTGCCCTCAACGTGCTGGAGAGCACTTAATTTACTTAGGAAAATCACTCGTGGTCTAAAAATCTAGCCTGGCTTGTTTTCGCCTATTCATCTTTTTATCCGCAAGGGGCGAAAATGAAGGATGGTCTCTGAGATTTAGTTGGCATTCTGGTCCAAAAAGTCTGAAAAATTGATAGGTTTATTGTATTCCCTGTGGCCAGCGTGAGTGCGCGGTTCATCAATAAAATATGAGGGTCTGAGAAACAAATATTGAGATCACAACTGTCAAAATGAAGTCTGGGAATGTGCATATATAAAGTAGAGGTGTGATAATATTTAACTAGGGGACAGAGGTCAGAGAAGTCAATGCTTTTATTCGGGGAGACAAGGGAATCAAGAGAAATCTATGAGCATACATCTACATCTCAGGTGTTAAAGAGGATGATTTATTTGGCTGTTGTTGTTCTGTGTTTATGTTGTTGTTTGTAATTTGCATTTTAAATGTGGTTTGAAATGGGGATGAAGAGAAAGACAAAAGTATGCCATTGTGAAATTATTAGGTAAGCATTGCCCTCTGCTGGCCAGTCAAGGAACTGATCAGTGGTGGAACTCATTTGAACAGCAGCTCCTTCAGCATGTGTGCAAGTGTGGCATCTCAAAAGCTCCATTGTCAAACACAGCTGGATATCATTTCAAAAGGTAGCCTGCGTGAACATTCATACACATGTATGGATGTGATTACATGTACTGTGTATGGCTGTATATGAATAAATCGATATCAAGCAAAGCAATACATCTCCAGGGAGGAGGAGCAGGCGGAGGAGGGGGAGGAGGAGGAGGGACAAACATCAACTCCTCTGAGAATGAAATGGATGAGCTCACTACGTAAAATTGATTAATCCACGTACATACTGAAAAGAAAATCTGAACAAGACTAAGACAAGAAGGGCAGACAGAGAGTGACACCAGCAGGGCGCACAGTCCTTTTGCAGCTACTTGGATGCTGTTTCCTCAAGGTCAGAGGGTTAACAGGCAGATGGGCACTACTGCAGCTGGTGCCTACAGGGTCCACAGGAGCCTAATCAATTCTTACATTGCAGGGTAAAATGATGGGAAACCGTCTGCTCAAAGGAAGACAGATGAGAGAGAGTTGCAGCAAACACACTGATCAATAATATCCATAGCCTCAAGGAGAAAATACGTTAAGTAAAAGCTTTTTTCTCAATGGATCTGAGCAGGGATGCTCAATGAAGCAGCTGGAATGTCCACCTTTATGCTTTAGAGAGAGAGACACACAGAGAGAGAGAGAGAGAGAGAGAGAGAGAGAGAGAGAGAGAGAGAGAGAGAGAGAGAGAGAGAGAGAGAGAGAGAGAGAGAAACTGAGGTTATATGAGCAAAAAGAGTAATGGTCCACTGTCAAGTTTCTGAAACATAACTATGTGCCAAGGGAGAATGAGAAAAAAAGTCTCTGTAATGCTAGTTAGTATATTTGTACATTTGTGTGGTCGATAAAGTCTAACAAAAAAGGAATAGGTGGAATATATTTTGTAAGAGTGGTGCTCAAGCAACCACAGGGACTAGTGCTCTTTCTGCTGCATTGTAACAAATGGGGATAGTGCAAAATGTTTAAGTAATCAATGAGAACAGATTCTTAATAGAGGGTTAAATTAGTGAGGTCAAAAGGTAATTTATTAAACGGTTTTGCTCCAGAAGCTCCAGACAAGGCTTTTCCTTCAATGGTCCTGTATTGCAAAACGTGAGACTCACATATCTTTTTGATCATAAAGCAGGAGCAGACCCTAAAATACTGTGAAAGTATCACAATGCTCAATCCACAGAGACATGCACACAACCTGTAGTCAGAAACTGCATCTTCAAACGAGCCATCAGGACTTCTGTACGGTTGTGATGTCACAACTACAGTATATTATACTATATATAGGTAGTGCTGAAACAATGAGAAAAATAATGTGTTCATCATTATATATCGTTACTCGTATATATATCAACATTACAGTGTGTAAGCATGTTCTAGTAGAAACTGACAATACAAGTATGAACCTGAAAATGAGCATAATATGGGTCCTTTAAAACTAAATTTGATTCATACCGCACCAGCTGAGGCTCATTCTCAGACAACACCCACCGCGGACAGAAAACACAGCAGGTGGGGTTATAAAGTGGTTTGGGTGCTCCAAAAGCTAAACACTAAAAACTTTTCAGAGTTTTCAAAAGCACAAGCAAGGATAATGAGATCAAAAGAGTGAGAGAAGGGTGATGAAGGCAATGAGGTCTATAGAAATCAAAGTGGAATAGGAGGGCCGTGGTGCCGCAGAGGAGAGGAGAGAAGAGGCAAGCAGGGAGTGGAGAGTTGAAGAAGATTTAAAACAAACAAAAAAAATGGATAGAGGAGAAGGCTAATGAGAGGCAGGCTGGGATTGTGGATGGCAAGGAGCGGGTTGAGGGTTCAGGGGAGCTGAGGAGGTTAGTTAGGCACAAGCGAGTTATCCACAGGTCTTTACCCGACTCTAAAATCACCCAGCGTGACAGAGACACGAAGGCTTGGTTTGACGCAGCGCTGTCAATCGTCTTTTGAGCTGTTAATCACGGAGATCTGCAAGGGGGCAGATTCTTAACGTTGGAGGAGACGCCTGGCAGCAACAAATGAGCCCCACATTACGACTCCCACGCAACCGCACACCTCTAAAGCCCTGCCAATGCCATGATCCACCTGCAATCACCCTGCAGCAAATACCAGGCTCTCCCCTGTGCAGGCAGCAGCTACACTGTCTGTGTATGTGTGTGAGAGAGAGAGAGAAAGAGAAGGGGGGGAGGGGAGCGAAAAAAAAAAGAACGGGGTTAGAGTGTGTCTGTTATCTTTTTGTATGTGTGGGCACGCGCTCAGTGAACTCTACTTGATACAGCAGTACTGATAGGAGAGGTGGCGTTGAAATATGACAGGTCTCACTTGTTCTGAAGCCTGCCCTCAGAGTAAGCCCTGCAAGAAATAGAGAGATCAGTCTCACTTTCTCTCAGCGCACATACACACACACACACACACACAGTGTGGAAGATGGAACTCTGTTAAGATGTGATTAGGCTGACTGTCAGTTGTGAGGGGTCCTATCAAGGTTCACTGCACACCAAGTGCACACAAACGGCGGCCTTAGCCGGGCTGGCTGACAGTTGGCTAGTAGAGGGATGTCGAAGCTGGAAATAACAGCCGGCCCTGACTTACAGCTGGACCGACAACGACTGGTGCTTTGCCAACTACGAAAAAAAGATGGACCTGGAGAGCATGTAGAAAACAGGAAAGAAATACCTGCATCGATCAGCCTGGGTAGGGAAGGTATTAAGAGAGACAGACCTATTTCGAAGTTGACAGACCAGGGCATCTACTTTGTGCACAGTCTGTACCCTCTTTCCAGAAAGGGTGAATTGGTACACTTATTTTGCTTTGGACAAGCTTTTCTTATAGAAGAAGGTTGTTATGTTGTTCATGAAAAAAGAAGCGATGAAATAGGAATTTTGATACAAAGTAAGCGCTGCTCTGTGAGGGTAATGCTAATACAGCACCGCTGAATGTTGCTTTTTTTTGTTTGTTTTGTTTTTAAATGGGACCTGTCGGGGTCGTGGGGGGGGCTGGAGCCGATCCCAGCTGAAATCGGGTGTGAGGCAGGGTACATAGAGACAAACAACCACTCACACTCACATTCACCTAACACCTAACACATGCATGTCTTTGGACTGTGGGAGGAGGAAGCCGGAGAACCCGGAGAGAACCCACGCAGACACGGGGAGAACATGCAAACTCCACACAGAAGGGTCCCAGCTGGGATTCAAAACCAGTAACCCTCTTGCTGTGAGGCAACAGTGCTAACCACCACATCACCCTGTCGCCATATTTTAACAGGATGGCTAATTTGGATCCCTTGTCCCATTGGCAGGTACGTGTCCAAGGAGAGAAAGAGAAAGACATCAAAAGAAGAGTATAACAGAGGAAAATAAGGCATTACATAATAACAACAAAACACGATAGCAACAGAGCTGAAAGTATAGCTGAGCTGGGGACCACATTATATGAATAGGGAATTCAGGTATCCATGTTGACCATTATGTTTAGCGTGTTCGCAACATTTTCTAAGCAGCACTTACAACGTAAGTCCATATGAAAGGTAGGGGATCACCGAAGGTATTCCAGTTCATTCTGAATGGGACATGAATATCTGTAGGAAATTAAATCTTTTCATTTTTAGACCAGTGCCAACTGTACCAACTGTGCTTTTCAGTACCAATAGCGAAATAATACCTTTTGTGAAACATCACATTGGGGAATGTTTGTCTAAGAAAAACCTTTTCTATTTTACAAAACCAATGCAGAAAAGTTGCCTGTTGAGAACAGGCTGATTGCTTGGCTCCAGAGTTGCTGCCTGCAGCTTTCTCAAGAACCGCTCATCCAAACAATCTCATAATCAACACTGCGATTCCTTGGTCCCTAAGTAATACACCTGCCACGACTGTGTAGGATCAGGCTATTTCCAGGAACAAAAGCATTCATTCCAAAAAATTGTTACAATGTCCATGTCCATGTAACATGTCCGGTCTCTCTTTCTTCATCTAAACTTGAATGTACTGTAGAGGGTGATGGTGTGAGCTGTACCCAGAATGTTGTTTGGTGAAACAATAAATATAGTTCCCCTCTCAATACACTACAGTTTGTGTAAATAATGCACTTCTAATAAATATGTCCTGTAGATCTTGACACAGCACTTTGTTGGGTCCTCAGCAATACACCTGTCAAGCGTGAAGTCGATTGGTTGAATGGTTGCCAAGAAAACCTGTGTACAGATGTACACAGACTCCTTTCATTTTAGCAAGAGCCAAAAACCAAACTTTCTAGTGACTTTCATCAGTGATTTCATCGGCAGCAATTATAAATATTATATACCGTATATAATATTATTATTATTATTATTAATGTTATTATAATCATAATATTATATATACCTAAATAAAGTCTAAAATGACTAAAACCATGATTAAAATGAAGAAGTAAGAAAAAGTTAACAATAAGTCTGAGCAAACATTTGATGTCAACATTCGGCAGTTCAGCAGTCAATACTAGATACTACATACACATTTCTTGTTGGTACTTAAAAAACCCAAAGTATTGTGGTTCATAACCCAGCCCTATGCCTGGGTAAGGATCCAAATTCAAGTGAGAATACAAAATAAAAACATCTTTCTTTATTCCAGTCTCTGTCTCTTTATTTCTCTGCTGGGCTGATGTGGCTGCCCATGCCTAGATAATAAAATATGTCATTATGAACCAATATGGATGGGGGATATTGAGTCCCATCTGGACATGAAAGCAGGATGGAGAAATAGAAATTCTCACATCAGTTCAGCAGTAAAATTGTTGCCCCACTGAGAGGTAGACATCATAAGCTGGGCTGCAGGAACATACATATGTATTGTACAAACTATTTCCTCCTTTAACACACACACACACACACACACACACACACACACACACACACACACACCCACACACACACACACACACACACACACACACACACACACACACACACACACACACACACACACACACTATATACATGAATTCAACCAGTACATTCAGGCAGAGCAAATAGACACCTTCACAGCCAGTCGGCTGTTCACTGAACACGTTATATTTGTGTATGTCAGCCGAGCCGACATTTTTGCGTGTATGAGCGTGGGCCCCAGCTTGTGGTGTCTGGCTCACAGCATGCCAGTAAACAGCATGCAGCCGAGACGATGTGGGGACTCCAGGCTCCATGATTCATGCAGCGGGTTGATTAAAGAGCAATCGCTGCCCCCATAGCGCAAGAAAGGGTGGCATAATCACCGTAAGAAAACACTCTTTGGTAGCATATATCTTAGAACACAAAGTTTTGAGAGAGGCAAAAAGTTACCAAATGTCTAAAGTTGCCAGGGTGACCAATGATAGCGCAAGCAGATTCCTACCTGTCTGGAATAGTAGTGTATCTACATTTTGAAGTCGAAAAGCTAAATGGAAATGGTAAAATCTGCTAAGGTTTTATGCTCGCTTGAAGTGGTTTTTCCTTTGTCGAAAAAGAGTTGATGCGCTAAATGAGATATGGAAACACATTTGATGAATAAGTTATGATGTAACAAACATTTAACTCACATGACTGATCAGCTGTTTCTGCTTTCTGCATCTTGCTGTGAGGATTAAAATCATTGCATTAATCTGTCTTCATCTCCAGACAGTATGAAACCTGGCCAACACTAGCAAACATGAGGGACTAATTAAAAGTTTCCCAATTGAGCCAAATTCCTGAAGACCACTCTCTAGTTTTCTCTTGTAGATGGGTTAGATGGCCAAGGTGGCTTGCTTTGTTTTACAGCCATGTTTATCCTATGGTGACCACTTTCGACCAAACAAACTGTAGCCTAGTTTGTAGCCTAATTCGTAGTTCTTTTTTTTAACATTTGAAAAATTTGCTTAAAACAAGCTTGACAATTAAATGGAAACACAACTTCTTAAATGCTAAAATGCTTTGTAGAGCTGAGAGGAACTTCAAGCCCTTTCACATTGCACTCATTTTCTCCATCATCATTAAACATATCTAGGAGACATGTTTGATTATGGGATTGTTTTGTTTCATAAAATTTTAAAAAGTTTACAAATAAAATAAGATTCACAAATGTGTTCTGTGTTTTTGCTTTAATATTTTGAGCCAAGGAGTCTGTAAATGTAAGTTCAACCTGTGTGTGAATTTCTTGAATAGAAATGCCTAAGAATGCAAAACTGTGTAAAACTAACAGGTAAGTCATCTTGTATCGTACTTGTTTGTGAGCACAAAGTAATTTCACACACAACACATGATTTTCTATTCATGTATACTTTGTGTTGCTTATTTTGAGTTATTTTAAACAAATATAACCCCATGCCATTCTGATATTTAATTTGGTATCTTTCAGGGAATTTGAGACCTTGCAGCCTCAATCAAATTACCTTCTTTTCATTCAGAAATACTCTCGTCATAAATTCAACAATTTATTTCAACAAATGGAAATACAGTAATGCTTGGCATTGATGGCTTTGCTCTTAATAATGCTCCCTGTATTAGCTGCAGCATGCTAAGCCAAGATGATGTATAGCAGCAAGCTTGATGCCAATTAGTATTATTATATTGTATTATTGTATATTTATATATTATTGTATTATTATTATTGTATTAGTATTAGCCACAGCTAAGCCAATGCAGAAATCCCCCCCACGGGCATACAAGAAGCAAGACATTGAATACCATCTTTCAGGGTGGGGTGGAGAAGGCAAAGCTTGCCAGCAGCAGCAGTGTGAGACAGCGTCGGTGTGCAGAGATTACTGCTGTAGGAGTCATATTTAAATGAACCACCTTGTGGGGGGATTGGCTGTGATTGGTGTGTGACTTATGGTAATTATTCAGTCAGCGGCTGTCAGCTGATTACGGCTGGGACTACCGTGTCCTGCATGAACTAACGCGATGCTTAATTTAAATAAGGAATGGTCTCATCATAGATTTAACGATTTATTGCAACAAATGGAAATACAGTTATGCTTGGCGTTGATGGCTCTGCTCTTAATAATGCTCCCTGTATTAGCTGCAGCATGCTAAGCCAAGATGATGTATAGCAGCAAGCTTGCTGCCAACCTCGGCTAATCCAAGGGATGCAAGCATGCAACCCATGAGAGTCCATACTACAGTTATGTGAAGTATCTATTTGTAGCAGCAAGTTTGCTGATAATCTCAGCTATCCCAAATGCTATTTGAAGCGAAGCAAGCATACAACCCATAAGGTCATACCACCAAAACATGTGAAATGATACCCGGAAAATCACTTCAAATGCAGCATTTGATATCTGGCTGCTCTTTTTAAAGCCATTGAAGACAAGATATATGAAGGGGTTCCTAAGCAGGCTACATACTAAAGGATCTGCACACTTAAATGTAACTGAATACCTACAGATGGAAGCTTGTATTTTTCAAGATTTAAAACAGTGAACAATAAAAGCACAATCGTAGGGATGTAAACAGGCATGGCAGGAACAGAGAAGGCAGCGCATAATAATATAGTATGTATGAATCCATGTAATGAGATGCAGTGTTCATGTAAGACTGAGTGTAACTTCTAGTTAAGGACGGTTTGGCTGAAGCTGGGCAACGCAGGCCTTGAGGCGCAGTGTGAGCAAAGACTCTAAATTCCTGGAATTTAAAATCAGGACACGGAGTCAGGAGTTTTTATTATCTGCCCATGTATGTGCACTACATGGAATTTGATATTGCCCATGACACATGCCCATGTTAGCAGTCTAACTTTTGTTGTTACCACAGTAAACTATGACTGTTTCCTAGTATAGACCATAGCTGCCCCATAGAATCATTCAACGACACTGGGATACAACTCTAAAAGTGCGGTAGATGTAATCTGAGGGAAGAGCAAGGAATTAATTTGGCTAAAATAGCTTAGGGTACTTTAGTGTTAGCTTTTCCTGCTTCAGCTTCCTGACTGTGGTCAGAAATCACAGTAGGAGACACTTTTTTTAAATCTCCTGGCCGGAGTCTCTGAAGCTAACTGCCATCACTACACTTAGCAGCCAAAACAAAAACATGGGACTCCTCCAGAGCTTCTGTGACTGTTCAAAGCTTTATTTCACAAATTGCATCGCTGCCGAAGTGAACAGTGCCGCTATCATTAAGTCTTTTAATGCCTTTTTACAGTGGAGGGTTTTTTCATTAATTTTTCTTACTTTACTATTTGTTTTCATTGTCTTTCTTGAATGGCATATACTTTAATAATCATATCTTGAAGTGCTCAAAAGTGGATGAATGCCAAGCATTCATTCATTTATCCCGTGGGTATAATGGCTAAATACAGTATGTGTCTAATTCAAATCTAGATTCTGGATATACTTCACATTTAATGTCTCTGAAGACGCCAAAACAACATTAACTTAGCCATAGTTGGAGTTTTTGATAGTCTGGGGTCGTTTTCCTTAAGGTAACTTAGATATTTCCGCATTCACAGGAATTAAAGCAAGAAGCTAATTGTGAGCCTAAAAAAGTTGACCAGCAGAATGTTTACAATGTATTAAATTAAGCTTTATGTGAATATGAAACTTTCCTATGTAGCAATTTTTTTTTAACCAAATGAATGCCATTACTTGCGGAAATCTGATTACTCAGCTTGATGAGAAACTGAGACGGAAAGTTTGGTAGATTGGTACTCTGCTTTAACTGCAGGACTGCAGTTCCCAGCTGTCTGTGCGGCGTGACGTCCCCCGGAAGAGCTTTAAATGCTTTGGTCACACCTGTAGCGGTAGGCCCCGGTATAGTCTGTGGTTTCCGACACCTGGAGGCGGACTTCCATCTCACTGAGGGAGGACTGGATGTTTATAGGAGCAGCGAGTACCGGGGGAATGAGTCTCTGTCTTGGTCTCTTAGCCGAGTGTTTACACTATCAGGCAGTGGTGTTAGAGTTTAGCATTAGCTTTAGCGTTAACATTAGCAGTGGCGGTGCAAGAGCAGCTTTCTTCTTTGAAGAAATTTTTTCAGTGATAGAGTGACAGTAGAAACTGCAGCTTGATTCTGATCCAGGCTTGCGACAAAACTGGAAAGGGCTTTGTGACTGACTTCCAATATGATATACTGTATATACTATGTAATATGTTGTGTTTTAGCAAGAAAGTTGGTCTGATGAAGGGCTGGGACATGAAACGTCTGTATGTGGTGACACACCATTAATATGGAGCAGACTCTGGTGTGTGGACTCATTGTTTTAACCTATGTTATGTTTTAGCAGCATTTCAAGGCCTATATTTCATAATATAGTTAGGACCTGCTTCACACTGACAAACAGTCAGGCAGTAAAAAGTGTCAACCAAATTTACCAACGTTTTTTAGATGTCTAGAGGTCTTTCGACATCTCAAGTGTTATGTAGCATCCTACAAAGTGAGGATGCTTATGGAAGTGCAAAGTATGTCTTGATTTGTCATTATTATAACCCATGTGCAAACACTACACATTTGTGTTTACGAGTCAAACTTTTGCTGTTCTGTGAATAGCGTAATACGCAGTTGGTAGTTAAATGACACTAAATGTGACTGTGTCATCACTTATCTGAAGTCCTCCTACCAAATCTCTGTATTTGGACCAGACTTCTGTGGAGAACACACCTCTCTTAACAAAGCAAAACTTCATGCTATCTAGACTGCACCCACGCTCGCCCTGCAATCATCCTCTTCTCTCCCTCTTCACCCTACTCTCTTCTCCACCAGGCCTGCAGAAAACGCAGCTAACTCTAGCTGTAGTCGATGAAAGAATAGAAAAGGCAGACAGATAGATAATCAAGTTGTATTGCCATAACCGTACAGGAGAGCGACCACTTACAACGTGACTGGAAGAAAAGTTTTACGTACACAGGCATGTTTTCATAGTGTGAATGTGAATGGAATGCAAAGCGAAAACGTGTTCCAGCTTATTCCAAATGATTCAGCAGCAGTAAAAATAACAAGTGGAGAGTGTGCGAGGGAGGAAGTGCAGAAGGCATCGGACTATTGATGACTAATGCCTCATATAAAATCTCATAATGTGGATCCAAGGGTGACTGGCACAATCCTATGGTATATCCAAACATAGAAATAACATGTCACAGATCCACTGTACACCTGACAAAAAATGTAAAATCATATATTATGAACCATAATAATTTAAATAAAGGCGTATGAAACCAGATGCCTTTAAAAATACAACACATAGGCAAGCTAAAACGCTATTGTCCTTTCCTGTTCTCTTGATGGCTTGTAGCTTTAGAGGTTTCAAAGGAAAACACTTAACAAAAGGACAACATATATTTTACATCTGAAAGCCTTCTGATGCTCTGTAATTTGCATTGTCTTTCCAGTTACAATATGATCGATGACATGATGACTTGACCGACTTGGAAGATGAGCATCAGCAGCCACACTGCCTTCTTTAACAAAAAGAGTCCATGGTTTCTCTCTTTTACTTCTTTTTTAAAATTCATTAGTCAAGTACTCCAGGAAGAAAACACAAATGTGTTGAGCACAGTTTTGTGTGAAGTGAGTAATCGCCCCCAAATGTCTTCTGTGGTGTTGAATCCCTCAGAGGCCCGAAGCTACAGACACAGGGGTCTATTGCCTCATGTTGGAGCAGGACTTGCAGCACTGCTGTCCATAGAATTTGTGGTTACAAACCCCATGCTGAGGAACCAAGTGACACCAGCTGAAATGGTCCACACAGTGTTCTTCTGCATAAAAAAAAAACAAAAATAAGACATTTTAAGGCTGCAACTCAAGATTACATTTAATGTTGTTTAGTCTGTGGATTATTTTCAATTGATTGATGAATTATTCAGGAAATCAAGAAAAATAGCCATCTTTGCAAAAATCTTAAATTGGTTGTATAGCCCGACAGTCTTAAACCCAAATATTGAATTTACGAGGATATAGCAAAAAAGCAGCAAAGTCGAGAAAATGAAACCAGAATTTTCTCTCCACTTTTACTTGATTAATTAACCTGCAGATGTGGTCAGATGAAATGTTCAAAAACTGTCAATTGCACACTCTGTCCATTCGTACCATGACCAAGCACGCTTCATGGCTTAAGTCTAGTTTGTTTGACCAGTGAGAGTAAAACTGTACCGCTCCCAGGCACAGCCCGAGAGAGGTGGGCTTTTGTAAAGCACGTTTTCACGTGTACAAGCACGAGGATTGACGCAGGTCCTGATGTCTATTTATATATGACATTAAAGAAGAAGGGTTTGCGGAGGTCCGGTGTGGAGGACGAGTGTTTACTACAGATTTGCTTGGATGAAAATATAAAAAAACAGTCAGACAAAAAAAAAACTCAGAGGGGGTCTGGGCCGCAGGGGAAGAGGGAGGAGGGACAATCACACTAAAGAACGGGGCACAGTATGAATGGAAAGCTAGATCATACCCACCGAACAGGTTTAGGTATTTTTAGGTATGGTGTTTACCATGTTAACCGTCTTAGCTTAGCCTGTTAGCATGCTAACAATTGGAAATTAGCACAAAACACAAAGTAAAGCTGAAATTGATGGGAATGTCATTAGTTTTGCAAGTATTCTGGGCTAAAAATAACATGCTTGTTGTTGACCGCTGGACAAGTCAACCAAGTGGCTAACTCATACAGTACGCAAACACAGGTCTACTGAACAGATGGAACATGTACTGTTAAATTCACTTGAGCTACTTGCCCATAAAATAATTTTTCAAGAAGCCCACCCATAAACATTTAATGCAAACTCTGTATCATAGGAATTTACCTTTCAGTGTTGGTCGAGCAGCTGTGACCCGGCTGGGGCGTTGTGCTGGAGCCGCGGGAGCAGCAGGGCAAAAGTATGTGTTGCACGCCCTAGAAGTGATGGGCCTCTGGTGGGGCAGGCATCCAGCTGTGGGGCGACCTTGCCGGAGACACTGGACGGACCGAGTTTGGACTCCTCCACCACAGGATACAGAGCACTGAGACAGAGGTACAGTAAGAGAGAAACAGCATAGAGACAAATAGAGGGGCAAAAATCAGAAATGAGAAAAAAGGCACAGGGATATAAATAGGAGTAGGGGATCAAACATTGAACTGCATGGAGAAAAAGGAATCATTATGAAAGGAGCAGAAGAGGGATGGAGGAAATGTCTATGCGAAGACAAAGAACAGATGTAGAAAACAAACATCCCATCCAGCATGTACTTGCCCTCCAGCGAGCTGTCAGGAGATATCTTCTCTTGTGAAAACATACAGGGATTACAAGCTTGAGATCAAGCAGAATACGACACTGTACTATAAGAGGTTGCCCTTAAGACTTTTTGCATAATAGATGATATAACACATAGCCTACACAACCTGCCCCAATAGACTCAGTATCAGCGTAGAGCCTTTAGATTGCATCTGAGGCCCCTTCCACACACAAGAACTAACTTGTATTGAGTGATTTTTTTGGCCCAGACGTTGTGTTGTGTTCCTCATCATGCCAAGGCCTCCCAGAGAAAGTGGCCTATTAAACAAAAATCAATGAAGTGAGAGATGGTGAGGTGAAAAATAAATGTTGTGAATCGGATGAAACCTTTTCAGTGGATTTTTTAGTTTAGAAGCCTTCCGTTGCACAACGGGATGATTTAGCTCATAGCTACTTTTGAAGAGCTCTGATGCAACTAGCAGAAGACCATAATACTCACTTCCCACTACTTCCTGACATCAACAATTTACTTCTACCGTCACATTGCGATCACATCTTTTCTTCTGAGATATTCTTTTATTCTTATAACTTCTGAGTCAGGCTTGTAGTAAAGGCAGAAGTGTAATAGGAGCAAGTGTGTGTGTATGTGTGTGTGTGTGTGTGTGTGTGTGTGTGTGTGTGTGTGTGTGTGTGTGTGTGTGTGTGTGTGTGTGTGTGTTTGTGTTTGTGTGTGTGTATGTGTGTGTGTGTGTGTATTTTAAGAGGGTAACATATATGGCATTTCTGAATGGCATCAAGACGATTCCGGGTGGCAGAAAGCGAGCAGCTTCCACTGAACTAAAGCTGACCAGCTGCTACTTTAAACAGTGTTACATAGTTAAAAACAAAAATGCGTTGTGTTTGGGGTTTAGCCGCCGGATATACAGCAAAAGGTGTAGGGTTTTATCAATTTCCTTCAGAAAATACTACATTTATCCAGCTAGACCTGTGGGTGCGGGTTAAAGCGAGGGGATGTCGTCAAAAGAAGTGAAGAGAAGACCGCAAGACTGCCTGGTGGAGGAGGAGCTTCTTCTAACTGGCAGACTGGGAACCAAACCTCCATCATTGTGTTTGTGGAGACATTTTCTCACAGATAACAGATCTGTGCCACCAGGCAGACATTTTTTGGTTAAATTCTATTAAACCTTCTGTTTGACCTACAAATATAAATGATGGTGTACTGTTTAGAATTAATTGAAAGGTGTAAAACTAAAGTCTAACTTCTTATCTTTGTAAGCATATATCGTTTTAACGGTCTAATTTATATTTGTGTTTACAAGAGTGGTCAAAAGAACGCTACTACCGGTGAATTAAGCGTTTGTCCTCTCGGCCCTAGTCGGACGGCCCGATCTCCTCGCCGTAAACACATTGAGCTGCTGGTCGTCCACATTAAAATTTAATGTTGTTAAAACATCCAGGAACATACTTCTGTACTTTACAATCAAATGACATGCTTTAACAGCTTCAAAACATACCGTAAAGTCTTCTTTATTTACATTTTTAATGTAAACCACCACCTGAGCCACTCAGGCTGAGCATGGTTCTTACTTCTTTCTCTCATCAAGGGTTTAATGTGATGAATAAAGTAAATGCCCATGTGAAATTTCACTTGTAGATTCTTAGAAGTATGTGAATAAATTCTACTTCCACTTCGGTGCAGATCACCCAGTAATTCAAGCTATTTACTCTGTTTTCTCGATCGGAAGGGGTTGTTTTCTATGGTAGCCATCGGAAAACGCTTTGGCTTTTGCCACCGGGAAGAACGTATATTATTGTTGTGATGTCATGGTGAATTGTCGTACACAGGACAGACAGGAACTAGAGAGGTGAATGTGTGTGTCGATAAAGTTTACAAAAGAGCAACAAACAAAGTCACCACACATAGCGTCCGGGAACCTGACAAGATTAAGGGCTCTGAGAACAGGCCCGCTTGCAATTACATCTTACTGCCAAAGAGGCCACTAGAAACAAGGTATCTCAAATCTTACAGATTATAACTAGAAGAAAGCAGCTAGCTAAGGGTTAGATGAAGGGTTAATATTAGGGTTATGTTCAAAGACAGAATAAGGGTCACAACCCCTTACTTATAAGGTAAAAATAATACAATTAAAACAACCATCTGTGCCTCTGCCGTTCATTGGGTACAATCATGCATTGACCTAAAAGTATCAGATTCCACTAGCTAGGTAATGAGCTAATATTGGCTTAATTGATTGGCTGAAAACTTTGACCCTGGCTGAATTTTTATGTTTCTAGCTCTGCTGTTAAATAGGATTCTAAATATGTAGTTGATAAATACATGCATGATGTAATGCTAAAAGACTGAGACTAGAGCTACACCTCAGCTTCCCAAACAGTGGGAAGATACTACCCAGTGGATATGCTAGTCTTTTTTTTCTGCAACCTCGCAAACTAATGTAGTTAGATGATAATATGCTGCTTATCTTTGGAAGTAACCCTTAGTTGCTAATGTAAGCTAGTTCGCCTGACATGCTAAATATGTATATCAGAGCAAATAAATACACATCTAAATCAATTTCTTTAACTTTTGCTCTTGTGTGGTTATAGAAAGTCTCAAAAGAAAAACCATCCACAGTATACCAGAGTATCTCTCTTGGACATCACTTCTTCATGTGGAGAATTAGAAAGCTTTCAAGTCAGCCGTCCTCTCAAACACAGATAAAAGTCTCTCATGAAGACAGATTAGGATCAAAGCTTGGACAAATGTACCTGCTGCCAGGGAGAGGAGTACCAGCCTAAGACCACAGCACTGGAGCTGGTTAGGCCAGGGACGACTCGGGGGAGCTCTGGGCATGGACCACAGTTGCAGCCCTGCTGAAGATCCACCAAAGGTTTAGCCGTATTCCTGCACCTCCGTATGGGAAACTCAACATACCTGTGCAGGAGAGGACATTTTGTTAGCTCAAAATGACTATTCCAAAATAGCTTCCAATTTTGAAAACATTCTGACCCTGAGGAAAGTAACACTACACAAATGACACAGTAGGGTCTCGTGTGCGGTTGAAAGCACCTACCCTCCCTGTGAGTCTCTTTCCCCGCAGTGAAGCTCTCTTTTCTGGTTGCCCGGGCCACAAGACCTGGAGCACTGAAACAGGAGTGCAGGCAGGAGGGACAATTTTACAACATGAACTCTGTGAGTCTGTGTGTAATGCAGCAGGTTCCCATAGCGACAGACATCGCAAGGTCACTTATTGCTGTAGTAATAGAGCCAAAATACTGAGTGCTCTCTTGAGTATTTTTCACTTATTATGTTTGATGAGCAGACAGTGTGTATGTACGTGTCGAGTGTGCATATGTGTCTGGCTCTTTTTCAAAATCCAAACCACCATTCTCAGAGCTAAGTATCTTCACTGGGTTTTAGCTTGCCAGTCTTATGCTGCAAATCTAACCCTGACCCTGACCTTTTTCTATTTCATATTTGGCAACATGAACTAGTGCCCTCTCTCTCACTCTCTCACTTAAACTACTGTACTTAAATAAATGAGAACGAAGAAGAACTTACAACACCAAGGCAGGTAAGAGTTTCTTTGTCACAAACACTAACATAATAAATAGTTTGTAGAGTAAACTTTTAAAAATATAAAAAATTGCTTCAAATAAATATTCTTCAAATAAACCAAGCAACACTCTCAAGTTGTTTTGAGGAAACTGATTAGCTTTAGATTTAAAAGAAAAAAGGGAAAATAAAACAATCTGCTTATCTAATTCATTATCAAAACTGTAATGAGATAAAATGGCATTTGCGGCTTTAATCTGTTTGACACTTTTCCATCTTGCATTGGTTGCAAGGAGGTCAGATACTTTGACACAGATAGCTAAAAAATCACTGTTTCAATCTCATCTATTGAGGCTGCCTGCTATGAAACGGTTTGCTCTGTTTCTCCTAGTATGATTGTTAGATATTTTTGAAAAATTAGTGCACTATTAAGAAGCCATTGTTTTCTAAATACTGAAGGGCTGACAGCAATGCTGGATGTTTACTCCTGATGTTTTATAAGACTGCAAAACATAGCTTTGCTGGAAATGACTGGAACATCACTAAGCAACAAATTGGACCCACAAAGCGAGGTTTATTTCTGATAGCTTTCAAGTGTTTTAAGATGGATGTTTCTTCACATTTCTGAGCACATTCCACGCCTATCGCTGCTGCTCCTTGAGCTGTGTGGCCCTTTTTTCCTACCTCTCCCCAGGGAGTAAGGATCCACTGCAGCCTTTCGTTCTTGGGGCAGCGCCGCAGGACGCAGGTCTCTTGGGCTTTGGGTCTGTGGTGCTGTCTGCACATGCTGTCGGGCACCACAACGGCTTTGGCCCCAGGATCAGTGCTCTGGCAAAAGACGCTCCGCTTCCTCAGACCGCGGCCACAGGTCTTCGAACACTGTGAGTGGACAAGAAGGAAGTAAAAAAAGACACAAAAGTCAAAAAAGCAGACGAGTGTATATGTATGTAATGACTATACACATACTAAATCATACATACATGCATATTGCTTTAACCTTCAGCTTTAATCAAATTAAACAGAAGTTAAATCCTTGGCACGAACACTGTAAATGCATTTGTTATTCACCACATGGTGTACAAGCAAACAGAAGGTCACCGGTTTGATGACAGCCCATTATGGCCTTACATTAAATACAATAAACTAATAACTCGCAGATGAATGTGACCCCAACCCATCAAAGTATCCACCAACAGCAGACACCGGCTCCACTGGGACAAGCACAGCCGTCAGAGCAGTTTATGTGACAACATTAATCTATTAGACAAAAGACATTAATTTACATATACAACATGCACCAACACAGCTCCCAGTTGTCCTTTTGTCACTGAAAGGGCCGATTGATCTTTTCAGGGAGGCTGGCCTTGCCTCTGCGTGACCGCCAACTGAACTCAGACTAATGTGACAAAAACATTCCAAGCACACAACCTGAATGTCCTAAAGAACGATGACTAAATAACAGCTGGGTGTCCTGACTGTGCAGGTCACACCAGCTAATCATCAGCTCTGTTGTCAGGCTATTAATGTTGTATACAGTAAAATGAGCAAATAAAAGCCCTGCTAGTCTGCTAGCCTGTGATGCACTCTGGTTACAGAGGAACCAGCCACAACCTGTGAGTCATACTTGGTTATTAGCCATAGAATTAAATTACACAACGCCTTATTATCACTTTAGTGTTCAAATTAAATTTAGCAAATTCAATAAAAGGACAAAGGTAGGCGTAACAGTAGTGGAATGTAACTAAATGCATTTACTCAAGTAATGTGCTTAAGTTCAAATTTCATATCCTTGTATTTTATTTGTGTATTTTACATTTTATCATACTTAATACTTCTACTCGACTACATTTTGGAGGCAAATATTGCACTTCTTACTCCAGCAATATATAAAGTAATTCAAATTGGCCCCAACTTTACCTGCTGCATCATTCAAGTGATAAATACATTAATGCATCAATTATTACACGATTAGATCATCAATAAATGGTTGAAATGGGCCATTAAGCATTATGAGCACTTTTACTTTCGATAATTTAAGGAATTTTTTGGCTAATGCTTTTGAATTTACTTATTTTTTAAGTAAGATGCAGGAATTTTGCTTGTAACAAAGTATTTTTACACATTGAGAAATCATTTATTTGAGATTGCAATCTTTAAAAACGAAAAAAAGAAGAAGACTAGGAATGTTTTTCAACAACTAGCAGTGTAAAAAAAAGCAGATGTCAAAGGATAAAACTAGAATATTAACAAGTGGCACTACATTCTGTAGTTTGTGCTCAACGTTTTACACGTCCAACAGAGGGCAGCAGAGTGTTTGTTTTAGCTTCAGTGAAACATCTGACATGTTTCTTAGGGAATTCTGTGTGTGTGTGTGTGTGTGTGTGTGTGTGTGTGTGTGTGTGTGTGTGTGTGTGTGTGTGTGTGTGTGTGTGTGTGTGTGTGTGTGTGTGTGTGTGTGTGTATGTGTGTGTGTGTGTTTTTGTGTCCATCTCCTTTTGGGCACAGCAGTGTTTCTGTCATGCAGATGTCTGAACGTGTGTTTTAACCTGAAGTCGCAGAGGCTCTACATGACTTTTAGTGGGCACACATAACATGTAGACCCTGACACCAAAACCAATTACACATGTCACCACAAACACGGGCAGTATCTACCAGCCTTTGCATGTCATAGTAAGAAATACAGGTGTAAAAAATGAAATGAATGAAGGCTGAATTTAGATGCTTCAGTTTCAAGGGTCTTGAGGCTTATTGACATGCTGTCATGGATGTGGGACATTTGAATGCAACAAAATCATTTAAAGTAACACCTGTGCTTTTCTCACTATGACAAGCCAAAATGTCTGCTGTGGGAAAAACCTGTAACGACAAAATAAATGACATGAACTGGATTTTAATACAATAAAGCATACAATTTAAAAACAATTTAGGATCAAATTGATTTGTAAATGACCTATACAAGGTCAGCTGCTCTGGGTCAAGTCAGAATCAAGTGTGCTTATTGCTTAATAGGACTAAAGCCATCAGCTGCGAAACATTATACTGATAATTGTGTTTCTGTGGATTTACATTGTGTAGCAACAAACCAAAATGCTGCTAGGAAATTATGACAAGACTTGAGGTTGAGAGTCTGTTTTCGGCTTTGTTTTTTTCCACACTGGAGGCAAGAGGTGTGATGTGTAACACAACACGTAGGTGTCTAGCGAGTGTAGTCCCAACGTGCCAGTTGTCTCTTTAACTCAGACGTCGATTCAGCTCTGTTACTACCTGTACTGCCAGCTTACCTATGGAACAACTCTGTCTCCCCATTCTGTGTTTGTACCGGTGAAACATTCCCACCCTGAACAGGCTGTGTGAAAGGGGCTTAAAAGTCCACAGCAGAGGAGGTTCAGTCAATGGAAGTGAAAAAATATTACATTAGTTATAAAAGAAGATCTCATTGAACACTCAAATGTGTGTGATTTGGTTAAAGAGAGATCAGAGATACAGTAGTTTGGGAGGATTTGCTGTTTTTTTACACTAGCCCAGAGTCAGAAATTAATAAATGCCTCAGGACAGGCCCTTTTTATGCATTTGGTGTAGTCTTAAGTTATGTCAACATCAATATTAGGCTATCTTGATTCAATTGATGAATGTCTATGGGATCAAATTATATAATCATGATCCCTTAGACATCCAGGAATTGAGAGAAACTAAGCAAGTAAAGTAAGGGGAGCTGAGGTGAGGTGTCTCCTTTTTCCAAGCTGAGGGGAGGCCCACAGTCTCACAGACTTTGAAAAACCCTGGTCTACAGCCATGAGAGCAGTAAAATGTGCTAAAGGCTTTCACAGTTAAAGTGTAATTCCACTTTTGTTGGTGCTTTGTTTTCTGTGTAGGGACTCTTATCATGCTACTGCAGAGGTTTACTGTTATTTGGAGCAGTGTTAGTGGTTCAAAAAGCTGTTTTAATGCCTTCAGCATACTGCCCGAGTTAATCAGTGTTAGCAAAGTCCGGCTGTTCGCGACTCTACCCGATTGCTCCATTAATAGTTCATACACGAAAAAAACTGTCTCGATGGCTTATTTGATGTATAAAAGTGCCAAAAAAGACCCTGGGATGATTTTGCGCCGGAATTACACTTTAATGTCAAGCATTTTTACCGTCTTCATTTAGCATGTTAATAATTGGCTTATTAATATTTTCTAAATGAAAATTTAAAGGTGAGGGGGCCACCAAAGTTCAGTTACAGTTCATCCTATGGAGAACAAAATAAAACAAAAACGACTGTAACAAATGTCAACAAAGTTCTTTAACAGTTGTCAAGACATTTCACCGATCATACGTATCAACCTCTTGGTGCAACAAGAGGAAAAGTCAGAGTACCGAGACCATTTCCTCCACAACATCTATACCAAGTAATGAATTTCACCAGACTCACCGTAGTCATTCGCATTAATTGGGACGGATTTTTACCAATTCTTTTTGAAGATATGATTATATTTCATATACTATGATGCATTTTATGCATGTTGGTGAAAAGATTTCATATGGTGCCACAAACCCACCTGTGACCAGGACCCGGTGCTCCACTCAGGCGGGCAGGCCTGGGTGTGGCAGGGCTGGACCTGGGCTGGAGAGATGACGGGGCAGAGAGAGTGCACCGCCACCTCTTCCCTCTGATAAGTCACCTTCCTCAGGCAGCGCAGTGTCCTGGTCTGCTGACCTCCTCCACATGAGCGACTGCAGGGACCCCAGTCTCCTGGTCCCCAACTGTAGTGGGAAACCAAGAGGGAGTATGGATAAGTGGTGATTTGGTATATGCTAAATTGTACATACATACATGAGCTCTTATACACACATTATAAAGAGCTGCTATAGAGTGAACACAGCCTCTGCCATCAGGATATCAATCACATTAAAGAGCTCCTAATTAGCACATATTATTTGGCAGTTAAAAACTCCAACTGGTGAACTAGCTGTGGTTTTTTGTGTATGTCAATCTATCCGATATATCTGTCACTATAACCTGTGACACAATACTGCACGCCCTTGATTATGCATGACTTTAAGTGTAAATATAATTTCAATGGGTGAGTTGTATCAAAATTCTCAGTTTTTGGCACTGCTGTGTTGGCTTTACTTTTGGTTGAGGCTATTTTTTTTTCTTGCTTTTCTTAAAAGTTATGGTTCATGAAACTCTAAACCTGCTGCTTTCAAAACCCTCAAAATATTTTCACATTGATCTTTGTCTTTGCACAAATTGGTAGTTAAGGACAAAGAAAATACACAGGCCGAAATATATATCCATATCCATCCTTCTCATCTGAAACTAAACATGACAACCATATTGTATACAAAACTCTCCATAACAGCTTTCTCAGGTCTCCAAGGCCAACAACAATATACAATAAGGTTATGGACGGATGGGGACTACAATCCCTCACTACTCTATTTTGTTCTCTCCTGTTTTCTTTCATCTTTCTTTCTTTTCACTTCTCTTCTCACCTGACCTCTTTCCTCCTATCAACTTTTTTTTAATTTATTTTTTGCCTGTGCAGTCCTCTCTCTCCCTTAGTGTCTTTGAAATGCTGCTTCACCACTGATGAAAGCCTACTGCTGTTTCTAAAATAGCTTCTGTCTTGGCACTGGTGCTGTAGGGGGAGATTACAGCAAATGAGAGGTCTGACAACCACAGGCTTAGAAGAGGGAGATGGAGAGATGGAGAGATGGACAGATGGCGCAGTCCAGTTCTGAGATGACATGCTATACCGCAAAGACCATTCCTCCATGCCGCCAACCTGCTTCAGGGGAAGAAAAATGCTTTCATTCTCTTTCAAACGCCGCAGACAAATGAAGCAGCAGGACTGAACTGCAATTTGGAATCAGGAGAGATGTGAACTGTTAGGGCCCAAAAGCATCGGTTTTGGGATTTTTTTCGGGACTGTTTGCTTTTTTCTCCTCTGTTTTGCCTGGCTTATAAATAACAATATATGATTGAGGAAAAGTGGCCTAAGTACCACTCCGCTTTGGTGCAAACCGCCACTGACCTAGCTGTAATTTGTATCTCTGAAATCTTTCAATAACTGGCTCACCCATGCATTTTTAGCACATGTATTGCTGCACACCAGTTAGCATGAAAAGGTTCAGAAAAGCTTGCACATCCAGAGGAGAAATACTGGGAATTGGACAGAAGAACATGTACTGTATTAGACCGGGAAATAGAGTCCTCACACTTGATAATGGTCATGCTCATGAAAACTTAAATTTATTGCCACCAATATTTATTACTTTAATCTTGGTAGTAACGTTGTCTAGTGTCCAGATTCTATTAACATGATTCTTAACGAGGTATTTTTTTTAAACCCAGGTTTATGTATTTTTTACAATTATGTGATTTTGTGTATTTTGACATTTTCTGTCTCTACTTATTTTGCTTGCATAAACATCCATCTCTCTCCTTGATTCTTTTCTCAGCGTTTCACTCCAATACGGTCATCCAATGGTTGCAACAGGCTGCATTCTATTCTTTTAGTCCTTTACAGTGTAGGTATTTGGAAATGTTGCTTCCCTTATTCAAAGTTTCTCTCTTATAAGTATACTATAATAGACCATTTTCCTGGATGACGTTATGTGTCACCGTGGTGAAAGCACAGCTGTAATAAATAAAATTAAGGATAGCTTAATTCTTTTAAGCTGCTTCAGTTTTAGGGTCCTGGTAGTTTGCATAACTGGCACATTGTCACTTGGCTTCACTTGAATACTACATTTAATACTTAACCACGCATATTTGATAGAATATTACAACAATTTTTAAGCTTGAATTTTTAAATTTTATTTCTCAGCAAAAATTTTACATGGCTGCAAACGACATGAATGAAGCTTGCACTTATTTTGTTTGCAATTCATTTCCATGCATCTTGTCTAGGATTGTTACTGTGTAACTAAATATCATTTTCCCTGACCTCATCTACCAGCATCAAAATGTTTGGTCTTCATTACTTTTCCATTTTAGCCAATTAGTGAGGGCTAAACACTGGACTTTCACCCAGGTGACCATGGTATGAGTCACGTATAGAAGAAGAAGAAGAAGAAGAATTACTTTATTTATCCCACACG
Source organism: Echiichthys vipera (assembly GCF_963691815.1). NCBI lineage: Eukaryota > Metazoa > Chordata > Actinopteri > Perciformes > Trachinidae > Echiichthys > Echiichthys vipera. The sequence continues at coordinate 10,210,494 of NC_139826.1, forward strand.
GGGAAACGTGTGTCCCTAGTTACGTTACAAATGCATTTATTTAAAGGGTCCTGGCAAAACAGCCATATGTGAGGAGTTGGTATGAGGACGGGTTGCATGCACCTAGTGTTAAAAAGAATTTCCTCCTTGAGGACAAATGATAAACAGAATACAGACCATAGTCAGTATCTTGTGCATACTGTATTTTCCTGCAGAGCTTATCTGGCAAAGGTACAACCTGTTTCACTTTGATCTGGATACACATGTCCCTGCATGATGCACAGAAACATCCCCAACTTGTAAGCTAAGTGACTCTACAGATGGCCTCTGCCAAGAAAATGAGCAAAATAACTACAGATGAATAGAAAGTGGAAAGGTAGAAAAAGGTGGGGATGGGGCTGTGCTGTCGAGAAAACAAAAAAAAGATATTGACTTTTAGGAAAATCTATGAAATATGAGCATAACTTTTCCTAACTCCATGCTGCGCTTGAAGATTTAAAATTCTCCTTGCTTTCCAGTTTTGTCTGACAGGCTAACAGCAATATGGGGAGTGAAGGTTTAAAGCAGGTCTAAAGCAAAAGGGGGTAGATGGGAGTGAAGAGGTGAGGGTGTGGGGGGAGTTTGACTGGCTCTGCATGGCTAGACTGGCCGGGCCCTTTGGGAATCCTGCCGTCTCTGCACAATAAAACATTAGGCCTGTCAGCCCCTGAGATACACACTGCAGAGATAAGCAGGCACTTTTACACTCCCCCTCTTGTCAGACGCACACAGAGCATGCCTGCATCCCACCTCATTGTCAATTTTTCTTTTCTGTGCTGCTCTTGAATGCACACTCATACAACCTGGAGAACCTAATGTAGTCATTAAAGCTTTCATGCTGCTCACTCAATTCAACTTTCTTCCTTTGCAGCGCCCATAAAATGGCCCGTACATGCACCCAGCTGAGAAATGGTGGCAGTTACTGTATAATAAGATCCATGGGTGTCAAACACTGCTTTCTTTTCCTGAATGGACAAGTATACTGATGTTATTTATCCCATTTTCTTCACCAAACAAAGGGGGGGTCGGGACACGCAACAAGGCTGTTTAATACCTTTCGCCAAGATAAGAGGAATGGTATGCCCAAGATTAGGGGCAGGAAATGCCCTCTCGGGTGGTGGGAAACTTAGTGAGAAACAAAAGCTGTATGTTTGAGGTGTAACAGATAGCTTTCTGGCTTGTTCAACCCGTGACATGGGAGAGAGTTCAGTCTGGACTTGTTGTGGCATGGTGGACAAAATAACAGCATCATTAACATCAGACAGAAGCAGCATGTATTTTTATCTTTCCCTAATGGTTTGGATCCGAAATACATTATTTCAGCGTCATACATTCTGGAAATGTGTGTGCATATGGAATGTAATTGTGCATGCCGCCCTGTGTGTGTGAGGGTGTACTCCCTCTGAACCCAAGACACGGTTCCCTGCCTGTTCTGTGGAGCAGTGCTGTAAATCAAGCTAGCTCCAGTTCCCTGAGCCAGCCCTACATAGGAGAGAGGCCATTTATTCAGTGGTGTTTCAACTTGTTACTCCATTGCACTTTAGCCTGGTTTCTTCCTGTGCTTGCTGCACTGGTCCCCAATTGCACAGTCGGCTTTAAAAATGCATGCCATTTAGCATGATGTCTAGACATCGGAGATAAAACATGGGCATGATTTTGTTACTGAGAAAGTCAGGACACTCTGGGATTAGAATTTTTGAGAGGGATGATATGCACTGGAAGCAACAATCATTTCGAGTTGGCTTTGATGTCTCCCTCCCTCTCTTTAGCCTCGTCTTTCTTTCTTATTCTCAAGTGTTCGCTAAAGTAAAAGGTCCATTCCAGACTTGGAAACATATCCTGTATTTACTTCATGACAAAAACAGTCAAGCATTTGGTTAGACTGGAATAAGATGTCTCTGAAGGCTGTAGCCAGGATTTTAGAAATACCGAATTCCCAGACAGAACATGCCTGGGTCCAGATCTTCGAATCCACACACTCCACAGAGTTGACTGATTCGTTTGGCATTGTGACATGAAACTGTGGTGTCTCAGTTCAAAACACATTTGAGCCAATGAGCTCCACAGGGGGACTGACAAATAGCCAATCAGCACCATAGGTGGGACTAAGTCGATGGTCAAGCTGTGTGTTTACATAGAAAGAAAGTCACTGGCCAATCACAGTCCAGTTAGTTAAATGTGCTTATGTCATGGGCTCCGCCGTAGCCTACTATACCGTCTATGGTTGCTACTGTTGCAGCTGTAAAATGCTGAATTAATTGTTTTGAGCGTCACAACCTCCACCAAATTGTGTGGACGGAGGTTGTTGAATGAAAACATCGTATTATGGTTGTAGTCTTAGGCACTCGATGCTTTGAGCTACATGCCAATGTTAGCACGCAAACATGCTCACAATACGATGCTGATTTAATTTAATTTCAAAGCTAATTTAGTGCTAATTAGCACCAAGCATAAAGTACAGCTGAGGCTGAGGGGAATGTCTGGAGACACAAATTTCATATTTTATATCACTGATCTTTTTATTTTGTCAGTCTGATAGTAAAAGATATGTAGTCTAAGTATCAAAACCAGCCTTAAAAATCGAATATTCTGTAATAACAGAATGTGAACTCATCCTTGTGTCGGTTAACCTCCAGAAATATTCCTGAAAACATGACCTTGGTGACTACAATGGTATTGTTGCTACAGCCCTGTTTTCTGACCTTGGCTGAAGCCAGAAGGACACAGGTTTAAGTGAGTTATCACATTATATTTAGGTGAATTTAGGTTTAGGTGGCCATACTGGTTAAGACTTGATATGCTAAGAAAGTTCCAATTCATCTACATTTTTTTCTTTTCAACCACCAGGAGCCTGTTCTCACTAAGTGGTAGAGCAAAGCTCGACAACACAGACACAAAGACAAAAAATAGACAAAAAAGACATGAATCTGTCAAGTCTGAAAGATTAAAGTCCACTAGACATGCAGGTGGACATACAGCTTAAGAAAGCACTGCAATTGAATAAATAAAGATTAATGCAAAAAGAAAGCAGATAGGGAGGGCTTTCGTGTGTTTTCTCAAATAGGAAAATGGGGGGGAAAAAAGAAAAATTAGAGGGCGGGCAGAGAAGGGAGGATGACAGAGAGAGAGAAGAACACAGGTTCAGCAGAGTGGTGGCTGGCCACAGCAAATGGACCACAGGCAACATCTAGACTGCTCAACCACTGTGTGTACGTGTGTGAACATATCTGTGCGTGAGTCTGTAATAAAAACAGTGCCTAAGGTTCCTGAAAATTTGGCAACATGAGGATGCATGCCACATATCCCACAGCCATCTGTACCACACACACGCTCACACGCACACGCACATGCACATGCACACACACACACACACACACACACACACACACACACACACACACACACACACACACACACACACACACACACACACACACACACAGCAGCAGCAGCAGCAGCAGAAGCAGCAACAGCAGCAGCAGCAGCGGCAGCACTTACTATGCAGGGCAGGGCTGTGTGTTGCAGAGATGGGAGCCAAGTGTCGGTCTGGTGTGGGGATTGCACATAGTGGAGTTGACCTGAAGCTTCTGGTCCTGCAGACAGATAGCCTTTGTTGAAATACGGCCTGATGGAAAAACAGGGACAGAGAGAGAGAGCTGAGTTCAATTTTGTAACTGTCATGGCATCAATCCTTGACACAAACTTAAAAATAAAATCTTACACTAAAATCTGAGTATACACATATATTTGCACATATTTCTTTCGCTTTTTTTGTAATTGATCATTCGCCAATCCCTGCCCCTCTTAGTTACTGTTGTTATACCTGCTACGCTTTCCATTGTCGCACAGCAGATAATCAGTTGACAATGATAACAGGGGCAGATTCACTGCCAAAGTTATCCATTAAAACTGTAACAGACACATCTTGCTACATCTTGTCAAATTGCTGACACACTGGGTACTTCAATTCATGTGCACGAAACATGAACACGCCTAAAGTTCTTCTAATTTCATCCCTTTAACAAACATGCATAGGCCTACATACAAACACAAACATAGTCTCACCTCCAGCACAGGGAGCAGAGCAGTCAGAGCGCGCCACACCCCAACTGTAGTCTGGTTTCCTCTCAGTGCGAGGCAGTGTGTACTCCCACACCACACCCGGATTCTTTCCCTGCAGAAGGATCTGTTAGGCAAGAACACAGTAAGTCAGAGAGGTGTCACCTGTGAATATAGTTTGCCTTCTAACCTTTATTCATACAGGCAAAGCACACTGAGAGTCATCAAGTTTTCAAATCGGATCCAGCAACATTCCTGCGCCAAAATCTCCAGGCTACCAGTATATAGGGAATCACATGATGTCAACACATGCGAAGGGTCAACAATTACAGAGGTGTTGTGAGAGAGCACTTCAGTGGTGGTTTTATATGTTCTTATACACTCATCTTCTCAGCCATGCAACGGGTGAGTAGTATGAGAAGGATCCCCCCTAACAGTTGTCATGAATGTGGAAATAAGCTATTGAGACAAAAATGTTTTTTGTCTTTCTGCATGTTTTTTGGCACTTCTGTGTTAACTCCTTTCTCACAGAGGTTATCGCTTGGTTGCAACTAATAATTATTGACTAATCATTGTTGATACATCTGTCATTTATTTCTTTACCATTTATTTTTTATTTATAAATGTTAGGAAATAATGGCCCTTCAAAATTGTTTAGAACACAAGGTGACATCTTCAAATTGCTTGTTTTGCCTGCAGTCCAATGCTAAAATATATGTCATTTAAAATGTATAATCATTCCATTTGAGAGGCTGGAAACCTCAAATCTTTCTCAATAATGAATCGCTTTAGCACTTGACCTGTGTATTTCCTGATTTCCAGACTGATTGGTGAGTTATAATTTGAAACTAACCAGGTCCACTGCAAACAGTCATATGTCTTCCCAGACACACAGTATAACATATACCGTTGTTCTGAGCCTGTAATAAATATATCACAGGATTTTCTTCTGTATTGGTAGAAGCCCAAGAATCTTTACAGTAGGTCCTACACTGTATAAACAAAAAGGTTCATGTGGAGTGAAAAGGGAGCAGAAACAAATGGCCCATCTGTTATCGATTCCATCACAAGAGACTAAAGGTAAGACCACTGACAACGTGGCGGCCTAATTCAGCCATTTCACGGTCCCACTGAACTGTTACTGTAGATCTACTACCCCCTAACCAGAGGGCTCCAGAAGCATTAATGAGAGCTTTCTCTAGTTCAAACTGGCTGACCACACTATTATAAGGTCATTTTATTTGGACACTACAGTGCACCTAAAGGGACGATTTCCATTTTATTTTGAGAGTTACTTCTTTTTTTTTTTACCACATCCTTTATACTGGCTGGTGATTTTTAGTTACCTTTTACTGTATAGGAGATTTATTTCGAAACTCAAGCCAAGCAGAGACTAACGGATGAATGAAAGCAGACATACCCATTACAGAAGAGGATCAGGCTATCATTAAAGCAACCCCGGGAGAATTTATTGCTATGGTGAAGAATTTTGTTTGAGGCACATTTACATAGTCGGCTCATAGTGTGTCATTTTAAACCATTTCAAAACATTGAACTGGACTGTGTTCAGTACAGTTATGTCTCCTAATAACCCACCTCAGTTTAGTTCAGGTTGGAGCGGTATTAATCCTTAATCTATTTGGCAAACTGTATTAAGTCCTACTAACAACAATCATTCCAACGCCTGACAAACATATCAAGTCTATCAGTATCTGCAATAATGAGCCTTGACAAGTGTATTTTCTTTGGGGTATATCCTAAAGTTAAGGAATCTACCATCGACCATCCAACTTAGAAAGCCAAGCCCCTCCTGGGTTCAATCCACATTCAACAGTCCCGCATTTGGGGCGCATCCAATGACTGGACCAATCACCTTCTGCTATATGTTAACTGTTCCAAGTGTACAAGTGTTTATGTGGAGAGGAGCAAGTCACATGTCACACTTCAAAAACCCCAGACACATAAAGCACAAAGTCTTCTAGAGTCAATTCTTTTCCAATAGAACACCATCATATATCAGCATCAGTTAATCAACCGAAGCATCAATGGGCTCCTTCCTTTTGGATTGCATTTGGTAATCAAACCTGAATGGACTTTACTATGAGAGTAGCTGCTACCGGGTTCAGTAGGTAAGGCTTTCATAACACTCTTTTAATAAACTCAGGGTTCACTAACTACGTTGTTGGTGCTTTGGTTAATGTGTAAGGACTCTTCTCATGCTACTGCAGAGGTTTGGTGTTATCATGAGCAGTATTAGTGGTTAAAAAAGCTGTGTTAACAGCATCACCATGCTGCCCCGAGCTTATCAGTGTTTTAGCCCCATTTGGCTGTTAGTGACTTTCGGTGTTATCTCCGTTAATAGTTGTTACATGAAAAAAATGGTCTCAATGGAATATTAGATGAGTGTATTTGCCGAAAAAGACCCTGGGATGATTTTTTGCCGGAATTTCACTTTAAGCTTGAACCAGTTTAAACCAAAGATTAAGCTTAGGTTCTGTCTAATATGTCTCAAGATTAAATGCAAAACATATCATTCCCTCAATTCCCTGTCTCCTCTAACCTTGAGAATGTTAAGACTAAAATGTTAAAATTGTGGTCATGGTCTCTTTTGAGCCGCATCAGAGCCAGCGACAGTTTAACACCCACACTTCCTTTGCTGATGCAACCCAGCCAAACTAAACCCCAACCCACTGCCACACCAGGACTTTATGATAATCCAAGCAAACCAACTCTTACCAACATTCCCACTCCTTAGCCAATCAACCACCAATGATGTGAACCAGCAGCTAAAAACAACATTCAGCAGGTTTTTTTTTTTTACAATCCCTTTAATAGGGGAGCTTCACATCAGTGAAGCCTTGAAGCTTTTTAAACAACTGATCTCTCTTTCCTAAGCCATCCACAATGTTGAACACACAAAACCAACCACAGTGTTAACATTGTCAAACAGGAGAGACACTAACTTTCAAATAATAATTTCAGACATATCCAAACCTGTCTCCTCTCCAGTTCTTTAGTCTGGGACAACTGCCGCCAAAACTCATCCCCTGACTGACAACTAAACACCTAAACTAATAAGAACAAAGAAACATATCCTACCTACCTACGTATACTCAAACCAAAATCCCACAACCTCCAGTGAATCAGTCCCAATAGCAACGATGACTTCTTGCTCCTTCCTGCTTTGTGGACAGACTTTGGTAGTCAAAGCAAACTAACAGCAACAGCAAAATACTGTCTTGATATTAGTCCCAACACATCTAAATCTACCAAAGCTTTCAGCGAATACATGAATGAGCTTTATCTGGACTGACAACACAAACTATCAGTAGGAACTGCATGTAGAGTACAACTGTACACTGTCACTCAGTCACTGAGTTTATGTGCAATTTAATAATATGATGAAACAGAATCAGAAGATCATTTGTGCCCATCTAACCGAGCATCAGTGATATCTGTATGGTGAGGTGCCTGCGCTGAGCCCAAAGGATATTAAAAGACAATACCCACACCAACAACAGTCTGTTCCCCCAGCTGCAATCTGGCGAGTGCTGTTGAAGTACTACTGGACTATAGAGCAGCTTCTTTCCTAAGGCTGTAAGACTCCTCATACTCAATACTTTTTTCTTTTTTTTGTGTAGCATAAAGTGACAACTTGCATTTCATTGTACAATCCAGTAGAATAAAAATAAATTAATTAATTAACCTCTACTTAAACCTTCTTTTTGCGCAATGTTTCTATAACTTAACAATAAACCAATTTTCACAGCTTCATTTTGATCTCAACTACACACCAGTTAAGTTTCAGCACTATATCTTGCAATGACAGACAGAAAGTCAGACAGACAGAAAGTCAGTCAGTCAGACAGACAGACAGACAGACAGACAGACAGACAGACAGACATATAAATACCAACTATTATCCAGATATTTCATATTATATCCAATGCATAACAATAACAGTACATACCTAATAAACTATACTATTAACACAAATAAGGAACACAATAACTGCAGGAGGTTTATGTACAATTGGCGATTTTGATGAATTTTGCGCAGATTATTTCCTGTGAATACTTCTCTTCGGATGTTTAACTGTGTACTTTTCTAATGCAGGACGATGCTGTTTAACAGAGGGAAGACTCTGAAGTGAAAGAAACGTATATATCCTGAAAAAAAATAAAAATTAAGGATAAGGTACCTTTCAAGTTATGTTGTGTGATTGATGGGAGTCTACAGTATCTGCCTACAATGCAACATCAGACCACAGTGTCTTAGATTGCACAACCCAGCTACCACAACACTCAAAAAGTCATTAGAGATGACAGTGAATTAGAATGTGGCAGACAACACAGATCAATCTCACTTTTAGACCCACAATGCTTTGCCCTTGCCTGGCATAGCCTTGTCTCGTCATACCAAGAGTGTCAATTTAGAGGGCTTAATCCTACTTGGTATCCTCTGTCCTCAGCCATATGTTCCTCCTGCTCTTGTTAGCTACTTCTTTTCGTTTTCTTCTTCCCCCGTACCAGCTGAGCAGCTGTACAGATGTGAACACCCTGTCACAGTTTGCGTTCACACTCCACAGTATTTTTTTTCTTTGAGTGTTTCAAGCTGAGTAATAGCCTGTGAGTGATGGCTGCATATACCCTCCCCCATGTACTTTCTCTGTTATTCTGTGACAGTGCCAGTTAAGGGGAATGTGTGAAAAGGATGAAGATCGCTAGTGAAAAAAACCTTCCTTGCTTTCATGCATTTGGCTCTTTTCATTTGTAGTTAAAGTCCCCGTGCCCTGACCTTAACTTCTCACATCCAAAGAGTTCAATTGCAGAATTCTTAATCTTTTAATCTTACTCCCCCTCCCTCTATCCTTCTCTCTCTATCAACCTCTTTCTCCTTTTTGTAATTACAGGACATACTTAGAGAGATTATGCTCATGTCATCTGCAGATCCGCCGCATGCTACTGCTGAGTGCTCTGCTGGACAGATGTATGACTGGGACACATGAGACAAACAGGAGGAGCGCTGTCAGACTTAGCAAATTCTCTTCTTTAAAGAATATTTAAGGATATTACAACTTGGGTCTTAGGTTGTTTCAACACTGTACCCATCAAACTAAGTGGTCATACAAGCAATGCTACCATGAAGTATGACAGGGCAAGAAACCCAAATAGTCTCAAACCAGTAATTTAGCCCGATTATCAAAACCACTTTATTATAATTAAAGTAAAACCAAAAGTGAGAGCACCCAAAATTGTCCTTAATGATCTTTAATTGCACAGAAATCCTATGTACATAGAAGTTGGTTGTGTCTAGATAGTAACTCTGGAACTCACAAAAACCCTTGCAAGACTGGCTTCCCAACAACCTATATTAAGCCTAACCATTCAAGGTCAATGCCTAACCTTAACCATCTCGCAAGACTTTTGGAAATCTCGGGTTACCATATAGATATGACCATGGAAGTCCTGCAATGCAAACTTGAAGCAGGAAGTTGGTCTGCAAACTTGGTATTTATAACAGACAATTACAGTATAACGTTTGTTTTGAAATTCTCTTCCATGTAACTTTGACTAACCTGGTAGCTTCTTAGAAAACACTGCTCATGTTTTATGCTCCTTTTGAGTTTTTTTCAGTGGCAACAGTCCTATTACCAATATGAACAAAGGCCAAAAGGACAAGTGAGTTGACAGTCATGCTAGCGGCTCTGTTAGGCTTGTCTGTAAAAATTTTCAAGGAAATCCATGATAACTGTTGAGAAATTTTAGTCTGGACGAATGTGCTGGACAAACCGACCATCTGGCATACTGACAACCCTAAAGCGGCGAAATACTAAAAATAAGATTTGTTTTTTTAAAGACAACATCTCTGCAAGCATTCATCTTTCAGAAGGAAACAACAACGGGCTGTTCTTATGCCAACTACAGCAGCTACTCTGTTAAACTGCCCACAACAAAAGTCTCTTTTCTATAACAGCAACAAAAACATGCAGACATTACCAGGGGCCCGTTTCACAAAGCAGGTTTAGTGAAAACACTGAGTCTGTTAACCCTGAAATGAGGGAAACTCTGAGTGAGGTAACTCAAACCGGAGAAAGAGGGGTAACTCTAGCCTGTTTCACAAAGAGAGGTAACTTAAACGCTCGGTCAGTTACCATGGTAACATGCTCTCTGAAACTAACCTGGTCGGGACCAGGTTTTTCTCAGAAAACCTTGAGTTTCTCTCTGTCTCCGCCCTCTTTCAGCCACACACGGTGTTTGATTTCCTCATTCATTCAGTCAGTTGGCGAGTTTTGGCTTAGTATAGTTCTGTCGTCAGTTTTTTCAGAAAATCATTGCAAAAATCAGACATTAGAAGTTATATTAGGTGGCAACTATTTCACTACCATGGCATCTCCTTTTGATAACGATCCCGTGGATGAAGGTGCAGCATTACTGCGCAGAGAATTAAATATTCGTCAGGAGATGATTATCAGACAGCGCATAGACGTCCTTAATATACTGCTGCCATAATTACAAAATGAATTAAATGGACCTTTGAGCAAGTTGAATGTATTTGACTCAGCGTTTCCTAAATATAATCCCAACTTTTCTTGCAATTCATAAGTTCAAAAGTGTGTGCTTTTAATTGGGTTACCTGTATATAAACTACTCCTATAGGTGGAAACAACAGCCTTCTGATCCAGAATATCACCTATAATGCGAGGGGGTGCATTTCACGGCAGGGGTGCTGAATACGGCACAACACCGTTTCATGTCACAGTCCATCTCATCCGTCCTTACATTACCAACATTAACAACCAATGTCATGCTCTCATATCCCAGCAGATATTGTGTGTTGCGCTGTGTTTTTTTGCAAATGGGAGTTTTTTATACAACATATAAAACAACCACTTACGGTAATATTTACTTTACAATGTAAAACATGCTCAAAATGAGGTGTCACCATGAGATTGTGCCGATGTTTTACCTGTTTGAACGATGTTTTTATGTTTCATCCTAAGCTGCTGCCAAGTGCGCTTCTCCCCCGTGTGAATGCACCTAAATTAAATAAATTAATAGACTACCACCCAAGCAGTTTCCCCTGTTATATTATTGTGATTGCAACAGGACTACATTTAAACTTACGCAATCTTCTCCCGCGCCGTCTCCCTCTCTTTTGCTGCTGCAGCGTAGTTACACTTTTGGCGAAAAACCTGCTCAAACTCCGTATGAGCGCATTCATATTTACAGTTGCAGTGGTAGCATAGCCCTCTGCTTCCCCGTTGCTATGATGACTTGTCAAATCAGGGCTCCATTGATGCTGTCTTTTTTTACTTGTGGTGCACGCGCTTAACTCCGTGTCATACTACTCTGAGTTGATCAACCTAACGCAAATCTGCTGTTCTGAAACCGAAAACTCAGAGTTTCCTATCTCAGGGTAGATCAACTCAGAGTTCAGGGTTAGACTCAGAGTTTGTTGAACCTGCTTTGTGAAACGGACCCCTGGTGGCCAAGCAAGTGGCAAGCCAAGCACTTTGGAAATTTCACACTGGTATTCCTCCTGGATTTACAGGCAAGTGATTCTTGCTTTAACTGAAGGATTTCAGTTGTCCAAGGGACTGAGTGGAGACTAGCTTTTACATGACTATCACTTCAACCATATGTCTACTCTTCACCTGGTTTCCACTTCTGTTTCCACGCCTAGGGTTCAGAGTTCAAAAGAAAATAAATGCCTTTGCTGACAGTTATGTGGGAAGAACATCCCACACATCCAACCACCATTCACTTAAGCATACGGAGTCATGAGGATAATGACTCGGCCACTTGTTGAATATGAGTTTTGCTCTCAGGAGGATGAACCTTTCCAGCATCACATTCTGCTGCTTCGGGACGGGTAAAGACTTGTCCTCCCTCCGAAGCTCTGGTTTCTAACACATCACTGATTACAAACGTGGGGCAAAAAAAAAGTACCATCATCTCATAAGTCACTTCCTATACTATGCAGAACATCTCACTCAAAGCGACCATCTGATTTTATACTTTTCATCCCTGCCTCCTAACGTGCAGTTGACTTAGGGATTTTACTCGCTCTATTAGCCATGAATCACATGACTGCAACAAAGCACTTTTGAGATCAGCAGCCATGGCTTTGAGCATGTGTACGTCAACAAGCATGTGACTGTGTTACACAGGAGCCAGCTATACCAAGAAACTGTACCGCATATAAACAAGGGGCATGCTTCTGCCATGTGAGACTGGGCTGAATAGTGAAAATGGCACAAAGTCTGGTTTAGACTGCACAACATCTCCCTCGTTCTGATGTCTGCATTACTATCCTTGCCTGGTTTAAGGATTGGTTCAACACAATTACATGAAACAGATGTTCTCACTTACCCTTCCCTTACTAGTATCTGGCCATGCAGATTTTTAGAGTTTTGAGATATCTGCCTCAAAGATTTCTGCTGCCACCCCAATACAATGGAGAAAAACATTAAAACATTCAAATTGCATTGTATTTTGTACTAGAACATGTTTACATACTTAAAAGTTGTACTCGTAAGATTTTCATTTATTTAATTTTCTTTTAAGTTACTACCTATCAAAGAGTGAGTTAAAACAATGGTGGTCGATCATATGGCCCACTAATAAAAGCACTTCTCTTGCCTTTTTGCCAAGTATTCCAATCTGTGTCTGTGGCGACATTCCCAGGCTCAATGTAAATAGGCCGCCATGTTAGTGACACTGCTGACAGCTGTTGGTCTGTTGGCCCAGATCATCACTTCCAGTTATTCTGCGTTCACTTTTAATCAGAAAATCGTGAACTTCCAACTTCTGAGTCAGGCTTGTAGTAAAGACAGAAGTGTAATCGGAGCGTGTGTCTGTGTGTATATAGTTTTAAGAGGGTAACATATAAGGGACGGACCGGAAAAAGAGGGGTGAATGTGTTTCAATAAAGTTTACAAAAGAGCAAAAAAAGTGAAATAAAAATAAATAGTCAACACAGAGTGACCGTAAACCTGACAAGATTGAGGGATCTGAAAGAACAGACTCACCTGCAGTTACATTTTACTGACAAAGAGGCCGCTCGAAACAATGTATCTCAATTCTTATGGAGTACCACTTTAAGATTCAAAAAACTTATAATTTTTCCCACACTGTCTGTCTAAATATACCTGCATTTACCCTTCGTCTGAAACACTCCATTTTAGGGCCTGTCTCTATAAGTTTCTCTCCTGAAAGAGCCCAGTCTGCTCTGATTTGTCAGTGTTTCTGAGTCTTTCACATCTGCGCTATCCTTAGATTCTCTTTCTTTTACTCACAAATATGACAGCTCTGCACAGGAAAAGATGTTTGAACCCCCCAAAGCTCTAAATTATTCTGATTAAAGCATCCACACCACACACCCATCCCCATATCATCCCTGACGTAACCAGTCACCAAACGCAATTTATCCCCCACAGAAACATTGCAGACAGTTACCACCACCCCTGTTCTCCCTACCACCCAAATTTATTTTTTTATCTAAGCCTTTTCATAACCAGACGTTAAAAAAAAAAGAGGCGCAGCAGCTTTGCCAGGGACCCTGTCAATGTCAATTGCCACAAACGGACATCACCCAGCAGCGGCGGCGGCTTACTTCAAACACCAGCGTCTCATTAGTAGGTCCAGCGGCATAAAGGCTCTCCGGCTTGTTGAAAGAGCGCTGGTAGTCAAACACCGTCCCACCAAAGTGGAACTTCCCTGGCCAGTCTACTGTCCAGTCCCCAGTCAGGTAGTACTTCCTCTTTACAGAGCGGGTAGCCAGGTAGCTGATGGAGACCTCCATTTCCTGAATGTGAATGCTTCGTGCCCCTGCTGGGACTGTTACCATGGAGTAATACTCTGGAGAAAAAGGACACGGAAGGAATGTCAAAGCTGAATAATGTCTAGATATTTGTTTATTACTGTTCTCTAATTGTATTTCATGTTTTAATATACAGTCCTACTAGACACAAACACACACACACACACACACACACACACACACACACACACACACACACACACACACACACACACACACACACACACACACACACACACACACACACACACACACACACACACACACACACACACACACAATATGAATCAATGAATTGGCACTATAAGTACAACTGAACTGAAGTGATTTTCTCAATGTCCTTGTTTGTCTAGCAGGAGTTTACGCAAGCTAACATGCACAGATACTCTTCAAACACAGACAAAGACAAGCTTACCATTAGCCCTGTGTTGAAGGGTGTATTGGCCCCTGAAGAACTTGCAAGTGGAGTTGTCTCCCTTACATGCTCCACAGGCATCCAGAGAGGCCTTGGAGCCCAGAATCTGGTCACAGCCTACTGCCTACACAAACACACAAACCCACCGGTCATCAAAGTGGACAGAACTAAAATTAAGAGGGATTAACGCATGTATTTTGACGATTCAGGGGTATCTTTAAATACACTTGACAATTGGGATTTCACAACTACTGCACCTGTCATCTGGGTAATAAGGATGTTAAAAAAAAACTTGGTGGTGTGATGCATAGGGCTGGGTATTGGTACTCGATACCCTCTCAGATATTGACTGAAATGACCCAGTACCAAATATTGAACTTCCCCAGTCAAATGATACGTGCATTTGATCCTTTTTGTACCCAGATGTATAAAAAAACAAATATGGTTTTACTCACAGCAAGTCACAACAACCATTCTTTGATTTAATGTGACCTGTGATTGGCCCACTACTGCAGAAGCTACAACATATACAGTCTTTTGGTGTGGTGGATTTGAGAGTGGTGTGTTTGATACAGTTGGCATGAATGAAGTAGAAATAAGGAAAAAACAATATTGAATTATGTATTCTATTGGTATTGTTATCACTTTAAGGTACTGGTATTGGTACTGGTATTGGTACTGGTACCATACTTTTGAGATATTCATTGTTTTTTTTGGGGGGGGGGGGTTAAGAAATACAAAAAAACCCTGAATACTGAAGCAAAGTGAGTGAGATTCTCCATCTCTTCATTTCACTTTCACATTTCAACACCTGCTTGCACACGTTTTAGTGCAGCATTTAACATCATGCTGGGACACACGAAAGACTTTTTAAAATTATAATTCCCTTTTTTTATTATAACTCCCTTGTGCATGCTATGCAATTAGATGACATATTGGCAAGAATGAAAGAAATGCAACTATGGCAAGCATGACTGCTTTCCACAACTAGACATGTTTTAAACAAATCCCCACTTTAACCCAATTATCTAAATCTCTTATGAACACGCCCGAAATGTCCATTGTAATCATATTTTACAGAGCGGTAGGTCAAAGAATTGGCTCCATAAGATTTAATAGACATCTGAACCTTTGCAAAGCCTGGTCATCCAACCAAAACTGCACTGTGCCACTCGATTCAGGCACTCACCTTACCTGTACCTCTTCTACAACTTTGTGACAGTTGAGTAGTAAAAGCCTTTTCTATGATATGTCAAATATTATTTCATGTAAGATTTTTCTTCCAGTGCTACTAGGAAAAAACTTTCTGATAGCAAAGTTTTACTGTGCAGCATGGTGAATCCACACAGGCAATGTACCTCACACGCTCCATCAATGCAGACATCTCCTTTGTGGTCGGAGCAGGAGGTGCCGTCTTTGACTTTGCTGGACATGGCGAAGAAGAAATCAAAGTCTTCTGCAATGCAGTACAGCTTACATATGTCTTCATCTGCACACAGAACATACAAATACATGCAGTACCACTAGTATCAGTAAAAAGCATTTTTTGAGAAGAATGGAACTTCATTTTTCTGACTTAGTAATCTTTCTGTGGCTACTATACTGCAACCTGTTACACATGCAGCATGTACAGCTCTTGCTCAGACGTATGTGGAAAAGACAGGAACTGACTGTGAATGCACCCAGGGGTATTCATGTTGGGCTAAAGGTTTATTTTGTGGTTCAGATCAGTTATCACAGACAAGTCTCTACAGCCGTCTTTGATTAAAATAAATGACGGTGAAGGTGGCTTGGTCCAAGGTCCCAGAAGGCAGTTCAGAATCAGTTCCTCTCTACATCACCTCCCATTCCTCATCATCTTAAACAGGCCTGGGACGACGGCCAAACGCACTCCTCTCCTTCATAGCACTCTCTCTTTGTCTCCCTCGCTGTGTAACAAAGCTGGCCCGTAGGCTTCTCTTTAAATCTATCCCCACTGTGTCAGAGGGTGCAGGTGGCTACATGTCTCCCATGCACATTACACAGTGATAGTTTCCTCCAGCTTTTTGGCCCAAATCATTGCAGCAGTAAATAGAGCTTGGCCTAAAAGAAACACTTCATAAAAAAAGATTAGGACGAGCAGAATACATTGGGTACAGAATGGAAAGATCTACAGAGTTAAGACAAGAAAAAGCTTGCCCTGATCAGTCTGCAATTCTCTGTATTTAGCAGCGCTGTGTTCTTTGAACAATGAGGTTTCTTTTCTTGTGTATTATGCACCATGAATATAGTAAAGATGTCTTCAAAATACTTTGATACTGTGATTCCATCCAAAACATTCTCACAGCAAACAATGCATTGAACTTAACATATTTTGTACTAGGTTCTTGTATCAATTGATCACCTTACCGTCCACTTTGGTGTAGGGCTTCCACTTGTAGTACCAGCCCCTGAAGGGCTTGCTGTTGTACTCAGCGCACTGCTGGGCACGAAAGTCCACAGCGTTAAGAGGGCACGGCCGAGTGTTGCACAGTTGGTTGAGACGGCTGGAGCCTGAGCAAAATTTACCATTGTTCTGTGGCCTGGGTGAAAGACAAGACAAGATAGAGAAGAAGAAGAAGAAGAAGAAGAAGAAGAAGAAGAAGAAGAAGAAGAAGAAGAAGAAGAAGAAGAAGAAGAAGAAGAAGAAGGGACACAAAGAAATAAAGATTTATACATCTATTGATCATTACCACACTTTTACCAATGTATCAATAACCAAATGCTCCGCTCAAAAGTCATTACAGCTACAGCGCCGAACCAAGCCCCCTAATATAATACTGCTACACAGAAAAGTTATTCAGAACCGTGCTTAGAACATGTACTCATTACTACACATGCCTCATACAGTTCTAATATCATGAAACATGTGTATGCTTAAAGGTGCCCTGTGGAGGTTCCTTGGACAAGACACTGAACCTCAAATTGCTCCTGAAGGCTGTGCCATCTGTGTGTGAATGTGCTTAGATTAGATCATGAGGGTGGATATGCCAAGTAGTTTACAAGTGCCTTGAGTAGTTGGAGGACTTGAAAGGGGCTATAAGACCATTTATCATTTAGCCTTCTACCTTTATATAGTATAGTTGTGACATCCAAGCCATACAGAAGTCCTGACGGCTCGTTTAAAGACACAGTTTGTGAATACAGGCTGTGTGCATATCTCCGTGGATTGAGGGTTTTGATACTTTCTCTATAGCACCTCCACCTGCTTTATAATAAAAAAGACATCTCACTTTTTACTACATGGTTGCATGTTTAGGAATTCACAGGGCAACTTTGCACACTGGCATCTCGCAATCAGTGTGACTGATGAGCCGAGGCAAAGTCTTTCAGAGCATGATAAAAATCCAATATATATATATCAGTTTCTTTCTCACATTTTCCTTTATCCATGACAAATGTGCTGCCACAATTCATCAAAATGACACCATCTTATCTATCAGTGTAGTGTAAGCCCTGATCAAAGTGTAAATTACAGTTTTAAGCATGATTAAAGATCATGTTGGTTTAAAATAGGACCGTCAAAACAAAGTTTGCATCCCACGACAGATGTCATACCAAATCCACACTTCTTTAACCACACATGAATAGCTGGAACAGAACATAAACAGGTAATGGAGCCTTAATATCCCATTAAAATTATTAAAGCAATCACCACTTGTTAGAAAAAGACAAGCAGAGTCCTGACATTTAGTCAACATAAGGATGCCATGTCTGACTTCTCAGGCTTTCCAGACTCATGCCAGGCATTCCTACACAACCACCAGCCGAGAAAATTGACTTTAGCTATTTACCAAAGTGGTCTGCACACAGAGACAGCGAGAGAGAGACTGGGGAACCATGCTGATCAAACATTTCTAATAAAAAACATTCACAAAGTGTTACAATGTAATGGAATGCTTTGGAAAACAGTAAACACCAGGAGGAAAATGCCGCTAGAGGCCTATGTCTTTTGAATTTCATTCAACGATGCAACAGTATTGTAAATGTTTGCATTAAATGAATGTCAGCAACACTTACAAGCAAAAGCTGTATTATGCTCCATTCGGACCTGGACTCAAACAGCCACTTAACTGCCAAGGGTGATGGAGCTCATTTTAAGTTTTGTGTGTGTGTGTGTGTGTGTGTGTGTGTGTGTGTGTGTGTGTGTGTGTGTGTGTGTGTGTGTGTGTGTGTGTGTGTGTGTGCGTGCCTGCGTGTGCGTGTGTGTGTGTGTACGCGTGTGTGTGTGTGTTTGTGTGTGTGTGTGTGTGCCTGCGAGTGCGTGCGTGTTTGCGTGCGTGTGTGTGTGTGTGTGTGTGTGTGTGTGTGTTCGGTGCCAATCTCTCTTCCCTTGGAGAAGGGGGGATTTGGCCCAGGTTTTCATAGGCCTGATCCTATTAAGACAAATGCAGCCCATATGGTAATGTGCTTACAGCAGGCCAGTGCAGGACTACAGCGTATACTGCATCAGTCAAGGCCTTCTGATCAGAGGCGAGCACAGAAGGGGGAAGTTACTTGAGAAATGTGAAGCAATTCATGGATTATAGAAAGACTGGCCCTGAGTTTCACAACACTCCTGGTTTCTCAACCTCTTTTCTTCTTTCTCTTCACCACTCCTCTTCTCTCCCTAGATCATCCAGTATCATTGCAGCTGTAAATCTACTTCCAACAAGACAGAAACCAGATATGACAAGTTTTCAGTTTGTGTTTCAGTCATTCTTTTTCTGTCTCTACACCCCAACTCCGACACAGCCCTCAGGACCCTTAAGGATACTTAAATGCCCCAGGATAGATAGTAAATCTGCCCAGCGACAGAAGCTAAGACTGAACTCCTGTAGATCAGAGGTCCCCATGTCTAGTCTTGTCTTCTCCTTGAGTCACCTGCTCCCCCAGCCCCTGCCACTCTTATAGCTTCCTACATAGAGCTGCTTTCTGCTGCTCTGCTATGGCCTAACCCCTTCACAGGTCTACTGGGAGACTACACCAATCAAGGTTCCCTTAAAGCACCATCGCCCCCTCATCACACACCCCCACTCCCTTTAAACCGAGTGTGTGACAAAATATTCTCCCTACGAAACCAGGTCAAGATCGTGAACCTAATCTCCTAGGCCTGTTGGTGAGGATTAGGATGACTGTGTTTGATCTGGCAGGTGGTCTACAGGGAGTGAAGAGGGAAGTGGAGGGAGGGACCGGGAGAAGATTCATTTTCCGTCTTGGAGCAGCCCCTAGATGGGATGCCTTTAATCGGCTGATCCCGTACAATTCTTTTGCAAGACTCAGCAAAAGATGCAT
This sequence comes from Echiichthys vipera, assembly GCF_963691815.1. Taxonomy (NCBI): domain Eukaryota; kingdom Metazoa; phylum Chordata; class Actinopteri; order Perciformes; family Trachinidae; genus Echiichthys; species Echiichthys vipera. The sequence continues at coordinate 10,230,103 of NC_139826.1, forward strand.
GCTGAACTCATAAAATGGACGATTTTGTGCAGAATCAAACGGACGATTTTCAAGACTGCTCCTGCTGAAGTGAAGATTATGGGAAGAGGAGGAAATGTACAAGAAGCTGACCTGTGGTCAACCTCTAAACTACTTAGAATTTTATTGGATTTTGTTTAAAAAAATTCAAAACAAGGATTCATATACTTGTAATTTAAACATATATCTCCACAAAGGGCAAGTCTGACACGAATCTAAATGTTTAAAAAGTGTCAGTGATCTTTGAGAACATAAGCCCAGGCTATCTAGACAGTTCAGTTTGGGGTTGAAGATGATATTAGAGACAAGCAGTCAGATTCAGGCTAATCCTTCTTGTTCTGCTCAGATTAATAGCACAAGGACAATGGCAAAATAATCGCAGAGATTACTGGGGGCAAACACACTCTGGGTCAGGAGCTGAAACGCGACTCAGGGGTACATGCTGCAGTTGGGATAAAATCTGAGTGTATCTGAGTGGCTGAATTATTTTGGTCTTTCTGGTGAGGTCCAGGGTGGTCTCAAAGGTGAAGATGCCGTATTGAGACACACATCAGCCTCATTTTATTGTCTTCACGGAAGAGCTTAAGGAGTAGTTGGCCAATTTTATGCTTTTGATAATGGTATCATGACTAGGGTTTAATGTTTCCATCCCATCTTTGTCCCACTGACCCCATAACTCACCATTTAGCAGCATCAACCCATTTTCAGCGATTGCTGCTGCAAAGCACTCTTTAGTGCCACAGTAAAGATAAATTAACTTGACAGCTAACCAGGTTAAAAGGGCTCTGTGGCCCTTTTTGGTCTGCCAATTCTGGTGTATAATGTGTATCATATGAGGGCTGGCCTGCCTCGGAAACCTTTTGGTCTTTGATCCCTCGTGGGGATTAAGAGACGAGTTGGCTGTGACAGACAGAATAGCCACATCAGTCTCTCCCCGGCTGTTAAGTAAGCAGTGATGATGAGCGGAGAAAAGAGGACGATGTACGATAGAAGTGTCGAAATATCTGAACAATCCCCTTATTGGAGTGGGTATGATTAAACAAAATATGTAAAACTAGAGAATGCAATATTTCCTCAAGAAAGTGTAGATGTGCTTAGAGCTAAAAATAAAACTGCCTATGAACATTTGAAATAGCTGCAATACTGGAACAATTGAGATCATAGTTCAAGTGGTGGTCAAGATACAATTACTGAGGGAAGATGAAGTCGCAGTTAAAACAGATGTTTGGAAAGAAGTTGAACATTCAGTTTTAAGTGTAAGTACTGAAAGAAGTTGAAGTGTCAATATAAATGTAAACCTTAAGTAATTGAAGTATTAGAAGTATCAATTAGGGTGAAAGTGTTGAAAGGGGTTGAAAGTGTAGATAACAAATTGACCTGGAAGTTTCAGTTTAAGTGAAGTCCTAAAGGAAATTAGTGTAAGAACAAGTTCAAGTGAAGAAAGATGATCCATTTACTATAGGCTAAGTGTCAGCTGAAGTGTAAACACTTAAAGCCCCAGAAGATCTGAGGTGAAATTTGAAGATATGTGGCTCCAATGGCTTGCAATAGCCCGTGAAGATTAAAATGTTAAAAAGGCCATAATGGAATTCTGTCTTTCATCAACAACCAAACACATGCTCATCTGCTTTCCAGTTTATCTGTCTTCACCAGAGCTGGCCTAAACTTGATATAATATGTAGTATATGTAGCCTACCCATTTTGAAAGGAAGACTTTTTAAACTTTTGGTACCTCCTGCTGCTATTGGAATATTATTCTAAAGACTGTTTAGCTTTTGACCATGCTAAGCGAATGGAGGAATATGTCTTGTCAGAGCATATACAACTCAGCTCAAGTATATATACAATGAAGAGGTGTGTCTGTCGAGCACAGTAACACACAGTGACTTAGATAAGTAACTTTAATCTGACTACTGATTTGTGAATAGTAACGTGTTAGACTAGCCTCGTTACTGACAAAAAGAAGTCAGATTAGGGTAGCGTTACTAAGTAAGCTAACGTGTTAGTGGCATCAATGATCATCACTGACACTGACAACCAATGAGATTGCTGGCTTTTAGCCATCTGTTTTATAATTTCCATTATAATGCTCAGATGTACTTGTGTTTTTGTCCTGGTGACTGAGTGTAAGTGCCTATGCATTTGATTGACAACCATGGAGTTTGTGTAAATGACTATGCTAGATGAAAGGATGGTGGTATGAAGTCACTCTGATATCCAAAACACATTGTAGACTATGCTCAGCTAAAAGACAGTATACAGGGGCAGCAGAAATTAAGAGAGCAACTGTGTCCCTAGTATCCTTGTCATCTCACCTGCACTTAAATACATAGAAACACACATGTCTGTGCACACATATAGGATTGGATGTGACATGCCACTATGATCCAACCTGCTATGACTAATTTCTAAATGATGGCAATCATTAGCAGTAAAAACCAAACAGCAGATTATTTGTGATGAAGTGTGAGTTCTGTCCACCAATCAAGGTGGTGCAGTGGCCTTGGATGTTAGCCATCAGTCATGATCCTTATTAGTGTGGTATGAAACTCTGGTTGTATTGTATGGATGTGTGTGCTCATGCATGAATATGAAACATTTGTCCTTTAACAGCATGACATATGCTAAACATTAGCTGAACAGACATCTCTGTCAATTCCTCCTAAAAAAAATGAATATTAAATACGCTCACAATTCTCTCGACAGCTAGCTAGAAACACAAATAGGAAAACATTAGAAGTGATGTCTAGGAATTTGTGTTGACTTTGCTTATTGTTTATTGGCAATGGCTCTCAAGACCAAAAAAAAACATAGTTAATTGGTTCCGCCATCCCCATCATGACTGTTCCTGAGTTACAGTATGGAGGAAATTGCTAGTCTAAACATACATTCTTCAAGAAGAAGACTTTAAAAAGCCTTAACAACAAACATTGCATCCAACTGCAACATAATGTCACTATGTTCTGTAAGACTGCATGCTAATCCGATATTAAATCATACACGAAATAAAGCTGACATAGTATGCTCATTTTCAGGTTCACACTTGTATTTTGGGTTTAGACAAAAACATGTTTACATGCCTTAATCTTCAAAAAACACGTTCTTTTTCTCATACTGTCTGACTTATTATACCTGTTTTCACCCTCTGTCTGAAAGGCTTTGTTTTAGCACCTGTCTTCTTAAGACCCCCACCTGAAAAATCCCTGTCTGCTCTGATTGTTCAGCTGGGTGCGATAACAGCTCAGGACGGCATGTTGAATCTCCAAGTCTGCTAACGTAAAGCCCTACGTAATGATGTATCATGATTGAAGTCCCATTTCGAGAAATGGGATTGGGGTTAACAGCACTGTAGCAGCACTTTCTACCCATAGTATACTGTAGCTGTGACATCACAACAGCGTTCATTGCAGGCTCATTAAAATACACAGTTACTGAATACGGGCTTTGTGCATTTCTCTGTGGATTGAGCATTTTGATAATTTCATAGTATTTATATAGCACTTTACACTGAAAGCTTACTTTCTACAATATTGGACCTTTCGTAAAAAAAAAAATTCGGTCTACTTCTTCCAACACATTTACTATGTTGCTGGGATAGGTTAAAAATGGCAGGCCCACACAATCCACCATTAGGTGATGCAACATTGTAAGAGAAAAACCAAAAAAAACAAATAATTATTTGAAAGTGACATAAAAGCTTATACACATCTAATTTAACTTAATAATCTAACTTCCAGAGTTTTGGGGAATAACTGCAAGGGATCGTAGGTCTGTTATTGTATGAAACACAATATTAAATCTGAGGTTCTCTCACGTGCCTATAATGACATGCACAGAGCCCTTTGCTAACAAAGAGATATGCACTCCGGGATCTGGGTCTGCAGAATTATATTTGTGTGAGTGAGTAGCAATAGGGGACGTTTGCTGACTGTCTTGGCAGCTTTCGAAGAAAGGAGCATGCTATTAGGAGTTTTTAGACTGTCTGTCTGGACTGTCAGCCTGACTGATGAGAGCCGTTATAACACATGCACATGTGTTCATATATATGTGTTTGTGTGTGTGTATGTGTGTGTGTGTGTGTGTGTGTGTGTGTGTGTGTGTGTGTGTGTGTGTGTGTGTGTGTGTGTGTGTGTGTGTGTGTGTGTGTGTGTGTGTGTGTGTGTGTGTGTGTGTGTGTGTGTGTGTGTGTGTGTGTGCGCGCTTGCTGACAGCTCCCTGGCAGACAGCGCTTTCAGGTGTTCTGAAAGGAAGGATTTTGGGACATGAGGCTTTCAAGAATTCCTTTCTGGCTCAAACTGCAACTCAGGTTTTCATTGTTGAAGCAGCCACATGACAACATGAATCACTTTGTCATCTGTTTGGCTAGTAAATAGCATTACAAAATGAGGTGTTGGATTGTAAGATTATGTGTATGTGTGCAAGTATACCTTGGGCTGGTGCAGGAGCGCTCCCTGTACATAACCCCTCCTCCACAGGTTCTGGAGCAGTCAGACCACTGAGACCAGACCGACCACTGGCCATGGACTGCCCTAGGACCATGCTCCCCATATTTAACACACTGACCCCTCCGACACCACTGGAGAAAAGACAGAAGGAAAGGAAAGAAGAGAAAACAGACACACAGAATTAGCTTCCTTATCAGAACTTGAGCCTTGGCCCGGGTTTCTAGTCTGAGTTTTCTGGTTTGGACAAATGCCTAGCACCACACCTGGACACCCACACTCTTTAGCTACAGCCACAACGTGCGCGCACACACACACACACACACACACACATACACACACACACACACACACACACACACACACACACACACACACACACACACACACACACACACACACACACACACACACAGACACAGACACAGACACACACACACACACACACACACACACACACACACACACACACCACATTCAGGCCGATCCAAGCCAAACCCTGCACTCAAACACATCACCACCTCTCTCAGTTTCTCAATATCATCTTTTGATATGTGAAGAGGTACAGCCTTTCTGAGGCCAGCTGGGAGAAGCCTCTGCTTGTACATGCATGTGTGAGCAACAATGATGAGTTTTTATTGATATTGGGACTTTTAATCAAGTAACAGTCCAAAAGAATTTAGTTTGAGCTGTCTTCACTCCCTTTTTAAGTTGTAAAGATTTACTTTGGCTCAGGACGATTACAATTTATCAAAACCAGGCTGTTATATTCACAGCCATTATTTCAGTCAGTTATTATACAATTTAATTCACTGATAATTGTAATAACTGCAATCTGGGAACACCATGGGATCACAACAACAAAGCCTGATTTGTCTAGCCAACCCAAAATTTCAGTTGTGATGTCACAACTATACTATATACTATATATATGTCTGTAGGTAGAAAGTGGCAGAAAGTGCTGCTACAGTGCCATTGAGACACCACGTCTGGTTCAGATCGAAGTTGAATCGAGAAGAGTATTTACAGCTTATAGTTTGGTAGTAATAAGGTTTTCCCTCGTTTTCTCTTAAACAACTATTATTTATTGCAGGCCCCTTAAGTGTCAGGCATCAAGCGTGACAGTCACTCTTTCCGGTCTTTGGTAACGCACTCCCGCCACACATTGTATTTCTCATGTGGAAAAAACTATTTTAATATGCCGGAAGGAATCAAGTACATGTCCCCTGGAGTTCATTCGAGCTGCCACTTACCAGCCAATCAGAAAAATAAGGGGCTACACAATAGCCATCGGAAAATGAATTCAATTAATTCAAAAATGATTCAAGGGATTCTGCTACAACCATCTTGAAGCTCCGAGCATCACTTTGAGCACAGAGTAAGTCCTCTCCTTTTTTAATGTTACATTACAACAAATTCACAACTTAACTGCTGATAAAGAATGTTGCCCAGATAATTAGCAGCATTGCTAATTATCGCAGAGAATGTCACTCTTGCCGGTCTTCAAAACTTGAGAGCTGTGTTATCGTCATTAATGATTTGTTTAAAAAAATAATTAATTAGCTTTTTCTCTTTCTTTCCAAGAATTAGATGAGAAGATCGATACCACTCTCAAATGTGTACGGTAAATATGAAGTTACCGCCAGCAGCCAGTTAGCCTAGCTTAGCACAAACTGGAAACAGTTGGCCTGGCTTTATTAAAAGGTAACAGAATCTAACTTTCCACATTTAAAGCTCAATAACTAAGGTAATGAACCCACACTCAACATACATTTTCATTAGCCATGTAAACAGTTAAGTATGAATATTACCTTTTTTGGAATAAAGAAAAAAACAGAATATTTTCTGCATGTAATGGTAGTTTATGTGGTTTTACAGGGGTGTTGTAATATTTCTTTTTTCAGGCAACCAGGGCAAACTCCAGCAAGTTACTATGTTAAGTTAAGCTAGGTGGCAGTTGTTTTATACAGACAAACGAGTGATATATAAAGCTTCTATTACAACTACTCTGATTATCTGACTGCTACTTCAGTTTAGTGATAATGTACAATGGCGTTATTACCAATAGGATTGATGGGTTAAAGAAATTATACTAAAAGTACCGGTTCTGGATCCCTTTCCACTGAATTTTCTTTAGTTTGTTTGCCTTAAATGTCTTGTCTATGCTCATTCATATGCAAAACGTATCCATATTATGCATTCAAATGGGAAACTGATAAATATTTGTCCCTTAATCATTCATTAGAAATGTATGCATGGTGTTTAATTAGTAAAGTGAGTAAAATTGTCAGGCAGCAGAATGAGTGACTTGCCGCTGTGATCCTACACAGGAATAAGAAGATATTTCCTCACCATGTCAGGACCACAGCTGGTGCCCTCTGCAGCAGGCATGAACTTGGTCTCGCACCGATGCCCCGATCGATGACACCACAGCGACTTGCAGATGTCCTGTCAAACAAGTCAAACACATACACACATACACAGAGGATGAGATGCCTATCAGATATGGTGTTTTTTACGATCACTGACAGCCTTTTGGCATTGTGTCCCTCCCCTCTCTCCTCTTCTTTGACCCGAGAGCACCTGCTTCCTGCCAGGACCACCATCACGCTGGTAAGCCTCTCCACAAAGCCCTGGTGTCAAATCTAATCACTGTACTTCTTTAATGAAACGGGCTATAATTGTATGTGTCATCTGACCCAACAATACAGAGACAGAGCAAGCGAGTGAGCACAGAGGGAGAGCCCGGGTCGAAAGGCGGCAGAGTCTGGCAACCCGCCCAACTACAACTGGCAACGAGAGAGAAACCAGAAAGGAGGGAGGGTAATAGCAAGAGAGACGGCTCCGGTGTGTGTGTGGGTTTGAGTCTTTGTCCCCATTCTCCGATGCTGAGCAGGTGGTTGACAGCCATACTGGCATGCTGAAAATCATTCTATATGAGCCCATCAGTGACAAAAACCAAGAAGAAAAGTGTAAAAGGCAGCCCTAAATCCACTCTTAATCAGCATGTAGGTTCATTTACCACCCACCGACTTGCACACAGGTCTAAGAAATGCAGATGCAGTATTTGATCTTCTGTTAGGAAAACATAGCAGGGATTTAGAGAAGTTGTGAATAGCCAAGGCGATGTCATGTGTGCTAATCCGTCATATATACAATTTGGCAAAGTCGATTTCCCAGCAATTACGGGCCCCAGAGAGAGTCCCCGTAGCATTTTAAACAGCATTTACATGTGAATAAAGATCACTGAATACACCCAACATAAAGGCTTATACCACAAAGCTTCGGGGGGAGCATAGGGGAAGGCTGAGGATTCCCATTCAATGTAAGGAATGCATTTCAATAGTGGATCAAATACAGGGGATTTGAGGTTGTTGTGCAAAGATCATGCTAATTAATATAGTGCTAATTTAGCACTGCATCATTAGCGCTGTAAAGCAGACAACTGCCACTCCCGTATGATCTGGGTGCTCCATCTCATCCAGCAAGTCTTGGTTTAGGCAAAAGGACATGTGAATAATGTATTGTTTAGGAAAGTTGGGATCCATGTAAAACTGGGATTCAGTTCTTTGTAACTGCACAACACTGGGTTAGTTTACTGATCTATTGCAGGGATGATCCTTCCTCCTTTTCTTACTATTCTTACTTTAGTGTGTAATGTCATTGTTTTGTATAAAATGCTGCCATTTTGTCAGAACTTTCTCAAAACAGAGACTAAGAGCGTGATCACACTGTCCTTTTGGCCGCGGCCAAAACTGGTTTTTCAGCTAAAGTCTAGTACCTTTAAGTAGTGTGAGCGCACCCGCTCCGTGCTCAACTGGGGCCAGCCAGAGGTGGGCTTTAGCGGAGCCGTTTGCACATGTACGAGCACGAGCGTGCGCACGTGTACGAGCACGAGCCCTACGGCAGTAGCGTTATGTCCGCCTGTTCGGACATGTAAATAGAAGGACGGACCATGCGCGGACATTTAACAACAACAACAATGGTGGTGAAAGGTTCACGTTGTGTTTACTGCAGATTTGGTTGGATGAAAATATTCAAAAACAGTCGACAAGACGCACAAAAACTCAGAGGTCTATGGAAAGATTTGTAAACAAAGCCACACACACGCGATCAATGCGTGTGAGGTGTTACGGCGTGATGACGTATGGACAGCAAGAAGCATTGGCCGAGTGCCAGGGAGTGTGAGTACAAACGGGGCTGGGGCGCGGGGGGGAGAGGGAGGGGGGACAAGTACCCTAAAGTCCGGGTCTCGGTCCGGGAGGACAGTGTGAGTCCGCCCTTAGAGCGTGATCACACTATCCTTTTGGCAGTGTGAGCGCGCCCTTAGAATAGATGCTGTTTGAGACCATCCTGGTTAAACCTGTAATGATGTGGTTTTTTTTGGGCACTGACCCCTGTCTACACTATAGGCACGACTATGAATGAATTATGACACACTGCATCACTTGAGCGTGCTGCTGATGTGATGTCTGGGGTCTAGGCAAGGGGTTAGGGGCAGCAGAAACATCCAACATATCATCACCTTTTAATTTGATTTGTTTAACTGATTGTTAGCAAACAGTTGCCACTTAATACAGCAGATATGGAACAACACTAACTTTGCAGTTTGTGACAGATGATTGAGTATTTATGCACACCTGATGTATGCAAGTCCAGTATTTACTCTCCTTTTATCATAGGACATATTATCACACATATGAACATATTATATTATGTTTTTTTCCAACCAACTCTTGAATAAAATGTCTTGCTCTTTAGCTGTTAAATGCTCCACTATTACTATCCACTTCACCTTCTAATCACAAACTTTAGCTGAAAACAACACTGATGAGAGCAGCGAGAGTGAATCAAAATGAAAATGTCAGCAGTAAAATTAAACAATGAGCATAAAGATTCTACAAATCTCTGTGGAGCTTAAGGGAACTACAGAGTCAGATGACGATTATCTTTGCGTTCATCAAGAGAGAACTTGTTAGTCATGTGATTCACTGTGTTTGTTGATGGCATATCTCACCTTGACAAAATCAAGGCTGCACAGTTTGGCTTTGGAGCCGAACTGCCACTTGCATTGTGTGTCTGCGTTGTACAGCTGTCCGGGAAGCTGCTCAGGGTACTTGTACTGACCGATCTGCTTGGGCTCGTCCACCAGACAGGATGCCTGGGCTGTTCTGGTGAACACAGCAAATCACCTGTGTCAGTCGGGAAGAGAGTAACGAAAACCAACGGGCAAATATGACAGTGTTTGTGCACTCAGACAAACGTGTTAAGGCTTACCCAAGAAAGCGGCTGAGGTACTGTCGACTGCAGGTGGACCAGAAGAAGACCCCGTTGTTTCCAGCCAGAGTGGGAGACATAATGTTGCCTTCTGTCTTGCGACAAGGGTTCCCCTCACCATCATGGATCATTCCAAAACTGGGGGAAAAAATCATAAGAAGCTTTAAAATGGACATATTCAGGTTCATCCTTATATTTTGGGTTTCTACTAGACATGATTTAATGTTCAAAAAAATATTATTTTTCTAAATACTGTCTGTCTGAATATACCAGTATTCACACTTAAACACACTGTTTTAGCATATGTCTCTTCAAGCCCCTGAACGCCCACACAGGTGTTTTCAGTTATTCTGGCTGATGAGACCGCTCCTTGGGTTGAAGGTGGGTGGGGCTTTAATGAGAATTTGATGGGAATTTATGAGGTCATAAATGTCTGTCTACCAAAAAGAATGATAACGGTGTACTTTTTCCCACCTAAACAGGTGAAACAAAGCTAACAGGAGGCTCAGGGAGATGTCAATCAATCACAGAAGACACATCTACACAGTCCAGAGAAGAGGTCTGATCAACTAGTTAACTGAAAACACCTGTATGGGTGTTCAGGGGCTTTAAAGACCCTCTCCCGAAAAAGCTCTGATTGGTCAGTGTTTCCACGTCATAAAGTTCTCCATGATAACATCCAGGGTATATAGGGTATAGCTGCAGGCTGAGCTGGCCGAGCTGCAGTTGATGGCTGCTAGCTAACTGCCCCATCTACCTTGTTTGGCTCTCTGATGCTCCAAAAGCATGATTGGACCGATGATCCAAATTGTGATCAAGCGGTACATTTACTTGCATTTCTTGGGATTTAAACGGTCCATCGTGTCTGACGTGGTGTCTCAATGGCACTGTAGCAGCACTTTCTGCCACTTTCTACCTACAGACATATATATAGTATATAGTATAGTTGTGACATCACAACTGTACAGAAGTCCTAACGGCTCATTTAAAGAAACAGTTTCTGAATACAGGCTGTGTGCATTTCTCTGTGGAATGGAGTGTTATTATACTTTCACAGTATTTATATAGCACCTCCACCTGCTTTATAATTAAAAAAAAACATGGAAATCTCACATTCTAAAATATGGGACCTTTAAATTTTACACATAAGGCACAAAGACATGTAGTGTGAGTTCCTCATAAGTAAAAGTGGGGGCTTTAGGGCGCACTCACACTGTCCTTCCGCACCGGGCCAAAACAGGTTTTTCGGGTAGCGCCTAGTGCGTTTGACCAGTGTGAGTTCAACCGCTCCGCACCTAGCTGCGGCCAGTTGGCCGTCGACAGCCCGTTTGAGAGAGGTGGGCTTTTGTAGAGCGCGTTTGCACATGTACGAGCACGAGTGTGCGCACGTGTACGAGCACGAGCACGACGCCTACGGCGGCTCTCACATCATTTTATGTGCGTCTGTTCGGACATAGAAAAAAAAAGAGACGGACCATGCGCGGACATTTAACAACCACAACAATGGTGGCGAAAGGTTCACGTTGGTGTGATGCGGAGGTGGAGTGTTTACTGCAGATTTGGGCGGATGACAATATTTAAAAGCAGTCGGACAAGACGCACAAAAACTCTGAGGTCTATGGAAAGAGATGAAGCGACGCATCGTGATGACGTCAATCAATGCGTGTGATGTGTTACGGCATGATAACGTATGGACAGGCAAGAAGCATTTGCGCGAGGCCCAGGCAGGTTGAGTACGGAGGGGGGGACAAGTACCCTAAAGCCCGGGGCGCGGTGCGGAAGGACAGTGTGAGTGCGCCCTTAAAGAGAAAGAAAATGACAGTTGTTCTTGTTGACACTATATGATGTAAAATAAAATAATAATAAAATTAAAATATAGACTGTTGCATGGAGTTATCAGAAGATCACACATGCTTGCTGATGCACGTAGCTAAGATATTCTGCCTTACTTTATTATTCATCATTGCAACATGTGTTTAGCAACTACTTCTGCGTTAATTTGTCAGTGATTAACAAGCCTTGAGCCCACATGTTTCTGGACATTCCTTCCTATAGAGCTGGCTTAATTCATTAGGATATCACAGCCTATACATATTCTGACATATTATCACCTGTGTGAAGTAAAAAACAACACGTTGTCTCTAGTAAGTGTTGAGAGCATGCCAGACCGACAGAAGACTTTTACCGTAACATGAAATCTCAAAAAGAAAAAAAATCAAAAATCAAGCCTATCTCAATGGAGACGTATAAATATAAACAGAGCGGTGTGGCCTGAGGCAGTTTCCATTATTCTCTCATGAAGTGTCATGGAGTGGATGAGGTAGTGCTCTAACGTAATGCTCTTATTTCAGAGTATATTTGTTTCTTTAAGTCAGACCCCATTTATTTCATTTAATAAAGATTCATTACATCCACTTACAGCACAGAGCCAATAAAGTGACTCTTCTATACTCTAAAATGACACTAATGTCCGACATAGTTTCATCAGTTTAAGTCTGTGTGGTATCCCGAAACATACTTGTGTCCAGACTCATGAGCGATGGTGAAGGCCAAGCCCAGTCCTGTATCCTCATTGATGGTACAACTCCTGTACTTGCTGCACATTCCACTGATGGGAGCAAAACCTGCACATAGACAGGAAAAGGGAAAGGGATAAGGTGTTATTGATATTTGTTTACTAACTATGGCCCTGTTCAGACCTGGCAATAACATGCGCCTCGGGTGATCCAATCATAAGTGGACAGCTCTGAATACATCTGTTCACACCTGACACTAGAATGTGAGATGCCATGAGATGACTAATGAAAAAGTGCTGCCTACAGTCCCTGTCTGTGTGCTGATGTACTTAGACGTTTGTGTATAATATATTTGGATTTTCAGGTGCAGTTTAAAAACCGTTGACAGCTGAGTAGGCTGGTCTTCAATGTGGCCCAGGAAACATTCCCATACACACATCATCGCCAACTCCAAATGATCCGATATTAATGCGTCCTCAGTGCATTCTGGGTGCATTCACATTTGTACGGATACTAGGTCTACACATAACTACTACTACTAACTGCATTAAAACAAGCTCTTTGACTGAGCACATTGTTTCTGTTGAAACATCTGACAGATTTGGCAGGCAATAAATGTCTGTCATATTTGCATATTGTGCATGCATCAAGGGGGATTCTGCACCAGCTGCAACCTCACAAGCCCAGGTCAACTTAACCTAAGTTTGTTCCTACACTTTGAAAGCCAGTCAGTTTAAAGGAGGACTACTGCTGATAGTGGACCTGACGGCATTAGGAAAAAGATCCTAAATGTGGGGTTACTGTCACTAGCAAAATGATGAAAATATTCAGTGTTTTTTCTAACTGTCTTCTCTGGCAGCAGTATCTCCAAATGGGCCCAAAATGTCAGAATATGTACAGCAGAAACATTAATATATGGTTGATAAATTAGCCTATGACTTAAAGAGCCAGATGTTAAACTTTAACAACACTGGTAGAATATACAGACATATAGAAGTTATATAAAGTTAATAAATAATTCTAATTATGAGTCACCTTTCACCTTTTTTACCCCATGCATTAAATGAGATAAAGTGCTTCCCTGAGATTACTAACAATTAGTGGTGTGAAAGCAATATGATTATGGTATTAGTCAAGCTTAGTTGGCTACGTTGATGTTGTTCCAGCTGCCTTTTGTTCATACAAGCGTTAAGATGTCTGGTAAACTGAACATGAGCTCATCCTTAAATGCAACGCTGGTCAATTCAGACATGGTGAAGCATGATTCTTGATCAATATTTGTCACGTTGATTTTTCATCTTGCTTAGCCAGACCCAGGGGTTTCACACGTGTTGTTTTTCAAAAAGATTAGTCGGACTACCATGGCAGGATATATTTTGATGAGGTGTTTTTCCCCTAAAGTGACAGTAACTGTTGCTGCATCTACAGTACACTATCACTATACCACGAAAAATTCACAGGCCTAGGTTTATGACAGTGTTTAAATACTCCAATAAAATGTAACTTTTGGTCACAGTTTGCACCTGTCAAACTTCCTTTGCTCCTTGTTGTAATATCGACAGCCATAGTGTCACCTCTACACCTGTCTACATGCCCAAAATTACAATATTCACGTGTTGCAAGAGATTCTAAGTTGTCACCACTGAAGCTCCCACATCTCACAGAACTTTGTTGTTATACTCCATACTATCAGCTCCTAATTCCCACTTGGATAAAACAAAATAGGATGTTTGTTAAGGTTAGCTGTCTTACCCAGAGTGTCACAAGGCTCATTCTTCCAGGAACAGATGTCCAGTCCGGTGAGGAGTACAGCGTGGTCATGCCGTTTACCACCTTTCCCCACCAGACCTGACTGCCACTGACAGAAGCTATTGAGGGAGTGGTCAGCATGGTGATTGATAGTCAAGCCCAGCTAGAAATGAAAGGAGAAAAATAGATATACAGAGGAAGAGGGGATTCATCAATCACCATTGCCCAGTGCAAAACAACACATTTTTGCAGAATTGTAGTCTGATCCACTCACCGGATCCTGTTCAAGTAGTAACAAGCTAACCACCACAATGTTGATGTCCGTCCCAATGGTGCCATCTTTGAAAAGACTGGAAACCTGCCAAAGAGGAGTAGACCGTTTCAGTAGTAATATTCCACATGTGTGAAATCTAATATTAAGGGTTTTCTAATTGTCCTATGCGCTCCCCTGTTGAGAGAAATACAATGTAACATTCAGCCTTAATGCACTATTAATATATGGGTTAGCTTACAGGTAGAAGTGCAAAAGAGACTCCACTTTTTGGATCATGAAAAGGTACTGCACTAAAAAAATATGGAGGGTTAAGGTCAAACTCTTTATGAACCTTCCAAGAATTTTGATAACATAAGACATCAGTAGGCTTCTTGTCAGTAGCCTTGTTATCTTGTCTACTTGAGACAATGAAAAAGTGAATAAGACAAGTTTGATAAGTTTGCTGATCAACTTTGGTGTTTCTTCATTCTTCCACCTTCAATTGAGTTTTTACAAATTGTGATTTGAACTTAAATTTTTAAACTGAAAAAATGATGCAACTTCTTGTTAATCAGATTCTTAAATCTACATTTAGCTAGCTAGTTAGCTTATCTAACTTTCTTACCAGCGGCCACAAAAGTAGCGATTACAATATAATAATGGCTAAAATGTAGCGTAACAGTCACACCAAGTAGAAATTGGGTTACATATTCAGCTAAGTTATATGTGTTATACAATCATATCTATGTCAGGTTTGCCAAAATTCGCTGACATTAGCCACTACTGTTCGAACCAGACCAGTTAAAGCAATAGCAGCAAAACCCCTCACTGTATTAAGAGTGCATTTTAATGCTTATGAAATCAATTTTTCTTTTGATGAATGTGGTATTTCTTCGCATCCCTTTAATGTAAATGACTGCGAATGATGTATTTAAGATGATCTAAAAGAATTCAGAATGTGAAGAAATAGCAGTAAATATATTAGCAGATTAGCTTGCTAGCATTAGCGCTAGCTCAGCTACCCTCAGCCACATGGCCCTTGCATTGCAGGTCGTACTGATCTGTTGAATCTCCCATGTTAGATATATGAACAAGGCCCATCAGAAACAGCAATACAGCAGATTTCCCATGTGTATTGGAGCCATCACTGTCTCATTTGCCACCTCCTCCATTCCTTCCCCTCCCTTCTCCCACCCTCACCATATTCATGACGGTGAGGACGTAGGTGGTGACGTTGTCCCTGCCGTGTTTCTCCAGCATCTTCCTGTCTGCCACCACCAAGGTCTCCACATTCAGACCCCCAACCCTGTTGGAGTTAATGGGCGATCTCTTTGCCCTTCCTGGCCCTTCTGTCTCAGGTATTGCAAACTCGTCAGGCATGATGAAGTTGTCCTCAGTGGGAGGCTTGGGAGCGTCTAGGAGGGCAAAAAAGGAAGGACGGAAGGGAGGAGAATCAGAGAAGAGAGAGAGGGAGAAGTTGGCAGTGAGGGTCAAACGAATGGCTCGTGCCGGTGGATAAGGGTGTTGAAAGGACAGGAAATTCACTCCCCACGCTGCTTCCTACCATTCACCACTACAAGGGAAGATAAAACTGTAAACTAGCCTGTGGGCTGAGTAGCCTCAGGCTGATGTAGTCCTATTACAATGGACACAATGCACTCAAAAACATTTAACACGGAAATGAATCTTTATAATGACTGTGGACATATGTAGAGACTGCATTGATTTAGGGTTTACGGCTTTATAACTTATTAAATCAACACTTTCATGTTATTAGGTGGTGATAATATGCTGTGACAATGCTTTATGTTACAGAATACTGTATTTTCTAAGTGTTTGAATGCATGCTGACACTACATTACAAAAAGTAACTGCAACCTATCCACCAGGCTGAGTCTGTCCGATACGATTGTTATCTTCATATCACATTCTTCTTCAGTCATTTTTTCTGTGACTTTTTGAACTTTTTGTTGTATATTCAGTTTTAATGAAGGGTGCACATAATAAACTGACAAGTTATATGATAGTTGACACTTCCTCAACAGACAACCCCTAATTCAAATAAAGTTGGGATGTTGTGTAAATTGTAAAAAAACAAAACAGAATACAATTATTTGTAAATCCTTTTCAACCTGTATTCAATTGGATACACGGCAAAGATACGGTATTTATTGTTCAAACTGATAAACTGATAAACTGTAGCGACAAACTGTGTTAAATGACAATGGTTTTGTGAAATGTACTGAGCCCAGGTGGTAATATCCTTTACAGAATGATGATGGTCTTAATGCAGTGAGACATCGAAGGTCACAAGCATTCAATGTTGGTTACGTGCAGAGATTTATTCAGAATCAGGCAGGCATCAAATTCAAAATAAGTGAATATTTTCAAAGAACATTGCAAAACACACATTAAATATCTTTGTAGTGTATTCGATTGAATATAGGTTGAAAACAATTTTCATATCAATTTTTTATGTTTTAATTTACGTTTTACACAACGTCCCAACTTCATTGGAATTGGGGTTTGTAAATACACAATTAATAGATGGTGTATAAGCAATATAAGGTTCCCTTACATACATTGCTTGCGGCGTCCGCAAAAGTGTTGCCTCTGTAGCTTTCTATGCTGGTAGTCATGGTGATGCTGCTGCTGATGATGATGGTGAAGGTATGGGTTGTCAGATATGGAAGAACCGGTGCTAGATGGGCTGCTAGATCTTCTGTGGACAATGTGTTCCGCTGAGCGTTTGTAGACTACATGCGGATGGTGACCATCAGGGGTGCTGTAGTTGTGTTGTTTCGCCAGATGTTGGGGTAGGGGGGCAATCAAATACTCCTCTTGAGACACACGGATCAAACCTGACTGGAAGACACACACACACAAAAGACATAGACCATGAGTAAAACCCACAGATTACCACAACAATCAAGCGATATTGTACATGACATCACTGGTGAAATGTATATCATGTTTCTTGAGTTATTGCTTTCAAAGAAAACAGACAATTGGCTGGCCAACAATCAACTAATGTTTCAAGCAGCAGATATATATGGCAACATTCATTTTTCTACTGATCTTTATCTATTGACATCAACAACCAATTTGACTGTACTGTGGCAGAAAATGAATTTATAAAACAATGTGAATGGATGCTGCCTTTGTTAACATGTTTTGTCCACAGAATAAGCATTAACATGTCCAGCTTGCTTCCATATTTTCACAGCAGCAGACAAGCTCAGTGTTTTGGCTCACTGAGTGGCCTTAGCTGCACTCTCGACTGAGAAACTGAGCTACTGAACCTTAAACATTCCGTCTGACCAAGGAATTCTACCTAATTCACTCCACGCCCCAACAAATGCACACAAAATAGCTATCAATCAGATGCAGACATACATCCATAAGAGCACACGCTCACTGAATTCATCACAAACATACACATACACTCATTGACCCAGTGACCTCCAACCTTTAATGTGTGTGTGTGTTTGTCTGTCTGACAGGACCCTGGTCCTGTTGAGCTGACCCCATTCCCCCCAGAGTAGCAGGTGGCAAAATAAACACAGGCAAGACAAAAGGGAAGCCATGGCGAGGCTCTTGTTGTCAAAACAGTGCCTGGATACATGGCAGGCTGCCATCATCAGCCCGGACCGTCACTCTAACCATCCACCCATCCTTCTGTCCTTCCATGCTTCCATCCATTCATCCCTCTAACTGACCAGCTGCCAGCACATCTTTCATCTGTTCATAAATCATCTTCTTCATCCATCAATCTTCCACGGTGCGATGGGACGTTTTACAGGAAGTTAACTGTCTAACTTCATTATTTTGACTACATGTAAGGTCCACATGGTCCAGTGGTTGGGAGTTTTGTTCTGCAGTGTCAATGGTTTGAACCCCAGCACATCAATACCTGCCAAAACAATCCTGAGCTAGTTACTTCATAGCTACCTGCTCCTGCAGCATAGCACTGAAAGGCTGAACCTGCAAGCAGAAGGTTGGAAAGAAAATGTCCCCCTGGGCCATGAATAAAATATATCAAATCAAAGACTTGGATTAAGAAAGAGAGGATCCTTGGCAAAAATGACTGCAGCTTCCCAAAATAGGTTGGAATTCAAAACAGAGCTTGAGGAGGTCAAAGGAGGCGTCTCCCATCAGAACACACTGCTGTCGCCTCTTATTTTCCCATCTTTTCATCTGTTTTTCTGTTTTACAACAGACCTGACCTGTAAAAACACGCACCTCATCAAATATTCCTCTTTTAATTCTTCGTTTTTGACAGCTGCTTCTGTCAAGCAATATCAGTGTAATCATCTCACAACACTGGGATTTTTTTCTCCTCTCAACTAACATTTTCACTGACCTTATTAAGAGATCATGAAAAAAATATTTTTCAACCTTAATATAGTCCCTTCCCACTGAACCTATGAACTCCCACTAACATCTGACAAATGATTCTGCCATAGACACAGGAATTCATCATCTCCAGCTCTGATTGGCAGTGATGGAAACAAGACACCTAAGATGAAATGCAATTTTTTTGCCCCTTTCCCGGCATGATGCTATGACTAGGAGAAAGCAGCGCTCAAACATTCCAAATGAGCTGGAAGTTTGTAAATGTAACACATATACACTTGCATCCATGCTGCTTTCTACTCAGAATCAGAATCAGAATCAGAATTACTTTATAGTAACCCCATTTTACAGCACAGTGGTTATGAAGATGTGAAAAGATTCTATTGCCTTATTTTGCCTTTATTTTAGTGGGTTTTCCTGTCTTTAAAACATGCATAGTCATGCTAACTCTTTTTGAAAACCACCGGATTCTAACAATAACATTTTGAAAGTCCCAACTGTCCGAAGCTACTTCATTAACTTACAACTCACATCCATTACATCTCTCTCTCTCTCTCTCTCTCTCTCTCTCTCTCTCTCTCTCTAATAAAACATAACAGTTACTTCCCTTTCAAACACAACACAACACAACATCACCACCTGAAGCTATAAGCAAAACTGCATCAATGGATCAACATCACAAACCTTTAAGACATTTTTTATACATGCTTTTTTCCGAATATTAGGCAGTTTGCAAATTGTACATGTACAACATTTCCTGTGTCAAACACAATGCTCAGGTGCCAGCCTATACGTTTAATTATGTACGATGAAAACGATAGATGAGCTGTATGGAGTTTCAGTTGCTTTTGCAATCTAACACTTGATAGACTTGGCTAGATTAAAGGGATGAACACTCTCTGCTAAACACCACTTTACTTTCCCCCCACCTTTACATGCAGACTCACACACACGGATTCACACAGTCAGATTACAGGTTGAACCAGGTCGTTTTTTTCTACATGAGAAAAACTCAAGACTCTTTCCTTTCGTTAGGTAAAGCCTATCCAAGCCGCTCAAACAAACAGCTCTCTCTGGCAACATAACGGTTTATGTCAGCGGAGACAGCATCTTTAGCTCGTCTCTGTATAAACTGTACTCTCTTTTAAGGTTTTCTACCATGATATTATAAGGCAAATGAGTAAGTGCTTACATGCTGTTAAAGACTAGTGCCGAGCGGTGAGAAGCCCCAAGCTGGTGATTACCGAGCTCTAAAGCACATCTGCACTCCAGCTCAGCAGAGGGTCACGTGAACAGTGTGTGGTGAGGGGGAAACATCATACAGGAGCAGAGAGGCCCCTCAGGCCTCAAACTTATTCAAAAGAATCACAATCTGAGTAATTACTGTTTGCTCGAGTGAATTATGTGTCTTTAAAATGAGGTAAGAACTGGGTATGGAAGAGATTTTAATTTTAGATATGGACGGGGTTATGCCCTGTCATTGCGTCGTTGAGTTTCTACTCCTTTGACTTCAGATGAGCATATTACACATTGCACAGTAGCATTTGTAGATATAACACAGGATTGGTGAACTGCGGTCAGGCCGTTTGCAATCACTCCATTAGAGATAGTGTGTCTAGATAACCCTCGTCAAGTACGACTGATTAGGATCACAATGAGTCAATAGCCTGGGGTCTTGCAGTCCTTGTTTGGGCTCGCTAATTGTCTTTGAACAACCTACTAATACCCTCTGAGCATGTCTATGGAACAAAGCAGAGGTGGGTACACACAAAGAGAGAAACTGATGGTGTTGGATGAGTCTTTTGTTATGTGGAGCCATTGGGCACGGCCCCGCTCGCTATTCCATGTAGACACTGCAGGGAACAAGAAGACTACTCCTACACCAGCCCATACAAATGGAAATGTCCTCCATTAAAGTGCTGTTAATTTGCAGCTCTAACACTTTTTGCTGACAGAAATACAGTACTGCTGTGATGAAAATGATGAAAGAGTAATTTAAATTAACTTAATAATGCTGCTATTTGTGCAAGAGAAAATTTTCCATTATCCAGCAAAAGCACCTGGAGCTGGAAAGGTGGGGGCTACAAGGATGGGAGTCTGCTATCTCTATATATATATGCCTGTCACACCCTAACACCCAGAGGAGCTGAGTGAACTGAAAATTGTAAAGGAGGTTTCGGTGCATGAGGTCGTAAGGCAAAAGTATCTAAAAAAGTGAATCTACTCATCGGAAAAAGAAAAATGGTGTTTCTGCAGTGGAGTCTTTCACACATGCACTACAGCCCTCAACTTATCTAGACGTTACCCAGAGGAGCTGTATGTGAGAATTCAAAAGTCTGAATCAGTTCACCGCACATTAATAAGGTTTAAACTGACAACTCTCTAGTACAAAGAATGTGTCATGTCCGATTGGGTGCATGTGTAATAGAGCATGTCACTGTCCGGAGAATTCACAGTGAATGAGTGGGCGTGTTGATGACATTTCTAACATGTGGTTGGCGAAAAACAAGAAGAATACAAACATCTGAGGGTGAATAAAAGGGTTAATCTACACAAAGACACCAACTAAAATATCTTGCTGGAGAGACAACAAGATTTGGCAACTTCTGTCAATAAGGGCAGACGGCAAAAGGTTTTTAATGACCAAATTACAAACCATTGTTGTGACTGGGGTGTAATCCACGTCATGTCCTGCCTCCTGCACATGTCACCTGACGCAGATAATCTCCTGCTATGTGCTATTTAAACTATGGACAATATCCAGACCTGATGTTACGGACATTTTCTAGAGGGGGGCGATGTCATCATATCCATTGATGGTAAAATTGTATATCTGAAAAGGCATGAATTCATTACCAGCTGTGACACTGGTGTTTTCATCTTTTGAGTATGTTTGTGTGTGTGAATGTCATCATGGAAAAATGTGGTCCTACAGACAACTTTATATTTCTTTCTGTCTGTCTGTGAACACATTTTTTTCACCCCAATAGCATGGCGATGGGGCAAGATATAGTCATGAAACGTTACAAGTGTGTTGTTAAGATCAAAATGAAGGACAAGTTCGAAATGGGTGTGATCCGAGTAAGGGGGACAGAAACAGGTAAGGGGCGGCCCCACTTTACAGCCCTTGCCAAATAACCGTGCAAGATTCAGTCATGAAACTTTACAGGTGTGTAGTTGATATCAAAATGAAGGCTGAGCTAAAAGATGGATGTGGTCTGAGCAAGGGCGCAAGAACTAGGGTAGTAGGGTAGTAGGTAGCTACTTAGGTTTAGTGGGTAGGGTTATTGCCCCAGCACTTACTCTAAACCTCTGGCCCCATTTGGTGTCATGCGATCCCATCCCACCAGAATAGGAACCCATGTTTACTGTTATGAATGGCTCAGCATGTGGAGTCTGACATTGCTCAGCTTTGGTATAAGAAGGTGATAATTTCAAAATTCCAGTAAAAAAAAGCAACAACTATGAAGCCCACAACACCTATTCTGTTCATGAGCTTCAAGACAGGCATAATAAAGTTGTTCAAACTGCCACAGGTGCTTCCTGTGATGAAGGCAGCAGAAGGTTAAAGAGAATATTTGGTATTTTATTCTTTGTTGGAATCAGTGACAAGCATTTGAAATGTTGTTTTCAATTTATGTAAAAGATCAGGAAAACCTTAGGAGGCTTGCGCTGCTTGCCTCCTTGTTTTTTCCACCTTTATCTAATCTCTACAACAGAGATGGCAACTGCAATATAAGCATATACTGCACTTAGAATGACCATATATGAGTATCAGACCCAGGTTGAAAAATACCAAAATTTCCCGTTAAACTGGCTGTGCTCATCTTCTAAAGTATAGTTCTGACAGCATGAAAGCGGTGAAAAGTCTTTTTCAGAAGGTTAGACACAGGAGTCTCATCAGAGCGCCACATGATCTAAAAACTGTTTTCTCCACATTCTTCATCTTCCTACTGTGGCTAATATCCATGGTTTCTTCTTACCGCTACGTTCCCCTTAGTCTACTGGAGGCAATGTAATTTCCAAATAGAGACATGATGAGTGTGACCACAATGCAGATTAAGTTCTAAACAGCAGATGGAACATACTGATAGATGATCTTATCCTTCACATCCAATCCATGCTTTCACACAGAACTCACACAGTAGCTATTTATCACACAATGGGAAATATTTAATGTTCCGTAGCCTGTTTATTGGCGTCTTGTACCAACGACTACCAATCCTTGATGATGACTGACATATCACTGCACACTGTTTTTTTTACAATCTTCACACATCATCCAACCTTGTCCTGAAAGACAATAGTGTATATCCACCTTTACAGTGGACAAACTTTCATTTGCTCTCTGACGCCTAACCTGACTCATCAGAACCATCTCATTGGAAGGCCTCATTGGAAACTGTTTGAAAAAGGCCAGGAGCATTCGAAACATATCTGGTAGGTGATTGGATAAAGCACCTGTCAATCAAACTCTAGTCAAGGTCAAATTGGGAGAAGAGAGAAAACATGGACTGCGGCTGGTTCTACACTATAATGTTTGGTGTAGGGCTGATTCGGGCTGGACGCAAATTCTCACAAATTACTCAAATTATTGCTTGCTTCTTACACGAGTAGTACCATTAAAAAAATATAGAATTGACAAAATGTCAGCAATGGCTGTTATTCATTATCCATCTTGAATTAACCATAGCTAGTCAAGGCTGATGTATGTATTCTAGTGGAAAAGGGTCATAGGTGTGGCGAATCAGAGAAGAACATGTTCCTGTTTATAAGACGTTGTTTTTGAAAGGTCTCCATTTCCGCCCATCAAGACTAAATGCAATCCCCGAAGTTTAAACAAAAACGGGATCAGCAGCATTTCAAAGCCTCTCCCGAAGGGGTTCGGCAACTCCACATAAGTGTGTATGCCAGATGTAAATGTAGAAAAATGTATGCATCTTAGAACAAACGCATATTGTGGATGTAGTCTAGATCTTTAACATTCTAAAGCAATGTATTTTATTTAAAACACTTACTGATCTTAACTTTAATCCCAGCCAACAAAGACTCAATTAAAAGGCACTGACACTCTTTATCAACCTGGCAGTACTTGGTACTTTGCTATAAGTCTGGACCGTTTCACCACAGTACCAGTGAATGTGGTGACAATAGTAGGTCAGATCTGATGTATGGGCTCTGTGTGTAGAAGTTGCAGCATCCACTTGAAGACCTCAACACCAGTCATTAGTCTTGTGTGAGAAAGACCTTGCACAGACTAGAAAGGACGTATGAGCACACACACACAGACACACACGCATGCAGACTTTCTGTTTTTTCTCTTTCGTTCACACACACAACATCCCACACCCATGCTGAGAGCCGGCCCGCCCTCTCCTGCTGGCATCTAACAGTGGGCACTACATCACTGTCAGCATCAAGACCACCAGGGAGCGGCTCCGGGCCACTCTCTCCTTGTAGCGCCAAGCTCTAAGCCTGGCCCAGTTGCTGAATTATGGCCAAGTTAGAGAGGCATATTGTAGTGGGGAGACGTTCCAATTTGTTGGCCTTTACAGAAAACAGACGGGTACAAATGGCCCAAGTGCTCGCTGGAAATCGGTCATTCAAGTGTCATTTTAACTCTGCAAAAGCCTAAGGGATATTGAGCACACTGACAAACACACACACACACATCATGTGTTGTCTCGGTTTCCAGCCGAACGGATGAATAATCATATATTGTCTCATAGTCTAATGGGATTACACGTTAAATATTCAAACAGAGCAAGTGAGTGTTTTAATGTATGACTTTTGGCCCAAAAGTTTTATTTTCCAGATGTAGTGTAGACACTTTTTCAGATATTCGAATGTCATCTCAAAGTCCCATATGGCAGTTTTGGAGTGGAACTGACTTTTAAATAATCAATTGTGCCTGTAATACATATTCAATTTTACAAAACAAGCAAACAACTTAAGAGGCTTTGATGCCAGCAACAGTTTTACAAGAGAGGATGTCACATTTTCCCAACAAGTAATGGAGCTTGAACTCATATATTCACAAGATGATGTGTTCTACAACCACAAGCCCTCCAGATGCCACAGTGCATGCCGCATCAATAACAAGGCCCGGGAAAAGAGCAAAAGCATTCACACACCACAGGGAGCCCCATGCCTGGTAGAGACAGACAAGGGTCGTAGGTTGAGTTCCCCTCTTTGCCACAACATGCGGCACCGTGTCAACGACAGCAATCAGACAGGTTTGTTCTGAGCTGCTGGAAAAGATGAAGGGGAGAAAAGAGGTGTGCATTGACACTTTCTCTAGGGTTGTCTCTTTCACACATGGGTGTACAAATGCATTTAAGCTGTAAACTGTGATACCTTGGGGTGTCACACCTTTCCCCACTCTGATACCTGGGGAATGTGTGATTAGATTCTAATGTTTATTAAGAGTTTGCATTATTAGAAGCTAACAAGGATTAAAGACATATTACTAGAAATGTAAACGGAGGCAACTTACCAGGAAAGGAAAAAGAGGCCTAGCCCACAGGTTTAAATGTATTTTTGTAAACATAGCCGTTTCTGTGGCTTATTGCCCATATTAAAACTGTGTTTTAGATTATTGAAAACAGATCTTTTTTTTAAACTCCGGCCAGGGTGAGGATCCTTAGAAACTACAGTACGTTTTCAGTGTTGTCATGCAGAAAGTTTTTGACTTCCAAATGGCACTCAAATTAATTATCTCCTTTGTAAGGCGTCACAAATGAGGCGGCATTTCATGTAATGGCGGACGTGGCCAAAATACTAACTGCTGATAGGACTTAATGTACAGTTACTCTTTCACTATAAGGAGGGGGAACAGAGGTGTCTGAATGCACTACAGAGCAATCAAAGCACCATTGGACTAAGGGGGACTTCCGGTATAGGTCGCACTCACACTGTCCATCCCTACCGTGCCCAAACAGGATCCACGGGTAAAGTCTCGTTCGTTTGACCAGTGTGAGTGCAACCGTACCGCGCCTAGCTGCGGCCCGCTTGCCGGCCAAGGACCGTTTGGGAGAGGTGGGCTTTTGTAAAGCCCGTTTGCACATGTACGAGCACGAGCATGCGCACGTGTACGAGCATGAGGTCTACGGCGGTTCTGACGTCATTTTATGTGCGCCTGTTCAGACATAGAAAAAAAAAAAAGACGGACCATGCGCGGACATTTAAATCAATGGCGGCAAAAGGTTCACGTTGGTGTGATGCGGTGGTGGAGTGTTTACTGCAGATTTGGTCGATGAAAATATTCAAAAACAGTCGGCGAAGACGCACAAGAACTCCGAGGTCTATGGAAAGATTTTAAAACAAAGCGACGCATTGCGATGACGTCAATCAATGCGTGTGATGTGTTACGGCGTGATGAAGTATAGGCAAGAAGCATTCGCGCGAGGCCCAGGCAGTGTGAGTACAAACGGTTTGGGGCGGATAGTGTGAGTGCTCCCATAGACTGTTTTTTTAGGCCTCTAATTGGCTAACTTCTTCTTCTTTGCGTGATGGTAGCTTTAAGGTCAGTGTTTTATCACCACCTGTGGGTTTGGCATCCTCTTGACAGTGCTTAAATGTGTTTTTGTGATTTCATTTGGACATAGATTTTTTTAAACAGCGTTCATCAGGATATGAACGAAGGAGGGGAAAGCTCTGTTTATAAAAATACTTGTGTATGTGTGGCCTGACACATTGACAAAGTGCACTCTGTGTTCTCTCTGATTGTCTTGGTCATTTTGTTTTTAGAAGCCAGTCAAATACGTACAGTACATGGCTAAGTTGAAAAAATGTATCAATCCATCAATGTTGCCTGCTGAGCCAAATCAGAGTCTGACAGATCCCGACGTATCTCGTCTCATGATAAATTTAGTCTCTAGATGATGATATACAGTCAGCTATGAGGGAAACTGATCTCTTGAATTGCACCTATTGGTCAATATGAACAAGAGCTCAGTTTCCACAGAGCCTAACCTCTGACCTTGCCTGCAGGGGCTTGGGAAAGGTCACAGTATAGGTCAT
This sequence comes from Echiichthys vipera, assembly GCF_963691815.1. NCBI lineage: Eukaryota > Metazoa > Chordata > Actinopteri > Perciformes > Trachinidae > Echiichthys > Echiichthys vipera. The sequence continues at coordinate 10,256,736 of NC_139826.1, forward strand.
GGTCGGCTCCGCCACAATGTGAACAGCCATCCTGGCGTGGGTTGTATCCAACGCTCAAATGTTTCAGTAATGTCATGACCTAAGGTCTTATTTAAAGCAGTCATACAGTTCAATTTAAAAAATGTTGCAACATGTGTATTTCTTAAAGCCTACGCAGTCAATGCTATATGCAAATTATAACATCGTCCATGAGTCTTAGATGTGGTTGCATAGCTAACCGACAATTGAATAAACATATCCCAAATTCAGATGCTGACATCTGCAGGGAAAAATATTTCAGATATGGTTAAGTGAAAAAATGTGGTGCTGGGCAGACTTTCTTCAAAGCATCTTTAGCCATGTGTTTAAACAGTGCAAAAGTATGCAATTTACTCCAATACATTTCCATGGATGTTCAATCAACGATTAAACCATTTTCAATTTCAAAATGTCATCTTCATATTTGGTAAATTGTGATGGATAATAATTTGCTATTTTATGAAATATGTAGTCCAAATAATTATTAAATTATTCAAAAACAAATTTGACTTTGAATTTCGATCAGTTCAACACATCTATATTCTAAAATCAGGCAGCCTTAAATCAATGCAAATCCTACGGTGTATTTTCACAATTTTAATTGTTCACTTATTTGTCTTTCTACTGTACTTCGTCATTCATTCTTTAAAAAGCTGCAAACAAGTGTCAAAATACAAAAATACAAGATTACATTCTGACGCTATATTCGGCGACTATTTTTCTCACAGGCACCAGCACAGGCTTGGCAGTGCAGGTCTCAGATCTGCCCTCGTCACCCCAGAGAGCAGAATCCTATCCTGGGAAGGGGTTCGAAGGACAGAGGGGAACAGTAAATCACTTCTCTTCTCAGCATTCACACGAGTGGTGAGCAGCTCTGAACCTTCACCACATACTAAGGACCTGTGAGAGTCCAGGTTGACACCTCCTCAACCACCCACCCCCGTATACACGAGCAGAGAGGATTGGGGTCAACCAGCAAAACGACCTCAGATGAGAAGCCCTCAAAAGAAGAAAGAGAGAGGAGAGCCCCACCCCCACCACCACCACTTCACTCCCCTTTTAAATCAGAGAGCATTACATCTGAAACGACATCCTTTCATCTCACATGCAAAAGAGACCAACAACTTAATTTCACTCGAAAACATGAGCGTGGAAGGACAGAGAGGGAATAATTAAAAAGCAACAAATAACACCATGTTCAATTAATGGGGATTTACAGTAGAAAATCCCTCTTTGTCAGCCATCCATATAACCGGCCCTGCTCTTAATACCATCTCGCCCTGTTCTTCATTTACAGCTGAATCCTCCTTCCATCTGCTTGGCCTGGGCCAGGGTGAATGTTTAAAGAAGGTTTGGCCCAGTAGCTGGTGGTGACACCTCTGCTGCTGTTAACAGGCAGGGTCAATTCCAAAAACCCTATTTCAGACACTTCCTTTTCCTTTTTCTCCTTTTTCCTCGGCTTTGCTGAAAGGAGGCAATGACATGAAGTACGAGGAAGCTCTTTTTTGTATCTTTCTCCCCCTCTTTTGCTTTCACCCCATTTTTCCTCCAAAGCCCTTTAATACAAACAGTCCATCTCTCCAACTCTCTATAAAGAGACCATCCAGCCTCCGTGGGAGCTTCCACCCCAGGAATTGGCGAATTCACATTATTCTTACACAACACTTTCTCTCTGTGGTGCTGTGCTCCCAGCCCAACCCAGCTCACTTCTCATTCATTATTTCATGCTTGTGTTTCTACAGATTTCCCTGTCGTATTCCTCTTCATTCTGATTTCTTCTTCTTTACCATTGCTTATAATCCCACCTTAATCTCTTTCTCGAGCCCATCGCTGCATCAAGCAGGCTTGGATGGCTCTTTCCTCATTTGTACTTAATCCAAATATTCTGGGTAGAGAACAAGAGGGTCAACTGATTTCGTTGTTCTAAGCATCACAGCAGTCTAACAACATACAGACAGACTGATGCGCTAAGGGCACATTCACACTTACCATCCGTACCCTGCCCAAGAATGATTCACGGCTAATATCTAGTTCGTTTGACCAGTGCGAGTACAACTGTACCAAGCTTAAGCACTGTACACTTCCTGGTCGCAGCCTGGTTGAGAGAGGTGGTCTTTAGTAAAGCACAAGTGCACATGTACGAGCACGAGCAGACTGCAGTCTTGAGACTATTTATATACGTCTGTTCCCCGCAACAGACATTTAAAAAGATGCAGCTGAAGGGTTTGCGGTGTTCTGATGGTGGAGTGTTTACTGCAGATTTGGTCAGATTAAAATGTTCAAAAACAGTTGGACAAAACAAAATCTCGTGCTGAGGCCCGGATCATTTCAAGTAATGTGAGTTCAAGCGGGCCTGGGCCGCCGGGGAGGAGGGAGGGGGGGCAATCACAGATCATCTGGGCCAAGTGTGAGTGCGCACTAAGAAAAAGAGACAGAGACAGGAGGAAGAGACCAATAGTTCACTTTTGACGCACTTGTCATTCTGTCTCCCTTAATTTATCCATCTTTCATTGTTGTAACAATACTGCAATCTGCCAGAGATATTACAACATGAGTCCAAGGCCTGGGGTTGCACAGAAAACTAGGCAAAAGCTTGTGAGGAGTAAAAAATAGATCAAAGTGTTTGTCGCAGCCCATTCAAATGCGATCATGACCCAATCACATTGTGTTCTTGCAGCGCTTTTAAGAGGACGGGTCAGTTGTGTGTTATTGTGAGTGGGAGCTAGCCTAATGAAAGGGACAATGCGAAGATTAGCAGTGCCAGCCAGGCGGCTCAAACTTCACCCTGGCTTTAATTGCTGCAAACAAGAAGAGATGTAGAGGCAGGGCAAACAGGGGACAAAAGAGCTGGGAAGGCACAGAAGGAGGAGGTAAGAGGAGGTTTGAAGCCTGGATGATAAATGGAGGTATGGCTTTTATGGAGGTGTAGTGTGTCCATCTGGTCCAGGCTGGTGTGGGATGTGACAAGGAATGTATGTGTGCTGGTTTGGGTCCAGAGGGTCGAGGCACCTCATAAACCACAAATGAAAGCAGAGGATCTTCTAATTGCCCTATGGTGGAAAAATATCTGTACCTTGAATGTGAAGAGCTTACTCAAATCAAAGTCCATTTACTGAATCACAAACATAGCATTTCTGATATCATCAATTCTCTAACTGGGTTTTACTCAGAGTCAAGTCAGCAGGTCGTAGAAAGTTTGGGATTTATTACCTCAACAAACAAAGGAGGTAATGGTTTGGCTCTGTTAATCAACAGTATAAAGAAACTACTGGCATGATTTTCATGAAGCTTGATGGAAGTGTGCAGCATATGCCAAGGGAAAACTCAATTGATTTTGGTGCAGATCTGAATCACAGGGCAGACACCCACATATTTAACTTCTTTTAACAGTGTGAAACAGGAAGCACTTTGAGTTCCCTATTGATTGTTTAAGTCTGAGAAGTACAGAGCTTGATATAAAATTGAATTGAATTGTTCAAATTGAAAAAAAATATGCCAACAACACAACAGAATTGTAAAAGTGACCGTTTTTTATTGAACTACACGTTGCTGCTATTCTTGACAGTGTATGCGTCCGCTCAGAACTTCTACACAGCATTTCTATCTAGCATTACACCATCTAGTTACACCACTTCGCCTAACACCCTGAAAACACAATATGTTGTTTTACATTTGTTTTATGTACATGTTTAACAATTTTGGAAGCTAGCTGCTAGCTAGGCTGGCCCCATTTGTGACCTCAGCACCACTTACGTTAGCTTTAACGTTGCTTATATGTAAACTTTAGAGGAAAAGTCTTACTTTTTTACCTGTTATTCAACAGCAGGTTCAAGGTATTTTAATGACCCCACATGTCTTCTGTCTTCGTGGAAAGATAACTTTTCACTGCCACAGTCTGTGCAGTACACTTAATGCTCATTCTAGTGCAGATGAGCATAAAGAACAGTCTGTGGAAATATTGTATTTTAATGTTTTGTCCTTGTTAAACTTGGAAAAAATCCAAATAGAAAGCTTTGCTTCTGTTTGTTTGTTTTTCCGGCTGAGAGTCTGAGTCTGTTTCTCTTCTCAGTCTGTTAATGAATGCAAATTTCCCAAAATGTTTAGGTATTTATTCTAATATCCATTTAGCGTAGTAGGTGTAGTGACTAAGGAAAACCGGAAAAAGCAGTGACCAAAATTTAGCATAGATACATAAACAAAAGGCAATGACATGGAAAATGTGATGAAGACACTTTTCCACAAGGCCACACAACCGGTCCTCCACTTGTAGTCATACAATTAGTGCTGGTGGGAACAGTTGGACTCGTGAGCCAGCTAGACTGTGGATCAATGTTTTTTTCCCCGTAAATGCTCTGTCCGCAACCAGTTAACAAAATTAGCTCTCGCAGGAATTACTGATGGTTAAAGAATAAGTCAATCTAATCTTCCTAAGCAGATCCTCTCTGATCAATATACTGGGTGTGTTAGTCATGTGGGCTGGCACCACAATAAACAGTTCAACAGAATTATGGCCTTTTTATGTGCTATACCATCAGCAGTGTAACATTTCTCTCCTCTCCTTTCATCCGTCCATTCTGTTTTTCCACTCCTCCCAACTTCCCAACTTTCAAAGAAATGCCTCACAAAAGCACAAGAAATTGATGCTTATACACTCATGGGTGATGACGTCATGTTACATTTCACCAATATTACCAAGCTCTGCATTGTGCAGACAGTGATGCATCAAAACAATGAAATTATTAGAGGACAAAGGGTTTATAAGGCAGCACAAAATACTGTATGTTGGATAAGAGCTTTTTTATTTCCCAAATGTCCAAACATTCCTATTAGCATGTTTGAGATGATTTAAACTTCTTTGGAAAGGTTTAATCAACCCATGGGACAATGCATTTTCTCATACCACATAGAAATCCTGTAATCCACTTAGGAGACAACCATGTTATCAATTTACAGTAAAAAAGCAACCAAGAACTAAGAAGTTATTGGCAGACACTTACCAGTCCAAAGCACGTCGATATGGCTGCCGAGGAGGCCGACAGGTTACGAATAAGTCCCTGATACAGGCAGTGGTGAAACCCTTCTTCACCTATCACTGTGATAATGCCATCTGAGCCGAGCGTCTGCACGGTGAACCCTGGGCCGACCACAGAGGACGGATGCAGGTCAAGGTGCATGTCCTGCCCGAAGGCAGAGAGCCGGTAGTGCAGAGAAGAAGAGAGGGACCTCCTGCTGCGATGACTTCGCCTGGTCAAATCGTGGGTCAGGTATCCTCCCTCAGAGTCCACCTCCATGGGGGTGACAAACACATAGTCTGAGGAGAAATGGGATGGAATGGAAGTCACATGAGAGTGCCAACTTAAATACTTTTCCAGGAGTTATATTGTGACTGATTTGTGATCTTTGGCATACACACTTTCTAACAAACTGCTTCATCTTCCAACATTTTCCATGATGTACGCGCCCTTTCACAAATAACCCCTTTCCTCTCCGTAAGGGGGAGGATCGCGTTGGTGGATGGGTCCCAAAACATAGGACTCTCGACCGGGGGACCGACATTTGCGTCCCAGAAGTACTAAGCCAAATCACTTTTTTTCTAATCTTACTAATCTTAACCAAATCGTTTTGTTGCCTAAACTTAACTGATAATGTAACAGTCATTTTGGTGCTTAAACTTAACCGTCACAGTCAAATATGTGTTTTCGTTTAACAGCAATAATACAATGTGATATTTTGAAAGAGATCACGGAACCCATTAATGAGAATACATGTGTGAACAGAGCAGCTCATTATGCGGGGAATTCACTGCGTGCAAATGGGCGTGTTGTTGACATTACTTGCCGAAACCGTAATAAAAGACTGGAAAAGAATTGTGATATCCACAGAGACAGCATCGAGAATATCTAAAGAAACTCGGTTGCTTAAATCATGACTTCAGTATAGTCTGAGTCATGTCCTGCTTCCTACACACTCTGCAAATGCCACCCCTCGTTTTAACCAAACAGAGTATTTTCAGTCAGTGCGTTTGCATGCACATCCATTACCCGGTTAAGGGAATAATCGAATTATTGAAGTTCCCCACATATACATGAAGGGGAGTTGAATGGGAAAATGACAGGGGTAACTTGACCTCTGGTACAGTAGGTGGCGCGCCGGCAACATACAGCTGGTAGGATTACGGCATTTATTCCAGTTCACCTTTGACCAAATCACAAGCCGGGGGAAAATGGCCAACTTTTGGACAGAATTACGAAAGAAACGGGTCTTCTTGGTAGTGCTGTTACTTTCCATGGCAAAGTCCTCCCTCGGCTTTAAGGCAACTCTATATTGTTGTTGTTTTTTCCCGTTGTTTATGGCGCCAGTGCTTCCTGTTTTATTCTATTTCCGGTTCAGAAACCACTGCTGCAGAGTGGGGAGGGGGGACGGAGCATGCACAGACGCAAAACCCAATAATAATCCGGGAAGGCTGTTAACATGCACGAATAATCAGGGTATTGGAGAAGTTATCTAGATCTGTTAACCGGGGTATGAGAACGATTTTACCGGTGCTTACATGGTGTTTGAGAACCTAGAGTATGCCCTTTACCCAAATATAATCAAGTTTTTAAACCACATGTAAATGCACGCAACGAGTGAGAATGTGTCTGACAATGAGAATCTACTGTTGTGTGTACTACATGTGAGAAAGGGAAACTCCAAGCAATGTCCAGACCTGATTCTCTGGAAGATTCTAAAGATCTCTCTCAAAGGACAGAGTCTTTGTAGTGATTTTTCATTTTTGCTATCTTTGTTTTGTGGAGTGTTAGGGTTGCTGTAGGCCCTGTCTCTACATGAGAGAGAGAAGCGGTTTGTATTTCTGTATGTATGTTAGATAAAAAATATAATACTTCTTGTTTTGACAATGTTATTATTTTGTGTTGTTTGTTATACTGTGAATGCTGAAAATGAATAAACAGAATTCTCAAAAAAAAAAGCTTGCGGTTGCTTTGCATTGTGGTTTTATCGCTGTAAAGGTGACGTTGGTGGAGACACTGTTTTACACCTCAAGAAAGCCATATATGTGCTCCATGGCAATTACTGTTGAAATTTTAGATAGTTGAAAAAAAATAAATCAAACTACATCATAGTTGCGCTCAAAACAACTCAATAGCCAGTTATATCAAGTAATGCATGTAGAAACACAACATCCACCACGAACATCTAAACACATCTGTCGCCTGTCATTAAGATGACAAGCTTGTGTCGGAGTCCTCAGCGCTCAGCTGCTGCTCAGAGCAGAGCACTTCATATGGATAACAGATGGCTTTTAACAGAAGCCATAGCACCAACATCATACTTCCATGCATATCAGATATGGGTCAATATTTTCAGAACCAGAGGTTGTGAATGTATGATGTTATGATTTCATGCAGTTGTCATGGTGTTCCAGTCAAATAAAATGCTAAAACGATTTATCTACTAACTATTTCAATACAGAAGAGCAACAAAATACGTCAACTTTAACATCTGTATACAGTTTTTTCGTTGTTTCCTCTCTCTTTCAGCCTTGTCCATTTCACAAAGGCTCTGACTTTCTGTATGTTACTTGAACCCTGCTGGGACATTTAGAATGCTTTCTTCACAAAAAGTCCACCTTCACTCACCACTCTGTAAATCTAGTATACAGTATGTAAGTCATCTTAACCTTCTTCCTTAATTTCTATGGGTCAAAGCAGACCTGAGGGAATCCCCTGTGCCTCCACAGCCATTGCAGCAGTGTCAGGTAATAGACCTAAACGGGGATTCCCTAACAAATTCACCAAATAAGCACCCTGTTTGACAAAGATTTTGTAACATTACTAACTGTTCCATTCAAGACCCTCTTTGGGAACCACTGGTACAATAACTAAGCACATAACTACCATTTTAGCTATTATAGTCTACTCACATTCTTTCTACAAACGTGGACTCAAGCCAGCTGGAGGAACCATCCATCAAAAGACAAGCACTCACCGTGATTTAATCCGTGGCTTTCGCTGGAAGAATAGCTGGCCGTAACGGTGTGGGAGGTGTGTGAGCAGTAAATGTGCAGCGTCTGCAAAAAAAAAAAAGTAAGTATGTACTAGAAATAAACAAATGGACAGGTAGCAACAGGTTGCAGGCACTGGGGGGGAAAAGGAAAGCTAACAGATGATAAATGGAGTTCCTCTGTGGTTGCACTCGGGTTTAATTTGGGATGACAATCACTTGTCTTACTTTTCACCACGACCAATGACCTAAGCAGTCCAGACACAACTTTGTTCTTTACATGTCATGCTGAAAAATCGACAACTGTTTGTTTGTTTGTTTTGGTCCTAAACTAGATTGGTGCATGTGGTGGATTTAAAAGTGTTTTAATGAAGTGTCACGTGCCTTGATAATATTCCAGGACAAGAGGGTGGACAGGAGCTTGACTGAGGTGCAGCCGACCAGCGGGATGGGTAAAGTCCATATCAGAAGAAAAAGGCAATCCATGGTGATGGCATGCAAGCTTACACCTCCCCCGTTACCTCCTAAGAGAGCGCAAAAGTAGTATTAACCTGCGGTATCGCATAATGCAATATGCACGCATTGTTAAGTGGTTCTGTTCCCCCGCTTTGCTCGTTCAGGTGAAGTCGACAGGTTGCAGCAGCCGGTGGTGCGCACAAACGCAGCGCGCACTCATGAGTGTGTGTGTTTGTGTATGTGTGTGAGGAGAAGCGGTGTGTAGCGGTGTCGGGGAACACCGGGAGGAGCGCTGACTGAGCACTCAGCTCGGGCTCTGTGTGAGAGAGTCGGCGAGCAGGATGGAGCACAAGTCAGCGGACAGCAGCCAATCAGCGCGCAGCATCATTTACCACGCATAGATAACAGAGGAGGAAAAGAGATTCTCCTCTTGGCAGCGGCAGGACTACTGCTGCCTTCATGTACCGCTCGTAAATCTCTAATCTGAAAGCTTCGTGAAAAGCACTGACTTACTGGTTTGTGTGGTTTCTTTCTTTACAGTGGCAGAAGTGAGGTGAGTTTATACACACCAGGCACGTGACTATTACAGTTCTTTTGTTTTAAAAGAAGTGTAACAACAAAGACATAAACAACAGGCAACAGACAATAATGCACCTTCAACTGTTGTATTGTTCTTGTATTTTCTGCTTCTGTCGGTGGTTAGAAGTAGCAGTGATGGAAAGTAACTCTGATCAACTCCCAAATGAAGAATTCTTATATGTTATTTCCATGGCTGAGGAGACTTCAGTCAATATATGGGAACATGAGCTACTCTTTCTCTCAAAGGGAGAAACTGAATTAAACTTGTACTGTATAGTATAAAGTGTGCTCCATAGACACCGAATGGGAGTCTGATTCTGTTTTCTTTTTTATATTCAAATAAGCTTTATTCTATTATAGTGTTGTCAGTTGTGAAACAAAAAAGGGTCTCATATACTATACTCGATTGGAGTAACATTTGTGTAGCTTTCCTTTCCCCACACTTTTCAGGTAACACAAATATACAGATCAGCCAGATGGCGTTGATGTAACAAGGAAGGCCAGAAGCGTGTTTTTTTTTAAATCTAAACTTGTGATGCTTTGGCCTACCTTTGCCCCCTGAGGGAAATTTGTGATTTGTGATATTGGGCTATATAAATAAAACACACTTTCATTCCTTAACTCAGTTCAAATACAGTTTACACAATGATTCAGCATGGACTGTTTTTTCACCCTCCGCAAAGTTGATAGGGTTTTCCAATTCGGTACATATTATGTATAAATAAAGTAGTGTAAAAGTTATAATTTGGACATTTTATTTTGAATCATATTATGGTTTGTGCTTATTATAAAGCAAAAACAGACTGAGCAAAAAAAAAAAATTCCAAGAAATTGCTCTCACCATCAGACTAAATATTCCCACAATACAAATATGCCTACAAATAAATGTGTTAGCATTCATATTAAACAACATGGATAGTTTGCACTGGACCACAACAGTCTAGAAGTATAAAAAACAACATACCAGTGCTCTTCGGGATAATCAATGGTCAGAGCTGAAAGACAGAATAATCCGAGACACTTCAAAGCCATAAATAAGTACAAATGCTTTGCTGATCCTGCTTTGAAACCAATGCATTTCCACTTCAAAACAAGTCTTCATCAGGGAGTGTTGCGCCCACACATTTGGTCACAGTCTATCTGCAGTGGCAACTTTTGTTTTTACTTTTCTAAAACTCTGCCGCAGACTCCAAAACATTTTGCACGCAGGATATTTCCTCTCCTTTGCATTGCAGAAATTTAAATTGTTGTGGCTGGGCTGCACATGAACAACTGACAGCGCTGCTTAAGGCTCAATACCCTTCATTCTAGCTATACATGATCATTTGGAGGATTCCCTGAAGTTTGTCATGCCACATTAGTTATGCCAAATTAAGTCTTACATAATGTTTTCTGTATGCATGGACTTTTTACCTTATAATGTGAATATTTCTGACAGCTTTTTAAGGCAGCATTATGGTTATTCTCACTTGCAGCAGCGTTAAAGGGAACATTTGTCATCTTTTATGTGCATCAATGTTAATGGTAAATGTAGTAAATTGAAGCAATAAAGTCCTCAGCCCCAAAGCTGCATTGCAAAATCTGTTGCTCTTCCTGCATCCAGTGCCGGCTTTCTCCAGATAGCCAGGAGGTTCCCATTAGATGCCACTCAAACACAGAACTTCCTTACTTTCTTCTGAACTAGAAAAATGAGGCAGGGGCAGAGGAGGCAAAGCTTTGCCCGCAGCAGCAGTCAGTGCGTTTACATGCACATCAGTAACCCGAAAATAGCCGTACCCTGGTTAAGGGAACGATTGAATTATTAAAGTTCCCCTAGGCCCTAGTATACATGAGCAGAATTGAATGGGAAAACGACGAGTAACTTGACCTCCGGTACAGTAGGTGGCGCTCCGCCAACATACAGTTGGACTGAATACAGCTTTTTGTCCCCAGTTCACCTTTGTTAAAATCGCATACGGATGACTTTTGGGCAGAATTACAACAGAAACGGGTGTTCTTGGAAATAATGTTACTTGCCGTTGCCAAGTCCTCCCTCGGTGTAAAGGTAATGCTCTATTTCTTCACATTGTTTTCGGCACCGTTGCTTCCTGGTTTTTCTATATCCGGGTCAAATGCCAACGCAGAGTAGGGAGCATGCACGAATAATCTGGGAACGGAAGGAGTTCTCTCGGTCAGTTAACTGGCGTATGAAAACTCGGATTTTAGCCAGGGGATGGTGTTTACATGTTGTTAAAGAAACCGGGGTTTGCCCTGAACCTGAATATAATCCGTTTTTTAGAATGCATGTAAAAGCACTGACTGTGTTACAGCTTTGATGATCAGTGTGGAGGGATTCATATTTAAATGAACCGCCTTGTGTGAGGACAGGCTGTGACCGGTATGGGACTTAAGGAAATAATAATTTAATCAGCGAACTGCTATCCGACCAACAACTCACTTTACTGCCTAAAAACGCTATATGGACCCAGGCATATGATAAAAAAGGTCATGTTGAAGTGTTGCACACATTTGATTGGATTGGATTGTTAAAGTATGTGTATAATCCTATTTTTGTGAACAGGTGGTCCTGCAGTAGCTTATTCCATTCTGATGGCTTGCAAACACCTGGATAGGTAGCTGGAATGCACAGACAGACACACAGCTGAAGTGCAGCCAGCTCACTACACAGATATGCACACTCCGCCGAGCAAGGCTTCTCACAGCTCTTGCCAGCTTTTCTGGCAAGGCACAAAGTGCTGCCAGAATAAAACATCACCTTAATAACCCTGCAATATTCTGATAGGGTTTATGAATGTCTGCACTACTCAAAGGTAAAGCTAAATCCCCTTAGTGCCATTTTTTATAATTTATGGTATTAATCCTACAAATATCAGAACAGCTACAGTGACACTTGCATAGTATCTTGCCAAAATGTAATTATATCACAGGGTAAAAACCTATGCGTTTGTGCTTTGTATTGCAAGCAACATTAAACATCAAGGTGAGAGGATAAACCAACATGTGCCTCTTTGAGGTGTGAAACAGACTTGGAGAGCATCTGCCCAAGCACTTATAGACTCGAGTGGGGAAACCCTGTCTTTTGATATACATATTTTCCAGTGCATGTTGTGAAACAGTTGCTGTTTTTAACATGTGGTTAACATTGTGACTTAAAACTAAACTACTAGGTAAGATTTAGAAAAAGATGATGCTATACGTCAAAATAAGTATCTTTGCTACAAAATGTAAGTTTTGTAGGTAAGTTAAGTATACAAAGTAGGTTAAATGTAGTTGCATAAAGAAGTCAAGGTTGCCAACATCCACCCTACGTAGAGTTTTGCAGGCTTTAGTTAGCAACATTTCAATCAGTTCAATTCAAGAAACGTTATTTGTCGCTGAGGGGCAATTCAAGGGCACATAGAGCAACAACACAAATGCTGACAATGCAGTTTTGTTGTATGGGAATGTAATATTTAGAAGTCAGGGCTGGGTGGGGACAGACACCCCACACAGTCAAGAACTGGAACAACAGCTCTACCAAAAAACAAATTGATCATATCAGACAGCCAATCCATGAACAAGAAGGAGGGAGACCCAGAAAAAATATCTGCACACCATTATAGGGCAAGTACTGTGGACGATCAATACTGAGTTTTGTTTTATGCTGAGCTGACAGTCTAGTGTGGTAGCACAAAACAGACATATTCTGTGCTTGTGGCTGATGCAAGAGCAGATTAGGTCGTCAAAATGTTTTTTTTTCAATCCAAAGTCTTGTCGTCTGTGTGGAGTTTCCTTACAACCTCTTTTTCCAAATGAGGTGGGCCACTCTCCATTGTTTAGCTCCAGCACTGAAAGTGGGACCCACTCCACCCCTGAATGGACCTGCTTTGCATCTCATTACAGTAATAGGGAAACAGTTGCTTTAAGCGTCTCAAAAGAGCTTTGCATTCCTCACAGCATGCCAAAGCATGCAACAGACATAATCAGAGGAAATGTTTGTAGCAGCAGTGTGTGGGCAAGTTTTACATACATATATTACTTTTTACTGACTGCTAAACCAATTACTTCACGTTACTCTGCCCCGTTCTGTCAAAGGTGCCTAACAACAAACCCAAAGTAGTTTTCTCATTGTGATGTTGCTCTCTCGGTTATTGTAATAAACATTAAGGGCGTTCTGGTTGTAAGGGCCACTTCTACAATTCTGCAACCTGCACAAGAGATTAGATTTGTGTGTTCCTCCATCCTGAAAAACTAGCTAAAGCTGAACATAGTGAGGCTGTAAAACGGTACCTTCTGTTTAGTCCACTGTTAAGTACAATAGTAATAAAGCATGTGGAGAAATTGGAAATACAGCATTAACTTAAGTGTGCTGCTAAGAAAGGGTGAAGGAGCCCTTTGGAGCCCATTTATGGACATAAGTAGTCAGTTTTGATATAGAAGTTTCTTAATAGTGTGCTTTCAATAACTTCAAAATAGTTTTACCCTCTTCTGATAGAAGATGTCATATTATGGAACCAATCTCTTCATGGGAATAGGCACTCTTATGATGATATTATACCTTGGCTCATTACTTGCCAGTAAGATGTGAGATGCAATTTTTTGGTGGCACTGTACTTGCCTAAGTAGGAGTGTCAGTAATTTGAGGTTGCTGGGAGATTTCCTGCATTGTACTTTGTGGGGTAATTGCACTGTCATCTGCACACTGCGATGTAGTCAGGGAGAAACACGACCGCACTGTTTCCGCAAGTAAAGGTCCCTGAGTTGTTGTATAAGCTGCTCATGTTTGACACTCCGGCTGACTACCTGATTATTCTGTTCTGGCTCACCTATTTGTTTCCATGGGCAGAGCCATACCGGAACACTGGAAAGACTTGTGGGCTGGGAGACTTTTTCTTATGTGGCGGTGTGGTTCCAACCCTTTCTTTTCTCTTCTGTTGATGAGTTTGTCTCAGCATGGATAATTCTCTTTCTTTCCCTGTAAATGTAGTTTGTGTTGTTGGTGGTGTCTACAGATGTTTTTAAATCTGAACAGTGTTACACCCCGGGACACCACAGCTCATTGCACTGTGCCACTGCGTTGACAGACGATGTGCTTATTTATGGCACGCAAAACCAACTGTCTGAAGCCCTTAGCAGTCTCTTCCTTTCTCATAAAGTCTTCCCCCCAGATGGGTAGTTGGGTTACCAGGGCCTGCCAGGCCAGTCTGTTGTTTGTTTCCCAAAAGCAATACAACATATCTGGTTGCAGCGGGAAGTATAAGCAGTTGGGTTTTCTGTCCAGAGATGGAAATAGATTGTAAGATTTAGAGACCACACTAAGACAAGGTCAATCCCCTGAGCCTTCTGTCCTGGGAACACGACGTGAGAGGAACCAGAGTAAAGATCCCCTTTGACAAGTTAATGGTACTGAAGTAGTAGTAGACTGCAAGAATATACCTGCACAGACATATTTGAACTCACTGGGTAACATGACACAAATATTTATTTTCAAGGTGGCTCTCAAAGCTCTTTATGATGGTGAACATCTGCATGACCCGGTGCTATGCAACTGTACATGCAGAAGTTTATCTGCAAACCTCAATTCCAATAAAGTTGGGACATTGTGTAAAATGTAAATAAAAACAGAATACGATGATTTGCGAGTCCTTTTCAACCTATATTTAGTTGAATACACTTCAAAGGCAAGCAATTTAATGTTCAAAATGATCAACAAAGTTTTTGGACAAATATTCACTCATTTTGATTTTGATGCCTGCAATCCGTTCCAAAAAAGCTGGGACAGGGGCATGTTTACCACTGTGTTACATCACCTTTCCTTTTAACAACACTCAATAAGTGTTTGGGAACTGAGGAGACTAATTGTTGAAGCTTTGTAGGTTGTATTCCTTCTAATTCTTGCTTCATGTGTGACTTCAGTTGCTCAACTGCCACACATTTTCAATGGGAGTGAAATAAGTAGCGACGTCCCTGAAAAAGACGTTGCTTGGATGGCAGCTTATGGTGCTCCAAAACCTGTATGTAACTTTAAGCATTAATGGTTCCTTCACAGATGTAGATGAAGGAACCACCCCCATACCATGACATAGGCTGCCTGAACTTTGTGCTGATAACAGTCTGGATGGTCCTTTTCCTCTTTGGCCCGGGGGACACGACGTCCATGATTTCAAAAAACAATTTGGGATGTGGACTCGTCAGACCACATCACACTTTTCCACTTTGCATCAGTCCATCTCAGATGAGCTCGGGTCTAGAAAAGCCGGCTGCATTTTGGTGTTGTTGATTATGGCTTTCGCTGCGCATGCCACAGTTTTAACTTGCATTTGTAGATGTAGGAACAAACTGTGTTAACTGACAATGGTTTTCTGAAGTGTTCCTGAGCCCACGTGGTAATATCCTTTACAGAATGATGTCAGTTTTTAATGCAGTGCCACCTGAGGAATCGAAGGTCACATGCTTCAATGTTGGTTTTCGGTCTTGCTGCTTATGTGCAGAAATTTCTCCTGATTCTCTGAATCTTTTGATGATATTATGGACTGTGGATGATGAAATCCCTAAATTCCTTGCAGTTGTACATTGAGAAACTTTGTTCTTAAACTGTTGGAGTATTTGCTCATACAGTTGTTCACAAAGTGGTGAACCTCGTCCCATCCTTGCTTGTGAATGACTGAGACTTTCAGGGCTGCTCCTTTTAAACCCAATCATGACACTCACCTGTTTCCAATGAACCTGTTCACCTGTGAATGTTCCTAATGGGTGTTTTTTGAGCATTCCTCAACTTTTTGTTGCCACTGTCACAGTTTTTTGGAACATATTGCAGGCATCACAATCAAAATGAGTAAATATTTGCAAAAAAACAATAAAGTTTATCAGTTTGAACATTAAATATATATTTATTTAGGTTGAAAAGGATTTGCAAATCATTGTATTCTGTTTTTTTGTACATTTTACACAATGTCCCAACTTCATTGGAATTGGACAATTGAGCTACTCTGTTAGTATTCAAACCAAATTTCGCTTAAGTTAGCATTTTACTACATTGCATGTGAGTGACATGAAATGGCATCCTTGCATTCCCGCCAATTTGGGAATTGCAGCGATAAGTGCAGAGTAGTGCAGGGGTGTGGGAGTTTCAGTGTAATTTCAAGTAAACAATTCCAACTGCAACAGTGACACTTGTATTGTTTTCACCTTGTGTGTGTGTGTGTGTGTGTGTGTGTGTGTGTGTGTGTGTGTGTGTGTGTGTGTGTGTGTGTGTGTGTGTGTGTGTGTGTGTGTGTGTCACCATGGCAAAATGTCATCCAAGAGAGATTGTAGTGGGAACTACTACAGATGCAGTCTGAAGTATTTTGCCAGGTGTTTATATATTTTTCTGTCTGTGGACAGATTTTGAGAAGAAATACGTTCATATGTTGTTATTATGGTTGTTTATTATAGTAGTTCATTCTTGGTAGCCCCAGGAACCTTAGTCAGTAGTCATTGTATGCCTGTGAATGTTCTCATTCGTCCAGGTCATCGTTATCCTCAAAGCAATTTCAGTCAAAAACAACTGGACTGGTTGTTTGTCTAGGAAGACGTTTCACCTCTCATCCAAGAGGCTTCATCAGTTCATGTACGCATCTGACCAGGCTGGGACTGGTCCAACTAACTGGTGTGGAGATCCAGGTATTTAACCTCTCACAAGGCCGATGATGTCACTGACACCCTTTGTGCTCCAAATGCCCACGCCCGTCGTTAGAGTGACAGTCGTTGGTGGGCAGTTGGTTTCGACTTCGTTAGTGCTCTATTGAGTCTGAACGACAGTCGTTGGGGTCACCCGGGCCATGTGTGAACAGTTGTCCTTTGAGGTTAGATTGTTGAATCTCCTGGGAAGGGATGAAAGGGCGGCATTGTTAATTGGAGATAAGTGGTGTCTCAGACCCCCTCCTCTGTTTAGCGATGGTTTCTCCACTTTTACATAGATTGCTTCTTTTACTCCTCTTTCAAACCATCTGTCCTCTCTGTCCAAGATTTGGACATTGCTGTCATCAAAGGAGTGGGCTTTCTCCTTGAGGTGTAAGTGGACAGCCGAGTCCAGGCCTGAGGAGTTAGCTCTCCTGTGTTGGGCCATGCGTTTATGCAGTGGTTGTTTTGTTTCACCAAACACTCATTGTATGAGTATGTTGGTAGGATGAGGGTTAATAATTCTATTTTTCTGGAGTACCCTTGAAACCATCTCAAGTGCTCCAGGTTGATCCCAGACCCCTCATTATGAGTGACTCCTTGGTTTAAGTCATGGGCTGGGCTGTACTCATTCGAACACACTGTAATCACTCATCACCACTACATGTTTTGTAATACACTGTGACGCAGAGTTACCCATGGGGGACCCCTTTCCTTCAAGGTTGGGTGCAGTGCTGACTGAGAAAGTGGATGCACTCAGGCTTATTTACTGAACAGTCAAACACTTCACTGAAGCCTTAAGAGGAGCAAGCTGTTGCCTCAGTAGTATGTCAGCTTTTCCTCCTGATTTCTCCACATTTCACTTTGCTTTTGTTTGCTTGTTTTGCCCGTCATGTGGCTCTGCTTTTTCCAGCGTGGACTCCAGAATGTACAGCTCCAGACGTTCCTCCTCTCTTTCCTGAGCTCTCGTCCTGTATCTGGTCCTCATTTCAGACCTTATAATTTCCCTGCTGCTTGTATCTGTGGAACGTTTTGGGGTAAATTTGTGTCTGTTCTTCCACGGTTATTTTTGGCTGTGTCAGTGGTTGCCACAGCGGCAGGCATCTGTTCGCCTGTCACACATGTCTCGTCCTTTGTGGCCCTGTGTGATCTCCTTCTGCATGCAGATAGGAATAGATCCAGTGTGGGCCAACCTCCTACAGTATGTGTAGGAATATGATTGCTTGGAATTATTATATGAAATTCCATCAAACAAGTCAAATGACTTCAACTTTAAAATGGAAAGTTATGAAAATACAATATTATTTTTACATACACGCTTTGGAGCCAAGCTCCTGATACATGCAGGTACTGTATGTCTGTCTGTAACTTAATGCTCGTCAACCCGTTCTCATCCCAACTCGTCACTTACTGCTGTCACTTGGCATTGCCCTGGGTTGCCCTCTGCACAAAATGTATGCTCTTTACATACTTAAAGGAGCTGTACTCGCCAAAAAGCAAGCTGGGATTGCCCCCACATGGTTCTCACCGACCTTTCCCCAATTCATTAAATACCAACACCTTGTCATGGCTCTCAGCGTCTGATACTTGCGCACAAGGCAATCACATGAGCACTGACGAAAACCATCATCTTTTGCTAAACCTAACCGAGAAGTTTTGTTTCAATTACCGAAATTAACCACTTTTTAAAACGATCCTACGATCACGTAGTTTTGTTGACTAAACCTAACATCTGTTTTGTTTGGATTTGCAACAGGACTCCCAGAGTGTTAAAAAGTGATGCCAAAGGATCCTGATTACCATGTGAATACATGGTATCAGCCATCTTAACCTAAGAGCCTACTCACACTGTCCTTTTGGCCGCGGCCAAAACCGGTTTTTCAGCTAAAGCCTAGTACCTTTAAGCAGTGTGAGTGCACCCGCTCCGTGCACAACTGCGGCCAGCGGGCAGTCCACGGCCCGTTTGAAAGAGGTGGGCTTTAGCGGAGCCGTTTGCACATGTACGAGCACGAGCATGCGCATGTGTACGAGCACGAGCACGAGCCCTACGGCAGTAGCGTTATGTCCGCCTGTTCGGACATGTAAATAGAAGGACGGACCATGCGCGGACATTTAACAACAACAACAATGGCGGTGAAAGGTTCATGTTGGTGTGATGCGGAGGTGGAGTGTTTACTGCAGATTTGGTCGGATGAAAATATTCAAAAACAGTCGACAAGACGCACAAAAACTCTGAGGTCTGTGGAAAGATTTGTAAATAAAGCCACACACGCGATCAATGCGTGTGACGTGTTACGGCGTGATGGCGTATGGGCAGCAAGAAGCATTGGCCGGCCCTGGCAGTGTGAGTACAGACGGGGCTGGGGCGCGGGGGGGAGAGGGAGGGGGGACAAGTACCCTTAAGTCCGGGTCGCGGTCCGGAAGAACAGTGTGAATACGCTCTAATAGTAGGTCTAGCACGCCCCTTCTAACCCCTATCTGAGGCTGATAACAAATGCTGGAAGAATTTTCCTGGTAGACCAGTAGTGGTCATTCAGGTCCATTAATCGACGAATCGTTGCATGTCACACACTGAGCAAGACACGCGTTAACTACGCTGTCAGCATTCAATCACCGATCAGCACAACCTTATTGAGTATCTATTATTAGTTTAGGCTGCTAGTAATGAAAAATACACTCTCAATCAATCAATAAATAACGGCAAAACGGGACCAGGAGTGACTCATTTCCCGGGATCCCAGGACCCGATGAATAATGAATGTGTGGTACAACCAGCAAAGGAAAACTATAATATAATATAATGTAATGACATCTTATTAACTCGTAACACCAACACAATAATTTTAAATAAGCTTTCAAACTTTCAAACCACATACACGAAGCATGTCACCTTGACCTGACACCACAAAACAATAAAAGCAACTTATTATTCTGATTCTGAATTTTTAGGAAAAAATCAAGCAAATGTGTCGGAACATTTAGTTAATTTATTTTAAAAAACAACACAGCAAAACTTGATTGATCGATGGATTGAAATTCTTTATTGTCATATGCACAAGGGTAGGAATACAAAAGTGCATCAGGACAAAAGGATAACACAAAAAAGCCCAAGGGCTTATTTCCATTGTGGTCCCTGCGTAGTGTATGCATTTGTGAGTGTGTGTGAGAGAGTGATGTGTGAGAGTGTGCGTGTGTGTCAAATGCAATGTATATGATAGTGTAGGAAGGAAATAAAACAACACAATTCAATCAAACACATACAAACATACACACATACACATATACACACATACACATACATAAGTTAAAAAGATACCAATAATTACCACCATCTTATGACTGTCTGATACTCAACGGTTAAGGCGTTTTGAAACTCACTAGAGAACCCATTGTCTTCAGATTGGTAGGTAACCCATTCCATAAAACTGCCGCTGAATATAAAAAAGTGCCCTTTCCCAAGCAACTTTTAAATCTAAATACCACTAAATCAGTAGCACTTCTCCTTGTGGAGTAGCTGTGTGTGTTCAGTATTCTAGAAAAATAATTATTTAGATATTTAGGTACCTCAATTTTTATAATTCTATGCACCATACACAGTTGTATATAATTTACCCTGTTCTCTACTTTCAGCCACTTAAAGCTACTAAAATGAGCAGGAGTGAGATGAGTGAGAGGTTGAAGCTTGAGAATCAGTCTTACTAGTTTGTTTTGGGATGTTTGTAATTTAGTTTTGAGTTTTTTTGGAAGGTTAGTAAACCATGAGGTGCAGGCATAGTCAAAGTGACCTTGAACTAGGGCCCCAGTCAGTGTCTCTAAGGCTTTTCTATCAAGAAGATGGGAAATTCTTGCCAGAAATTTTGTTTTCTGATTTATCTTGGTAATAACTTTCACCGCCATCTCCCCAGTAAGTTTATTACCAAGAATGCATCCTAGATAAGTTACAGTGTTTTGAGCTATAATCTCAGATTCACCCACTACTACCTTGAACCCAGGAGACATACTCAACTTTGAATTTGAACCAAATAGTATTGACTCGGCCTTACCTAAATGAAGGGACAGCTTGTTTTCAAATAGCCAAAGACTGACTTTCTGAAGTTCTGAACTCAGTGCACTCTCCACTACAGCTTTATCTTAATGAGAGAATAGGAGGGCTGAATCATCCGCATAAAGATATAGGTTGCAGTTACATGCTGACTCCATGTCATTAATATAGAGCAGAAAAAAATAGAGGCCCTAGGATGCTCCCTTGTGGAACTCCACATGACAGTGGGAGTGGATCTGATATAGTCCCGTTCACATCTACTACTTGTTCTCTGCCCTCCAAGTAGGACCGAACCCACTGAAGTGCTGTGTTGTTGAAGCCCAAAGCCTTAAGTTTAGCTAATAGAATAGAATGGTTGACTGTGTCGAAGGCTTTTTGAAGATCTAACATAACCATACCACAGTATTTCCCTTCATCCACTTCCTTCTTGATGTAATCAGTCAAGTAAAGCAGGCACGTATCAGTGGAGTGAGACTTTCCAAAACCAGATTGAAACTCATACAGAAGATTATGTGTGGATAAATAGCCTTCTATTTGCTCATAGACAACCCTTTCCATTATTTTTGAGAGGCAACATAAAATAGATACTGGGCGATAGTTTCCCTGCTCTAGCTTGCTTCCCTTTTTGTTTAAAGGGGTTACCCTTGCCCTTTTAAATTCAGTTGGAAATTTGCTTTGTTCAATGGACATGTTGGTTATGTGGGTTATGCATGGAGCAATAACTTCTGCAGCATCTTGAATGAACCTCGTGGGAATATTATCCAAACCTGTTGCTTTATTAGGATTTAGACTTTTGATCTTTTTGAGAATCGCATCGCTGGGTGCTTTCGTCAAGGAAAAAGTATTTATCTGGACTCCCTTCTGCTGATAAAACTGTTGAACATGACTGTCACCATAGAGCCCTACTTGATTTGGCAACTTTCTTACCAATGTGTTGGCAATCAGATATAACTGTGCCTTCTATATTCAGGTTGAGGTTAAATATCTGGTTTTGACTTGTTTGCTGTACCCTAACATTTTCAGGGTCTTCCTGGGGTCGTTCCTATTTTCTGCTATTCTATCATAAAAAAAATCCTGCCTTAGCCTTCCTAATCTATTGGTTTACCTCATTCCTGTGTTTTTTATACTCCATTAGCAAATTCTCATTTTTTAATCTTTCTCAAAGAAATAAAAAGATTGTTTCTCCTTTTTATGGCTTTTAAAATGTCTGCATTTATCCAGGGCTCTGTTTTGGCTTTTATCCTGATGTTTTTTACTGGGGCTAGTGTGTCTACTGCTGCCAAGAACAATGATTTGAAGTATAACCAAGTTTTATCCACTTCTGCACAATTGTAAACAGGAGACCAATCTGTATCACTTAATAGCGTACACAAAGCCTCCTTGGTGTCGTTTTTTAAAGATCTAGTTTTAATCGAATTATGACAATTGAACTTTGCTTTCTTGATTTTACGTGTACAAAAAATTATTGAATGATTGCTAAGTCCATATTCTATTACACCACTTTTCAGTATTTTTGATAAGTCCGATACAAGTATTAAATCAATGATGGTTTGGGTATCAGTACTGACCCTTGTGAATTGTGTGATCAACTGGCGTAAATCAAATAGGCTGGTAAAAGACCTCAGAGCTTTACATATGAAGGCATCCTTCTTCAAGACCTCTGTATTAAAATCACCAATCATTATCACCTCGGATTTAACAAAGTCTACGGATTTTGCACAAGTTTCTTCCAAAAGTTCATAAAAGTTTTGTTGATCCGGTGGCCTGTAGCAGGCTCCTATTAAAATGGGTTTGGATTTAGGTAATAAAATGTCCAGCCATACGGCCTCTACATCAACATGATCCAACTCGGTTCTAACATTGAAGCCTATGTCTGCTCGAACGTAAACACAAACCCCTCCCCCTCTCCGGTTTCTGTCCTTTCTGACAACCGCGTCATTTTCAATTTCTATCTCGGCATCATTTATGGAGCTATCTAGCCATGTTTCAGAAAAACTCAACACTGCGATCTTACTTTGGCAGACCAGTAGCCTGATTTCATCTAGCTTATTGAAAACGCTTCTTACATTGAGATGAATAATGTGTAGACCTGTTTTTGCGAAGACTGTGTCCATGAATTGTCCATTTGTTATCAAAGTTGATTCCTTGGCAGCGAGAGTTGATCTTAAGTTGTTATCCGAATCCACATTGTTCAAGTTTGGAGCAGATTCTCCCAGTTCTCCACCGGTGCACAGGCAACGAACCTCTCTGGTCGCTACCCTCGTTGATCCTGTTGCAATGGTAGGCCCACATGGATGAGGCATCAGTACGCGTTGGGAAGGCGACTTGTCAATGTGGTCGATCCACACGGGAAAAGACTCCATGATGGCAGCACATGAAACGCGCGCTTCTCCCCGCATTTGTCGGTGTCTTCCCCCGGCAATCGTCCATCCACCATCCATGCCCGCCGACGCGGCCACCACCAAAGTAGGAGATGATCCAGCCGCCAGGGGAGGATGCCCGCCGGCGCCAGCACCCAGGTGAGGGTGAGGCCCAGGGTTTGGTTGGATATCCCCGGCTATCAGAAGGGTTTATAGTAGGTATAGGATCGTTTTGAATTAATTGAACTTAACTTGCTTAACGTGTAACACCAACACAATAACAAACAGTAAAAACTACGTTTGTGATAAATAATACAAGCAAATTAATAAAATGGCACACAGCAAACTTAATCACTTGATAAAAAGATATTAGTGCAAAAACAAAATAAACAGACTAACTTATATGGCATATTTTTCTTTAACTTAACTTAGAACTTTTTATGTTGTCCGAAAGCAGACAAAATAAAACAAATATCTATATAAAAATGACATGGTACAGGTAGTGGGGTGAGGTATTTGAGATAACTGCTGAGAAGGGAGTCGCTGTTGTGCTCTGCAAATCTGCAGGGGGAAACATGTTCGTTGTGCCAGCCACACTTTACAGTTGTGCATAAACGCGACTCTGAAACAAGATCCACTCTGTGGAGCCGTTACTGTTGCCAGGTGTCTTGTGGGACAATTCAAGGAGTGCCGCTCTGCCCTCACTGACAAACAAAAGCAACAGAAAGTAAACTAACATGGACTGCTGCTGAGTGTGGCCAGCCACTTCCTGTGTCTATCCTTTCAAAATAAATTCCCACATTGTCGAACTTTATAGGATTTGATTTATTTTGACAAGGCACCTTTTTCCTAATAAAGTATATAAAACATTTTTTTCGACCAAGCGACCAATGACATCTGGCTCAACCAATGACCTATTTGGTTGATTGAAGTTCCCCAAGTATAAATGAGCGGGGGGAAATGGGAAAATGACGAGTCTAACAGTCGGTGGCGCTGCGCCAACATACAGCTGATCTGAATGCGGCTTTATTTTCCGGTTCCCCTTTGACAAAAACACAAATGGGGGGGAAACGGCGGACTTTTGGACAGAATTACGACAGAAACGGGTCTTCTTGGTAGTGATGTTACTCTCCGTGGCGAAGTCCTCCCTCGGATTAAAGGTAATTTTTTTCACATTGTTTCCGGCACCGTTGCTTCCTGGTTTATTCTATTTCCGGGTCAAAAGCCTCCGCCGCGGAATGGGGAGCATGTGCAAACGAGAAACCCGACAATAATCTGGGAATGCTGTTTACATGCAGGAATAGTCGTGGAACTGAAGGACTTCTCTAGGTCTGTAAACCAGGTTATGAAAACTGAGATTTTACCCGGAGTATGGTGTTTACATGGTTTTTGAGAAACCAAAGGGAACCTTAACACGATTAGAATCAGGTTTTTAAACTGCATGTAAACGCACTTACTAATAACCACTGAAAACACCCATTCAGTGGAGTGACATATTAAATGTTTAAATATTTAATATTTAAATCTGGTAAATTCACCAGATTTGTTTTCTATCAGTACATTAATTTACCCATTTGGGCCCTGGTTTGTCGTTTAATGCCTCAGATGTCACATGATCATAATGACATAAGACACACATTTCTTGAGAGTCTTTATTTGAGAGTTTGACATCTAAAGAATATTTACCAAAAGGAAATGACAGCTATAATCATTTCACACCTTAACACTGGGAAGAAAAATGAGCCTTATGCTTTTGTGTTTGTGTGTGTGTGAGGTGGGATTTCCCTACTTTCACTTTGAAGACAAGGGGATCATTAAATGAAAAGGGAGATGTCATCAGTTGTCAGCCAGGTGCCAGGAGTCGGGGGAGAACCATTTCCTATCCCATCAGCACCTGGGATTTCTTTCTTTGATGACATCACATGGGCCCATGCCAGTGGAAGTGCTAACTGCTAACTGTGTGTGTGTGTGTGTGTGTGTGTGTGTGTGTGTGTGTGTGTGTGTGTGTGTGTGTGTGTGTGGGTGTGTGAGTGTGTGAGTGTGTGTGTCTGATGTGATTCAGTGTTTGTTGCCGGTCAGAATGTAAAAACCTGCTGCTGCTGTGGCATCAAGCCAGTCTGTTTTCATAGATCCACATACCCGTAAAAAAATGTTCTTTCCCAATACATAAAAGCTGTATAACCACTGAAAACAATCGTAGTATTAATTCCAAATACCTCTCTATGACCGTCACCTTAGCACAGTGCTATAACACAATAGTTATTTAACCTATTTAAAGCTTATCTTTAGTGCTGCCTTCGACACTATTGACCATCACATCCTGCTACAGAGACTGGAGCATCTAATTGGCATTAAAGGAACCGTACTGAGCTGGTTTAAGTCATATTTATCAGATAGATCTCAGTTTGTACATGTTAACGACAAATCCTCCATGCACACTAAAGTTAGTCACAGAGTCCCACAGGGTTCTGTCCTTGGACCGATTCTTTTCACCTTATATATGCTTCCCTTAGGAAATATTATAAGGAAGCACTCCATCAATTTTCATTGTTATGCTGATGATACACAATTATATCTGTCGATCAAACCAGAAGTAACCCATCAGTTAGATAAACTTCAAATGTGCATTAAGGAAATAAAAAGCTTGATGACCTGCAATTTCCTGATGTTAAACTCAGACAAAACTGAAGTTATTGTACTTGGCCCCAAAGGCCTCTGAAACTCAATAGCTAAAGACATTGTTACTCTGGATGATGTTGTGTTGTCCTCCAGCACCACAGTAAGGAATCTGGGTGTTATTTTTGATCAGGATATGTCCTTCGATTCTCACATAAAACTAACAACAAAGACTGCATATTTTCACCTGCGTAATATTGCAAAAATTAGGAACATTGTGTCTCAGAAAGATGCAGAGAAACTTGTTTATGCATTTGTTACTTCTAGGCTGGACTACTGCAACTCCTTATTATCAGGCTGCTCCAATAAGTCTGTTAAGAGTCTCCAGTTGGTCCAAAATGCTGCAGCTCCTGTACTAACTAAAACAAATAGAAGAGAACATATTTCTCCTGTATTAGCTTCTCTGCACTGGTTACCTGTAAAATCTAGAATAGAATTTAAAATCCTTCTCCTTACGCACAAAGCTCTTATTGGTCAGGCTCCGTCGTATCTTAAAGAGCTCATAGTACCGTATCACCCAACTAGATCTCTGCGCTCTGAGAATACAGGGCTACTCGACGTTCCTAGAGTCTCCAAAAGTAGAATGGGAGGCAGAGCCTTCGGCTACCAAGCTCCTCTCCTGTGGAACCAACTCCCAAGTGTTATTCGGGAGGCAGACACTGTCCCCTTATTTAAAAGTAAACTTAAAACTTTCCTTTTTGATAAAGCTTACAGCTAGGGCTTACGATGAGACTTTATTCTGCTTAATTATGCTGCTATAGGCCTAGTCTGCCGGGGGATAATACTTTTCCTGATACTCTGAGCTTCTCTCCTCTCTGTCTGTATCATTCATGTCTCATCAATGCATGTTACTAATTCAGCTTCTTCGCCGGAGCTGTTTGTGCTTTGTCGTCTCGCAGGTCTCTGCTGATCGTGGTGGTGCTTGTTGCCGTGGTCCTACATGACGCTTCCTGCTGCTATTATCACTGTTACTCATATATACTATCACTAGTTTAATAAACTATAAAATTTGTAGCTGTATCGTAGCTGCTATTGATCATGTTTGCCACCATAATTATTATCATTTTCATATTCTGTCACCTTAGCTGTGCTTGTTTCTACGATTCTGTTGTATTAACTGCCTTAACATATACGTTATATTCACATTACCATAAATATTATAGTTACTGTTAGGCTTTGCTTGCATCTCTGGAAGTGTGTCTGTCTGTCTCTCTCTGTCCATCTGTGTGTCTTTTCTCTCTTTCTCTCTCCTTTTCTTCCTCCCCATCCGGTCATGACAGATGGCCGTCCTCTACAGAGCTGGGTCTGTCTGACGTTCCTGACTGTTATATTGAAGGTTTTCGTTGCCACTGTACTCTACAGAGGAATTGTTGGGTCTATGTAAATCATAAATAAGTCATTGAGTGTGGTCTTTACCTACTCTGTAAAGTGTCCTGAGATAACTTTTGTTATGATTCGACACTATAAATAAAATTGAATTGAATTGAATTGAATTGAAATCTAAACTTGCACACAGGACCATGCATTTTATTTCTGTGGTTTGTTTGGAATAAACATACGAAGATCTGGGTAGTTATCATATCTGCAAGGAAATGCATACATCCTCAACAGAAAGTCCAAAGAATAGACCTCTGTTCGACTGACAGCTGGTTTCTGATAATTAAAGTGTAAAAACACTCTTAGTTTTAAAGGTTTTTTCAAAAGCCCATGGGAGAACCAACAAGAAAACCTATCTTCTTTTTTTTTTCATGTGTCTGTTGCCCTATTATTGATCCAGCCAGTTTCTAGCTGATAAAGAATGTTGGTGGAGCGATTATTTCTGACACTCCCATCTGTCTGTGTCCATTTTATTTGTCTCATAAAGCACTTTGTAAAATTGTTTTGACACGTGCTCAATATGGTTAATGTAATAAAAGTGAGAAGAGTGAATCAATGACCAAGTTGATGTACAAACCTACTGTTTACTCCATTTGAAGTCAGGGAGGTCCATTTATTATTTTTTTTTAAACATGAGAATAATTTTCATTGAATGAAAGGATTTCTATATATCAAAAATAAGTGTCAGTGAACTCACTTTCATAATTCCATTCATATAAATACTACAAATGATCTGTATCACTCTGCTTGTGTACCCATTTGAAAACATGCCTGTTGAGAACGGATCGACTGCTTGGCCTCCAGTGTCCATCCAAACAACATCACGGTTGACACTGCTCCTCCTTTGGTCCAAATATCATACTGTTTACCTGTCTGAGTTTAGTCCTGGAATTTTTCGCCAACCCTAACCCTATAAGAAGAATTTCTTACAAGATGGTCACAGAGAAATTTAAACATATTCTTAGACTAGGAAATTTCCTCTCTTTTCTTTCTGTGTACATTCTTGTATCACTTAATTTAAACAGAATGCACTGGTTCAACATGACACTCCTCCAGCATTGGATCAGATGAACAGCTTGAGCTTGTCCAGGAGCCAAGCATAGGAAGTTTCCAGCTGATGTGACGAGGCTAGGCAGAAAGATGACTGGGCGATGTTTTAATACGCTCTTTAATTCCCATTAGATACGGTCTGGTGCTGCCCTGGGGTTTCACTGTATGTGGCAGGCTTCCCACACACACACACACACACACACACACACACACACACTGTCCATTGCCTTCTTTTACAGATCTAATGCTGTTATTGCGAAAAATCTCCCTGATCTGCATCAAAGAGGTTCCTTCTTGAAGAGTTGTGATGAGGCTGTTTCGCAGTAAATCAGCCTACAGCAAACGCACCACGACAAAGACAGGAGTTGTTTCATTTACAGTGGAAGAAAGCGTTTATGCCAACACAGTACACTAAAGTTACTTAAGTTTTGAGTGTTTTGACACAGAAGAGTTGCCAGAGAAAAATGTTGGCCTTGTACGTGTCTGCAAACCACAGAATCATTGATATGAAACGTATTTGCCAACCTTTAGTGTCTGTACGAGACATTCCGGGCTTTTAACTGACTCCAATGTAAAACCAACTCCATAAATATTACACATTCAGAGCAAGTGTTCCAAATGCCAGTTGACGTAGTATAACATGCAAAAAAATGCGCTCAGGGAGGTCGAGGTTGATGGTAGGGTCATACACATACCCAACCATCTTTCACCCAGGAGACCGCAGTTCGTGTCTGGTCCCATGTGAAAGTTTAATTTAATTACACATCAAATATACTTATTTTAACTCAAACCACAATCTTTCCCTAAACCATGTAGTTGTGATGCCGTAACCTAAACAGAGACTGTTTAGAAGTAATAGTTTGTATTTGAATTTACAACGTTCACCGAAACTGCGACCAATTTAGCAAAAAATGTCAGCATGTGATGAGTAGGCAATGAGAAGCAGTTCAGAGCTTCATTGTAGGCCTATCTGTGGTTTGCAGGGACGTACAATGCCAAGATTCTATTCTGGTGACTTGGTTGGTTGACTCTATTGTCCTACAATGCAATGAACATCTGGAATCTGGCAAAATCTGTGAGCTCGGCAGGGAACATCAACACATTTAAATAAATGCAAACAAAGCTTACATTTGTTTAAATTTCTGGAACAATCCAACAGCCAAATGTAAGGAGGTGTGAATATTGAATAAGACTTGACCTTTGGTGTGAAGAATTAAACAAAACAACGTGGAAGTCTTTGGAAAAAAGAGTCTGTCCGAAGGTGTGCTCCCTTATCTCCATTGGTAGGATTATGAAAGACTACTACTGCAGTGAGATACAGCTGTGAAAACACCTTCAATTGAGGCCATTTAAAACACTTACTCCCTCACACATGGCTTGTATAGTACACAATATCAAAATAAAAGGTTTGTGAGATTAGCTACAAAATTAGAAGAAACAATTTGATGTGTATCATATTAATATTTAAAGTTTGGTTGTATTTCACAGCACCTGCATGGACACAGTTTTTGCAGTTAACTATTTTTGGATGACATAAACATTGCAATACTTCCCAGCTGTGGACATATAATTCTAAGACAAGAGCAATGTGGTTCTTGCAATAAATCCAAGCTCTCAGATACCGACTCATTTTTAGCTTTGCCTGTACAAGATCGCACAGACACAAACACACACACATACACAGTTATCTACTCAAACAGGATCTGCTAGAGATGGGTGCTCTGTCAAGGGATGACTCAATAGTAATTTGGCCAAGTATTATGTCAGTGATGAATAGGATGACGCTGAGGCTGAAAGGTATAAACTATACAAATGAAAGAAAATCCAAGAAGCTGTCAACCCCTCCCCTCATCTGCTCTCCAATGAAAACAGGAAGCCTTTAATGAACTCTTGTTGGACCGAACATTTTTACAAGGCAGACTATCTAAACCTTTGATATCTTAATTCTCCAAGCCTGAGCTGGAGGTAAGAGATTTGGTGGAAGAAGCAGCAGCTGCAAGAGTTTGTCCTAGAAAGAAAAGGTTGACATGGGACAGTCGACCCATTCTGTTTATCCATCAGTGTGTATCTGTGTGTGTGTGTGTGTGTGTGTGTGTGTGTGTGTGTGTGTTATATATCATGTAAGCGGAGCAGCATTACCTCACTCCATTTCCCTGAGGAACTGCAGGTAAAGAATAACAGAGGGCGTTTGTTTTGTGTCACACGGCGCCCTGGCGGCCTCGGATACCTGTTTAATGGCTTTACACAGACAGAGTTGCAGGCGTCAGGTGACAGGTGATAAAAAGAATGTTTGGCAAAACCTCCCAGTCAGCATTATTCCATTCATATCTAGATCTTCTCCGGAGAGTGCTTTGCTTTTTTTATCTGCCTCGTGTTAATGGCACCACCGGGGACAGCTGACAGTAGAAGCCTTCAGGTCACAGCTCAGCTTGTGGGAAGCACACAGACACTGAAGTCCACCAAAGAGGAAATTAAATCCAACGTCTTTCCTTGAGTCAGGAAAGTGTTTGTCTTTCAATCTGGAACATTCTAGCGTTGATATTTTGAGATTCTTTCCAAAAAATATTTGGAACATATCGAGCAAAGAAATGAGCAGCTTTGGGATGTTTGCACAGTTTCTAGACTTCAAGCTGACCACAGCGGGTGTTATCTGTGGAGGATCAGATATTGAAGAAAAAAAGGATTTTGGATAAAGTATCAATTTAATATAAAACACAGAGATATTGGGGTGGCCAGTGGCTGAGTGGTTAGAGCAGTCGCCCCATATAAAGAGGCTGAAGGTTCAATTCTGACCTGCGGTCCTATGCTGCATGCCCCCCCCCCTCTCACCCCATTTCCTGTCTGTCCTATCTAATAAAAAGGCCTGAAAAACCGCCCAAAAAAGAAAGAAAAGACAGACAGGGCAACAAGAGGATAACAGCAAGACACTGGCACAGATCATATGAACCACATACCTGCACATTGTATTACAAATTATTACATTACTATTACATTCCCACCAGCCTCATCTTTACTTTTAGTTTAGTGCCAATTATCAAATGTTAGTATACTCACACACCCAACTAAGACTAAACGCACTGTGGAGGCAGGGCTCTCAAGTAACATGATTTTGATTAGGATGAACAAACTAAGCAATGGTGGATTCAGTGTTTTAGATTTTCATACTCTTCATTCCACTTTAAATTGAATGGTTAAAAAGATATTTAACTAATCCAACCTCATTATGGTTTAATTCCCATAAAGTTACTTTTAATCTGGTCCCGCGTGTATAAACATAAATTTTCCCCTCACGAATGTTACATTTGGAATAACCAAGATATATGTTTTAAATGCAAATCATTGTTTTTAAAGAATTGGGTTGATATTGGTATAATACTTGTCTGTCATCCACTTAACGAGGATGGTAATTTGTTTACATATGATGAATTTTTATCAGAGAATAACATTCCTGTGCTTCCTTCCTTGTCTTTGATGCAGTTCCTTCAGGTATTAAAATTCTACTTTCATCTGCAATCAGAGATACTATTCAGCAAACCCCTCTACCAGAGCTAATAGTAGATGTATAAGGCAATTAATACAAAGATGCACAATTAGTAAACCAACCTCCATATTTTTTGGAGTAATCTGTATTTTGATATAGAATGGGAAAAAACATGGTTATTACCCAACATTGTTTTTCTCTGAAATGATTGCACAGATGTTATCCTGTTAATTCTGTTATTGTAAGATATCTGTTAAATATTGATCCTCTCTGATCCTTTTGTCACATCACAGATGAAACAACACAGCATCTTTTTAGGGAATGTTCTTTTAGTCAAACACTATGGCATGAAATTACCCGCTTTAAATAGAAAATTAGGTTTACGACTCAAACTTGATTTTATTTATTTTGGTATTTTTGAAAATATTTTTCCCGTTAAAAAGTTGTATGATGTGATTTTTCTCTTATTATTACCACTAAATTTGCAAACCAGACACCTAATTTTATTGTTTTTATTTCTTACTTTACCTGGACTCACTAAAGTACAGCACCAACTGCAGAGCTGTGAAAACCAAAGCCATCTGTAATGAATTTGATCTGTAATTATTTATCTACTTCAGTGATATTGTTATTGTTACTATTGTTATATTGTTATATTGCTTGAAGATTGAACAGTAATCACTGTGGTAAAGTTACGAAATGAAAAAAAAAGAATCACATGAATAAAACTATGCTTTTTTGATGAAATTGAATTTCCAGCAGCTTACAAAAACTCGAGGGAGGTATAAAAAAATACAGTATAAGATAACCAATAAACTCTTAGCTAACTAGATTCAGAAAGTATAAAGTATATACAGTAAACAATAAACTCTTAGTCAAATATATATGAAGTAGATGTAAGAATATAGGTAAAATAAAGTTCACGGAAAGTTAAATCAGAAAAGTTAAATGTAGAGGAAATGTATAAGACAAAATATGTATGACTGTATATGACAGAAACGAGCAGTAAGATTAAATCATTGCACTTAAGTGGTGGTTATTTCACAAAGAAAAGAAGGTAAGTGTCCAGGTATGTAAGAGTAGATTATTATTGCACAGTCAGTCCTTTCCTTCTGTCCTCTTTATTTCCTCCTCCCCCCGAGTGAGGAGTTGTAGAGGATGATGGCCTGAGGGACAAAGGAGGTCTTGAGCCTGTTGGTCCTACACTTGGGCAGGAGCAGCCTTCCACTGAACAGGCTCCTCTGGTTGCTGATGATGGTGCAGCCCCCCCCCCCCCCAGACACACCACTGTGTAGAAGAGGACACTGGTGACCACAGACTGGTAAAACATCCACAGCATTTTGCTGCAGATATTGAAGGACCGCAGTCTCCTCAGGAAGTACAACCTGCTTTGTGTCTTCCTGTACAGGTGGCTGGTGTGTTTTGTCCAGTCCAGTTTATTGTCCAGCCACAGCCCGAGGTAATAGTCCATAGCCTCCACCTCAGCTCCCTCTAGCAGGACTGGTCACGGTCTTGGTCTGGCCCCCCCAAAATCAATGACCAGCTCCTTCGTCTTGGAGGTGTTTGTTTATTTCTGCTGTGAAGTTGGGCATTTAACATAGGGGTATATGGGTAATGACTCTGTTGTGGAGCCAGCCTCAAGTGGCCATTCACGGCCATTCCTGCCGCTTGTACTAAGTGTTACCAGAGTTGTGACCACTTTAGACTTCATATCCCTCTCCACGCACCTAGGGAAAGTTGTAGGAGCCCCCACTCTGCTTCTATAAATGTTAGCATTATCCTTGTGAGCCCCTTAGCATGCTGAGATAAGCATTTCCCTCAAAGCACCACTTGCACAGTACAAGTTTTACAGCTTTCCAGTTCCCTGGCCTGAGAATCCACATTGCCATTTGTCCAGATTAGGATGATCGATGGATTGACTGGAAACAATAACTATAGATTCTACCAGATACTTAAAGGTGCCATGTGAAATATGTGAAAACTAGTGGTGCTGTAGAGCAATGTTGTAATGAATAGATCGTTATATTCTTTGTTTGTTTTCGAGGACTGTGATAATGCAAATTTATGCTGATTGGCTGCTGGGTCATACCTCCCAAGTCTTACGTGTGTATGCTGTGGTGTCTTTTGAAGACATCTCACAGCTGATAAAGGAAAATTTCAGGGATTAAAAAAATATCAAAGAAAATAGAGAGTTGTTAGTTGTAATCCTATCGTAGTGATAAAATGGCAATCACCACAAATCCTCACCCAACCTGAATTTATATGCTGTGCTCCTGACAACACTGTATGTTAGAATGCATTGGCCGACAACAGAGAAAGCAGTACCACAATATCTTCCATTGTTTGTTAAGGAGGTGTTTAGTTGCACAGGAGTTTAGAGTGGCAAAGCAGCTTGCAGATGTGGCAGAAGTAGAAAGCGAGACCATAAATGTATAAATACTGGTTAGGCTCCTCCTTCGTGAAAAAAGGCTGAGGAGCGATTTTTTTCCTACAAATTTTTGATTCTTATTTGTTTTTATTTTCTTAAGGAGGACCGCAGAAGAGGACAAACCAATGCAGAATGTATTTTGAAAATGCTTTGCAAATGTCTTAAGAGGTGGGAAATGTATACAACATTTACATGAAACCTACAAAGTATTTTTAATAGTTTTGTGAAAAACAACAGAACTGTGTTTCTTTACAGCTCCAATGGGTACTTTTAAATGTGGTCAGATCCAACAAGAAGCACTTAAATGAAATTGGCATCTTATATATACCTATAGATACCTTATAGAGCACACAGAGAGAGCACCACCAAGGCATGCCCTATCTTACAATGTTAATGAAAGTGGAAAATAAGTTGTGTATACACCCACATCCCAGGCCCATTTTACACCCTTCCACCAAGTTTCCTGAAAATTGTAGTTTTTCTGTAATCCTGCTGACAGTACTTAGACTGTATAATAAGATGGACGTAGCTACCCATTGGTTTATGGACTACCATTTTGAAGAGATTGCATTTTGGCCATCGCCATCTTGGGTTTCTGAAACCGTACGTGACCATATTTGGACAGGCTGAGCTCTGCTGCCATTTCAGTTATGTTGTGCTGAATGCTAAAGAGGGAAGCTACTGGTTTTTCAACCAGTTTAGACCAGTCATCCAGTGAACTATTGCTGGCAGGTGAGACAGGAGCTCAGGTTGCCCGATTGAAAAATTGTCATTTTCTATCAAGTTACCACGTAATGCTAGCTAACGTTAGCTTTGTTAGCAAAGGTGCTACCAAACGCTGATAGAGACATTTTCAGGAGATCACAATGTTACATAGAACTCTCAATAACAAGTTCAAAGACCTGGCAGCTACGTCTGTATTTTACAGTATATGTGACAGACAGACAGACTGACAAACCAACAAACAAACAAACCGAAAACATAACATAAATTATCAGGATACAGGCGTGTCACACACCATTTGCATGAAAATCATAAAAAATGAAATGTGAATCATGAACTATCTTAATGACTGGTGTTACACGGATGCAACCATGTAAATTTGCCCCTTACTTTCTAGCCTATCTCACCATATCCTCAAAGATAGTGATTGGAGTGCACAGGCTTATCCTGTAAAAAAGATTATCAAATCAGACAACGGTTGAATTAGTAACGTCTCCTTTCTCTCTGCATGGCTCTTGTTCCACTTTATATTGTTTAGGCATGATAAAGCATCAAACAGACCGCGGTACTTTGATGAGAGTAATTAGGCAGAGGAAGAATATGTGATGGGGATCAAAAAGATGACTTTGGACTTCTTCCTGTGTCTACAAGCTGTCAGGCTTGTGTATGTAAATGCAGGGTCTGTAACCACACATCAGTCTTTCATCAGCTTAAGGTGTCAAATGAACAGAGACTCACACAAACACACAATAGTATAATGTTAGCTTGTACAAAATAAATGAAACACTTTTATATATATTCATTATATCTAATATCTGTTTTTCCTTAAGTCCCCCATCACACAGCTTAGCACATCTATAGTATCTTCTAAAAGATGCTTGTTCTTAACCTGCTACAAGAACACATTTGTGATGCAGACTTATCTAGACATTACCCATGCATGTCCTGCTGGTCTTTCAAGGAGGGGAAAATCATTTTTCCGGCCTACATCATAAATGTGTTTGTTTATTTATATGTAAATTCTACCCTTTGTTCCTTCTCAAGAAAATTATCTGTGACCTTGTCGTACTAACTAGGCGTCTTTTTCAGGGACCAGTGTCCTCTCAATGGCCAGTGTCCTCTCAATGGCCAGCAGAGCTAGGCTGCTTAAACGGCCTTGGCCCAGCTGGAGCTGCTGCGCCAGGCTACTGTGAAGTGAGACCGCCTGTGAGTATGAGTGATCGTGACGGGGGGAGAAGCTTCGCAGCTGCCGCTGCTCGTTGGGGAGAGAAACTGCAGAGTGACAGAACAGAGTCGCCAAACACAACGCTAGTCATTTTTAACAAAGACAAAGTCGGTGGGATCGGTAAAGTCACCGGAAAATCCTCCGGTGGATATTTATTCTTCAGGATCGCTGATTTGCTCATTTAGCTGTCAATCAAAAAATGATTCTGCCTCAGACAGCTCATCCAATCATCATGCAGAAGCCGAGCGTCTGGGCCAGCCCACTGTCCCATAGACCCCCAGAGACGCAGAGCATCCGATGGGCGGGACAAAGCCCAGCATTTATCCAATGACCTTCCAGTTTCTCTGCAGTGGAACAACCCGCTCTACGCTTCCCCATTGAAGTCAGTAGAAGATGAACGTCCGACTGCAAAGTGCTGTGGGAAGGAAGTTGCGGCGGTTACCTCTGATAAGTAGCTGATTCTGAACAAAAGATGAAGGCTTTCTAGGGTTTAGTCAATGAAATTAACACACAGCAGTACATATTTCACCACTTTTTTTCTTTTTTTTGAGACATTTTAGGGGAAGCTGAGCTTCCCTTGCAGTCTTAGAGCAATCACGACTGCCAGATAATTGTGTCCCTTCCCCATTTTGACAAATTAAGTGTAAGTATGATTTGAAAGGGAGATCAGCCCACCACTGGCTTGTTATCATTATTATGATGGAGAAGAATAATAAAGTAATAATCAATCCACCACCACCCCTCTGACATCCGGGTACAGACTGAGTCAGGACCAGAATACAGGGGGAGGAAGAGGGGAGAGATCTCCATTGCTGAGGTGAGTCAAAAGGATTTGATAATATAGATAATTTCTGATGCAGACAAGCATTAGAACTGTAAGGATGAGAGTTATTTGATCACTTGTATGGAGGAAGAAGAGATCAGACTAAAATTGAAGGGAGTCAAGGGATGTGTATGAGTCAAATAGGCCTGGCCTGACCTGAAGTATTTTGTGTTACTACATTGTAAGTCATTTAAATCAGTATTTTATTCCATAAAAATATCTCACAGGCCTGTGACACAGAGCTTTTATAATGTTAACCTTATAACTCTGTGTATTTCATCAAACACACCTCAAACCTACAATATGATACTATGAAAATTTTGTTTTCATGAAAGGTGGCAGGTGTTTGCTATATAGAATGATATATGTTTGCTATCCTGATGGAAGCACTGTGTGTAGAAAATAAATAAATAAAGAAAATATATAATATAACCTTGCTTTGAGAAACTGGTCATTCATAATAGTAGAAATTAATTTAAGATGAATGTAGCTTCTGACTACAGAATAAAAACATACAAAATACAGTTTTTTGGGTAAGGTTTATATTTATACTGTCAGATTATACTGTGACCTTTATAATCAGCCTAGGTTTATTCTAATGTATACTGTATAACAGAAAAATAACTGAGCAAAATCATACTCTGACTGAACCAATCTACAGTACCGTAATTAGTGAAATTAAATGACATTCTTTAGACCTGGAGCAGATCTAATGGAGAGAGGAATTACATATGGTATAACTTTAAGACACATTTAAATAATCAGGGCCTGTTCTAAGCATGCAGCTTTAGAGTACATCCACACGATTGAGTGATTTGTGGTGATGCACGAATCGATCTGCAGTAAGTGTCCTCAACGAGCACTAGGTGCTGCTATGAACCCCTTTCCCGTCCCAAAGCACTCACAGGCGGTCACTTTCTTGCAAGATTTAGCGACTTTACACACCTTTTTAGAAATGTATTTATAAAGAGCGACTAGCAACCAATTTAGCAACTTATCCAGACCATCAGTGAAAAAGGGAGACAAATATAAAATCCAATCAATTGTATGCGGTTTTGCTGTCCAGACGACAACGCCATGGGGGGGCATTTTCAAATCTTCCCACTCTGGGATCCGGTCTCAAATATACCGTTTTCAGGCTTCAATAACGCCGGCTGCGCTGGATGGTCGGCGAGAAAGATACTAGTTGTGCGGTTACAGGAAAATGCGTCTCCGTCTGGACGGGCCCTTAATGTGTCTGAAAGTTAACATTACAGTAACTCTTGTTCAACAGAAGAATGGAAGAAGACAATGTCTGTTGCTTTTAAGTTGTTACCAGCTGCACTTCTTTACTGGTGGATGTCTAGTTCTAATACAGTAAACACCCCCCACCCCTTTGATTTGATGTCCCTGCTGATCAGAAAAAAGCTACTAATGATAATATTGTAATTAGTTTTTCGAAAATAGGGTCTTTAAGCAGGGATGCAGGGATGCAGTTGAAGCGATTGCTAAAGCATTCCAGAATCATTTCAACAGGTTTCCATAGTAGTGTCAAAACCAGTAGACAGGCTACAATGTCAAGAACCGCTTGGAATGTTTCTAAAACTTCAACAGTTCATGCTTAAAGTCCCTTATATTTCAGCACACTTCACCAGCTTAGTACAGTTAGCTCTAATATAGGATACTTTGTGAATCTATGAATGCCAGAGGATGAAGATTCAGCAGTTAAAACAGAGAGTAGGCACAGAGAGCAAGAGTGACAGCAGCGACAGAGAAAGTCTGCCTCAGTGAGTCACTTCAGAGCTGATGGGATAATGAGGTCCAGCCAGGAGCCCCAGACTTGCGGTTCTGTGTTTTCCACTGAGCTACAAACACAACGTGACAACTGGCAGCACTCATCTCTCTCCATCTGGGATGTGCTGCCTGCCAATGTCCCTCCTGTCTGCCCTCCCCCTTCACATCTACCTCCACCCCAAACCCATCGCAGTCAGCACATGGCCCACTGTCTGTTGGCTCGCCATCAGTGCAGGACCAATGGCTTGGCCCTGCGTATTGGGATTTCTTACAGTCAGCCCTGGTGTCCCCCTTACCCCCAACACCCCCTTACGCCACTCTCCTCCTGCAGGCCAAGTCAGGCCTACTCGCATCCTAGAGGGACGTGACAGAGCGCAGGTCCGTAGCTGTCAGTAAAATGGGATAATTGCTACTTGCCATCACTTTTTTTTTTTTACACCACAGACACTGATTGATATGCTTGCTGCTAAGACCTCGGCTCAAAAAATAACTGATTTGAACTCTGGGATTTGATGAGCATTGTCTAATATATTAAGGGCCAATAGATCCTGAATTTTTTAAACATAGACAAAGAAAGGAAACATGTATCATTGGTTCTCTATACAGTATCTGGATAACATGTGGAAATGTGCATAATAATCTGTTGCAGAGTCTCAAATTAATAGCAGTCAGCTGTTGTTATAACAATGCATTTGAAAGTCCTGTGAAGTTGTATATAAAAAATATTTTTTAATTATTCAGACACAAACTGTGAGAGACAACTGGAGCACCCATAAAGGATCAATTCTAGAGTATTAGATTTCTTGTGTCTGTCCTGACTGTAATCACTGTAGTTATCAATGTGGAGCAAGTTCTACTGGACTTCAAAAGTAGTTTGAAGGCACTGCGGATGACTCATGCTC
This sequence comes from Echiichthys vipera, assembly GCF_963691815.1. NCBI lineage: Eukaryota > Metazoa > Chordata > Actinopteri > Perciformes > Trachinidae > Echiichthys > Echiichthys vipera. The sequence goes on from NC_139826.1 coordinate 10,296,291, forward strand.
CACGTCTCATAGGGAAACTGTATGTTATTGGACAGAAATACATATATTATTATAACCACGTCAGAGGTGATGCTCATTGCACAAGTGTTACTGTATTAGACAGAGGAGAAGCTGTACAAGCAGCTCGGCCCCATTCTGTACTAGTGGTCAGCAGCCACAACCTCTTTCCTCCCCCAGAGAGCAACAGAAAGACACAAAGACGGATGGACGACCTAAAATTACAGCTCAACCAGCATTTTGAGGATAAACATCTCTTGTAAAAATACACCAAGATGCCAGGAGCAGGAAAACCAGCAGGTTCACCGGGGCGCGACGGGCAGAAGGCACGGCGGCCTGCTGTATTTAGAACCTGTCCTTCTAGGGATAATCTCATCCTCTGACTTGTGCACATTTGTGGCTTCTCTGACAGACTGAGGGTGGAAGGGCCGTCCTTTGATGTATTTATAAATATGTATTGCTTGTTTGTAAAATGTGCCACAAAGTTAAAAGGAAACAGAGAGCATAAGAGAACTTTGAACCACAGAGAGGTCATTTATTTTATGTGAAATGGCGTTTTGCTGGCAAGATGATCATCACTTCAGAACTGAGAAAGCTCTTGTTCGGCAAAAACCTTTGTGAAACATCTTTGGTCAGCTAGTTTAAACAAGAAGTTATCCTGGGGCACTGGGAAGAGACAACTTCACACTGGATTCCATGAAAAGTGATCACTTTCACAGCCAAAACCAAAAGTCAAACAAGTTGAGGTGTGAAGTCAAACGACCCCTCTGACCCTTTCTATCTGAACCAGGGCTCTCTTGTTGTACTTTGTCAGTCCTGGCCCCCTTCAAGGGCCCCATTGTCTGGGAGCAGAAGCTGGAAACCCTCCCCCGTCTCTGGCCTCCATGACTGGACAATGGGCAAAGACAAACCCCTGACACCCCGTCCTCTAAGGGGACAGCACTGGATTATTGCCGGCGATGTTGACTTTTCTATCTCCTCTCTTCTCACTAGTGTGTGTGTGTGTGTGTGTGTGTGTGTGTGTGTGTGTGTGTGTGTGTGTGTGTGTGTGTGTGTGTGTGTGTGTCTGTGTGTCCGTGTGGGTAAGCCAATTTGCTTTTTCAATGAAAAGAAAAACACAGAAGAAAATACATCGAGAGAGGAGAGGACAAAAGATGGAGGGCCTCAATGATGAAGTGACCTGAAGAGAGGTGAGATCATTTCAAATGGGATTACACACACACACACACACACACACATACACAACACACACACACGCACCAGCTTCATTATCCCTGACTCTACTCAACCTACACAATACAGAGCAGGATATTGCTACACCATGCAGTCTTTTCACTATGTGGTCTCAAGCCTGCTGAGTTAACAAAAGCTAAAGCTCAAGGTTTTTTAGTCGAGGCAAGTATATAAAGTTCTCTTAAAGTCGGTGATGAAGCAAAGTGAATGTAGAGTCATTTTTGTGCATTAATGAAACTAGTGCAATGCCCGTTCTAGGCGTGTTGCTATTGGGAATACATGCCCATTCAGAGTTGGCAAATTGCTTCGACCACGGAAGTGCTGCTTGCAGCTTTTGTGAGTTATGCCATCCGATCAACTTCTAACTCAACACTGCACTCCGTCCTCAGGAATACACCTGCTGCTACAGTGCCACCTATTGGCCAAGTGGCAACAAATCTGTCAACTTTTCCCGGCTTGGTCCAGAATACTTCTGCCAAGTGTGAAGTAGATCGAATGAATGGTTTTTAAGAAATGCAATGGATAAACGGAAAGACAGCCAGACCTTATTTTATAGTTAAACAAACTGAGATACAACATAAAAAATAGTCAGAGCAGCAACAGGCAACAAGTGTTCTTCATCTTCATCTCCTCAGTGCAGGGAAACCCCCTCTTACTCTTCTCTCTGGCTTTTTGCTTTTGTGGGCAAAGTCAATCCTGCGGGACATAAATCTGGGGAGTTTGTTTGTGTCTAAATGAGACAATGAGATGGTGTACATCAGTTATGGGACTGCCATATGATATAATTGTTTTGCATTCCAGTGAAGCATGTCATTGAATTTCTTTTTCATATTTAAAAATAAATAATTTTCTAGGTTGTGGAAGTACCATGATTATAACAGATACATAACTTACCATCTGCATCACCTTGGCTGGCAGTTACACTGACATTTGAAGCTCTTTTGGTAGGAATACATGCTGATGAAGCTTGGCGGTGACAGAAAGAAAGACTTCAAAACACAAGCGGTACAGTGCTGACTTGTGCAGGATGGACGTGGTGTTCCCAAATGACCAACCTGAATTGAAGGCTTGTGCAGCAAGAAAACAAAGCACCAACTGTTAGCTTACTAGCAGCACGGTAAACAAAGAAGACTGGTATATTTTCCGTTTGGTTCTGCATGGCTTGATCCCAATGGAAAGATTACTGTGCTGACTTTGCCATGTTCCTAGCACACCTTTGTTCACGTCATCCTCAGCAGACAGTGTTCCCACAGCTTCAGCCACCTGCCACTCTTTGATTATCAGCTGATAGAGATTCAGCGGTTTTCCACATTTGCTGATAAAACCCTGTCTTCCTGAGGATATTAATGATGACAGAATTATAAGGTTCAAAATAAATGACGGGCTGTGTTAGCTGAAAATATATATTCAAGAGACAAAAAGGCAGGTGATTCCCAGGTGAAGGTTTGCAAATATATACAGTATATAGTGAATCTATATATATAGATATATATCCACTAACACTGCTCAAAATAACACCATACCTCTGCAGTAGTATGATAAGAGTCGCTACACATAAACTGAAGCACCAACAACGTAGTTAGTGAAACCGGAGTTTATTAAAAGAGTGTTTTGAAAGACTTACCAACTGGCCCCGGTACCAGCTTCTCTCATAGTAAAGTCTATTCAAGTCGATTACCAAATGCAATCCAAAAGGAGCACAGTGATGGAAGGACGTGGGGATGGCCAAATGTCCTTGGACATCCATGGTTCATATCACACAATCAATCACACGTATTTTTCTCTCTGTTTTGGAATTCCATCCCCTCCAAACTGACTTGTCAATAGGGTTGTTCAGTAAATAAATGTAAGGTGGCTCAGTTTTCTGTACAATGCAAAGCAACATTAATGAGTTGGCCAATCAAATTCACACAAGCACACAATCCTAGTAGACAATGTTATGCCATAACAGCCGAACCCAGAGTTATTTTCCTTCCTCTGAACCCAAGAATGAGCGGTGGAGAGGCGGGGTTAAAGGAATTGCCGATCTACCAAGTGAGCTTGTGCTATTGGCCCAGTTATGTAGAAGATGCGTGCATTATTATACACAGAATTTGAGAACTTTTTTGGCTTCATGCGAAACAAAGCATCTTTCATAAGAATGAACAGGGCCCCACCTCCAACGCTGTATCCAGTTCTCTTACCATCAGCATGCTCACAACTTCCCAAAGTTGGTGGCCAAGATGTTTACCATGTAAACTTTAAGGGCTTGTAGCATCTATCCTGAGATCCTAAACCACTATACACTATTGTGACATCATGGGTCTGTTATTTAAACCAGCCTGCTTGGGTTGATTGTTGTCTCACCAACACCTGAGATCACACACCGCCACAAATACAGCTCCTTGCATTGTTGTAACTAAGTGCTGTTTAGTCTGAACACTCAGTCGCTTTCACAGCTACATTAGCACTCCTCTTTCATTTTTAAGAAGACCACTGCTTGGCAGAAGGGAGAAACACAGGGTCGTCCATTCATTATTGTAATCATAACACGCAAAAAAGTGGTCTCCAATGTTAGGGAAGATATTCTCTCCCATATGATTTATGCATTTTGTGTCTGCTGAAGAGAAGAAAATAGTATCTTTCACTCATCTGTAAATCACTGTAATGTTCTGAGTCAAGGCAACTGAAAAAGCACACTTAACAGATGAGGTCTCGCTTTAGATTCCACAGCCAACTCACTCCCAGTTTAAGACCAGCACGGAGACACCAAAAGACTCATGAACTTTAAAATACTGTGTTAAAACCTAATGTTAAACCCTTTTTCATCTAGTCATTACTTTGCCATTTGCTTTTGTCGATGCAAAGTATGTGAACATAAAATCTGACACCTTTAAATTCAGAGTTAAGGGGAATTCCGAGGATGTTCAGTGAGTTATTGTTGAAGAGGAACGTTAAGGGTTTAAGGGTTTCCTACACTGTGTGAGGTTTCATCTCTCAAGTGATTCGGGCTGAAAGAGATTTAACATCAGTGTCAGAGAGACAGCGAACTGAGGCTCCTTCATACACACTACAGCCAAGTCAACTGCAGAGAGCAGGGGCTTTCTCTTTATAATAATTCATGAGGTTGATTAATGGAGGGAATATACAGTAGCTATCAGTGTTAAAAATGGCTGATTATTTATGTTGTTATAAGAGCCCTGTGACCAGAGACAGAGCCGGAACACCACAATCTAGCTGCAAGCTATCTATGGCATAAGGAAAATCTGTGTAATTTTGTTTTTTTATCACCATATGAAGCATCTATCTAATAGACATTTCATCCATTGTTAATATAAGAATATTTATTGTAGCACTTATCTGGCTCATGGATTAGACGTAAGCTTTATATAGTATCTGTTCAACTCACGTCATTTTTAATTTTTCTAGGACTGACAGACACACCGACCGGTACCATACTGGTCAGCACTAAAAACCGCAGTGGCCTAACGTGATGTATTCCATTAGTTAAACAGCAATATGTATCGCCGAGCTGAGAACAAAAGGAGCCTCTGACTTCTAAAGGATGAGGCAAACTTGACAGTATAGCTTCCGACTGTGACAGGCTTTTCATGGTTTCTGATCTGTGCTCCTGTCCACAAAGAAGGTGCATGTCAGCGCAACCAAACACCAGCAGTAAATAATGACAACAAGAGCAACCACCACGCACATGAGCTCATCCTTTGACAAGTCCCACCCACTCTTCAGCGGAGTGGCGGGGAGCTTCAGAGTGGTGACATGGCTCTCCTAGTCATCTGTTACAATAGAGGCCCGACTCGTTTCGTCTGATCCCACCGACCACTTTCAACTGCTGCCAGGGCCACAGGAAGCCAGTCATGCTCAGTGTGTGTGTGTGTGTGTGTGTGTGTGTGTGTGTGTGTGTGTGTGTGTGTGTGTGTGTGTGTGTGTGTGTGTGTGTGTGTGTGTGTGTCCAGCAGGGAAGGGGGCTCTTGTCTCTCGATTTTCCGCCCTGATTGGAGTGAATGAGTGGCCATTCTGTTGCCCAGCTGAATCTCTCCATCTCTTGCTTTCTTTGAGTTCACAGCGTGGAGGCAAAATGACACACTCTTACAGCTCTAGACGTGACATCATACCGGGTCTGATGCCTGTTCACATGCCAAGGGTGCACACCACTGCAGACCATCATCCTTAAAAAGGTTTTATATTTAATAAATTGAATGCTGTATAGTAGCTTTAGATTTCAAAGAGTCAGGGAATATTATCTTTAGCTTTTCCACCTTATTAGTTTTAATGGACTTTTGATGCAGGCAATAGGCTCTTTCAAGGAACAGTTGTAATTAATAACATTGACAATGGCAGCCAATTTAAGTAATTAATAATTACACCTGTGCTTTTTAAAATACCTGCCGTGAAAAAAAAGGTTGTCAGGAACTTTCTTTTTTCTACTGAATATTTTATGGGCCATAGCTTTATTTTTAGGTGACTAATTGCAAATCATAACTCATTTACATGAAGAGCACCCTTCCAGAAGGGCTACAAATATAACTTCTATACCTCACTTTGCCGAACCTTGTTTTTGTCCACCTCACTTTTATGTTATTGTTTCATATGATTATACTCTCATAAAAGATGAGGAGAGTTGACAAGAGAGTTGAAAAAAATGTTGATATGATTGACTGAGTTGCCTTCAGTTATTATTGTACACTCAAAGCAACGAGTTTGACAAGAGCTTCACCTTACTGGTGAAGGTTGTAGGGGAGATATGCATCCTGAAAGGAATACCTGCACACACTTTCCAGAGCTGTAAGGAAAGTTAATACATATGCAGAGGTTTGCATAAGATTTTAGTATATTCAAAGACAGGTACTGTGACTCACAGGATGTAGGCTGTGCATATAAGCCTGCTATTGGCAGCATACAAGAGAAATACACCCAAGCTAGAGCATTTTTTTCCTTAGTGCAGAATTATGATGGGTTCTTTAACCAGTGCTGGCACAGGATATAGTTGATTGTGCAAGCAGCTTATAACGACCCATAATTATGTTTTGCTGTTAGGCAGTGACCCATATGGTACAGTTCAATTGTGAACAGAACCCAACCCTGGTGAGTAGTGGTTTTGTTGCTTAAAATTCAGGTACTTCAGTCCCTCAATGTTAACGTGTTTAAAACTGTGACCAACGATAAATAGACTGGTCACATGTGGTCATGTGCTATGGCTGTCTTATGTCGGTATAGAACGGTCATACATTTCTTTTGAGAATGAGGACTTGTAGAAAAACAGCACACATTTAGAGACTTTAATAACCTGACAGGAAAAGGTTTTTCAGTTGGCAGGGTACACAAAAAGTTCCGAATTGTAAGCCATGGTAGATGTCTTTTTGTTTTTTGTGTAGCAGCAGGTAGATGAGCAGGAGAATCTATTTAGTCTAATCTTTAACTTTACAGTCGGAAATGTGAGGAAGTGAAGAAGCTGAGCTCAGCCTGGGACTCACTCATAAAGCAGCCTGTGTTTGAGTAATTTATAAGCTCAAGTTTCAAGTTTACCATGTGTCTCACGACGCTCACTTATACATTACATCTAACAGGACGGGACTTTTCTTTCAAATCAGCGCTCTTCCTTTCAACTAAGCTGCCGCCTGCAGCAACTCATATTAAATTACTGTATACATCAGGACATGCAGGGTCTTGATGGTGAACACTTTGTAGTGTGTGTGTGTGTGTGTGTGTGTGTGTGTGTGTGTGTGTGTGTGTGTGTGTGTGTGTGTGTTTGTGTGTGTGTGTGCAGCACAGTTTACAAATTTTTATAGATTTGTTTTTACTGTAACCAAGGATTGACTTTATATATGCCAGACTTCCACCTAATATCTCTTCAAATCCCTGTGAAAATTATGACTCAATCATCGCTTGCGGTAATGACTGTTTACACTCTGTTTTTACAGCAAGCTTTTTTAACGATCAATCTGTTCAGTGGGAGTGTTAACGCCCAGACTCGTATCCCTTGCCCCGGGTCTTTTGCTAATTTTCTTTACCGAAGAACGGATACAATAATGAGCCTTTACAAAGTCTTTGGCCTGAAAACATGGAACAGATATTCCAAGTAGAAGTTGTGCCGAAGGTGGAGGGCCAACAGTGAAAGGTTACATGGATTGAGGGTGCTCTGGCAAGCATGTCCACTCACATCCTCCCACACACCAGCGCAAATAATCCAACTATGCCTTGTCTCACACACATACAATAATAACACACAGGCTGATTTGAACTGCACATTTGAGGCACACAAACTTACTGAACAAGCAAACATTAGAATACTCACATATACATATGTGTTGTGTAGAAATGCAAACATCACAAAGCAGAGCAACATAACTTCAGTTCCACATAATGAAATATACTGAATAGGTTGCCGATAATTACATTTTTTTTATCATACTGTGCTCAAATTTATACATAAATACATTTTTCTCACATGTGGCCGGGGTGATTTCGATTGCCTTTCCAGGTAGCATGTATTAAATCAAATATCTGCCAAGGTTGGATGTGGAGGTTGCTGTTTCCTGAATGAGAAATAAGATCTAGGATATCACTAAATTTTACTGTGAATTTCCTTGGCTGTCCATACCCCCTTTGATAAGAGCAATCTCCTCATCTGCCCCTAAAAGTGTCTGCACGAACGTGTTTCACACACACACCACCACAGATACAGGGACCATTACCTGCTGACAGAACAGTTGTTTAAAAACAGTCATACCAAACTAAAGTCAACCATTATCTGACAGTTCTTCATCTAGGATTACAAAACAGAGAAGGTGCCAGAACAGAACAAAACCAATCGTTCTGTGCACTAACTGACAAGGAAACATGAAAAACATGAGTGGGAAGAAACACATTAAGTTCAAAGAATGTGCTGCACCACTCTGATTTGTACAGATCCTGTGAGATGTTCCACGCAAAAAACAAAATAATAGAATCGAAGAGACTGAACTCAATATCCAAGAGTATTGGTCTCATTATCTGAGCTGGTCTTCATCAGCCCTTTTTACAAGTGCCAGTTGGAGCTCATTTGAGGATGTGATTACGCCCCTGATAATTTATCCTCTGCAGGATGCTCTCCTCATGTTGAGTTAGGGTTTGTGACACTGTGTGTGTCTTTTTTCCAATTCTGCAAGATGAGGACTGGATTTGTGGTGACGGCGCGTAATGGCTAAAGTCAAAGTTGCAGGTCACGTTGAGCCCAGAAAGAACAGCTGAGCATTTCACACACTTTCAAAATGATTCTTCAAATGTCCTTCGCTCATTATTAGTTTTAAGACTGAAGCACCTCTGACCACAACAGAGAACATAGGCCAGTGGTTATCAACTGGGGGTCCATGGAAAAAATGGGGATTGTTTTCACTATTTAAGAAGTGAGCTAAATGTGAGTAAGAGAGTGGCTTTCATTTCCTTCAGAGTTATCTCCTCAACTGTAGTTGACAACTATAGGCCGAATCACCGTGACATCGCTAACAACAACAATCGCTCCTCGGTAGACAATTGGCAGTTGATTCACATTGCAGAGGTATTGAAATATTGTTATTTTCAGCCGTAAACTCTAAATGATATACAGTCAAATACAGCAGTTCGACCTATCTGATGTTTGTGCTGTGCTTATTTTATGTCTTGTGTTGCTCTGCTAGAGCCTTTTTATAAACCAAATATAGCATCTGCCAGTTTTGGATGGTGCCATTTTCTTAAGTCTGTGGCCCAAAAGGTAAATTAGGTCTCTAACCTGATGTTATTGTAGGTGTGGTCATGAGATATGAAAGCATCATACATTTTAGAGATGAGAGTACCCCATTTGCTCAGAGCTGCTGTACATGATGCAAAGGTTTTCTACCCGGAAGTTATTGTACACAAACGTGATTGGGTCTGTAGAATTGAGGGTCTTGAAGTTGTACTCCATAAGATTTTCATCTATTTAATTGTCTTTTAAGTTACAATCTGTCAAAGAGTGAGTTAAAACAATGGTGAGTGATCATATGACCCACTAACGAAAGCACTTCTACTTGCCTTTTGGCTGAGCATTCCAATATGAGTGTCTGCTTGCGACATTCCCTCTCCAGATGTAAATAGGCCGCCATGTTAGTGACGCTGCTGACAGCCGCTGGTCTGTCGGCCCAGATCGTCATTGACGGTTATGCTCCGTTCACTTGTAATCAGAAATCAGGAAGTAGTAGTAGGAACGTGTGTGTGTGTGTGTGTGTGTGTGTGTGTGTGGATTTAACCCTAGAACACTATCGCTCAAATTCAAAACACCATCAGTAACGTTGGGTGATTTTTACCCGAGATAATACACCAATAAAAAGTACTTGTCATCAAAATATATCAAAACATGACAAAACATGACAAATTTGCCTGTAGGAAAAAGTGAGTTTTGGATTAGGAACACCCATGCCATCAAAGATGTCAAAGACAATGCTGAAGCTACCCAGAGACCCAGGACACTCAGATAAACGCAGCATTATGAACATCACATAAATATATCTGCTCAGGTGAAAACGGACCCAAAGTAGAGAGGTGAATGTGTATCAATAAAGTTTACAAAAGAGAGAAAAAAAAAAGTCAACACACATAGTGACCGTGAACTTAACAAGATGGAGGGCTCTGAAAGAACAGGCTCGCCTGCAGTTACATATTACCACCAAAGAGGCCGCTAGAAACAATGTATCTTAAATCTTATAGAGTACAACTTTAACCATATCTAACAACTGCAGGAACCTCTGAAGACATTATCGAACATATTACAGATATTTGACAACTGTGATATGTTAGATAATGTTTTCAGAGGTTTCTGGGGGCGTGTGACCTACTGTGTAACATTTAGGGGTCCTTGACACGAAAAAGGTTGAGAACCACTGATATAGGCTGTATACAAAGATGGATAACATGACATCTTCCCCAAAGTCCAAATAGCTCAATCTGCCCCTGGTGGTTGCAGTATATGTCATAATTCCGGCCATCAAGATAATCATCAAATAATTTTTTTTCCAAAGATGGTTTCTGATGAGTTATTTGTTGTTAATGGGGTTAAAAGTAATGAATAATAGCTGTGATTGACTCGAGATTGGTTGGGCAGCTGTATGGGCGGGAATATGATACTGCCTGATCATTACTGCACCAACTTTGGCTCCAAATGGGCAAGATGGCAACGCCAGTATCCAAGATATCTTGGCTTTGAACTGGGGAGGAAATGGAGATGCATTGTGCATCTTTATGTACATCTATGTAGTGTACTGACACACCCTGGACTAGTTAAAGTTAAACCACTGGAGGTCAGCAAAAACAAGACTTTCAACATCTGTAAAGTTGCTCTTCAAAAACTAGAGTCATACAACTCATGCATACTGTTGCATGCATTAGGTTTTATACTCCCTGCTATGTATGCTGATCACTCACTACAGTGTAAACTTAAAGGGGTGAGTCATGCCCAACCTTTCTATTAAATGTATGCATAAGCATGTACATAAAACAAACACACTCTTACAACCTTATGTCTGGCAGCTCTTGAAGACCACTACGTTTTGGTCAAACTGAGTTCACGGTGCAGAGACAGGAAGAATCATCAGCAAATGATGACAGTTAACCCTTGTATGGTCTTCACATTTGGGACCCTCTGGTATCCCTCGGATCAAATTGACCCGGAACATATTTGGGATTTTAAAAACAAGTCTGAAATAAAATTTTACTTCATAAACCATTAACACACAGTATATTGTCTTTATCTAAATTCCAATTAATAGAGATAACATACATGTTTAATGATTGCAAGCAGTCTCTAATAGAACACAATTAACAATGGAAGTGTGATTTTTTTTTTTGTGGTGTGGAGGTGGACACATGACAGAGGGTAAAGAGTGAGGGCAAACAGCATCTCTGTGCTTACATTAAGATAATCTAACATTAACTGTGTGTGTGTGTGTGTGTGTGTGTGTGTGTGTGTGTGTGTGTGTGTGTGTGTGTGTGTGTGTGTGTGTGTGTGTGTGTGTGTGTGTGTGTGTGTGTGTGTGTGTGTGTGTGTTTGCGTGCGTGAGTGCGTGAGTGCGTGCGTGCGTGCGTGCGTGCGTGCGTGCAATCGTGCGTGCAATCGTGCGTGCAATCGTGCGTGCAATCGTGCGTGTGTGTGTGTGTGTGTGCGGGTCAAACTGATCCTAAGACCATATGAGAATGTAAATATGTGGGGTATAGTAGCATGTGTGCTTAATTATTTTGTCTGTTTGTACATGTTTATCACATTAAATAAGCTAAGGCCATTGTTTCAGGTATAAAAAATGTATACTTGTACCATTTTTCTTCTTGTGAAAACTTTAACCCGAATACCATACAAAGGTTAAGGGCCTTATTTCTAAGGAGTTATTTGTATGGACATAAATGAACCGTTTAAAAAAAAGAAACAGTTCATTAGATCCATTGAATGTTAAGTGGCAGAAAGGAACATAAACAAATTAGAATTTCACTTCATATTGAAATTGTACTTTTGTTTCATTCAAAAGCTGCACAGTGTTGGCAGTGTACAGGCAGCTGTACAACCTGAGTGTAAACATGGCTCTTTAATCATTCATAGCATTCCTGCTGCCTCAAGGCCACCCTTGTTAGCAAACAGTGTTTTGTAAACCAACAAAAGTGCACTGCAAAGAACCAGCGTATAATGAAGCTGTTATTAGAGCATGCATATAGCAGCTATGCTTTTGATACACACTAAAGAACCAATTAGCAGCAGACAATTCTCAGGGTGCACAGCACCAGGAAATTAAAGCACTTAAAATGTTGAGGCGAGGAAGAGATGCAAATGTGGTTTATTTTCTCATTCCAGAGTATTCACCATGGAGAGAAGCAAGTTTTTATAATCATTTACCACGTATTTCATCTATTGCACACATACATATGCTGCTGCAGATAAGGATGACATGTATGAGTATATGAGAGTCTTGAGTTGAAAAAAAGATACCGGTTTATTGATGAGAGAAGACACAGGCGCGTTAACAGGAATCTGGTGCACGCGCACTGACGAGCACTTGATTGGAGAGAGTGAAGTAGCTTGATGGCAGTGGGGGAGGGGCATGACTGAGTCAACTCAATCTGCCAGACTTGCTTACTGCAGCTTTAATATACCACACAGCAACACGACCAGCATGTTTTTAACTCCTTATAAAACAATAATACTTTGATTCGTTCAAATCAAGTTGTACTCTGATTTTTTTTTTTCGTATCAAGAAATGGCCGTATTGTAAAACATGCAACTCAGAATATAGCAAAGCTAAATGCTATGTTAGCTAGCACAGAATGGGAAATACGATCAAATGCTCACTGGAGAAATTTGAATACACAGTAATTAAACATCGGGCAGAACTTCAACCACTTACTCCTTGTTACACAATTTGGAACAGAAATCTTCCAGGAGACTATTTAAATGCCTTATCTTGCGTTTATACTTTCTACTCTGTGTGGTTCCTTTGCTTTTTACTGCAGTCAGGAGAAAGGCTTGAAATAAGCTCACTATGAGTATAGCTTATTTTAGGAGGGCTACATCAGCCAATATTGGCCATATTTCATGCTGTTCGGTTTTCTTTACGCTCTCTGTTTAAGAGAGGGTTGAAAGCACACTGAATTAACATTCCATGAGCCCTTTACTTTAAACCAAGAGCTCCATCTAGTGGGCTCAGAAAATAAAGAAAATTAAGCCTCATTTTTTTCCATCACTACTGTCTGGAGACCAAGGCATGCAGACAGCAGAAACAGCTGATCAGTGTTAGTTAAATTATCCAGCAAAGGTGTTTTCATACCCCGTTTAGCATCAACTCTTTTTCTACTAAGGCAAAAACAACCTTTAGCAGGGGTTTAAATTTTTGCACTTGAGGAAGTTTTACCCCATTATGCTGTTTCCAAACAGCTTTCCTAATGCCATGCTTCAAAATGTGCATACAAATAGGTGAATAGAATCACAGCTAATGACAGCTGTGGCAGATTTATGACTTCTACTCTGGAAACAATGAATGCTTGACCTCGGAAAAAGCAGTCTTCTCATTTCAAGCTGACTATTAATTAACCAATTGACTGTAATTTTGTCAGCTGAAATAAACTATGCTGACAGATTCTAGCAGATTCATCTTGCCAACTAATTAAGCTAACATTAGTTTCATAAATTGTTAATGGTGTCTGACTTTTCACTGCTTACTCCATTAAGTCTTTGAAAGTCTGAAATATGGTTTTGAATTTGCACTTGATAGCTATACACAAAGACAGAGGCTAAACCTGTATTTCCCAGAAAACAGTCAGCATCCTCTCCAGCCAATGGTCCATGTGCCAGATGGACAGGTAGACTGATGGAGGCGTAGTTTAAAACAGTCACGTTTGCTCTTGTTTTTGGTCAAATGAGGTATCATTTTTTTCTGCGAGTCAACAGTTAAGTTTTAAACAACTTGTTAAACTCTTCTATGTAGTACTGAAGCTCCAGAAACTATGTTGGTTATTGTTACCCAGATCTGGCTGTCTTGCCATGTGGACGTCAGGGTATTGGGGCTTATCTTGCAGGCTGGGAATTGTCCTCCCAAGGTATTGCATGTGAGAGAAGATTTACAGACCAGCACAATTAATTTTTAGTCATCTCCCAAAGTCCACTGCTCTGCCTTTGCCTGTCAACAACAAATGTCACAGATGGACAAAACACACACTTGGGGGATTTTGTGTCTGACTAATTAAACAGCAGATTACAAAGTGAATAATATCATATGAAGAAAGAATATCTGAAGTCAAATTGAACAATTCAACTAGGCTACTGTAATCTTGGTTTTATCATTTAGAGCGAGGAAGTTATTGGTTATCCATGTGTTGATGCCAGAGTTACGGTTTACATTTACAATATTAAACTGAAGGTTATAATCTGTATAATATTGGGAAAAAACAGCCCTGTTTCCAGCTTTGTGATGATGCCTTTTCGGTATAACGGTATAATCTTGCAGATGCTATCAGGAACACCAGGTGGAGGCAAAGGTGCAGATCATAGATTGTCTCATGTATTGCTGTCAGGATATAGTGATAGTTTCAGCAAATATGAAGAAATATGTTAATTGTTTTATTTATTTTATAGAAAGTTACCTATTTTAACTTTACGCTCATTGAAACAGTGTCATCTGAAAAGTAACTAAAGCTGTCGGGCAAATGTAATGCAGTAAGTGCAGAATATTTTCCTTCAAAAATTATGGGAGTGGAAGTATGAAGTGGCAGAAAATGAAAATACTCAAGTAAAGTACAGGTGCCTAAAGTTTGACTAAAGTATGGTACCTGTTAAAATATACTTACAGTCCACCACTGTATAGAAGGGAAAGTGTTTATTGGCATGGAACTACAGCGTATCACATGTAACTCTGTTTAGCAACACCACTGTTCATATTCCAGGGTTATGTTTTTTATTCATATATTGTATGTTTAAAATATATTATGTTTCTAAATGCATGTCTTTGCTTTATTATGTGCATTCTCCGACTAGTATAGGCAGTCTGTCTTTCTGTTCAATTTGTTGTTGTCTATCCTCATCTTGTGGCCTGTTTTGGTATTGCTAGGAGATAAACCATAAATAGAAAAAGATGACTACATTTATGCGGTACTTTATTCATCACGTGTTCATTAACATCTTGTGTCTCTGGCCTTTGGATGATGGTCTCATCTTGATTCAAGTGCAGTGAGAATACATTTTTAATCCAAGATCACCAAAAATAAGAAATAAGGAATTCAAGGGTCAGAGTATTAGGGCTTATATAATATCCATGTGATCTAGGACTGTTTGTGTATGAGAGAATAATAAAATGTTCAGAAAACCTTTGTTCTCTAGTTAAATGTTCAAATGTTCATATACCTTATGCAGACCACATGTCAAAATACTGTAGTATGTATGACTGTATTTGATGGAATTTTAACGTGCAGCCCCTGCATTTGACTTATTTTTGTATTCCAGATTTTGCTCTTGCTATCCCTTTTTTGTTTTTTTCCCTGCTGTTACTTTTGCCGCTGCTTGACTCAATTTCCCCAAAGGGATCAGTGCAATGCTTTGATATCTCATCTTAAACATAAATACATAGGGTAGAGAAGGAGCCAAACTGGGAAGCAGAAAGACAGTCAGGGAGCCAAGTTCAGACAGATGGATGAACTGACAGGCAGAGATAAAGATGATGTGGATAAGAAAAGAAGTGAAGGTAAAAAAGAGCTATGATTAGCTGATGGTGTTGG
The DNA here is from genome assembly GCF_963691815.1 of Echiichthys vipera. Classification (NCBI taxonomy): domain Eukaryota; kingdom Metazoa; phylum Chordata; class Actinopteri; order Perciformes; family Trachinidae; genus Echiichthys; species Echiichthys vipera. The sequence goes on from NC_139826.1 coordinate 10,311,756, forward strand.
TCAAGCACCAACATGACACCAGCAGATGTGACGCCGTTTGAAGCAGCATGTCAACCTCCTGGTGGGTGCGGTGGAAGACAGATAACTCAGCAGACAGCCCGTCCTGCCCCAGGGTGAGACTGATTTATAGGGTAGACTGGGGTGGAGAACAGGGTCCCTTGTTTCAGCAGTACTCACACCTTCTGCACACTGAACTGGACTCCTGACTCTGCTGCAAAAAAAGATACATTTTACAACTCTTTTAATCTTGTCCAGAAACTAGTTATTGTCTTCTTTTTTCTTTGCTTGCTACCACTTAACTTTCAAGTGGTCGATAGTTGTTTTCTTTGCGTTTCTTGAAGCGAATGTGCATTATATACAAGTGTCAAAACTTCGCACTTCTTTTGAGATAAAACTGTGTGCGCTTGTGTTTGCAGTGCACAACGCTTGGACTTCAGACTTCAGCCATTTTGTTCTCTTCCACTATTCCTCTGAAGGCCTACTGTATGTGTAACACTGTGTTTGACCATACTGGTCAGAGAGCAAGCTCAGCTTTTTAGCCTCTGGAAAAGGCGGAAGTTCAGCTGCCCTTTTTCCACGGTTTGCCACAGCAAGTACAACAGCTGCCCTCTAGGTTTTTCTAGTAGTTCATATAAACAGCATAATGGAGGCAAAGGCAAATATGTTTAGGTTTGTTTTTTATACATACACATATGTGTGTTTACCAACCCAGCGGCCAGAATAAAAGGGCTAGAATGAATCTCAGTTTCATGTACGAATGGGACGGCAAATGAAGAAGTCCAGTGGGTCTATGACCCAACCATCCACCCTGACCTCCATCCTAAGTGAAATTTGGAACTCATTATACTAGGTCAACTGATGAACGTTAGGTGTATCCCATACACACACTAAATAGTGCCAAAAACGGGTCATACCAACGCTTCTGTATTTTGCAGAAACGTAAAATAGCAACATTTTTCCTGGTGACTGGGCTTGTGTTTACAGTTTGCATGTAGGTTATATGTATGTTGATTTTCTGACCACAGTGGGAACTCATCTTGGGCGACGCTAAGCAAACCTTGCAAAATAGACAGCGGAAGAGGCCTTTATCACGGTGCTGCACATCCAAGTTGATATGCTGAACAGTTGCTGGTTTATCCAGCAGACGCAGAGCCGCATTAGCATTCATTTGCAGTCATGTTTGTGGCCACCTGGCTGACCTTAGTTCAATACTCCTGCTCCACTCAGCTCTAGTATTTTCGCCACCAACTCTTGTGGTAAATATCCAGCTCTTTGACTTCTAAGCGCTCCACTTTGTTCCCCAGCTATTTAATAACTGTGTAAGTCTGTCATTTGGTGCTCATAAACCCTCTTGCGTCCAAAAAGCAATTGTTTTGAAATTCACATATATGAGTTTAATTTCTTTGAAACTAACAGGATGTTGGAGCCAGCATGTCCCTTTAAAGAGAGAAATCTGAGAAACTATCAAATGACAAATGATCTATTCCTAGACTGACTGATCTTGAAGATGCAAAAATAATTTTTTTTTTACAGTTTTACAGTTTTATCTGATGTGCTTTCAGAATATGTTTTTTATCTGAATAATTCTGCATAATTTAAACTCTCATAAGAGAAGTGTAGAAAAAGAAGGTTTGGATGGCACAGAAGGCTGCTAACAGGCTGATATTTGCTTGGCTGTAATTACTTTGATGGTCTCCACTTTTGCCGCCAAAGACTCTTAAGCGTAGAATTGAACAGTTTCAGAAGCATTACATCCAGTGTAAACCTTCCAGAAGACGTGAACTGAGGAATACAGAAAACAAACAAAGAGCCAACAGAGCAGTGACAGCTTTTGTTGCATTCTGTTTTCATAGTAACAACTATCAACTTTTAAGGTGTCATAATATGCTCCTTTTCAGGATTCATACTTGTGTTTTGTCTTTAACGAGAACATGTTTACATGTTCAAAAAATACATTATATTTCATTATATATCATTATATAAAAATGAATCATGGATGGATTGATGGATCGGTGGATGGGTGGATGGATGGATGGATGGATGGATGGATGGATGTCATATATAATATAAACAAAGAAACAAAAGGTGCCACATTCTTGAAGGAATGTTATAGGATTTTTTGCACAGCCCAGGGTGGGGTTAGTGGGTATGAGGGATTATTGCACAGGTAGGCAACAAGCAGCCCAGATCATGAGCTTCCTCCATTGGCTGAGCTGTTGTGAAGCCTGATAGCTGTATTGGATTAGCTGGGAGTTAGGCAGAGTCAGACCAGAGCCACAAACTTTGAGCTTAATTATTGCTCTTCAGAAACCTATGGATTGACATATTTTATACAGTCTATAGGTTGATTATACCTGTATTTACCATTTGTTTAAAACTCCATTTTTAGGGCCTAAAAATGCCCAGTCTGCTCTGATTGGTTAGTGTTTCCAGGCATTGTGCATTTGCGCTCTCTGCACCATCATTGCAGCTGGGAAATCGCTGTAACAGCACTTTGGCTGCACTTTCTACCTATATATAGTATAGGTGTGTACAGAAGTCTTGACGGCTCGTTTAAAGAGTGTTTTGGTACTTTCACATAATTTATATAGCACTCCACCTGCTTTATAAATTAAAAAAAGGCATGGAAATCTCAATATGGGACTTTTAAACAAAACCTATAGAATTAGGACCCTGCTCCATGTCTCGAGGCTTCTTTGACTTCTCTCCTCTTAATAGACTCAGAAAAGAGTGGGCCTGAATTCTTTCCAGGCTTCTGTCTTTCTCCCTTTTGTTCTAATCTCCCTTTTCCTCACTGTCAACCTCCTGCTGAGAGGGGTTTCTCTCTGTCAAGGTCAGGGGTTGTGGTACTTCCCAAAGTCTCCTTGCAGACTTCCCATCATCTACAGTCTGGACCCACTGTTGCTGCTGACATACACACACCGTAGGAGTTTGGACATGAATGTCCTTCACATCCTGTAACCCTGTTCCCACTCTTTCAAATGTTCCGTCAGCTAGCATCAGTCTTCTGTCATACTACGTGTCTGCCACCTTCTCTTACATTTCCTCCTTCTACATGTCTTCTTCCATGTCCTCCTCCCAATCTTTCTCCACCTTCCTTCCTCAGCTCCTCCTGTCCTCCTCTGTCAATGTGCAGAAAGCATTAACCCTGCCTTTGGTCCCACCCTAGGCGGTGGAGAGGATTGAATTACCGCGTTAAGGATAACACTTGTCTGGGAAGTGTCCCGACTGAACATTGGTGCTGGGATTCTCATATTAATCTCCCTTATCTGCCTAGAGTTGGCTCCTTCCAGACACAGCCAGGGGAGTGTGTGAGTGGGAGGATCTGTTCATTCTGTCACTGACCTCACACACTCCCCTTTACATAAATGAGATATTAATGAATGATTAAATAGTACAATTTGACATTTAAATGGGTGCCTTTAGTCAAACTACATATATCTTTAGAGTAGAAGATGGTTGCCAAGATGGAATCCCTATTTTAAGGGAAATATAATAGAATTTAGGTAAGAATTCGAAATCAAGTTACAATTGTATGACAATTTTTACAGTGTATTTTTGTTGGGTGAAATCAACAGTATATATTGGTTTTTGTATGGAAATTTTGGATGGTCAACCACTTCAGACCAGTCTAAAATATATCTCAACAATAATTGGATGGATTTATTTTTATGTATTTTGTACATTTACGTATGTTCCCTCAGGGAACAATTGCAATTCCCATCCGATTCAGCTGCACTTTTAATTAAGCAATGGATTGGGGCCCAAAAATGCAACTGAGCATGTTTGGTATGGAGTCTCAAAACACAGGAAGGGTTTGTATTGAGTATGGTGCCTCCACTCAGCAAATTTACTCACATTTGCTGGCCATATCATCTGTATATTCAAACTTACTCTGACCGACTTACAGAACTACGATAGCGTACCTCTAGTGTTTTGTTTGACACAATTTGCAATTTGCAGAGAAGCGGGCTGTTTTTACGTAAAACAGCGGCTGTGGATGAGACTGCATTGTGGTGATTATAATGTTATAAGTGCAATAAAACCATAACGCCACTATTATTTTTGATGCACGATTAAAGCTGGTGGTAAAGTGAGCAGCAGTCAAGTCTTGTAAATTAGCTTCTAACACAAACAAACCAGCCATCTCTACCAACAGTGGCTAGATGATGTCGACCTTGTATGCATCCCATCCTTCATTCTTTACTTCAAAACACAGTATTTCGAACTTCAAATCACAGTATTTTTCCGAGTTAAATAGCTGCAGACATAGTACATGGCATGTAGCATCTGTGGTGATCCTGAAGCAAAGTAGTTTAACAGGGAGTGTAAAACAAAACCCTTTTTTTCTTGTAGATTTGTCACCTTTAATCTCATCAATCTGCTACTTTTTTCCTCATAATATTATCCAAATATTATTATTAATTATTTTTTCCATACTAATACGCCATCGCATAGAACTGTAAAAAGTTAATTATATTTCTAAATCTTTGAATCTCATACTATATACAGTACTGAATACTGCAAGAAGAAGAAGAAGAAGAAGAATTCCTTTATTTGACCCGCAATGGGGAAATTAAATTTTCACTCTATTTCTTTTTTTCATGTTACACACACACAGGCCCGAAATACACACACATGCACAGACAGGACCTATATACATGCAACTAATGGAGAGATGTTAGAGCGAGGAGGCTGCCAGTGACCGGCACCCTTGTTGGGGGTTTGGTGCCTTGCTCAACAGCACCTCGGCAGTGCCCAGGAGATGAGGATAGGACAATGTGATATGTCATGGAGTGGAGCTCCTGTGGAATTATAGCTCCAATAAGTATCTCTTTAAACAACATTAAATCACTCCACTGTTAGCATTAGCTGAAATATGTAATTCACAGGTCTTCATCACATCACATACCATAACATCTGAATGTTCCCTTCATGACCGTGTAATTGATTAAGATTACAGGGATCAATAAGGCCACGTTGAGCTTATCTAATGGACGGAGTCTTTCACCTTTTAGTTTCCAGCGAATTACTTTTATTATCTCATGCTGTACATTCGTTTAGTCATGATTAAAGACAGAGACAATATGTCTGTGTGTGTGTGTGTGTGTGTGTGTGTGTGTGTGTGTGTGTGTGTGTGTGTGTGTGTGTGTGTGTGTGTGTGTTTGTGTGTGTGTGTGTGTGTGTGTGTGTGTGTGTGTGTGTGTGTGTGTGTGTGTGTGTGTGTGTGTCGGCAGGCTGCCATCTCTAATATGAGATGTTTATGGATGTGTGTCACCTTGGCTCTCTTGATGACAAACTGTTTAGGAGAGCCACAATGGTATGCCGTTTTGCTGCTCTTCAGAAGACAGTTTACGCCTTAATTGCACATATTACACAATGTCATCTTTGGTGCCAGTGGTAACTGCAATTTGCATCAGCAGTTTAGGAATCAGGAGTCATTTCGAATTATTGCAACTGCAGCAAAAATATTACAAGCAACACCTAATAAAGAGGCTACAGGTCAGGGCTATACTTCCCTTATAATATTTGTGTGACCGTAGAATGACAATGTAAGAGCTTATAGCAAGTCAAGGTCATCAAGATTAATCTTTTAGTGAACCAGGAGGTTCTGTACAATTTTCCATGGCAACTCAACCAGTAAGATATTTCAGTCTGCACCAAAGACCACCCAAACCAAATAACTGTATATATGATACTGTATTTGACGACCACCTGTTGATCAGCTGTATGGTTCCCCAGTGGTTGGCAGCCTGCAGACTAAACACATTATGAAGGTGTTTTATCTACAGTCTGGCAGTCATTCACATCTCAAACCCAGATAACGACAAGGGAGGAGGCGGCGGATGTCCTGCTGTATTATAGCAGGAGGTGTGATGGAGATGAGGACAAGGGAAGGCTGTGTTTGCTGCCATGGGAGGAACCTCCTCTGTTCAACAGTCAATCAGAACACACCGTATGTATGTCAGCTGTGATTATGCTTATCGGTTATCTCCATGTTGACAACACGCCTCCAGAGATATCTATGGTTGCAGTGTCGCAGGATGTGTATATGATAACATGTGTGTGCATCAGAAAAGAAACGAAAGAAGAATAAGAACGGGTTGAGTGATAGGCTCGTCTGAGAAATGCTTTCCAATATTTGCACTCCATTTATCAATCACCATGTTATTTTAATTCTACCTTTCAGGGTGAGAAGTTCAGCCATCCTTGAGGAACTCAGCAAGAGCCGCTGCTCCTTTGCGTTGAAAGTAGCCAGTTGAGGTGGTCTGGGCATCTAGTAAGGATGCCCCCTGGGCGCCTCCCTAGGGAGGTGTTCCAGGCACGTCCAGCTGGGAGGAGGCCTCGGGGAAGACCCAGGACTAGGTGGAGAGATTATATCTCCATGCTGGCCTGGGAACGCCTTGGGATCTCTCAGTTAGAGCTGGTTAATGTGGCCCGGAAAAGGGAAGTTTCGGGTCCCCTGCTAAAGCTGCTGCCCCCGCGACCCGACTCCGGATAAGAGGATGAAGATGAGATGAGATGAGATTTCATTGGTTTCTAGGGGGAAACTCAAGTAATCGTATCCCCTCTTTACTCACACGTCTCCATGTGCATAGCCCCCTAAACTAATCTAATCTAATCATTAGTCCCATTTAATTTTGATTTTATTTCCCACTGTTCTGGCGTGAAACATTGTGAGACCTCTAAGGCTCCTCATATTTGTGCTGTTTCTTGTTGATTGCTAATGTCCCTCCTTGTTCCTCTCCATTCAGCCAGACAGCAGAGCCTCCTACCAGCTCCCACCTGTTTGTTTTTCTCCTGGCAGACAAAACATCACCACTCTGTCCACTCACCTAATGTGCCCTTTGGTCAGAGAATTAAATCAAAGTGAAGCGGAGGTGGGTGGAACCTGGCCTGTTTTCTGAGATGAATTATGTTTTACTTCTTTGAGGACCTAATTCACTCCATTCATCAGTATCTATGTAAGACAGTTGCAGATTTTTAGGGCAACAGCAGTCACCTCTTTATCCATTACCACGTATTCTGTATAACCACATACTGCAGATTTGAAAAGAGCAATAGTCAATTGTGTGTATGTAATGTAGAAACAATAAACTGTATAACTGATCTTCTGGTTCTACACAGTGACACAACAGATCATGGATATGAATCAACATCATTTGACTTTCCATGAATTTTTTTCTGCAATTTACTATTTAATATGATTTATTTTCTGAATAAATGACGTACCATAGAAACATCTTTGATTTAAAAAAACAGACCCAAACATGTTATTTCTGTAACTCTGCTGCATCCTAGTGGACAGATGAGGCATAAACTCCACCAAGGACAGTATCACACAGGTCTCTGTATCTGGATTTTTGTTTCGTAGATGGAAAGATGGCATTGTAGAATTTGAAATAAATAACGATAGATTCTTATCCTTTTTATAAAATTCTCTAACCGAACCCTCATTGGGCCTCATTAAAGGCGAATTCGAGTGAAGCATAGTATTGCACTTCAATACAATTAAGGTGACTCATGATAGTGATATTTAAACAAAAAAACAACAACATTGAATTCTACACTTCCCACAATGCAACTCATAGCTTCTTTTTGTTATGCATCCCATGGCCTGATGGCATCATCAGGGCCATCTAAATTACGAAATGTTATTTCCATGGCCTAGGAAAGTTCCATCAATATTGGTGAACATGAGCTCCTCTCTCTCTCAAAGACAGAAACCAGAGAAGGAAGTCTTTGAAATTTGTGATGTCATTAAGTATAAAGTGTTGAGCTACTTTATAGACAATGAATAGGGGGCCGATTTTGTTTGTTTCTTTTTTTTTATACCCAAATGAGCTTCATTCTGTTGTGTGTTGTCAGTTGTGAAACAGAAAATGTCCCCATATACCCGGAACATTCTCCTGGTGCTCTCAGTGTCTATAACACATTTCACAACAATTGTCTGCGGGGCAGCTCCACACTTTATACCTGATGACATCACAAGTTTGAATTTTAACACTCTAGTTTTTGGATTAGAAAATGTGTGTAGTTCCCCATTAAAAGTTTAAATAATCTACCTGATCGTGATTATCTTACATTCCAAGGTGTATTGCTCATTACCAACCAATGCAAAAAAGGAAACTAAAACATAGATATAAAATTACATATAAAATGTTACTTAATGTTGAGAGAACCTAATTTCTTTTGGATTCCTCTTGGTGAAGAAGAGATTTATTCAACATGACATACAAGATCTCCTCTCAGCAGCATGCAGGTTGATTTGAATATATTGAGTGCGAGGCAGAGCTCATTTATCTTCTCCTCTGGCTCTCGCCCACCTCTCCACCTCTCTCTGCCAGTCAGTTAGTCAGCGTTGCAGACGGCGCACACAGCCTCAGTGGCGAGATGCAGATTGATAAGGGGTTCAGGCAATGTAAGTGGGTGTAACTGGTAGAATCCGACACAATGGCAAACACACCGCTCAGGGCTGTAGCAGTCATGCTCCATTTCGGCTGCAGTTTTAGCCAAGGAACAAGTGAGGTGTGAAGTAATTATCTGTATTTCATATTCACCTAACTGTAGAATTAAAGGGGAGGTGTTCCAGAAGCAGCTGCAAACTGCAAAAAGCACTTATTTACACATTCACATAAACAGTTTATAAAGGCAATAGTAAAGTGACAGAGGGAAATGTTTATACTTTCCATGATAACTTTATTCTTTGAAACTACAGTTTTGAGTTAAAAAAAACTTCTTTTGAACGACAACGGTAAACACACCCATGCACACAAACACAAACACACACACACACACACACACACACACGCACACGCACACGCACACGCACACGCACACACACACAGTGACAAGATTGGCTGGACTCATTACAGTGAGGCACGCTTTAAAATAAGTTCTACCTAAGGATGACAGCAGTCTTTACTGTTTCCAACATTCAACAAAACAGCCTTTTCTAAAGGTTCCTCCATCTCAGGACTTCAGATGAGCAGTAGTCATTGTTATGCAGAGCCCTCCTGAAATATAGGCCTCTCAGAAACTCTATTTTGTAGCCTTTAAAATTCAGAGAAACTGTCACGATGGTTAATGCAAAATATACCCATTGTCATGCGGCAGATTGTGCAGGCATAGACGTTAGAGGACACAGCGTTCCACTAAGAGAAACTTAACATAGTACAACACACACCTCACTTCAGCTGAATATAGTGTGTACTTCACTATAAAATCCAAATGTCAAAACACAGTGGTTCTCAGACTGTCTGATGCCGAAGACACACAGATAGTTTAGAAGGATAATCAGATGAATATTTATATATTTATACTGGATAAATCTGAAATAATGGCAGACTTACCCGCTTTTTATATCTGGTGATGTGGGATGCATTTTTAAAGCTCCTGGGAGCCAAATGCATCAATCTGAGCACCACACCTATCACAATACAACATGAGCTTGTACTGACTTTTGCTATAGGTTATTGCTGGTGAGGTATCACTTACATCTGAGCTCATGGTTCATTTATCACAGTTCATATTGGCATTACTCTGAAATTCAATAACTGAATACAAAACATTTCAATTGAATTTGTAATGTAAGAAATAGTTTGACTTTTTTATTTTAAATACGCTGATGCACTTTATTACAGGAACTCAGATGAGTTGATTGATACCACTCTTTTGTATGTATGCTAAATATGAAGCTACAGCCAGTAACCTGCTACTTTAGTTGAGCATACCTTTTTAAAGTTGGACGGAGCCAGGCTAGTTGTTTCCCTCTGTGTTTATGCTAAAATAAGATCAGTTAACCTATAACTATTTCCTTGAATTAGTTTTACTTGGATGGTTTAGGAAAATACTTAATTTTGGAGAAAGATAACAGTAGTTAGGTGGCTAGGTGCTATTTTGACATAGCTTGCCAACTATAGTAATTAATAACACAATTAAAATGTCAATTTCAATACACAACATAGCCGGAAGACTGAATTCAGGTTAAGCCAGGTTCTAGGTGCTAGTGAGTTAAGCACAACTAATGGACGTATAGTACATTATCCCTTGGAACAAAGTGCAGTCTTATGAATCTACGGCATCCAGATAAGGATAAAAGAACAGCTAGCTAGTTACAGTATGTGGCAACATTAGCTAGTTATGTGGCATTGGACACGACTAGCCACCAATTGTAATACATAACTAGAGCAATTCAAGGTACAGAAGAGTTAGGTTACGGAACACAAATGTGTAGAGGTAAAAGAAACAAGGTCCTGATGATAATGAGTATATCCCCCAATTCTCAGCATTTTGATTATATATTGAACGTGATTGGTGGGCAAATATTAACACCAAGTGCAAATTGCAAACATGCTAATCTAAGCTAATTGAGGCTTCTATTACTGGTACTGCAAAAGTCCAGAAAAAAAACGTAGCTTGCAGGAGCGGGTAAGGTCGTATAGAAGGGAGGCTTAGAGAGGTTAGAGGTTATCTTCTGAATACATGCAATGGTAACTCTGTAGTCCTTGCCGGCCCATTAAAAGACTACACTGCAGCAGGCCGGGCTTAGGGGTCAAAGCGTTGTAAATCTAGCTAAGAGTGCATGGGTCGTCCTTGCAGGGCTTAACATCCCCCTGCAGCAACAGGATCATGACAGCCTTGGTCAGGTAGCTGGAGGTGCCTCTCTTTCCCACTGGTGGTGTGTTGTAGAACGCCTCCATGTCATCCTGGCAGAGACAAAAGAGTTGAAAAGTGTTTTTATTTTTCAATTTTTAAAAAGTTCCCATAAAGGTATTTTAGAATGATGAGCTATGTGTAAAAAACAACAACATCCTAGCTGGCTTATATCTCACAAATTGAATAAATAATTGGACAATGGCAGTATTTTTCTATTAGGCCTTTTAATACAATTGAATTATGCTAACATTTAAATTATTAGTGTAAGACTGGAACAGAAGTTCAGGTCAAATTCCAATGATTTGTTATAATGTCAGTTTCTATCAGCTACAGCCTAGAGAGAAGCCATTTACCTGTTTCTTTAAGCCTTCAAAGCGGCTGCGATCCTTCTGGAAATCCTTAAAGGCTTCTTTCACCAGATCGTCCAGATCCACCTTGTCACTGAACTCCAGCTCCGGGTTTCTCTCCAGCACTATGGACACCACCATCAGCAACTACTCACACAGTGGAGATAGGACAGGGAAAATTTATTCAGAGTGAATTTACGTAATTTACTTCCCTTAAGAGTAATCACAGGGAATCTTAATATCAATCTTAAACGAAACCGGTAGCTAGTAAAGATTTGCTACAAGTGGAACCACTTAATATCCTCTCTGCTTGATTGTGGACAAGTTGCAGTGTTTGAACAGAGAATAGTGATTGATGCCAGAATAGACAGCAAAGTCAATGGCATGTTGAGTACAAAATCCATTCACGTTTAATTTGATTTATACCATGGTCCGGGTGAATACTTGGCTCTTTTTGTTTGCAGGGTGTCCATAAAAAGTGTTAATGGACACCTGCTAAGTAGTTCCTGTGAAACTGTCTATTGACCGTTCAAAATTAATGAGCAACCATTTACAATTTATTGGTAACACATTAACAAGCTAAAATCCTATTTACAACACTGGGTGTAGCCCTTCAGTGCCTTACCATCTGAACACCAAAGGCTGGCAGCTGTAACACACAAGCTGCAAGAAGTATGTTTCACTGTCCCTCTGAACATAAGAGATCACATCCCATTCGCTGTTCAACTCGCTACTTCAGGCTGTGGACAGTACACATGGTGTAATGTATTATTTGTTTGTGAAAATCTTGATATTGATTTGGGGACATTAGGTTTGTTCCACTAGGGTCGAATACCCGTAATGATGCAGATCTATCTCCCCGAAACGCCCCTAATTAGCATGTGAGTCCCTCGATCTTCCAAAACAATGGCCGCTCAATCCCCTGAGAGGAGCCTGGTTGCTGATTGTATGTAGCTCTAAGGGGGATGTGGCATGTGGTAATACAGACGCCACAACAACATAGTGAAGTATACACTTTTATCCAGTGGTGTAGAAGAATGCAGCACAGAAAATGATCTGTGCACGCGCATATTTGCATGGGCTTGTGACCGGGTTGGATTCTGACCTGCGGCCCTTTGCTGCATGCTCCCTCTGTCTCTCTCCCATTTACACACAAACACATACACACACACACACGCGCGCACGCACGCACGCACGCACAGACAGACAGACAGACAGACAGACAGACAGACAGACACACACACACACACACACACACGCTATTGCATTGGGACCTTATGGGATGGTAATGACTATTCCAGGTATTAGTCACCTTCAGGTGTAACTATCAAGTATTACCAGGGAAAAGAAAAATGGACGAAATTCTACGTCGTCCATTAATTCCTGATAATAAACACATTGTCAGACATGGTCCCTTACTTAAAGGGATACTTTACCTATTTTAATGTGAGAATTGTTTTGAGATGAACGGTGTTTGGGTTGTGTATTTGGCGGAAGTGTTCATGGAAAGCTGGTGAAATTGTCCAAATGACGCTAAACACATCCTCACAGTCTACTGAAATCTGCGAGATGACAGGTTTTTACATCATCTCTGAGGCTCCATTATGCGGGGGCTTCTGCAGCTGACACAGACCAAACATTGTTCCTCTGATCACATTGCCATCACTTCAGCTGAGGCTTAAAGTATCTCTTTAAGTCAGATTCAAGTATTGTGATTCTATTTTATCTGCGCACTTTTGTGGTGTTGGTATTTGGTGGTTACCTCGACTATGATTTGTCTGTACTCAGGCAGGACAATGTTCTTCAGCGTTTCCTCCACCAGCAGGGAGAAGTTCATCTCATACATGGTCATGTCAGACAGTGTCGGTTGCTGCAGAGAGAAATAAAGTGGTTCATGTGAGCATGAAATGTAAGCTGCTGGATATTGTTATTGATGATCATTGTGTATATAATGTGTGTATTTGTGACCAGAATAAATGATCACAGAGCTGTTAGAATTTTTCTTTTTAATTATTTTGTCCTGATTTAAGTGTCACACTGAATCATCTGACTCCATCGCCGTGAGCACAAAAGAGGCAGAGGGTTGTGGGATCTCCCACCTCCTGTGCACTGATAACCTGTCCATCATGGCACCTGCCGTAGGTGTCAAAAAAAGTCAAAGTGTGTTCCGTAAGCTGAAGACCCTCTGTTACCAAACAGGTTATGAGAGATGTAGCGAAAGTAAATATAAGTTGTGAAAACTTATGGCCTGTTTAGACTGGCTGATCCCATCATAAGTGGACGGCTCTAAGTACAGGTGTGAATGCACCCAAGAAGTATCGAGGACGCATAAAGATCTGACTGCTCAGACCACCTTTGGTACTTTGTATCACTGAAAAAAATCAACATTTGTTCATCAGCAAAGGTTCCATCCTGCAAATTTTGACAGGTTTCTTGTGACTATGGAAAAAAGTGTACTTAAACCAACCAAAATTGGTTACAAAATTTGTAAGGTATAAGGTATTAAGACTGCAAAACATGGCTATCTATGTCTATTAGGAATTAAAGCATAGAAACAGTCATGCAGGTTTCTCTAACCAGTAGCTGTTTGTATAGCAGCACACGATACACAGTGTCCCCTTTAACCAGCATTGTTCAGAGTGTTTATCCTGCAGCGTCGTCTGATGAGGCAGATACCTGTGGGAGGTGATTCCCAGCCACCATTAAACCGTTGGGGGTCCTCTCCAGGATCTGCCACACACGATCATAAAAGCCCAGAGGGGTTCTGTTCAGAGAGCCATCGATCTGGCGCCTGTTCAGCCAAGACCTGAGGGCAAAACAATGGTGAAACTGGTGGGCCGAGTTTTAGAGACTGGGGATATACTGTATAATGTTTATAGCTGTTGTTCTAGAGGAAATAGTCCCTGAGTCAGTATGTATTAGATTAGATGAGATAAGATAAAAATGTAATAATCCCCATGGGGAAATTGGGTTGCGGGCCAGCATCAGATAATAAGATATGGATGTAGACAAGACAGAAGATAAAATAATTAAAACTACAAAAGATAATATAACAAGTGAATGCATTAAGAAAACGACACTATGTCTTCAAAGGCAGATTTGTGAGTAGAAAGGGATGAGAAAGCATGGGTAATGTTCTTGACAGTGTGCATGCGTCTCTGAAGAGTACCTGCCGGTGTGTTGTGGCTGCAGGACGTCCAGCAGGAGCTGCTTGATGTCGCTTGGGGAGAGCTGGTAGATGTCCTGGGCTGGCATGTCTCCCGCCCTGATCTTGAGCTCATGTTTCATGGCCTGGACAATCCATCTGGAAATCCACAGCACACACTATGTAACACAGATTTGAACCCTATAGATTGCTGCAGGGATTGTGTATATTTGTAGGCCAGACCGGAAGTTAGCATCGCCGTGGGTCCCTCGCAATAAAAAATAAGTGCTGTGGTTAAAATGGCAACTTGTTTGAAACTGCCTTTTTAAGACACGGACAAGCTTCTAAATTCATGAGTGGGGTATTTACAAAAAAATTACAAAAACACCATTAAGAAAAACATTGACTTGGAGACGAGAGAACAGGAATGCTAACTCAGGTAGTCTCCTTTCTTCAGTATTGCTTAACATTGTCAATATTCTCATATATTTAAATATTACTTTAAGTTATTATTATTAATAATTTATTTGATACATACCACATTTCTAGGTCTAACTTATAATATAATCATTTTATTTATTTTATTTTAAAGTAAAAAACCAAAATTAAATTGAAACAAACAAAACCGCTGAGTTGTTTGTCCAACTAGGCTGATTGAACAGAATTTTGATAGTTTAAAACGTCACATTGTAGCTAACCTCACAACACTTCTTCTCACATTGGGTTTCGATTTTCCTGACAGTGTTTTCAGACCAGACATGTTTGCAGAAATGGGTTCAAAACTCAAATCTCTTTTATCCATTTAGTGCAGAGCGCACCTCGGAATTGAGTCTCAGTCCACTTCCAAGAGAACTGCAGTGGGGTTCATTTGGACCAAAAAATAAAAACTTCAGAAGAACAAGCTGAAAGGGGTGAACACAAAGATCTAACAGCTAGGTGTTGTGCTTTTTTTTGATCAGCGGACATGAAAAATAAGCTGAGGGAAGACTGCAGCCTCAACTGATGCTTGTTGAGTGGTCTGAATACCAGGGAAGGAAAATTACAGCCAAAAGTAGATCCTGTACTACATGACTAAGTACAAGACTTATTAGGACAACGTTGCAACCCTCCTAAACCCAAATTTGTCCTACCCGACTCTGATCTTGAGCATGCCGCTGAAAAGCTCTGGGTTATTGGAGATAATCCATCCGATATGGATGACTAGCTCCTGCTGAAGAACGGCCTCCCGCTCCCCGCCAAGAGGCGAGCACTTGCTGTAGATGATGCCCTGGATCACCCCTGGCGACAGGGGGTTGGAGATGACCTCCTCTTCTTGCCCAAACAGGCCGAGGGTCACCTGGTAACACACACACGCACACACACACACATACACAAAAGGGCAAAAAGCATACATCCAACCAGCAGACAGTTAGAATGTTCTCTGAAATACAGAAGAATTGTTGGGTGTAATATATCTAAGCTTGTGTGTGTGCTTGTGTGTGTGTGTTTGTATCTGTGTGTGTTCATTCGTAGACATTGTGGCTTGTATCTTTGTGCCATCACTCTGAAATTGGCCTCCTCTCCCAGAGTCACATAAAAGTTAATAGGAAAAAAAATGACAAATCTCAGGATTACTCTTTTGTATTTTTGTTTCTTCAGAAAGCCACCTCATGAAAATGACACCCAGCCAATCTTCATGATGGGAGGACACACTTTTATCCTTGCCTTCAGCTGATGAAACCCAGAACTTTGAAGATGTATTATTCATCTTTACATTTAAACTGATTCTAACTGAGCAAAGAACAGCCCAGAGCTGAAAATGAAAGTCTGGAAATGAGCAAGGCGAAATACATTGTTGAATTTCACTATTGATGAGAAATATAAGCCAAACTAGAGTCAGAATTGACTAAAATGGGGTGGTGCCTTTTATTTCTTCCAACTGTGCTGTTATTGTAAGCAGAGGAACACAGTCTTCTCAAATCTTAAATCAGCTTTTCCAATCATGTTGAGAGGACCATTCCCTCCGGTAAGCAATCTATATGCAGATTCCCACCTTGAGCTACTTCAGCGTAATGAAATGCTTAAAACTGTTCAGAAGGGTAAAAATGAGGCAAGATAACTGACACTCTCGAGAGGAGGCTAATCTCTGAGTAACACTTGACAGGAAATGATGCACTGAATCTCATCCAGCGCAAGGGACTGGCACCAGACAAATTCCCGGGTCAGAATACATCAATCAGAACATGGAGTGTGTCTAGACATGTGGACATGGTGTATATTAGGATTTTACGCTGGTCACACTGGTAGGCTTGCTACAACTGCAACTTAGATACACACACAATGGAGGTGAGCTGTGATGAGGAATATGACCATGCAGCTACCCTAAGTCATTTACATAGGATGACAGCATGAAAAGCTTATAATCAATATACTACCAATTTAATTTCTTTTCATCAGTGAACATTAAAATCATTGTCCCGACATGCCCTTTTACCAACATAATCCAAAATAACTTGAATGTAACTAAAAAGGGTAGTCACAGTAAACTACTTAAGCCCTGCGGTCTGTGTCCACTTACCTGCTTGCCATGCACTAAAACACTAGTAATACTGGGGGCAAGGCTGTCCACTAGCTTAGTTAAGAGACTGGCAGCAAGTCGCACAACAGACCTAATGGGCGAAAAGACACAAGAACATTCTTGACATCATGACAGGTGAGAACTAACAGCTGGGGCTTTAACAAGCAAATTTTTTTCTTAATTTCTACTACAAAGTTAAGGATCCAATTCCTCAACTTTCCTGCATCTTCAGTAAAGAACAGATTATATACTGTATGTTCAACTTGTAATCAATTTAAATGAATTGGCTTATAAAATATGCAATATGTGGAGCATGTATACTGAGTACAGTGCCCAAACATGATACCATTACTGGACAGTACTCCCCCCCAAAACAACTCCATAGGTCAATTGTACAAGCATCTTATTACGACCCATATTTATGTTTACAGTGGCGGCAACTTCTAGTGGCCATAGTAATTATGAGGGGAGCAGAGGAGGAAGTCAGGTGAACTACAAAGTCTGCATAGGGAGGAGGTTGTGGTGCACGGATTGGTCAACTAAACACAGGATCAATGTGTGAAACATCAACGCTGATTGTTGAACTTATTTATTTAAAAGTTAAATTACGTAAGTAACATGGGTTACTTATAGTATGTTGTTATAATTATGTTACATATTTACGTCACATTACACATATGCGTCACATGTTTGGTGGTTACTTCACATACGTAACTGTCACGTACGGTACATGAGTACTACGTAAGTTAAGTTAGGTCATAAACATATTTATTTTAACGCAATGTTTCCCTAATCATAACCTTTCCACTGCAACTGTTTCACTATGTTGTTTTTTTAAAGATTTTTTTTTGCCTTTTTCATGCCCTTATTCTGATAGGACAGCTGGAGATTGACGGCAATGGGAGAGAGAGAGGGGCATGCAACAAAGGCCTGCAGACCAAAGTCGAACCTGGGGCCACTACATTGAGGACTTTTAGCCTCTGTATATGGCCAATGGACGATGAGTACACGTTGATCTGCTGCCACTAGTAGAGGCGATAATATAGGATCATATGGGTCGTATTAAGGGGTAGGAACAAACAACCTATGTGGTCATATGGGGTGAAAGACTTGTCAATCATTTGTATCAGCATTATTAGAAAACAGAACAGGCATGAATTTGTCCCCAGGTGTCATTATCAGTTGCTTCCTTTTCTTATTACAGAAGTTAAATACCCCCAATTTCAAATTTCCAACCATTTTTTAAATTAAACCTCATTGATGAGTTATACCATGTAAGAAATAGCTAAATGTGTTAATCCCAGTTAACAAATTATATCTAGTTATTGAATGCCCAAATAAAAGGTTGGCTTCCCAGAAAATATTTTAATGTTCACTAATTTCTCAGTTCATTATTCACAAGAGTCACTACAGCCTTCAAACTGCATCCTCTTGCTTGCAGGAGTCCTACAAGGAAAAAGCAGCACGTAAACACTTATAATCTTCACAGGGCAGCTGACAGCCAGAGTTGCTACAGACACAAACATGGAGTCGAAGCCATCCTCACAAAAGCAGTGGACACATTTAATAATTTGATTAATGGGGTACAATCAGCTGAAACACAAACTCCTCTTATTATATGCTATTAGATATGTTGGTGTGTGTGTGTGTGTGTGTGTGTGCGCGCACATGTGAGTGTGTGTAGTTATTCAGTGCTTAAACCTGCGGAACTATAAAGGCATATCGTGAGCAAGATGAATAAAATTTCAACAAAGCCTTGATGTTTAAAAGGCATGATGTGGTGTCAATCCACTAATGCTTTGTCGGGGAACCTATTTCAAGCTTCACTTCCTGGCCCATGTTAGGTAAATGAGAAAGTGAATTGAACTGAGTATGGATGCTATTTCCCTGCAAGTTGGAAACTAGCCTCCAGGCTTTTTTTTTTTTTTTTACACTACGGAAAAACCAAATCCTTTATGCTTGAATCCTATTAATTAATAAAACAGCATATAATAAAAGTTGCTTTGAATCAATAACTGTAATGTAATCTGGCATGAATTAAAATCAAACCATGGACACAGAAATCACTGACCACTAAAGAGGAGCTCATATGAGAAGCTGTAACAACCATCTACAGTATTTGGTCAATTCTAGGTGAGTGAGGCCAGCAGTATACCACAAACAAAATGAAATCTTAGCAGCTTTGTGATCGAATAGATAGAAAAGAGAAAAGATGTTTGACTTGAATAGTGGGCAACAGCTTTCCGGTCAGTTTAATTTAGCTGCTCTCCAAAGAATGAATTACATACTTTTTATGACTGGGGGTTTGAATCATGCATTCATTCATATCCAGGCTTTGAGAAACCTTAATATAGGCCTGAAATACCTAATCAAAGTATGTGGAGATATGTGGAGAAAAACTGTAGTATGAGTAACACTTTTACCAGAAAACAAGAAAGCCAGAAAAAACAAACATTATTATGATGATGAAACACTGTATGTATGTGAAAGACTGTCAACTTTATGACATTTAGAAAAATTAGGTTGTGGCATGTAGGCTGCTCACTTCTTCTTTTTTTGCTTTGTAACTATTATCTTACTATGATGTGTTACTATGGCTCATGCCAGCCACCAAGCTAATGCATAGGGTGAACCTTACAAAAAAGGACTCATAAAGCTGTTGTTAGTATGATTACCAACAATGCCGTGCTACCCCAGGGTTAAAAGTCGCCACATATTGTCACCTACAGTATGTTAGCTGTATGGATATTCGACTCATCTAATGGTAAGTTGGCAAAACAACATTACGTTAGCTAACATTACTTGCGGCTATTTCATCAGAATGAAATTACATGAATAAATGTTGATAAAAGTAACATGAATAAAACTTGTGCTACTATGACAAGGGGCTTATTCCAGCCACTAAGGTAATGTCAACAATAACATCATGTTATAATTTGAGAACAATGCTTAACACTCGTAAAGTTATTTCTCGTATGATAGTTTGACCAGGGATTACAGCGCTAGGCTCCCACACGATTGACTTCTCGCTTAGCTACCACAGCACTGTATTGGTAGTCGACTCATCTAATGGTAAGTTACATTACGTTAGCTAACATTACTTGCAGCTATTTCATTAGAATGAAATGGTAAAACATGACGTAACATGAATAAAACTTTAATATATTAACTTGTCTGTGAACATTATTTCTGCCTGAATCAAATCCGATAGATTTTCAAGACCGCATCTCTCATGATCCCACGCTACTTACTTTTTTCGAGTAATTGAATGAAAATTATTTTAAATGCCTATCCCTTAGATGGAGGTATACGCTTGCTCTAATAGCTTATTGCTTTGCCATGATACATTTTCAAATCTGTGCCCAAGGCAACTATCAAGCTCCTCCATCTAGCATGGATGCCCTTGATGAAACAGATATGGAGTAACAGTGTGTATAAAGGCATTAAAACCACCATATCCAAGAGCCAAATTCTATTTCATTTGGAGTATACGGCCAGCCTTATTGAAGTGGGTGAGGCTGCAGTGTGACATAAATGATGGACGGACTCTGAGATTGTTAATGGAGACAAAGCAACACTGACTACAAGCTCCTGTACACATCTGAGTCAATGTGGCTGCTAGCTTGGCCAAACTCATAACTGTGTGAGTGCTAGCCAAATTATTATGCTAAACTTGGTGGTTTAGCCAGAAATTCGTAGCTTTAGCTAGTTAACATTTTTATCAATATGCTAAGCTACTAGCCCACTACTGCAGTACACCACCTGTTGACAGGGTGCCTACTGGTCAATTACACATCAGTGTAAGAAGTTTAAATTTCAGTTTCGATTTTCCAAGCCTCCTTGATAGCAAAACTTCTAACTAGCATTCGTTTTACACCCAAAAAAACCTGGACAATGTAGTCAATATTTGTTTGTTTTCTTCGAAGGTTTAATTTTTTAATGTATTTGAGAAGTTCTTGCAGTCCTGTTATGCTACATACTTAGCTTATGTCTCTATTTCAATGCATTCATTTACATAAGGTAATGAAAGAGTAGAAAGGAAAGACTTTGTAAAAAATATATATTTCAGACAAAAATTAAAATCTTGAATATAGGAATGTCTTCTTTCTGCCTTTTATAAAACTTTGTTGGGTGGTTGGTTATGAGGAATCACAAAGTAGGATTGGCTGACCCTCACACAGCGCTCAAGATAGACAGCTAGCTAGCCAGCTAACTGGGAGTAAACATGCAGTCCATCTCTACCTGAACATTACCTGTTTCCCATGCACCAGTATTGTGGTGATGTGAGGAGCTATAGAGCTGGGGAACTTCTTGATAATGGCAGCAGTATGGCGCACTGCCAGCCTATAGTTCAGCCAGATTAAACATTTATTTTAAAATGTTAACATGAGACAAGATTTGTGAGGACCGCAAACTGAAACACAACAGGTATGGAGACAAGTCATTTGGTTAATGGGACCCAACAAAAAACAAGGGAAAAACAATTCCCAGCCCCCTTTAATTCACACTAAATTATTCAACACAAGGACTGAATGTAGGGCTTGGTGATATAACTAACTAACTAACCTTCTATCCATATGTAGATCATTTCATTTTTTATTAATTTTTTCCTCTACTGGATTTATATAGCACCTTTTTCAGTACTAAGGTGCTTTACAGAGTCCAGTTTCCATTCATTCACACAGACATACATGGTGGTGGCAAACTACGATAGTAGTCACAGCTGCCCTGGGGCAGGCTTTCTATTACGATACATCACGGTATATCATGTTTGTTGGTACTTAATAAATAAATAGTACATATGAATAGTATCAATAGTATATATACTTTCATGAAATGAAAAGTAGAGTATTGCCCAGCCCTTACTGACTATAATGAATGACACCACCTTAGAAGGGCATCACTGATTCCGAATGCATCTTTAGAATTTCTGTTTTTAGATATGGACACTTTTGGTAACCCTCTTCATGTTTGCACTCATAATGACTGGACTAATGGCAACGGAAGCTAAACAAATGAAATAACAGACTGGGAGGTTGCAAACGGTGTATGCACTGGAAGCATTTGTGTATGTGTGTGTGAGAATATCAGACCAAAGCTTTCTGCTGCCAGCTCTTCTGTAGATTCTCTCTAGTTCATCTGTCAGGTTCTCTGGAATCACAAATATGTTTGTGTACAGACATTAAAATTGTCATATTCAGTTATATCCAAATAGACCCTGTTAATCAGAAATGCCATATCAAGCAATTATTACAGATTAAAGAGCACTATTCTACAGCATCAATACTCAATTACAGGACTGATGTTTGCACCAAAAAGATGTTACAAAGGGAAAAAATGAAGATAATTATGTTAGCAATGTGGCTAACTGGTAACACTTTTGAGATGATCACATTTCCTTGGCATTTAATGAGAAAATTTGTCTCACTACTTTTTGTGACAAGTTGCTCACTAACGCGCAGTGTATGTTCTTACCATCTTTAGCAAGGAAGTCTGGTCCTTCTCTCCTAAGAAGGATGACTGCAAGCTGAGCTTGGCTGGCCAAGCAGTTGCAGTCCTGGTCAATGACACACACACGCACAGGGGAACACAATAGACTTAAACAAGCACAAACACAAATACTACTATTATCAATACATACTATTGAATGTTGTTGCTCACAATAAGCACTAACAAACTATAATGAAACAATTATTGTTATACTTAATTTTCTGTAATCCTGCATGTATGGTAATAATGGGTACGTTTTCTAATTATTGCCTCATTTAAATTCGATAGCAGCCTAAGTATGCCTATAATATGGAAAAGAAAGCATCTTTAAGCATGTAAGAGGATGACTGGGATAAACTATTAATTGTTGAAACAATGTAAGTGGTTATTATGTTTTGTAGGTTCGATATGGCTGCTAACAGCCTTGAATTAATAAAAACAGACTTAAATGGCAAAAGAAACTTCAGTGTGTTCATTACAAAAAACAAATTGTGTTCCATGTGATCACAAAAAAAGAATCCATCAAAGTCTGATGTAAATGTGGCTTATGACGGAAATTACAATTGTCAAGTTGTGGGCTTTAAAACACAGGACAAGCACATTATTTCTCTCCTCGTGATGCAGAAGTTCTTTATCTGGACATGCAACATATTTAGCACTACAAACACACAGAGACGTTGTACATCCCTGCATAAATTCAAATTCAATTCAAATTCAAAAAACTTTATTTGTCCCCGGGGGGGCAATTCAAGGCACACAGAGCAGCAAATCACGACAGTGAAATTATACAAAAAAAACATTTTAACCTAACACAAGAATAAAGTGTAAAAGAAGAGTAAGTGTCAGGATGTTAGTGTGTTAGTACAGGTAGAATAAGTGTCAGGATGTTAGTGTGTTAGTACAGGTAGGATAAGCATGATTTTAAGAAATATCTTGTGATGTACACATGACACTGCTACTTTGTTGTCCTATCCTGTAATATGAGTGTGACTGATGTTACTGCCTTACCTTGTACATCACCAAGCTGAACACTGACTTATGTTCTCATGTTCTGTATTTAAAGCAAACTGCCCTCAGCTCTGGGTCTGTGTCTCTACGTGCCTATGTTGGCCTGCGTACGGTAGACGGCCTTTTCTGCAGAAAATACTTTGAAAATAGAACCACAGAGAAAAGCCAAACTTGTTTGGTGTCTAATCTTTGTTGACTGACTTTTTCCATGACAGGCTTTTAAGACTTTCTGTCTGAATTTTATCCTGATTTCCTTACAGAGCCAATAAATCAGAATCGCAGAAGGCTTATGTTGACGACTGGATTTTTTTTTTAACATGGATGGATACATGAAAGCTTAAAATATTCAGGTACAGAGCCAGATTGAAGAGCTGGCAATTGTGAACAGACTTGGGCTGATGGTACTCAAAAACCTGGCCTTGAGGAGAAATGTTTGAACATATTTATAAGATGTTATAATAAAACAGGAGACAGGTGGCCAAGTGAGCCCTGGCAAGAGTGGGGTATGTCAATGACTTAACAGGGGGTGCGGGAATTTTGCAAATTATGAGTTGGAGGCAGGTGGAGGCAGGTGGAATAGTTGGAAATGGATTTGAGTTGTCTATTTATCCCTATTGAAAATAAACGTGCGGTTGTGTTGCTTAATAAGAATTGTGTTTTTATTAATATGGAGGTATTTCATTACAACAAATGTATAATATGAGTAAATTCTGACTGAAGTTTAGATTCCTTTTTGGCTATCCTGGCAGGACTGCTTCTTGTTTAACTCTAAGCACAATGGACAATTACCCAGACCACAGTCCTTACCACAGCTAATTCCCATTGTTTATGCTTCTTTTCAGCTGTCACACTATAGCGCAGTGACATGGACATTCATTCATCACCAGTTTACCCATGCAAACACTACCAATTTATAGAAATGCTTTATGAGAACATTGCTTAAGATTTAAACACAGAAGGTTTTCTTGCAGATTCTGCCAGGCTTAGTTTCCTTCTCAACGTTCTGACCTGCAGTTTAATGTGTTATTTTGCCTAATGTGTTATTTCGCCTTCTAAAATGGTGTATTTGAATATTCCTGCATACTGGGGTCCATAAACAGTCTTGAATTATATAAATTAGGTCTGACTGGAAAGCTGAGACTTATGAGATTAATGTGTGATGTTAGTCCCCATAGTAGCCATTTTATTGTAGTAAGGGCTTTTTTTTTTTTTAAACTTGAGCTCACTGTATAAAACGACCTGTTGTGATCTCTAGACTAGAGACCTATGGCTTTCAAAAGATAGAGGGCTTTCCTAAGTATATTGATAATAATGGGATTTTCTTTCAAGAAGAAAAGTGCTTGCCATGACACCATTCAATCTCCCAAAAAAAAAAATCTCCAAATGTCAAAGATTTTATACCTAACCACAGCATGAACCTTCCTCTGGTGTTCCACAAGGCCTGGGTATCTTTATGTGGAATTTTGATAAATGTTTGACCATTTTTTATCAATTCTCAAATGGTAAAAAAAAATCCATGAATTTAGCAACAAATCTGTCCAACAAATGGCATCAATACAACAACTCAACTTTTAAGAATTAATATGAGAAAGGGAATCATATACTTCTTTCATAATGTTCTCAGTCCTTGTACACTAAACCTTCAACTTTTGAATAGGCGCCTAACAAAAATGTATTACAGATTTATGACTAGCAAAACTTTACATACAGTGGTGCATCTCAAACAGATCTTTATGTTCCCAGCTTTCAGATGGTGCATACCACTTATATGATGCATCTTCTGTTGACCTTCTGTTTTACCTGCCCCTGAAAACCCCTGTTCACCACCGCTCTAAAAAAAAAGGTGGAATGCTAAAGGGTTAGGGAAGTGGCGAGACATCTTGCAACCTTGTCGTTGTTATAGGAACCTTTGCTACAATAATTGATGTCATCAATAGTTCTGTTTGGGTAAAATATTACCATTTGCTAAGTAGAATAGTTTTATGGTTACATAATAAAGGTGTTGTTACTCCTCTAATTTACTCCTTCTATTCTCATTTTAATGGCGGTTATATATTTATTTTCCCTTCAAGGTGATCAACTCACGTGGAACTTCTGGATAATCTCATTGGTGGGCCTCTGCAGCCACTCTTCCACATTGATCTCTGGCTGCTGCTCCAGATCTGAGGCGTTGGGTGTACTCATCTGTCTCTTCACCTTGGAGTGCTTAGGCAGCTCCAGCTCCTCAAAGCTCTTAAATTCTGGGATCCTGTAATCACACGCACACACACACACACACACAAACACACACACACACACACACACACACACACACACACACACACACATTTACAAATATTATACAATAATCTCATTGTATACAGATCAGAACTGAAACACGAATGAGTTGTATTTGTCCACTACGTCAAGGAAATCATTAAAGGTGGTGTCAGCGATTCAGCCAAAAAAAAACCCACCCCTGCCGTCAGTGCTTCTTCAAAAATTATCATGTGCAAGATCCGCCATCCCTCCCGCTCCCAACGCCTTTCTCTATATACATCCATGTCCTATGCATGAGCATGAATGAAATAGTGTTGTGTGGCTCTTTTCACTCCCTTCACACTAAAATTAGCATGTATATGCATCTTCTCTAACACGGGAAAACCGGCTAAAAAAGGCGATACACTCTCTTCCATTTGCCAGTAGAAGAGTTTGCCTTTCTGTTTCTCTTTCTGGTGTGCCGCATTCAACCTCACAAAAGAGCTAGAAAACAGGCTTAGTAAACCGCAAAATACAGCATGGAGGCTAGAGAAAATGTTATGGTGGTTATTTCTTTTTTATATCTGTTAATTATTCCATTTCTCTTTCAAACTCAGTGCTGCCTAATTTGGAACAATGTTTGAGCACAGCCTGGACGGAATTTGTGACTCAGATGACAAAGAGTCATAGAAGTTTACACTATAGCCAACTATAGACCTATATCTAACCTTCCTTTTCTCTCTAAGATCCTCGAGAAATTAGTTGCCAATCAGTTGTGCGACTTTCTACATAATAATGAGTTACTTGAGGACTTCCAGTCAGGATTTAGAGCGAATCATAGCACTGAGACAGCACTGATAAAAATTACCAACGACCTTCTTATAGCTTCAGACAAAGGACTTGTCTCTGTGCTTGTCTTACTAGATCTTAGTGCTGCCTTCGACACTATTGACCATCACATCCTGCTACACAGACTAGAGCATCTGATCGGCATTAAAGGAACCGCACTGAGCTGGTTTAAGTCATATTTATCAGATAGATCTCAGTTTGTACATGTTAACGACAAATCCTCCATGCACACTAAAGTTAGTCACGGAGTCCCACAGGGCTCTGTCCTTGGACCGATTCTATTCTCCTTATATATGCTTCCCTTAGGAAATATTATAAGGAAGCACTCCATACATTTTCATTGTTATGCTGATGATACACAATTATATTTATCGATCAAACCAGATGAAACCCATCAGGTAGATAAACTTCAAATGTGCATTAAGGAAATAAAAAGCTGGATGACCTGCAATTTTCTGATGTTAAACTCAGATAAAACTGAAGTTATTGTACTTGGCCCCAAAGGCCTCCGAAACTCAATAGCTAAAGACATTGTTACTCTAGATGATGTTGTGTTGTCCTCCAGCACCACACTAAGGAATCTGGGTGTTATCTTTGATCAGGATATGTCCTTCGATTCTCACATAAAACTAACAACAAGGAATGCATATTTTCACCTGCGTAATATTGCAAAAATTAGGAACATTATGCCTCAGAAAGATGCAGAAAAACTAGTCCATGCATTTGTTACTTCTAGGCTGGACTACTGCAACTCCTTATTATCAGGCTGCTCCAATAAGTCTGTTGAGAGTCTCCAGTTGGTCCAAAATGCTGCAGCTCGTGTACTAACTAAAACAAATCGAAGAGAACATATTTCTCCTGTATTAGCTTCTCTGCACTGGCTACCTGTAAAATCTAGAATAGACTTTAAAATCCTTCTCCTTACCTATAAAGCTCTTATTGGTCTGGCCCCGTCGTATCTTAAAGAGCTCATAGTACCGTATCACCCAACTCGATCACTGCGCTCAGAAAATGCAGGGCTACTTGTCATTCCTAGAGTCTCCAAAAATAGAAGGGGAGGCAGAGCCTTTAGCTACCAAGCTCCTCTCTTGTGGAACCAACTCCCAAGTGTTATTCGGGAGGACACTGTCCCCATATTTAAGAGTAAACTTAAAAATTTCCTTTTTGATAAAGCTTACAGCTAGGGCTTACGAGCTCTCAGCTGTGTTGCTGTTGTTATTCTTAAAGCTGCGTCTGTTCAGTTTAATGATGCTGCTATAAGCCTAGTCTGCAAGGGGAAATATTACCTTTCCTAATACTCTGAGATTCTCTCCTCTCTATGTCATTCATGTCTCATCAATGCATGTTATTAATTCAACTTCTTCCCCGGAGTTGTTTGTGCTTTGTCATCGCCGAGGTCTCTGCTGATCGTGGTGGTGCCTACTGCCGTAGTCCTGTGGGTCACTGCTGATTTTGGTAGTGCCTGCTGCCTTGGTCCTGTATATCAGGTCCCTGCTGATGGGGGTGGTGCCTGCTGCCGTGGTCCTGTGTGCTAGTCTCTGCTGGTGCTGGTGGTGCCTGCTGCCCTGGTCCTGTGTGTAGGTCTCTGCTGACAGTGGTAGTGCCTGCTGCCTTGGTCCTGTGTATCAGGTTCCTGCTGATGGGGGTGCTGCCTGCTGCCCTGTTCCTGCGCGCACGTCTCGGCTGATGGTGGTGATGCCTGTTGCTGTGGTCCTGTGGTCCTGTATGAAGGTCTCTGCCGATGGTGTTAGTGCCTGCTGCTGTGGACCTGATTGTTGGTCTCTGCTGATCGTGGTGGTGCTTGCTGCCGTGGTCCTGTGTGCTGGTCCCTGCTGATGGTGGTGATGCCTGCTGCCCTGGTCCTGTGTGCAGGTCTCTGCTGATCGTGGTGGTGCCTACTGACGCTTCCTGCTACTTCAATAACTATTAGTCATTTATTCTGTCACTACTTTTATAAATTATAAAATCTGTAGCCATAAAAACACCATCAGTGGTATGTCTTGCTGTATCATAGCTGCTATTGCCCCTACTCATCATTTTGTCATAATTATTTTCATTTTCATGTTCTGTCACCTTGGATGTGCGTGTTCCTGCTGTTCTGCTATGCAGACTGCCATAACATGTGGGTCATGTTCACATTACTATAGATGTTGTTATAGTTACTGTTACTCGCTGGCTGCTTGCATCTCTGGAAGTGTGTCAGTCTCTCTGTCTTTTGTCTATCTTTGTGTTTCTCTCTTTCTCTCTCCTTTTCTTCCTCCCCAACCGGTCAAGACAGATGGCCGTCCTCCACAGAGCTGGGTCTGTCCGACGTTCCTGCCTGTTATAGGGAAGGTTTTCGTTGCCACCGTACTCTATGGGGGAATTGTTGGGTCTATACCTACTCTGTAAAGTGTCCTGAGATAACTTTGGTTATGATTTGACACTATAAATAAAATTGAATTGAATTGAATTGAACTTCATACAAATTAGCATGTCCAGCAGGGTGTCATGTCTCCATCACAGCCGATAAATACCTGTGCCTACTGCAGAGTAATTTGTCTCTGGAATGAATGCCGATTGTACCCTTTCCCGCTAAAGACAAAATCAAGATGTTAGTGGATTAGTGTTTTTTTGTCCAGTAGGAAAGGGGCTTTTGTTTGTTACCCATTTACAGAGTCAGGACTGTGTATTTGACAAAAAGTATATTGGATTACAAGCACAGATTTCCCCTTTAATGGGCTTTTTGAAATATCCTGCCAGCCGACAAAACTGACAATAGAGTTTGTACTCTACGGGGGAATTGTTGGGTCTATGTAAATCATAAATAAGTCATAGAGTGTGGTCTTAATCTACTCTGTAAAGTGTCCTGAGATAACTTTTGTTATGATTTTGCACTATAAATAAAATTGAATTCAATTGAATTGAATATCAAGCATAAAGACTGGAGGCAAATCTTACTCTGCCTCGTTGACACGCAGGAAGTCCAACTGCTCCACCACTGCTCCCGATATCAGGGTCTAAAAGGTTGATGAGAAAAAGGACATAGTTAATGATGTGTGATTTTTCAATTTATACACAAGAGATTCCACAGCAATATATCTACAGTATACAGCTGTGTGAAGAAATGTAGGAAGAAATCATGCTCTAGAGGCACATTCAGGAGCACAAAAATGCAGGAGGTGAAAAACAGCTGTATGAAGACCTGAGAAGAGGTTGTTGGGGGAGAATACAAAACAACTGTTTAAACAACGCAAATATAACATGTAGTAGGGTGTGAACTCACTGTTTCAAATTTTACAATTGTGTATGGGAGCAGTAAAAAGTGAGCGTCCAACATGGTAAGAGCAAAACTTTGAGAAACTTCGAGTTTAAAATCATAGCAGCGTGGGAGCGAAGAGCACAGTTCAATACGACTTGCGCCTGTGGTCTAAATGTGATATTAATCATTCCGACTGAAGACAACTCAAAAACAAAAATATGAGGCGTAGGAGAACCGCAATCCTGCTCCCCATAACAATGAGCGGATGAAGAGGAGAAGTGTTTCAAAAGCTGTAGGAGTTAGCTGTGTTGAGAATAGCAAATAGGCAAAGGGAAGGAAGAACTTTAGAGCAAAAAGAAAAAAGGATCATGTGAGAAAGTCTCTGCTCAACAGCACAGACACAGTGGGAGAGAAAACCTGTCATAAGTTTGGCAAAGTATTTGGTTAAAGTTACCAGTGTGGAAATTATTCCATGGCCTAATTTTTGATTAACTGTTTGTAAAATCATGCTTAAACCAATTAAGTCTGGCAAGCAAACAAAGAACTGTCTGTAGTTAACTGTTTATGGCTAACAGTTAATTCATAAACACTGCTGTGATCATTCTAATGAGTTTGTCTTCAGATATGCTACTAGATATGGCTCTAGAGAGGGCCTTTCACGTTTTTACGTTACCTGGAAGACACTGTATGTTCACACGCTTGGAAAGGGAGCGGTGAGGGTAGGGGTATTCAGTTGGTTGCAATTTGCAACCTTGTTGTTGCTTATTTGACCAATAAAGAGAAACATTAGCATTTATTTGGACTGTTGTTTGTGTCCACCTGACGAATTTAAGTCTAATATTCACTCTCCTTCCAGTTCTGTATTGGTCTCCACCAACTCCTGAGGAAAATATCTGGCTCTGTAGCTGCTAAATGCTCCGTTATGTTCCCCAGCTAGTCTCTAACTTCTTCTGCCTTTTGGTACTGAGCAGGCAGTGTGGAAGAGCTTCTCCGCTGCCTGTAGGAAATGAGGTGGATGAGATGTTGAGAAAGAACCAAACAGTTAAGTTGTGGTGCTGTAAAACCAAAATAGTGAGTTAAAAGCTTAAAATGATCTGTAGAGGTGAGGGGACTGCAGTCGGGTGATAATTATTTCTGCCAAGGAGGTTAGCTTCTGTTTGGTTTGTTTGTCTGTTTGTCAGCAAGAAAAACTACTGGCCGGATTTTTATGAAAGAACCAAATACATTTTGAGCGGATTCAAGTCATGGGGCACATACACAAATTATTTTTCACTTTTCTTGACATTATGAGATACGGCATGATCTTGGCGGAAGGCTGTGATCTCGGGTTGCCTTCTAGTACTCTGTGGATTTGGTCACTACAAACAACAACTTTCCCATTACAAGCTTTAAAGAAATTTGTTGCTGTGTTTTCATGGTCTTTCCACTGGCATGGAGAGCAATGGTCCTGATGAAGCTACATGGAGCTGCAATGAAGTAACAGCTGAACTTAGTTCACAGTCATCAATGGAAACTCTAGCAAACAAACCCATTTAAATGTGATAAATGTGATGAACTAATAAAGTGCACACCTCACCATGTGGAAGAGACTAAATGCATCAGGCTTTGCCTAAACATTACTAACCTCACTTTAAAACTAGTGGTGGGACACGATTAAAAAAATGTATCTAATTAATTAGAGGCTTTGTAATTAATTAAGCGTGATTAATCGCATATCAATATTTGACACAAGAAGCAACATTTTTCAATTTAAAAGGACTTTGATATATGACTTAATATATTGTAAAAATAAAACAGTGCTTAGTACGGTATATTCAAGAAAAGTGGAAACCTAACATTGGAAAAATATTTAGAATAATATCCTTGGCATAAAATAAACAGCTAAACATAGAAGGCTTTTTCTCCCATGTTTTCAAAAACTCAGAAACAAAAATGATCCATCAACTAATGATAGTTCCTACCAGCGTTGTCTATGCTAACGTTAGCTGCAGCATGTGTAGCGTTGTCTGCGCTAACATCAGCTGCAGCATGTTCAGCGTTGTCTGTGCTAATGTTAGCTGCAGCATGTTCAGCGTTGTCTGTGCTAACGTTAGCTGCAGTATGTTCAGCGTTGGGGTGGAGCTCCGGTGGGAGGTGAATTCTTACACAGCCGTGCTCTTGTCCATGTTTCCACTTGGTTGTTTCTTAGAACTCAAATGTCCGCCCACTGAACCCAGCAACAACTCATCATAATGGTTCTCATCGGTTTCATTTATCTTGTGTTGCATCCTAAATTACGATTAATTGCGTTATTTTTTTGTAACGTTATTTTTTCTGTAATTAATTCATCGTGATTAGCGTGTTAAAGTCCCAGCTCTGTTAAAAACAAAATGTAACAAATGAACACATAGATACAAATGTACTAAATTATTATTATAGTTATTTATTTGTTCTTCTGTTATTAAAAAAACAAAAAATAATGCACCGGCTTAAACTTCTTTAAAACTTCTTCTGCATTTAAAAGTAAATGTAACAGGTGAACCGGAGAATTAGGTTACTTAAATAACAAACAGTAATGGAACTGATTTGTGCATATTTAGTGCAAACAGGAATATAGTAACAAGTTTGAAGGTGCAGCGCTGTCTGTCCACTCAGACTTGCCGTAGTTGCTGTGCTGTTTAGGCAAAGCTGTGTTTTTTTCCTTTTGCTATTCTGTTATTCTGTTCCTTTTGCTATTCTATTGTTAGCATGGCTAACTATCCGATACCCAATCCAGCTAATTTGTCAGCATCGGGACAGACATTCGATCTTAAAATCGTATCGCTGCATCCCTCGTTAACACTGAGTTTCAGGTTTCTTTGCGGTGTTCTCCACCGGCTGAAAAATATATCGGAGGGTTTGACCTGAATTCACCATGTAATTTGTTGTTGTCCCCTAAAGTCATTCCAATGTATTATTTGCGAGCTACAAAAAGCTTCACCCCAATATTTTCCATCTCATTCTTTAAACGGTCCAGGCTCAATTCAGTTCCATCCTTCTCAGGCAAAGCAAACGGTTTGCCTCCCAAATTGAATCTGACAGACCAAGGTCACAACACAGACAAACACTGCTAAACTGCTATTGAAATAAGGACTTTCAGATTAATGGCTGTGGAACTTTTGTTTTTCCACAGCCAAGAAATGAAGCCCTGCAACACAATTTATTGAAAAATCTGTAATATTAAGCTACTGTTTATTTCAGAGACAGCTGTAATATCCGCTGTAACTGAGCCAACAGGAGAGAGCAGGTGGCATGTTTTTCCCCAGACACTTCTATGAAAACCCTTCACAATAGGCAAGCAATAAAAAGTTTATTAACTGTAATGGTAACACTGATTCAGTAGTCCACTTGTATTGATTGACAATCTTGACGATGTCAAGTGCTAACACCACTGACCCTCCCAATATTCTGTATGATTGGCCACAGAAATGTATGAATGACCCCTGTTTTGCTCATCATCAGAACAAAGAGAAATTCTGATTGTGGATATACAATATAGCAGAAACCAATCTTGTGTGTGTGTGTGTGTGTGTGTGTGTGTGTGTGTGTGTGTGTGTGTGTGTGTGTGTGTGTGTGTGTGTGTGTGTAATTCTCAGGGCCAGATATACAGTATAATATACTACATACTCTTAAAAACATGTACTGGTGGAGAGGAAGTGGTTAAGGATTTAACAAGCTAGTAAAGTTGTCACAACAATATTTGTGCGGCCCCGGGACATCTGTCCCTCCTGAGCAGGTGTTTCCAGCTGCTGGGAGACTATTAATGCGAACAAACATTGCTCGACTCACCTCTATAACGCAGCTACTATTTTGAAGTCCTCCTCCAGAAACATTTTAAAGTATGTAAAAATACTCTATATTTTGTTTGACATGGCTTTCCCATAAGAAAAAAGTAGAAAAGTAGTATCATTGTCTATTTTGTCATGTTTACTTGGTAACAGTTATAACTACTGCCATTTTTACTAAAACAAGAAAAATGGGTAAGCCTTAGTTTTGAAATGCTAGTACTGCCCATGATGTTCAGTCTCATCTTATTTATTGCCTGGAAGTTATAAGTTCTATTTTTTTTTAACCTATTAATCATTAGTTGAATTGGGATAAAAAGAGAGTCCAAACAAGACATTATTTTATTATAATTTAAACTGGGTTAATTAATTATTGCTCAAATACCTAATTCACATTCACACACATTTCTTTGGCAATTATGGGTCACACATAATTTTTAAAGGCTGATAATATGGAAAACTGACACCTCTTGTGATCAACTAACTAATGACTGTTAACATATCCCGTAATCCATTGATGTAATTTTTTTTAATTTGCATTCCATAACAAAGAGAGTTACCAATTACTAAATGGAAGAATCAATGCATAATGAAAAAGTCTATTACAACCAGATGCACAAACCTGAAGTCTGTCGACATGAACTTTGACCCCTCCGATGACGCCTTTTTTGAACGAGGCTAGCATGTCCAGGACGGGGTTGAAGCGGCTCCCCCTGGTGAGAAGGAGGTTAGAAAGTTAGAACGTTTTTTATTTTACTACAGTGCACAGCAGCTTGAGTCAAACCATCTGTGTACACTGTTATATTCCATGCAGAGCACATGTATTAAACATATGATCAGAATGAAATCATCATAGCTGAAATTTTTCTCAATGAATCAGAACATTTCAACCAGACCCTCGATGCTTCATGGGTGTGTTGTTGCCTTCACAGGTCATCATCCTGATCAATTGCAACTAATTACTAATGAATTGCTTCTTTGAGAGACCGTTGACTCATTCCAGATGCTGCAGTGTATCTGCTTAAACTGCTGTAGCACATTTAACATATGACTTTCTGGATAATGGTCAATCTTGCTGTAATCAGCCCAGCAGTCAGGTTATAGTGATACAAATGAGAAACATTATCACCCAATCAGCAAGCAAATACAGTTGCATCTTGCTTCTGGAAAGATAAATAGCACACATAACAGGAGAGAAATGTTGGATTAAGAAAATGAACCCAACTGCACTGTGCCTGACAAGACATTTTGTTGAGAGCTTGAGCCAGTACCATACAAAAGAGAGATAGAGGGTGATGTATGGGGAGATAGGTAGAGTAAGAATGTTGTAAAAGGGCTATCAGGGGACAAGAAGACAGAAAAAATGATAGAAGAGCTATTATGGGGTGTGTATATTACTTGATGTTATCCTCGCGAATGAGAACCAGGAAGAGAGGACGTCCCTGCATCTTCCAGCACTGTTTGATGAACTGTAGGGCGTTCTGCACACACAGACACACAGACACACAGACACAGACACACACATTGATTCTTCATTAGCTCTTACAATGTTAAAACGGCCATCACCCAACTGGCATCTATTCAACTACTGCACAGCATCAGTCTGTGACAAAAATGAATATATATGAGGAAACACAGTCATTAATAGAATCGGAACAGTACTCACAGGAACGTTTCATTTCTGTCACACCACAAACCATTATTTATTACTCAGCACTGCCACTTTCTGATGATTGTTTTGAAGCTACACATGATGTTTTACAAGTGCAGGAAAAATAGGACATTAGGAACAAAACTCTTAGGCTGGGAGGTACAGTACAATATGTGGTCTCACTGAGTTGGAAAGCAGCTTAGAGCTTAGATTTCTAGTATCAGGTAGGCTATGACTCTAATGTGTGCCATCTCTGCGGGGCCAAATAAAAGGAGAAGGCAAACAAATCCGCTGATTTCCTGTCTTTTTCTACAATTTGCAGTCTGCATCTCTTTAGACCAGGAAAACTAAATTTAGCTGACTTATTTATGTTCTTTGAGGCACATGATAAGTACTGTGGATTCATGGCAACGGTATGCTCCAAAAGTGTGTGTGTGTGTGTGTGTGTGTGTGTGTGTGTGTGTGTGTGTGTGTGTTTCCCCGCTCCCCCCCAACTTACCTTAATGTCATCAATCAGCAACATTACATCTTGGGACAAGTAAAAGTCACTTAGATCAAACACTATTGGGTAGCACACGACCGTCTTGCCCAGGATACGATAAATCTGGAGGGAGACAAACACACACATACACATACTACTGCATTAGAAGACAGATGGCTCACTAGTGGCGACGTATACATTATTCTGGGCAGCGTATAAAGCAAGCCATCAATCCTAAGATAGAGGGGGACACACAGAAGCTGCACAACCATGCCTGATAACACACAACCACACATACAAAGTATATACACACAACTGGTATAAAGCCCCCTTTCACAAATACAGATTGTCACAGGGGCGCACACACACCCATACAGACATCACTGATGATGATAACGCCCTCTGGCAGTGTGCCATCTTCCCCATAAATTTTCCATTATAATATTGTCTTAGCAGTGCATTGGGAGCTGTGATTCATTTGTTTGGCAATGTTTTTGTCTGGGAAAGCTGCTATGGCTCAACTAATTTGGTGACCTTCATTTGGGAGAAACTGCAAATAACATCAGCGAGAGACATTAGCACACACACACACACACACACACACACACACACACACACACACACACACACACACACACACACACACACACACACACACACACACACACACACACACACACACACACACACACACACACACACACACACACACACACAAACACACACACACACACACACACACACACATACTTACATACACATGAAGCACACTTCCACAGCCACATAATATGCACACACACACACACAGACAGACTGCCTGACAGCAGTTTAGCATATTAAAATGCAATACTGAATAAGCAAAATCTATTCAGCACTCACTGATGCGTACTGTGTGTCATACGGAGAGAAAAAAACTGAATATTTCCTCTGTCTATGTTCAGTTTTTAGGCTGTGGTTGGCTCCCCAGAGCTCTGGGAAATGTATGCAGATCAACATGTGGGAGGTGTGTTTAGTCGTCACCCATGACCTTTGCAGCAGTGTAAATATGTGTGTCATGTATCAGTATGTACATGTGTGTAGGTGTGTGTGCAAATCCATATACCTTGCAGGTCCCGATGCAACCTACTGGCCTCTCTGGACGCCCACTCAACCCCAGCTTTTTATTGATCGCAAGGAAACGGTATGCCTGCAGAAAAACACACACATATTCACTTACACACATTAACAAATACCTTGTCAGCAAACACAACATTTACATCTCACATCTTACTGCTGACCTATATACATATACGTCTTTAATCATACATTTCCCTGTGAGATAATAAATATAATTTGACTCAAAATGTCATGCCGTACAGTGCCAGTCCATGATGTTATAAAAGTCCATCATCCGTCTGTTCCACTGAGACAGTCAGTGTTGTTGTAACTCATACACTGAAATTACCACCATATGGCAGAGCCACCGACTGATATTAGCTCTATGTTAAGTTATGAGATGTGGCAATAATGAAAGGTCCCTGCGCTGTCTTCAGCAGCATGCTTAGTGGGCCCAAGCACACCCATGGGCACCAGAGCTGATACCACTGTTGTGCTGAGATGCAGAGGCCCATAAGAAGAGATGCTGAGACTTTGCTGAGCCCTCATTAGAATAAATAAACAACGACATGCTGTTTGATACCTTGCACGAGAGTCACTAAGCATATTATGCACTGCTAAAAAGGTCAGCTCCGTCTTGAAAATTAGCTGGTGGTAAATGACCCTTCACTATGCTCCAACCACCTTAGTTACTGTTACCTGTAATATTTTCCCTTCTACATTAACAGTGGCAGTTTTAACACTAACATTTTAAAATATTTAAAAGTAAAAGTTACACAGATTTAAACAAAAGCAGGCTTCTTAGTTTTAGTGGATGTCATCTGAAATATTTCAAAAACAAAATTAGAGACCATCTCTCAATGGGTTCACACCAGCCGCAACGAGCCCTTACTTGAACCACACCCATCTTTGCACTTGTTCCAATCTTGGCTACGAAGAGAAGATTTGAGATGGTTAAAATGTAATTGGTTAAAATGGTGGTATCCAACGTTCTCTTTTTTAAGAGTGGCTTGATGGCAGCTACTTTTAGGGGTTTATGAAACGTGCCTGATTGAAGTGAGCAATTTATTTTTCAGAGCAGATCTGTTTGGACAGAGCTTACAATAATTTTAAAAAAGTCCGATGGGTTTTGTCAAGACAACATGTTGATGTGTTATTTGCCCCCACCTTCACATTCTGTGAAGATGGCAACAAGTTGACGCAGAGTAGGGATGTGGATGTGGATGGGAAAAAGGATGTGATGTCCAAACGAAAGCTTCATGAAGCTATGTAAAGCATTTTCTGAGGCCACAAGATGGCACTCGTTGTTCAACAAAGGCTTGAAAGCACATCAAATCACCAGTCCTCGAGCCTTTTTCCTTTAAACCAAGGATGCATCGAATAGCTTCATACAACAAAGAAAATACGTCATGAAGCTTCATTTCCCTTGGAAAATGTCAGTCAAACTAGCGTTAATAACAGGCAGTGCACCTGCCAATGGCTGTGAAAAACTCATTTGAAATGTGGATGAGAAAGCACTAAAACATTTCCCCAAACGTTTGGGAAACACTTGTTGCTATAGGGTGTCGTTGGTTAAGCTGAAACCTGCCAATAGTGGCACCTGTGCCTCAGGATGCTGGCCCCTGCTCTAAACTCTAAACTAAGCTTTCATACAGATGATGTACCATCTCCTGAGTGGACCATTCCTTTGTAATCTCTGTCTTGTGAGTCACCCAACTTTATAGATTTGCAGTTCTACAATAAATCCCCAGAGTACCCCTACAGGTTCAAATATCTACAAGCTGAGTCTTTTTCTTGCTTGGATTGGCCTTCAGTGTATTACTTTGTCTCTAGACCTCATTCTCTCCTCAGGTTGCCATTACTACACTATATTTTTACCGAGCATATAATTGATTACTGCTATCTTTATGTTCTGTCAAGTACAGCCCCTTTAAAATGGTGAAATTTCTCACATAAAATATATAAAAAAACTACTCACACTTTCCATTAAAATGTTCAGATGCTACTGTCACCAGGTTTGCTCAAGTTTCAACTTGGGAAGAGATCCTTTATTTTGAGCCTGGGAGTCAGTGGCTTCCCCCTGGTCAATGCATAATCTCACGCATTATATTTCCATCCCCTCTCACTCTACGGCAGAAGTACTGCACTTCAAGTCAAGCCTCAAGACTCATGTCAGCTGCTCTCAGGTATAAAGCAATTATGAGCTGAAAAATGTTAACATCAGTAGAGGCTAGAAGAGAGTTTGCTATCAATGCTCAACCTCAAAAGGGTTTGGATGAGGCATATAGGTTTTAGAGTAAGTGAGTTTAAATTTCACACTTAATTAATGGACTGTTCTCTGGTGTCAGTCAAGCCAGAAAAAAAGTGTGATTCCCCCACTGGTTCAATTTAGATTCATAGGGCTGATTCAACTCAAACTCTGACACTAGCTCTTACCAACAACACTGTTTGACTTCAAATCTTTTGCATGACATGTGGCATTAGTAACATTGGTGCAGATAAAATGAGCAAGATGGATAAATAGAAATCCATATTTATTATTAATCACACAATTGTTTCATCAAAGGGCTCCCCGGTGGCCAAAACAAAGCAGAGGAAAAGGTCACGGCATTCTCCATCAGCGTTCTCTGAAATGCATTTAGATATGGCAGCAAGGAGAAACGAGAGCTCGAGTCTATCAGTTTCCAGAGCATTTATTTGGTTTGGTGCTCCGGATAAAAGCTTCTTACCGCTTTGTCGCCAGCTGTCAAATGCACCGATTCAAAGATGCAAAGAGAAAGAAGATGGACATTGATTTCTCAGCTCTGCCTGCTTGGAGCCAAGTGGTGTGATGCTCTATACAAGTTAACGTTTATATGTGTGAGTGTGTTTGTGCATGTCTGTGTGTGAGTGAGCTGAAGCATTTGCACTGTGTGAATTGTATTTCTGATGTGTCTGGAGTGTGAAACCAGAGTAACTATTCCCTTTGTGACAGCCTATAAATTCTAAATTTAAATACCTCCCAGTCTGTCCTATCATGAAACAGCATTAGTACACCCACGCACTCGAGTGGCACTGCAGGAAATCTGCCTATCAAGCCCCCATGCCGCATTTTTCCATCTCAAACCAGCTGTAATTCACAACGTCAACCAAAAGGTGGTGCCCTGCTACTCCAGTGTACTTCCTCACTGTTTTGAAAAGGCTCAGCTGAACAAAAGAAATAACACTGAAAGTACAAAAAAGTATAGTCTTTATATAAAAGAAAAATACATGTTAATTGAGGATTAACTGCCATTGCAAATCAGTGTCCTAACAAGGCAATGATGAGACCTGGAGGAGAAAAGCCATGGGATGTGGATAGAACCTCTGCACCCAACACTTCCTGTGTGCAGAATACCAATGACAAGACACAGGCAGCCTATCAAAGCATCCTTTCATTCCCTCACATTTCCACTGACTGCAGCACAAACAGAAAGCCTGACAGGTGGGAGATCTAATACAAGGCTGTGTCTAAAAGCTGTATTTTACACTTCTGCAGTGGCTACTATGTGTAAGCCAAACTCCAGAGGGACTCAGTGTGCAGGTAAGGGTTCAGCCACAGAGTCCATAGTGTAACTTTACTATGGAATCTGGGATTAAAGCTTCTGGCTCTGAAACTGTTTTGTATCCCCATAAAATGTCTTTAAATGACATGGTTGCATTCACATTTCTCTGAAAAACAATACTTACATGCTCTGATGTAGATTGAGAGTGTTGCTGTAGCTGTTCTTTTTGTGAAGCAATCCCTTTTACATAAGGAATGTGGTTTAAAAATCCAGAGGGTAAACTTCAGGCGAATCTATAGTAATGTTGCTATTAGTCAAATCAAAACGGGTATCTTCTAAAGATCCAGTCCTTTTAGTACATCATTCTCACAGATAGCATTTCCTGGTTGAGTTGTGGTGGAAGACCATAACACTAAATAAGTATTTTTGTACTTGTTTTAATATTAGATTATGCTGAACATTAGTCCTTTCCACAAAATAAGGACTGCAGATTTTGACCCCCATCTTTTCACTCACATTAGGAAGGAATGTCTTCACAGCCAGTGTGGTGAGGTGAAATAATTACAGTGACTGATTAAATGGAAAGGGAAAAGAGAAGGGGGGAATCCAGTATTTCTCAAGCCGGGCCTTCTTTTCATATAATAATGGTCTCATTTCACTAACTGTCATAGGGGGTAACGGGTTAAAAATAACTTCAGTTCGACACAAATAATCTAAGAGACTTTGTGTCCGACCAAAACACAGAAAGTAGCCCCCAGGAAATCCCTGAAGCTATTGCTGAGAACTGCAGAGCATAGTAGATCGACTTCCTGTTCAACTCATCTGCACACACTGGTTTGTTCACTTTCAATAAAAGTTGCCCACATGCTGCAGAAGTAGTAGCAAAAATTAGAATATAGTTAATGTCTCCAAGTTTCTGAAGTGCAAAACTTGAAAACAAGTTCAAAATGGCCATTATATGAGAGTCGACTGGAGCTGGAGCTTAGTGCTCTACAACTGTGATGATGGGACTACTTTCTGGGATTACTTTATGTAAAGACACCTGTTGTGTTTCTGTTGAACTTGAGCTGTAGAAGTCTTGGGCTGTCCCATATTTTCCTAATCTCTGAGATGTCATTATGACCAGCTGTCATAACTGACAAATACAACATTTTTTTTTATATAGGATCTAATATACCTGTAGTAATCCTCTGTTTGAAACATTCTGCTCTGATTGGTCTGATTTTGAATATGCAATCTCTGCGTCTCTGTACCTTTTCAGACTATAGTTGTATAGTTGTGACATCCCAACTCAGGGTCCTCACCACTGCTCCATGGGGTCAGCCAAATAATGATTGGGTCATTTTTTTTTCTAGCCTCTAGGAAATGTAGCCACTAAATAATTTAGCTTGAATATTCCCTGTGCCTTCGACGTGTAGTGTAGGCCTATGTATAATGTAAAAACATGATGTTAAAATGTATGAATGTTTCAATAATTATTAGTTATATAGCTTAGTACTGTATACATCATAAAAAGGTATGTGTGTGGGCTGTAGGCCATGCAACAATATATGTTGTAGGGGGTGTCCCTACTCCGTCTCTTTTTAAGTCCTTGGTCAAGAGTGTCTCCTTAGGACCTCATTTGGAGGGCTCCATCA
Organism: Echiichthys vipera; assembly: GCF_963691815.1. NCBI lineage: Eukaryota > Metazoa > Chordata > Actinopteri > Perciformes > Trachinidae > Echiichthys > Echiichthys vipera. The sequence continues at coordinate 10,353,481 of NC_139826.1, forward strand.
TGTGTGAGTCTTCAAAAAACAAAATGTCGGCCACAAAGATGTCCACACTGAGATATGAAACCGGGAGACACGAAACTAAAGGGAAGGCTATTTTTGTTCAAAGCACTGATTTGCAAGGGGATAAGCTTTAGGGTGTACGGGTGGGAATAACACATTGCAAAATGTAATTGCCACTTTCCCATCATCAGGCAGCTGTTGTCAACACAATCAAACGGCTGCGAGGGACGAGGTGAGGTGAGCAAATGCAGCCCGCAGCACTGGAGATGGTGGTGACTCTGAAATAAACAGATTCTGTCGAGGAAGCGTCTGTCTGGGCTTGGGATTTAATATTCAGCACGGCGCCCGCTCTGACTCACAAATGCATATCTATCGGAGAAGCTGTGCACCACACAGCAGAAAGAGGCAGAGGGGAGAAGAGGAAAAAGTAACAGGTATGACAGTTCAAAGGCAGATGATGGACCTGGAGGGGAGAGATGTTTGGTGTAAGGGACATAATGGGGGCGGGGCAGGATGTAGGGCCTAGAGCAGAGAACAGGGTTAGAGAAGCGAATGTGATGGATAGAGCAGGAGAGGGACAGAAGGTAGAAAGGCCTGGAGGAAAGAACAGAGCCCGGAGAGATGACATGAGAGGAGAAATGATTTGTTTATAGAAGGTGGCATAGAGAATAGACGCTACATTACAGTCATGGCAGATGAGGGACAGAGGCTAGGGACGAGAGCAGTGTTTGAGTGATAGGTATGACAGAGGAGAGACAGACGATGGGGAGAAAGTGCACTTGAAACAACACACATGCAGATGAGGGACAGTATCTAAAGGAGAGACCAGGGTTTGAGTGACAGATGTGATGGGAGTGAAACAGAAGTTGGAAGGGAGGTAGTGCATGGTGTCACAAATATGACAGTACAAATGATATAATCTGCTGTAGATGAAAGAAGCAAGGTGAACAGGGTGGAAATAGCAGCTACTGCTGAACTTGTTACTCGTACAATCTTTAATAGATTAGATAAGGTCGTGACACTACTGTTAATAATCAAGTACAACAAAGAGAGAGGGTACGTCCACACATCCCAAAATGTTTTTTTTTGTCTGTCCTTTTTCCGTTGTTCTTAAAATGTGTTCCTTATACAAAACACAGCATCTGTCTGAGTGATTGGCCAAAACTATACAAAACTTTTGCAATTACAGCAAAACGAGCCACGGTGTGGAAGACCCCAGAGAGAGCGAGAGAGAAAGAGAGCGTGCAGCAATGGTCATACAACGGACAGACTGTGCTTGAGTGGAGAGAGCGAGCTCCATTCAGTCAGGACAAAGCACTGAATCAGAGGAATAAAACTATATTTTATGCTTGTTTCACCATGGAACACACACACATAGCTCCACAGAGTCCTGCTAGAAGGTGCTGCAGTGTCGGATTATGACTGAATGCGGAGCTTCATTGTTTCTATTTGTGTGTGGGACACACTGCCTTGTGCCCTGTGCATCAGGATTAGACGCTGAGGGTGAGGGGTGTCACAAAGTGGCAGTTGGGAATCAGAGGGCTGCTCACCTTACGTGTTATTGTGTTATTCGCGTGATTGTGTAAAACCCCCTTGTGGGCCAGCAGACACCCAGAAACATCCATGTCCCTCTCTAAATACCAAGTAAACCAGGCAGAGGGCTCTGCAGATACAAACACCACCACACACTTCTAGTGAGTCATAAGTGATGATTGAGAGGGATTCCTTTTTTTACAAGTTTATAAAAAAAATGTTTTTTTAAATAAAACTAAATATTATACTATTAAATATCCTGTTACATATGACGTTAAATTTGATATTCAGACTTGATGAGCAGATTCACTAGTGGATTCAGATTTGATTATATTTCATTGAATCCCATATGATGATGGTGAAATGAGAAAAGACTAACTAGCTTGATAAGCAACAAAGAGATAAAAAAAAAAAAGAAATATTGATATAGTTCTTTCTTTTTTTGCTTATTCTTTATAGGTTGAGTAAATGTCACAATCATTATGTATACAGGCACGCTAATTATTCGACTATTCTTTTGGATATAACAATGCTCTGAATATTGGATATCTGGATATTCCAAATACGGCCTACATTCCTAATGTAGCACTTTCCAATTGAGACGTGGGATTATACAGGTTTTAGAAGCATTCTTTGGACATGTATACAGTGCATTCAGAATATGGGTCTCAACTGGATATGACTGTTTATAGCTTTCAGTCAGCTCTTTGCGTTGCGATGGTTTTGTACACCAACCAACGCTTTGCAAGCTTGGGGTAAAGCTTGGGGTTAAGATGAATGCCCTAAGAAAAGCCCACATTTCTGGTCAAAAGGAAAAACACACCTACTTTTAAACATTATGAAAGACTTGGATATCAACAGGTTTTTTGACATGCACAAATATCACAACAAAGACCTTTTCAAGGCGATTTATAGAATGAAAGAGAGAGGCTGTGTTCACACGGCCGAACAAGTCCGACACCAGCCCAAAAACTTTGAAATAAAATTAGACTTTGCACTGCTGCATAGAAATGGGAATATCCACTTTCATTAACCATTTAAACGGCTTACTAGGAATATTGTGTGCATGTGAAAGTTGTCAGTGCTGAAACCTATCAGTATCATTCAAAAACCATTATGTATTTTCAAAGATCTAAAAACAGCTGTTTTCTCTGAATTCTTCAGTTTTGAAAGTTACTAGAATTTTCTTCCAACAGCTAACAGTTTTGTATATTCTCTTTAGGGGCTCCTCAAACCCAGCAACTCATCTACATTTTTTGTCCTCCAAGTATTCAAATGTAGGAGTAAAACAGTTGTTATGGAAACATTGGAAGTGATTTTGAATTAACCGTTCTGACTCTGTTGAGTCTTACATCTCCACAGAGCCGTTGCATTCTTAGAACACATTTGGAAGCTGCTCAGCTCCATGCTTTTCAATTTGCCAGAGTGACACAGTGACAGCACCGCCATTATGCTGATCAATCAACATGAGCAATTACTGATTGACTGATCGATCACTTCAACCAATCCTTGCTGTGATTGATGGGATAATCAAGAAGAAAATCTTAAGAAAAGGAAATCTTGGACTGGCAAGCAGATGGACTGACAAAGCCAAGTCCTGATATTGACAGCTAACTGCTGAAGTGTAATCCGGCTGACTGTAATATGGATTTGTGTAGATGTAGTGATGGAGCGACATCAAAAGTCTTTCACAGTTTCCTACCCTTGTATGTCCATCCAATCATAGTATAGAGGAATGACCAGGGAATTTTTTTTTCTTTTTTACAGATAAGCCCTTAAACTAAACAACAGCAGAATTTCTGCAATCAGTGAAGTTTCAATTGACCGTTGGCAAAACAGTGACTATCCAATCATATATATATACTTTATATATATATATATATATATATATATATATATATATATATATATATATATATATATAAGCAACCATAACTCGGCACCGCAGGTCAGTCAAGCTCTAGATTTCTCTAAATGCTGAAGGGGGGTGGATGGGGTTGTAGCAAAAGTGCTATACTGGATATAAAGGGTATATAAAGAGTATTGTGTCTTTTTTTTACTTTTCTAAAACCAAAATCACAAATCACAAGACCAAGGGAGTAAGGAATGTGTTAAACCTGGTATCTGCTCCTAATGTAATCCACCTAATGTTACCATGCCTGGAATTATCGGTTACCTATCTCCAATTGCTTCAGTCTTTACAAAGCACTGAATTAGCATTGCACCATGTATGTAGCCAATGAATGCATATTTTTTAAATCCTTTTTGGGGTTTCTCATTTTTATACAAGACACAATCATTTCAAAGTCAACTAGAGATGGTATTATCAACTAATACACAAAGTTAATGCCCTGTTACAGCTAATACAATACGCCTACAACCAGCATCATTTCTTCTTGGAAAAAAAACTGTTATGTGCTGGAAACGAGAAGCCTGCTTTCATCTACTTGTGTTTGAAGTCAAGGAGTTATTATAGCTAAAATTACCATGCACTATATTGTTGTAAACTGCATGTGTTGCATCTAAGCAACGTGTGACCAACGTGTGTCTGTGATACCTTGACCAGTTCCTTCTGAGGCCAGATCTGGATGGGCTCCACCTGCTGGGGCGTCTGGGTCTGAATGCCATAGGTGTTCAAAAACACCTGAAGTCTGCAGACAAACACGCAGACACAAAATTACAATTTACAATTTTTAGCCATTTTACATGTAATTCCTGACATATTCACTGCTTATCTGGAGCACCCCTGTTTACTAAAAAAGACATTCCCATACAACTTAACTGCACTGTCAAAAAAGGTTTTGGAGGAAGTCTATTATGTCAAGTTACTTGACAAATGTAGCCTACTTATTTTACGCACACCATGACACACATAAAAATTGAACCGAAAGTGTTTTGTTTCAATTCACAATGTTAACCACATGTTCTAAACTGTGACTTTTTCACAATGTGCACATGGTACAAACCTTTGTCATCCATGGGAAAATATGTCTCAAATGCAATTTTTTAGGAGACAGGGTTGCCTTGAGCTGCTTTCCCTACCCTTATAACAGTCCCAAAACTGCAAACACAAAATACTTTTTTGATGGTTTAATGTCTGGTATTGTGTTGACTCTATTCCTAAATAAATCTATTGTAAAGCTTTATCTATGATGAAGCTATAGCTGTTATGAATCTGCAGTATACTGTATATTGGAGAGTTTAAGTGGACTGCAGTGAGAAAAATATCCTGATGTTGACTTGTCAGCGGCAGTAATTGAAGCTACAGGTTAACAAGCTTGAAAGAGTTGTTTCACACACACACAGACGCACATACGCACATACGCACGCACGCACGCACGCATGCACACACAAACACACGCGCACACGCGCACACACACACACACACACACACACACACACACACACACACACACACACACACACACACACACACACACACACACACACACACACACACACACACACACACACACACACACACACACACACACACACACACACACACACACACGCACACACACGCGCGCACACACCCACACACACACATTACCTCTGGCTCTCTGCGATCAGGGCCACGTGAATCACAACATCATTCTCGATAGGACCCTGTGAAAGAGACAGAGAACACAGAGATTAACACGTGGACAACATCCAGTGGTGTAGCGGCAGTTGATGAGGCGGGTGTACTCGGTAGATGGATAGGTTACCGAGAGGGAATTGTGTATACAGTCTTATAAATACCAAAGACTTTATGGCTGACAGAAAGAGAGGTAGGTATACTCCATAAAACTGTGTATACCCTCCTCCACTACACCACTACCCACACCTCTTCTACATGTTGCACCAGTGGTTATTAGGGCTGTAAGGGTTCGTGTATATGTGTCACAGCTACACACAGAATACATGGTAGGTTGATGCACACACTGCAGAACCAAAATTCATTAGCATGACTTCTTTTAAAGCTTTAGCTGTACACTGCTACAATTAGCACAACAAGCAGATTGGTGTTTGAGTCAATCACATTATGGCAAGTGCAGATGAAATGTCAGCGATGGAAGATCCGGTCAGCTATAGAAAAAGATGCGTATAAGACAAAGACAGTGTGTATAAGACGACGACGGTTTGTCTGCATTGTTTCACGTGAATGGAAACAGATCAAACATCCAACAGCATCACACAGATCAACTAGCACAATTTTTTTATTTTGTAATATTCAATGTTTTTTTCCATCTACCATTGGGCAAAATGCTACCTCAGTCCCCAGCAAGAGGACTTGGTCTGTCTTTTACAGTTGCACTACTGTCTGTTCAAAATAAATGAAAATCCTTGTGTATTTGTTTTTTTATGCTGTGAGGAAACCAGGGATTGAACAGATTCATGACATCTGTGTACCATTAAGCCACTATTACACGAGTGTGTGTTCAACACTGTAAATGTGCACTGGAACTTAAGCAAACATGCTGAATCTCTACGAAAGGATTATTAAATGTTTAGATCCAAGCGTTCATTTTGTCATTTCTCAGTCCCGTCTGCACACCTCACTTGCTACAGTAAGTTTGTGTTTAAGGTAACTATGATATTGTTTTTTCCACATTCTTGCAGTTCAAAAATATTTGAATTAATTAATTTCCTTGCTTTGCAGTGCTGTGAATCTAACATACATGCCAATTAAGTCAACCTTAAATTTATTTGTTTCTGTGTATAACAGAGGTGAGACGGTGAGAGAGACGGACAGCGAATTGTGTTCTGTCTGAATATTTGTAATTGAAGTAAGAGAGAGAGCAAGAGAGAGAGGGGGGGGAAGAGGGGGGGGGGGGAGAGAGAGCGAGAGAGAGAGAGAGAGAGAGAGAGACCGATACTCTTCAGAACGACAATAGTGTGAGTTATTGCTACCTCCTCTCTCGCACAATTTAAATGAAAGTAAAACTCTGAATAACACACAAAGGTTGATGAGAGACGTGGGAGGGAGCGCTCGGCTGGGTAAGAAGGTGCTGGGAATCAAGCAGGATAAGGGAGATGTAAAGGTGAAGGAAGAGCACAGATGGAGAGAAATGAGGCTGCTACACTGATGTTCTCTCCACTCTGGCATCGGAACAGCGAGATGAGTTAAAATTACATGAAATGGAGGAGCAGGGTATAAACAAAAAGAGATAGAGAAGCATGACATCCTTGACTTTTTGTTTCCATAAACACAACATTATTTGAAGAATATTTTTAAACCGTATATTAATTAGAAATCCTGTGCATTAGCTGTATGCACTTTCTTTAATGTGAGGATTTGGTGCTTTTCTCATTTTCATCTTAATGCCCAACCCTCAGGGGAAGGTGAGACAAACTGGGCTATGGGAAATTGCAGTGGGCGTTAGGAATTAATGTTGCCATGCTAAAGACTAAATGATTAAAATAATGTTAAACAATAAAATAATCATTGACTGCTGTCCAATAAACCATCATCCTGCCCAGAGACTATGTACAATCTGCTAAAACCTGGTAAATTACATTGTGGCATCACTAGGGGTCCTGTGGTACAGGGGTGTTGTAATCTCACACAGGAGCAGAGACATCACAGAACAGCCACTGTGGCACACACTACATTCCCCATAATGCCTCACCAATCACACAGGCATAGGTGCTTAAGCCATGTTACTGAAGCAGGACTTGGGGGTTACACAGATGACAGAACAAAGGAAGCTGAGGGAAAGTCAGACAGTTCCCTTGGAAATTACCTTAAAGAGACTTAGACCTGTTCAAGTAGGAAAAGATTCCATGGACAATAAAACTGACACTTTATGTTGAGCACTTTTTGGAAATCTGTTGAGTTTTATACAACCTTTTTCTCCTACGAGACGACTTTAGTTTTGGAATGAAAGAAGTACTTGAGTTGCCTGTAAATGGCCTGATTACTGGAGAATAAAGCTGCCATTTCTTTTGACCCTTTCATCTAAGCCTGTTTTTCACTTATATTGCACTGCCGCACCATATTCTGACCTTCCATGACAATAGAACATCTCTCCCTGTTTTATATAAGGTTAATGTACATTGTGCATTGTCCCTGTTATAATAATCAGATTTACACACTGCCCAACGTTCATTTTGGTTGAGGTTATGTGCCGTTAGAGTTTATCTCAGGAATTCAAGTTTTCCTGTTCACTACTATATGAATTTAAAATTGAAGTAACAGTGCCAGGGCCTTTAAAATAGTTATTTCTGACTGGCTGACAGGTTTCTGTTAAAATATTGAAAACTACAAAACCATAGAGGATAAGGCTCATGCTATTCTATATTTTTTATTACTGTTAGCAAGCCCAAAGAACAAACCAGTACCAACAATAAACTGATTTAGTCTGTGTATCCAAAGCCTGATATTATCTGTGCCATGGAGCTCCACTGTTGTCCAAAAATTATTAAAAAGACATCAATGAGCACTGGATCATTGCACTGGGTGGCATGTTTCTTCAGTACCAATAACACACACGGTAGTTATTTTAGTCAGATTATGTCAATCACACATAAAGCGTCCTGTTGCTGTAAGTCCTCACTAGCACACCAAATGTGTATTAATCCACAGCTGAAAATAGTCCATGACAAACACACTGTTTAATCCTATTTGACCAACGTTTGCTAACAGTGAGCTGAATTTTTATCAGATCCATTGATAAGCATTCTGGTTGCCGATAAACGCCAGTCACAGGCAGTTTTATATGGAACTGGCAGAAAAAGCTATAGGCCTACTCAGAGATGGAAGTCTGTGCCCGCCTTTGAAGTGCTGCTCAAAGACCTGAGCAATGTATTACACTAAGGAGTTAAAACACTATCTAAACAAAAGGACAATGTTATTTGTAATAGTATGGCAATTAAAGCCGTTATGATTCATATTTGGCCAGTAATCTTCATATCCACCAAGTGTCCTCAGTGTCCGCATAACGTTTTTTATAGAGAATTATTTGTTTCTTTCTCTCTCTTTTCTTTTCTTAATGGACTTTTTGTTTGGCTCTGCTCCGTGTGCCTTCACCATTCAAAGTTGTTTGTCATGTTTTACTTGATGTGATGTCACATATGAAGTCCGAAGCTCAAAGCACTTTTCATTGCCCTCTTAACAGTCCCCCATTCGTTTACATTGGGCACACAAATATACCGGTGTGAGATTGTCTAACATTATGCGGGAGAGACTGAACTGACTCAACGTGCATACCCAACACACCCAGGTTTAGGCTTTTTCAAAAATGTATTCGAGACCGGTTTTCCAAATATTGAGTGAGGCCACCACAGACACGGTAAAAATGTAAAGTATTGAGACATAGACTAATGTATTATTGTTTTGGTATTTTCACAGAATTTGTTGACATTTGTTGCTTCATCTCCACTACATCTATTATGGGGAGACCTAATCATGACCTAACACTATCTTAACGTACCAACGAGGGTGGACAATAACTACAAGAAATGTTGCAATAATACTGCACAATTACTAATATAAAATAACAAAACAAAGATAGACGAAAAGCATCCATGTGCTGTATACTACATAAATAAAGCTTTTTAGTATGCTACCTCTCCTAAAAATGAGGTAACACCAGGGAAGGCAGATCTAAAGCAAGAAAAAATGATTTTTCATTGCTTTCATAACTGTGGCCTCAGAAGGAGCCAGTCAAGCACTACAACAACAACAACAACAACAACAACAACAACAACAACAACAACAACAACAACATTCAGTCACAATTGGCCAGAACGGAGCAACACATCACTCATGATGTCTGCAGTGTGAATGCAGGGTGTGAAACGACATGAAAGACAGGGAGAATATAAAGAGAAGACAGGGATAAAAGAGCGAACACAGTCATTTCCGAAGTTTTCTCTGCAGTAATCTCAGACCTTTTGGGCTTGTGGACAATCAGGGAAAACACAGACAAGCGACATTGCAGTTGTTTGTCTTGTAGTGGAGCACCTGACTACATCAAACAGAATATATCACATGCAAATGTGTTGGAAAGGGACTACCGGAATTTTTACATTTCTCTTGCAGAAACTGGTATTGAGTTTTTGAAATGGAAAACATCTTTATCCAATCACTATTATCCTCAACAAAGAGATACTTTGATATACAAGAATTTAAATCCATTTGGGGATTTTTTGCCACTTCTTTTATTCATGTTAGGTTAATATGTCTGTTTTGTTCTGTTGCTTTTTTCTATGCAAGAGTTGTGTATTGGTATTTTTCTTTGCATTTAAATGTCTCTCTTTGTACATGTCCTTTGGTGCCTTTTATCTTCTCATTCTTTATTTGCAGGAGTACCATTTACATGTGTGATTTACAGTATATGTGTGTAATTTATGTGTGTGTGTGTGTGAGTGTGTGTGTATTGTGCACAGATGATCATCTTCATTGTGCTGAGTGACAGTCTATTCAGGGCCATATAGGAAGGAGGCAAAAGCTTGTGATTCACAGCAGCAGTGACCTTTCATCTTGTTCTCATTGTGGGGATGCACGCACACATATGCACTGACATATGCAAACACACACAACACAGGAAGGCCCCAGCACTGATACTGGCATGCACCTCAGATTCATAGTCAGTAACAGAGCACAGGGCCAAGAAATAACATACATACAAACACACAAACACGTGCACAGACACACAGACACACTCACACGCACATACACACACACATACACACACATACACACACACACACACACACAAACGCGGAAATGTAGAAGCTATTTTGTTTGGTCGATAAGAGCTGGTTTTAGCCAACAGCCTCGTTATCATCAATCAGAGAATGTAGTTAGAAGGGCGTGGCTGCGTAAAAAAACCCCACACACAGCTGAACACAAATCTCTTCTGATGAATGGGGGAGCAATGGCTTCTAAAATGCTGCAATAGAACTCTCTCATTAGCGCTGATGTCTGGGCAGACAAAGGACTCATGTGGTGAAGGAGAAGATATGGAAATGCATAATAGAGACACGGGAGAAATGTACCTCCTCTCACTGTCGCTCTCCTCCGTACGCCGCAGTCGAACCTCGCCGACTGTGCAACCGCAGAGAGGACAATGTGATGAAATATTTCTTTAAACTACCTTTTCAGAGGCACCCTCAAAACATGAATGTAGTGTTACGGACATGGTGCAGAGTCTGAGAGGAAAGGGGAAAAACCACAAGGGCTCTGCTGCAGGCTGCTGAAATGTAGTTAACAAATCATACTGGACCCTGGGTGTACCCAATGGTGCAGCCACTGGCCTGATGTCAGCACAGCTCCGGCCAAATCTAACAGTTTAAATAGCTCTGTAGCACTCCCTGGAATTAGACTTCAGACTAATTAATGAGAAGGGGAAAAATAGATGTTAAAGCAAATGCGTTGCAATTCAACACAGGTAATTAAAGTTGGGAAACTTTAACTACTATAAGCATTTCAATACACAGTACATAACAAATAAAAAAAAAAATGGACTGTTTAGAGAGATGATGTAAAGCAGCGAAACAGTGAAGCAGACTTGTCTTAAATGGCATTTAGAGCAGATATGCATGTGAATCAAATGTTACTTGCCTGGAAAAACATGTTCTCTGCCACTTACTATACTGTTTCCACCTACACATTAAACCTCCTAACCTACGAATGCTACAAGTTCAATATACTTCTCCTGAGGGACTCTCCTGCAAACTGCTAATTGTATCGGGGACGACAACGGAGGCTTAAGCCGCTCGCGTAAGCCAAGAAAATGAATTGCATCACTTCAACATGATATTTTTCCTGGAAAGCACTCAACATCACAGGCTGATGACATCTAAGAGTGCACAGTATGTATCCAAGAGGGAACGTCACTGTTGGGTGAACAGTGGGTTTGACAGCTGAAGTCCATGCATATCATTGATCTGACTGAGGAGTTTAATTTACTGTGACACGGCCAACCAGAAAATGTAAATATAGTGTACATAAGAGCATAAAACTAACATGACTGCTGCTGCTGTAAAAAGAGAGATTCCATGTCGTTTTTTAATTATAAATGAGGTCGAGGTGCTATATAAATACTATGAAAGTATGAAAACACTCAATCTACTGGGAAATGCACTCAGTCCGTATTCAGGACTTATGTACAGTTGAGATGTCACAACTATACTATACATAGGTGCTCCTACTGTGGCATCACAGTCATTCCCCCGCTGCAGTGACGGAAGATCCAGGAAACACTTACCAATCAGAGCAGACTGGGATTTTTCAGGAGGTGGACTTAAAGAGACAGGCGCTAAAACGGAGCGTTTAGGCAGACAGTATGAGAAAATAATGTGGGTTTTTGAACATTAAAGCATGTAAACATGTTCTAGTAGATGCCCAAAATACAAGCATGAACCTGAAAATGAGCAGAATAGATACTCGTTAAAGACTGTTCATTCCAAGACAAAGAATAGGTGGCTAACTCAATAAAAATCTTCCAATTTTTTTACCGTGAGCCTGTGAATATTCTCATTTGTCCAGGTCATTGCTATCCCCAAAGCAATTTAGTTAGTAAAAACATTAATACCACTCCTATATCTGTTCAATATATAGCTACATGTATGGGTGGTCAGTACCTTGATAGCTTAGCATAGCATAAAGACTGAAAACAGGAGGAAATACTTGTAGCAGTGAACGTTCATTAAAGTTTAAACAAATTAAATATAACATGCTATTTGGTGACCTTTAGAGGTACTGGTAGGCAGATTTTGTTGCCTTTGGACAGAGTCAGGCCAGCTGTTTACCCGTTTTTTATGCTAAGCTAAGATAATTAAACTGCAACTTTTGTTTTGGTTCACTTTCTCCACTCTCATCAGCAAGATGCAAAACTCAATACACACTAACCGCCAGATCCGGACAACTCCCTGACAAAAGCTATCAATTAGCTAGAACATACACTGTAGAGGAGCATTAAGCAGCTCGAGAGCCAGATAATTCCTTCCCCTAGGGGTTGGTGGAAATGGAGCTCATGGGATGGACAGAAACATGACTCAAAATGAATTCTACAAATACTACAAAACTGCTTGGTCTGTTAACAAGTCACTATATTTACTCAAAAGGTGTTGAGAGTCTTGTGTTTTTAGCTTGTTACGCTGCCAAAGTGGCCCAAAAAAATATGTTAATGCGGGCATAATAAATTATTAATGATTTAAATATGTTGAGGTTTTGAATGTTAATGATTTTCTCAAGACGTTGTTTTATGGATCAGAGCTGTAGATTATCTGAGTCATAGTACAGTATTTTTCAGCTTCCTATTTTTACTGCACTTCTGAACCATTCTTGCAAATACTTAACATAGAATATTAAAGATGTGTGTTCCAGAGGGAAATCCAGCTCACCAGACCAGAATATTGAATATCTAAACACTGTACACAAGAGGGCATGGGTAGGAGCAGAGACCTCAAAGCTGCCACCAAGCAGAACTTGTATTCTGTTTGCCTGAGGTTTAGGGGTGAAGTGGAAAAAGATCATATCATCAGTGCAGGCATCCTGCTACCAACCAGTACAACTGCTCAAAAATCATTAATCAAATCATTGAATACCAATGACTTTTGCCTCCCAAGTTTCTCTACAGACTTGGTATGGAAATAAGATTCATTTATTCATGAATTAAGCAGAACAAAGCTAAAGCAATCCAATGAAGTATTAACTTGAGACCCCTTGTAGGAGGAGTGCTGCAGTTTAGGCCATCGGTAAAGTAGGCTATGTGGTTATAGCAGGAATTGACAGGTGGAGGGACAATTATTACAGGCACTGAAGTCAGGCCAAAAGCTTTAAATATGTAAATGAAAACAATAGAAGTATAGAAGAACTTAGACAGAATTTAAGAGGGAAAAGATAACTTTTCTGTTTTAAATTATCATTATATTTAAGTAAATGTTGATAGCACAATGGAATGGCTTTAAACACATAACACCACCAGCATTTTGATTGCTTCCCTATAAGCCACTGTCACTATGGAATTTAGTCTGCCACTGGGTACGACCTGGAAAATGACTGTCACAGGAAGTTTCGATACTTGTAATTTATAAATCATAACCTTTATTAGGCCAACCAGGAATCCTGCATTCTCTGTGTGAAACTGTTTAAACACAACCTGCTGACTTTTACCTCATCCCACAACCTGAAATGTTCGTCCTGTTTGTACATTGCTGAGTAGGCCTGTGATAATGAGTGGGACTACAGCATGACATGAGAGAACTCCAGAAGAGACAGAGGCATTGTGTGGCCCATGCATCCTGTTCTGTATAGATAGGAGATGACAAATCATTATTGCTTGCATGTGTGTTGGTGAAGAATGATGAGTCTGAAAAGTGCTCTGTTCCCGTTTGAAAACATCACCCTACTGAGGATTGTGTTTTTGACCTTATCTGTGTTGTCACTGCAAGTGTTCGGGGTCCCTCCTTCTGATTCTTACCCTTGTGCATGAAGTGGCTGGAGGGAACATTTTTCTGCAGAGAAATACTTTGACAATACACCACAGAGAAAAGCTGATCCTGTTAGTTTGATCTTTATTGACCAGATTCTTCCACAACATGCCGACTCTACTTTATAGCACAAGTGAAAAGGAAAGTGCTCGAGTTGTGCGTGTAGATAATAAAATAACACAAAGGCTTTGTAGTCTGATCCAAGACGGCAAACTTTTTTGCCTTCCACATCGTTAACAACAGGGCATTACAAGTCCACTATTTCGTTCTTACCTTTCACAATAAAAGCCCTAGACAACACATCACTGCTGACCAGAGAGCAATTCAGAAATTGGAAAGTCAACAATACAGCTAACAAGTCAAAATAGCTTACAGTAGCTATCATCAGGTAACGTAAATGACGGATGGTGGAACAACTGGAGTAACTGTGGTGCTAATATTATCAAGCAAAAGAAAAACAGCCCCGCTGACAGAGGAAGAGAGGGGATAAGCACAGTTCTTTTTATGAAGCTAGACCATAAACTGTATATAATCATGCTTGAGCTGATGGGACATGGGCCAAACTAAAAACTCCAATACATTTTTCCCCAAGATGGTCTCTGTCGATGTAGGTAGTTTTTAATCATGCTGATGATTGTTAATTTTCCTTGTAAGTTTGGTTTTAATTATATATAAAAACGAATCGTATAAAAACGAGGTGAAACGTCATGTTTGTCAGCCGTTATCATCATGTGATCGGGCGTGTGGGTGTATGAACGCCACTTTGATGACAGGACTCTGTTTGCGAAATTCCGACATGGCAGCGCCTATATGCGGGACATATAAGAGGAAGGGGAGCTGCGTCGTCCTGTGTTATATACAGTACAGTCTATGAGCTAGACCAGTAAATAACCAAACCTGGCTACGTATTAATACTACAAAGTGTTTCACTCTGCCTTTATCAGAGCAGGGTGGGGGATCCTATCTGTTTCCACTTAAACAGCAGCACTGGTTCCTTGTAGTCCGTTGCAGTTTGGTCCAGTCCATCAAGATCAAGTTTAATTTAAAACATGCGTCAAAGACTTGTAGAAAGGGGCCCAATCAACATTCAGTCAAAAAACAAAAGGCTACACTGTGACACTTAACTCACAAATATGAACTGCATTAGTCTGTGCCAAAAGGCATTTAAAGATAGCTTTCTGCAGTCAACTCAAAGGGATGCAGCAGCAAAAGAACATTTGTCTACACCGAAGACCATCGCCTCAGCACTCCTGCAGTCTCAGCCCTATGCTAAGCAAGACTTGTCTGGGCCGCTTTAAAAAAACATTTATTCTTAGATGATAAAGCTGCTGTTAATCAAATCTTTTATTATCATTAAAAAAACAATGAAAAAAAACAAACAAACAATGAATTAAACACACTGTGATCAACAAACAGCTAGCCTGGCTCTTTCCACTGGGGAAAAAAACAACTGGTGGATTGTTTTGGGGGGCATTGTCGGACAAAAAGTTTATCTCGTATGCAGGAGTTAATATCTTGTACAATAAATATCTCGTATGTAGGAGCTTAAATCAGCTTAATTAGGCTGATTTGAGGGCCAGAAATTGCTAGGCTGAATGAAACACTTGGGGAACAATAAAGTTACATAAAGTTACTGTGCATAGGCTCCCACTTGGGTTAAACAGTGTAGATATGTAGATAGAAGTCATATTGTGAGGAGGTCCACACGGCTACTTAATATCCTTAATCATAGTGTCTGCAGGTGTAAACTTGTTGTGGGAATTTGGGATATTTGTAATTCATAATCATAGTTTTGTCAGGTCAGACGCAGTTCAGTGTCTCCTCTGTATAACCTTATCATATGACTAGTACATAGCTTGTTTGTGTTTAATGGATAATGTAAATAACTGCCTCATGATGGTGTAATGGCATATTTGCGCTTCTGCACATCCTGTCTCTTGCAGAATTGGAATGTCTGAGGTATGTTTTGTTTGGTCGAAAGACGTCACCCAACCAAGGCTTAGCGCGTTCTGGCTCTTCCTCTAAAAAGGCTGAGCACCAGTGGGATCGGTGTCATTCCTGCTATACTGTGAGCTTTGCGAGGAAGCAGGGGTGAACATATTTTTGTCTGCAGAGGAAAATACTTTGACAAAATAAACCACAGACAAAAAGCTGATCCTGTTTGTTGATCTTTATTGAATAAATCCATTTCTATAACAAACTAAAGGTGGTTAACCCACCTAACATGTATATGATGTACCTGGACTGTCAAATGTCTTCAATTTGTGACAGGAGCTGATATTGTCTGTGTAGACAAAATAAGCATACAGTTCACAGAACACATTAGGAAAGGCGATGTCTTAAATATTAACTCCTACGTGCAAGATAAACTTAGGTTTTGTCCAACAACGAACAGAAAAAAAAATCACAATGTCTTTTAGGGCTTCCTTAGTGGAGTGTAGCATTAAAGCATGGTGGAAATAGCAATCTAGCTAGAATGAGTATAATTGAATGCTTCAGCCACACACTACAGATATATACAGTAGAAATGGCATTTAAAGTGGGTTGGAAAAACGACAAACGCTACCCTGGCATGAAATAGTCCAGTTATATACCCCTAAAATCACTAACTTGTCATTTTTACATTTCAGTTTTTGTGAGGATTAAACAAACAAGATATAGAGTGTTCATAACTGGGCTTTAGAGGCTTTGGACGGTGAATTTCTATAACCTTTGGACGGGGCCAGGCTGGAGTTACTGCCCTCTTTTTCCAGTCTTTATGCTAAGCTAAGCTAACCATCTCCTAGTCCTAGTTTCACACGTGTCGAATCATATCATGTATTGATCTTGTCATCTAATTCTCGACAACAGAGCAAAAAACTTTTAAGCAAGAGGGGCAGAGATGGAGGCAGGGAGCTGTGCTCTTATTTGTTGTGTCTAACTCAAATAATACTGTGTGTTTCTACTTTGTGCATGTGGGTATCAACGTCAAACACTTTTTTGTGACAGGAAGAACAAACACTTCTGTTCACCTACACGGCACGAACAAACACTAAGACTGACTAATGAGGGAGGCACATTAATAAATAGAGATGGAACACATCAGTCATGGAAACCAAACAAATAGAATAGAATAAATAACCCTTTGAAAAGAAGCCATGTTGTTTAGTTTATATACATAGTTTTGTAATTATATGTGTTAAATACTTCTGTTTGTGATTTATTTTATTATTTGATGGAATAGCTTTGGCAAAGTTAAGTCTTGTATCCATGCCAATAAAGTAATCTTGAATCGAATTAAATTTCTGAATTAAATTGAGGTGGTGTGGTGGTTAGCACTGTTGCCTCACAGCAAGAGGGTTCCCGGTTTGAATCCCTTCTGTCTGGAGTTTGCATGTTCTCCCCGTGTCTGCGTGGGTCTTCCTGGGTTTCTCCCGCTTCCACCCACAGTCCAAAGACATGCAGGTGTTAGATTGATTGATGACTCTAAATTGTCCGTGAATGGGAATGTGAGTGTGTATTTTGTCTCTATAAAATACACACTCACATGTATCTCTGACCTGCAATAGACTGGCGTCCTGTCCAGGGTGTACCCCGCCTCACGCCCGATCTTCAACAGGTTGAAGATGGATGGATGTATTTAATTTAAGAGCAAAAAAACACATAAAAGTATATATTATGCGAAAATGTTGGAGATTATGATACAGAAAATATTTTAAATGCACAATGTGGCCTCTATTATGGCAAAAGAAAAGAGCAACAAATCACAGCAAGAAGGTGAAAAGGGAAATTAAGGAAGTGCTGCGATGGGGCAAATTGAGACATGCTGTTGACAAGTGCTGTGGAACATTTCCAGCTGCAGGATGGCCTGGCTGCTGCGTCCTGCCCCTCAGAGATACGCCCGCGCTAAAAGTGACAAAGTAAAAAGCCATTTCCCAGAGAATACTGCCGTGGAGTCCCCACAGAACAGAAATGAATTCAAGCTCTGCTTCATTTGCCTTTTGCCAAGCAATGAGTTGTGACACAAGATGAGAAGTGGCTTTCTTTCTTTCCTCTATTCTGGCACCCCTCCTTTTTCCTTTCTTCCACTTGCCTCTCTCCTTCCTTCCTTCCATCCTACTTCTTTCTTCTTTTATTCCGTTATATTATTTCTTCCGTCTTTCTATCAGTCAGTCCTACCTTCTTTCCTTCCTTCCTTCTGTCTTCCCTTCTTATACTTCTTTGCTTCCTTTCTTATTTTTTAATTCCTCCACTTTTCTTCCTTCCTTCCTTCAATCTCTCTTTTCTATCCAGCCTTCTTCTTTCCTTTCCCCCTTTTCTGTCCTCTTCTCCTTCCTCCTTTTTTGCTGCATTCTTTCCTTTCTTTTTTCTTTCCATCCCTTCATCCTACAATTTTCTTCTTTCCTTTCTTCCTTCTACCCGGCCTTCCTTTTCTTCTCTCCTCTCTTTATACTACTACTCTTCCCTTTTTTTCTTCACTGTTCTTCCTTCTATCTTTCTGTCCTCCAATCCTACCTTCTTTTCTGCTCTGTCTTTCCTTCTCCTTGGATTAATTCCTTATTTCTTAATTTCTCCCCTTCATTTCCTTCATCCCCTCTCTTTTCATTCCAGCCTCATCTTACCTCTTTACTTAATACCATTCTTCCATGCATCTTTTTGTTATCCTGTTCCTCTTTCTTCTAATTTGCTTCCTTACTCATTTCTTAATTTCTCCCCTTCTTTATCTTTCTTCCTCCATCCCTTCCATCACTCTGTCCTTCTCGCCGGTGTTAATCTCCTTCCTTCTATCTCTCTGTCTTGCTGTCCCTCCCTTTTATTCTTTCTTTGCTGCCTTGTTTTAGCCCTTGCTTATTCCTTTCTTTGTTTCTCTCCATACTCCCTTCCTTCACTTCCCTATTTCTCTCTCTTAGTTTTACTGCCTCTCTCTCAGACTCACTATGCCACTACTTGTCTTTATTCCTCTCACTCTCTCCGCCTCGCTGTCACTCGTGTGTCTCACAGGTCAAAAAATAAATATAACAGGATTTCTCAAAGGTTTCTGTCAAAACACCTGTCAGTGACCCAATCAAAACTCAAACACAGGGTGAAAGTGACTTGAACCAGCAGTAGACTTATGTTCACAGCTGCGAGGCTGAAAATCAGGGAGCTGACAAAACCTCATCAAATGAGATTAATGCTTTGTACTCAACAAAGACTTGAATGTTGAATTGAATTGAAAAAAACAATTACGTTCCTGATGCTTGTTTACTTCTTACTAGTCTAATAATACTGTCTAAATTATAATTTAGACAGAGGGTTTATCCATGAATTCAGTATATGCAACAATTTGCTAATTTTTTTTATTTTTTGTCATTTGTTGTCAGTGTTTGAAAGAAGAGTACACAGTACAATAAAAATATATATATCTACAGAAGCCCTAAAAGGCAAGGTGAATTTATATTTTATCTCCTATGTAGGAGACACTCTCTTCACTACCGGCGTATGTAGATCACCTACATACCGGATAAACGTTGAGGCTTAATTAGTCTGTGCCTGTTAGCCGTGCCTGACACAAAGGGAGGATAAATTCAGCAAAATGCAGCAAAAACAACATGTTTACCTTATTAGTGAATTACAAATGTCTGTAAAACATAATGGGACTGTGCATAGGTGCCGACTTGGGTTAAACAGTGTAGATACAAGGTTTGATGGAATCATATTGTGAAGAGACTGTGTGTTGTTCTTAATTTTCATGTCAATGGATGACGTGATCATGATGCCTGCGGGCAGCGTAAGCCTACCTAATGTGTATATGATGCATGTGGATGCACGAAATGCATTATCAAAAAATAAATGTAACAACACATAGCAAGTCCACACCTGGACATTATTTGTACACCACAGCTGATGTGTCTGGTCATGGCTGATAAACAGGAGGTCTGTGTGTTTTAACTGGAGCAGACTGCTGTTGGTTTCATGTGATTTAAGAAGATAAACATGAGATCGTTGGTACCTTTCAAAAGTTTGGACACGCTTGTCTCATGACTGTATGCCTACTGGATGTCCCTGCGTAAGATTACGTACAGAGCTGGAAACTGGCTGTGAGAATTTGTGTGTGTAGTGCGGACATCGCCCATGATGTGTGATCAGTGAACTGAATGCTTGTTTTCCACACAGTCAACATCAGCTGTCAGTCATAAATCAAAAGCATTTTGACCCAACACTTAAAGCTTTATGGCGAGAGTCAGAATGTCTTCGATTTGTGACAGGAGCTGATTGTGTGGACAAAATCAGCATATAATGTGCATGTACACGCCACACACAAACACAAAGACACACATAGCTGTGAAGTGAACATGACAGCTAAATGCAATTAAACCTGAATGCCACTAATGTTTTTGACACACGATTAATTGGGGGATGTGGATTGAGCCAGCTCCTGGCTCCATGCGCAATTATGCGTGGACAAAGACAGTGTTTAGTTATTACCCACAATCCCTGTGCAATAACTCTGTCACACCAAGCATCCACCAACAACTTAACTAGGGCCTATATATTACGTAGTTTAAATACTCCCTGTTCTTTGACAAGTACTGCTATACACCCACCTATCAGCCTGTTACATTAATTGTTCCATATTTATGCCCCCACCCTTCTGCATTCTGCACTGTTTGCACTGCACTGTCATGTTTACAATTTCCTTGTTAATAAACACAAGATCTGTGGCAAGCAGATCAACAGCAGTCTGCTCAAGTTAAAACACACAGACCTCCTGTGTGGCAGCCATGCCTAGACGCATCAGCTGTGGTGTAAAAATAATGTCCAGGTGTGGACTTAACTTGCTATGTGTTGTTACATTAATTTTACATATTGCATTTCTTGAATCAACATGCATCATATACACATTAGGAGGGCTTACACTGCCTCATCCTTATGATCACGTCGTGAATATTAAGTAGCCATGTGGAACATGCAGTCTCTTCCCAATATGATTCCATCAGACCTTATATCTACAGTGTTTAACCCAAGTCGGCACCTATCTCATTATGTTTTACAGCTATTTGTGGTTAACTAATAAGGTAAACATGTTGTTTATGCTGCATTTTGCTGAATTTCTAACCTCCCTTTGTATCGTGCATCAGGCTAAAAAGGACTAATTAAGCCCCAAAATGTATCTTGTACGTGCAAGATACTATCTCCTATGTAGGAGATAAACTTAGGTTTTGTCCAACACATTCCTTTCAGGACTTCAATAGATATCTTTATACTTGTAATTATAAATTGAAGGATAAGGATTTGAAAGATATGGAAAATTATAAGAGTTTTAGGTAGGATTAATGTACGTGCATTTTTGTTTATGTCTTGAGGGGGAGTAGAGAAACAGGTGTGTGTGAATGTTGTTGAAGGTCACACACACCCTCTTAAAGGGGAGTGTTTACTTGCCCTTATTGCTCATGGGGGAATGTTTGTAAATAAAGTATGATCTAGAAACTGCTCGATATGAAAAGGATCATGAGAAAAATTGTATCTATTATGATTTGGTGCTATATAAATGAAAATAGACTTACTACGCATACTGTTACTTTTAGTATGTTCTACAGCTGCCCTTACAAAGCACTGTAGCATGCAATAGGCAAACAATTCGGACACACTATTCATTCATAACATAGCGCCTTGACCCTCTTACTCATATATGCTGCAAAGGACTGTGGGTCAGAATAGCCAGGAAAGCATAATGGCTTGCATACTGCAAAATATGAGTAGATGCAGTAGGATAATATTATATTTCCTGGTATTTTTTGGCATCCTGCATTTGAAATACTATTTATTGGGACATAATAATGTTGAATTGTGCACTAAAAATAAACTTGACTTAAGGATTTCAAGGACCCGTGGTAACTCTGTCATGCAAACCCACCTCAAAAAACCTCCTTTTAATTTAATTCAGACAAATGTTCTTCTGCCTACAACCACCATACAATAATTCACAAACTTAAGATTGATTGACTGTCATTTCAGTGGCTACCAATACTCATATTTTCTCTTTTAGCTCAATATTTAACCATTCAAATGAAACTTAGAGTGAAGAAAAAACTTCAGCTGAACTCAATGAGACTCTGCAACGCAATTTCAAGGTCAGATCCCTCCCAGTGTGTCAGCTGGCAAAGCACAGCACGAGGGAGGCAGCCTCAAGCGAGCATCACATCACAAAGGAATAAAACATCCAAAGACTTTTATAAAGTTAAAAAGCAAGCGAGGGAATTTATCCGCTACCAAAAAGAAAAAAAGAGAGAACATTTGAATGAAATATAATCCCTTTTTTTTATGCCCCTGCACAGATGAATGACTCCAGGCTCTGTAACGTCCTCAGGAAGTTGGTCTCTGTGCAGCTTAGAGATCTATATTTTGATGAGGGTATTTCAAAGTGTCAGGGGTTTAGCAGGAATGCGTTGGGAGGGGGGGAGGGGGACATGAAAGTGATTTTCAATCCAGGCTGTGGGAGAGGAAAATGTCTCCTGTGTATGTTTTTAAAGTTGGCTCCTTTCAAAAGGTCATCTGGTGGTGATAATGACGAGACCATGACGAGAACCAGTCGCAGTTATGAGTTGAGCACATTTGGAGGAGGGTGATGAGTCGGGAGTTTGACTTAGGGAAATGCTTCCAGTCCGACAAGAGGAAGGAAAAATAAACTGGCAGAGATGGAAAGACCGACACAGGTGGTGGGAGATGGATGGAGGGTGGAGGAGGGTGGAATCACCTCAGCAGAGAAGAACTGGGCAAAGAATTGGATTGCACGCCGCTGGCCACTGTAATTGTAAAGGCGCACTGACCGAGAAAGTGATACATTGCTCCCCAGACTGAGCTCAGACATATTATCCTCCACTGGAGAATTCTTAGGAGTGAAGCAAAAGAATAAAAAAAAAAAAATCAATTGATATTAAAAGCGAGCTACGGTGTGAGCTACAGGAGCCTCAGCTTGTCAGAGCCCTGTTTGATATCGCGCCCGAAGAGCCGGGTAGGCTGGGAAAGATAAGTGGCCTGATTACTGACGTGAGGGGGGTGACGTGTGTGCATAATGATCTGAGTACTGCAGCAAAAACACATACATGCAGCGCAGTATGAAAATGGGAGTTGTACGAGTGATGTTTTTTTTATTTCTGTGTGTATGTAATTCTGGATAAAACCTCAACTTTTCAACCCTGTACAAGCCACTTCAAAGCCACAAACTGGAAAAACTTGCATTTAATCTGCCAGAGAAAGTGAGTGTGTGTTATTCTGAATGAGTTCTAATGGACATATGAAACACGACTCTGTGCCAGGCTACACTCCTATACACTCAGATTTACACACAGAAAAAAAGGACAACACCCATATACACAAAATGAACAGATGGGCATTATGGTTCGAATGTTTTTGCTATGTCACTCTCTCTAATTCACACAATAAATGTATAAATGTTCTGAAACAGCGTGACAAACAGACAACACTGACAGTTGTCATGAATAGTGAAATTAGCTACAGAGACTAAGGCCATCTTTTGTACCAGGCTGTAAAGTATTAATTTCTGCTGTACAGTTGGAAATTTTAACATGTGGGACTATGGGGATTGACCCACTTTTGGAGCCAGCCGTTCGAGGAAGGGCAGTTTTGGGCGCTTCCACATTGGCTTCACTTTTAGCCCTGGAGGTTGCTCCTTGGCTTATGCGGAAATAAAATATAAGTAAGAAGTGATGCTGCATTTCCTGCACAGCGACATCATGTTTCTTCTCGGGGAGATTTTTAAGTTAACTCACATGAACCCACAGGTAAGGACAAAAGAAGATTCGATTTGTCAGAAGTTTACATTCCCAACCTTGCTGCATGACTGCTCATATTGTCATCGCATTTCAGAATGCATCCCTCCATCACAAAAGGATTATGTGACATTACAGTGAATTACACTCAGCATATTATGGGCTACTATGGACGTAACATTTTAAGTTAATCATCAATTAATAAAGGCATTTATATATATACGACAACAAGGGAAGGGAAGCAACAGGGTCAGCTTTGAATGACGGGCACTAAAAATACACTCTAAAGAGAAAAGATGTAGTAAAAGCTTTATTTAGTCATGCTTATTAACATTTTAAAAAGCTGACTTGTTATGACTTTACAGAGTGGATATACAGTAGTAAAACACACCTGCTATGATGCTGTCACTTTGGGTTTAGGGTTTTCTGTGTTTTTCCTCCTGTGTTCCTGTGCTGCTTTTCCCTCATCTTCACACCTGCTCTGAATCCGCCTTGTTAGTCCTTTCCTGCTTCCCCAGTTTTCCCCAGACAATCAACTCTCTGCTTGTTCCCTTGCCTAATCACCTCATTCTCCTCACCTTAACTCTTTCGCCTGCACTTCACCCCTCATCAGATAAGTTTGTATCCTGGTTTTTCAAGTCTTTGTTGGACCCTTGGTTTTGTTCTGATATGATCAGTTTTGCCTTGCCTGCACAAATCTTGAATCAAAAGTTATATCTTTTAAGTTCTCTGCATGGCAATATCATGAAATGAGCACAGAAACAAAGAAATGTATTATCACACAGTAATATACGGTATATAAGGAGGCATGCAGGCCTAAAATCCATACATGCAGTGCTCTATGCCAGTGTCATGTCACAGGATTTTTTTTGTGCTTGAATATTTGATCAAGCACCTTGAATTTTATATATATATATATATAAATGAATATCTGTCACATTCAAACCAAGTTCACACAATGCTGATTAAGTCTATCGACACCAGGGAAAGCTCTCTCTCTCTCAGTATACTGGAGTGGTCTGTGGTGAATTCCCCTCGCTGGCACACTGAAAGGATGCCGTTAGAGCTTAATTGTATTCAGAATGAGTGGTTTATTAACCCCCCAATGATGTTGTTACATGAGCAGTACACAAAGTGGCAACTTTGCTCACTCACTTATTCTGGCTTAAATGTTATTTCAGTCTACCTGTATTACCCAACACCTCACCAGACAGGAATGGGGGAGAGACCACAGTGACGCAGCAGTATTATGATTCAGCGTTTTCTCATCAACAGGTTCATATGATATCATACGAAAAGTTCTGCACAAAAATTTGTACATCTTATGAAAAGCGATGTATGGAAGTCACTAGATGACGACGGATTGCTTTGGTAGCTTTTGGTGTCGGTTAGGTTTAGGCACCTAAACTACTGTTACGTGACTGGCTGACCCGGGTTAAGGTCTTGTGTTTCTGGATCCATCCACCACCCCAACCTGTCTCCTTAAACGGAGGTCTGCCGTCTTATAAAACGTCCCCTGCTTTTAATATGTGGAATATCCATAAAATAAATATGTGAAACACACGACTTACAGTGTATTGATTTCTCAACAAAAACAATGTCTGGAAAATGCATGCAATACAGTGCATTTCTTTTTACAGTGACAATAAACGTGACATACACATGAAATAAACATGTGGAAAACAAATTGCTGGGCATTACTTTTCGTTTTTTAATGTCTGAAAATTGCATGAGAACAGTCCGTATGCTTCCACTGCTTTTTCTCAAACACATCGGCAGTGTTTGTGTCATTTGAAGAAAAGTTCTGCACTCAAGCTTTAAAGTTCCTTGGATGTACACATGTGAGACTGACTGTGTACTTGACGTTTACATTTGTGTAGAATTAGCAAATCACTCAAAATGTTGGCCACCATATTAATATTTCATTTCAATGAAAATCTTCAAGATTATTACTTTGAATGCACTGGAAGACCAGATTTTAAAAATGCTTCTATCTCACAAAAAGTGTCTGAATCTTTTGTTCGCTGTAACAATTGCTGGGGATAAAGCAGAGCTAATGAGTGCAGGTGTGAGTACTGTGAACCAATCCCCTCTACCCACTTTGAGGCTTGGGCTTGTACACTGTCAGCAATAACCATCAACATTCAGCTAATAGAAGCCAAGATGTCTCCTCTCAGCACACCTGGCTCCAAAAACAAATCCTGTACTAATACTTCGACTCCAGCAGCAGGAGGGGTTGACATATCTTAATGTACGAGGGATGTGACAGGCTTTATTCAAGTGAGGGAGTTGAATGAATTAAGCACAGCAGGTTCAAACATTTGATCTCTATTTGGGTGCTTTTGCCAGCCTCCCTGAGGTTGTGTATCCTGGCAGCTTGCTTCCCTTTTGTTTCTGTGCAATACATCAGCCGTAAGTAGGAATACACTGTACAACAGAGCTGGTAAATAACACTGACAGTGAGGCAAAGAAACAGGAGCGGTCAAACCAATCAGACACCGCTAAATGGGACCCATGGCACAGAGAACATCTTGTAACACAGGAGAAGAGAAGCTAAGGAGTGTCTGAGAAGGGGACACACACACACACACACACACACACACACACACACACACACACACACACACACACACACACACACACACACACACACACACACACACACACACACACACACACACACACACACACACACACACACACACACACACACACACACACACACACACACACACACACACACACACACACACACACACACACACACATCTGAAAGTATGTTAAAGCGGTAAGTGCATGTGTTAGTATGAGCGTGTCATTGGGTAATGCATGCAAAGTGTGTGAGTGTGTCTGAGTGATGTCCATTTCCCTGCAGGTTAAGGTCAGCAGGCATCTCCTCAGGGCTTTTACTGTCATAGAATGCTGGGCTTGACATTTCCTGTGCTCCACCAAGCCATTTGGCAAACAGCAGGGTTTAGCACCCTCTCAATCTGTGTTTGCGTGTGTGAGCAAAGCAATGGACACAGAAGGAAAATGCATGTTGGCGTGAATATGTGTTGTTCGTAGGGTTTGTGAAGGACATGCATGTAAGTATGAAAATGCAGTGTGTGTATGTGTGTATGTGTGTGTGCGTGTGCGTGTGCGTGTGTGTGTGTGTGTGTTCCATGCTACTCAGGGTGTCCCTTTGCTCTTCAGAAAGGGGCAGTCTGTACATTATTCAATGGCCTCCTCCCACTGACCTCTAATCTGGGTTGTTCTGTTTGAATCTGTAATAATTTCCACATGTCATGTCATGTCACATCGGACCAGTCCCAGCCTGGTCAGATACGTACATGAACTGATGAAGCCTCTTGGATGAGAGGTGAAATGTCTTCTTAGACAAATAACCAAGTCCAGTTGCTTTTGACCGAAATTGCTTTGGGGATAATGATGACCTGGACATATGAGAATATTCACAGGCTTCCACATGTCACATTTCTTAACATGTGTCTGTACATGAGTACAGAAGTAGCTTAAACTGTAAGACTTCTATTTGGCAAAGAGATACACAGAAATGAGGACAATACCACATAGTCCACTTACTGACACAAGCTTGAAACACTCTCAATGTACATACCACTCAATAAACACATTAATTCTAAAGCAAACGCACTGGAAAACATTGTTCCATGTCTCCGGTCCACCGCCAGCTGATAATTCAATGATCATCCATGTAACAAATCCATACAATCTAATCCGTAACAAATGTGCTTATTCTTGACATTAACAACTGCAAACAGTTTGTCACTATATTTGTTTGTTCTTTTTCATAAAGCGTGTCTGATAATTATTAGGTGCTTTATATTTCTATTTTTTTTCCAGGGACATAGAAAAACTGGGTATTGAGCAAACAGTGCCAAAGAGTGCTATTTTTGGAACCTTAAAGTTCATTTTTTAAATCCTTTTTTTAGGCTGTGTGCTAGCCTAAACATTTGTTAGGGTTAAATCTATTATTTCAGTGTGGTTATCCTGTACTACTTATGTGTAGTTAATATTAGGATAAACAGTAAGGTACAGTATGAAGAAAGATTTTTTCATCAAATGTAGGTGAGAATATAAATAAAACTTTAAACCACCAATTTACTACAAAGTGACAGAACTAAAATGGACGCCAATTAATATTTAAACATATACATGCCCACAGCCTGTACACACACAGCCTGTATTCAGAAACTGTGCCTTTAAGGGAGCCGTCAGGACTTCTGTACTGTGATGTCACAACTACACTTTGTATCGGTAGAAAGTGCTGCTACAGTCATTTCCCGGCTGCAATGACGGTGCAGAGACACTGAGAGTGCAGATGCAGAAGACCTGGAAACTCTGACCAATCAGAGAAGACTGAGCTTTTTTCGGAGGGGTCTTAAAGAGACAGGCACTAAAACGGAGCATTTCAGAAACAGTATGAACCTAAGAAATGAACAAATATAGGACCTTTAAACCTGCAATTATTGGCCACTAGAGAAATTTGTGGTATTTCTCTACAACATAAAATATTCATAAATGAGCAGGTGTGGTTGGAGCAGGTTTGTTTGTCGTCAGACACTGATTCAAATTTTTTAAAATCCTAATTGGTGCATAGAAGAACATGACATCGCCTGTTTCTAATTGAGTCCTACCCAATTTAAACCAGTGAGAAGCTGAAGAATTCGAGGTTTCGGACAAACAAGTTAAATATACAGAAAGTATCATCCTTCTCTTTCTTCCTCCCTACCTCTGTATATTTCAGTCTAACTCCCTCTAACATCCCTCGTTCCCCCCTTTTCTCCCTCTTTCCCTCCCACCTCTAGGGAGGCATGTTTGTTCCCCACGCTGCACTATCAAATCAGGGGCCTCTCCTGACCCACACCTTATCTCTGATTGATGACTGACTCACAGTGTGGACCACAATGCAACTTTTCCATTAACCTTGATCTAACATAGTGGGAGATGTGTGTGTATGTGTGTGAATAAAATAGAAATCTGATGGAAGCCAAAGGTTCCTACAGAGTTTTACAATGACAGAGTTGAGTGGAACGTTGCTTGGTTTTTAATAATGCATGCATATGCTACTCTTGCATGGGCTTCAGTCCTGTATGTGGGTGTGTGTGGGTTGTTGAATTCACCCCAAAAAATGAATTTGAAGAGACAGATAGAAGAAGATAGAGCGTGAGAAGAGATCGACTGAGAGAATGTGACACAGCTTGAATAGCTGAGTAGATTAAGGCTATACTATTTAAAGCAAATGTGTGACATAAGCAACATAACTAATTCACTATTACATCCATCCATGACTTCTCAGAGCCCCCCATTGGTACGCCGCTTTGTATTATTGCATGTTTGTCAGTGGGATGTCACGCCATGCTCTCCAGGGTGCATTTGATCTGACTCACCCTCACAGCCCTGGGAGCATGTTCTCTCTTATGCAGAAAAAGCCAACACAGTCGACCACTGCACTTTGGTAGCTGCTTAATATCAGGGAAAGCTGCCCTTATACACAGGGTCAAGCTTAAAAAAATATCCATTTGAAACTATTATTAGAGCACAGAGGTGCCAGCAGTACTGTAGCAATACACATTTGCTGACTTTTCACCATTTTCAACGTGGCTTACATACATATTTAAGCTGTGTAGCCTTATTTTATAGCTTCATATTCTATTTAACAGGCTTATAGCTCATTACGGTTGTAAAAAGGTTCCTGTACATCAAACTCTACTACGCATTAAAGTTGCATTAAGAGCCCATTCACCAACAAAATCACAACTTTCCTCCCTCCAAATGCAAGTTGTTAAAGGCAAAAACACATTCCCTTCCCGCTGAGATACACACACGATGCAATTTTAATGCATGGTGCCTTACCTATGTACATTATTCCCTATATTATGTGCTGTATAATCATTTTTAAATTTAGACAGGCTGCGTAAAATAAGTGCTGTGTTGTGCATTCTGAATACATACTTCTCATACTAGTGCAAGAATATAAAAATGTTGCCAGGTCAACTCCTACTTTCTACCTTTATATAGTATATACCGTACAGTACCATACAGAAGTCCTTTAAAGACAAAGTTCCTGAATACAGGCTGTGTGAATTTGGATTTAGTGTCTTGATACTTTCACTGTATTTATTTTGCACCGGGCTTATAATGACAAAAATATTTTTTTTTTTTTTTATAATAAAGGGCATTTATCTATCCATCCATCTTCAACCACTTGTCCCCATCGGGGTTGCGGGGGCTGGAGCGGACCCCAGCTGACATCGTGAGGTGGGGTCGCAGGGCACAAAGAGACAAACAGAGACAGACAACCATTCACACCTACGGGCAATTTAGAGTCATCAATGAACCTAACACCTGCATGTCTTTGGACTGTGGGGGAAGCCGGAGAACCCGGAGAGAATACTGCTGTTTAAAACTGGATCTGATGAATGTTTATTATTATGTTTTTATTTAAACATGTATTTATTGGTTATTGGTTATTTATTGGTTATACTGAATGACAGCGCTGACATCAATTTACGCTGAGATAACCATATTTACACTTATAGGCGCAACAGAACAGTACAATACCGGAGGTAATTCATGGGTTTAATATTGCGGAGCATCTTATTGTCTCCAGCTGTGGAATGAATTGATGCAGGGACTTCAAATGTGAACATCTGAAAGGAATCGAACTATGAATAACAAACTTGCAGACTTGAACATACTGCATAAAATTGCAACCACAGACACACAAACCTCTCTCATATACACATAAAAGGCAGAGAGTTATATGCAAAGATGGATGATACATATATGTATTATGAGTGTTTTTCTTTGATGCACAAAATGGGAATCAAATTACACGCATACAGAGGAAGAAAACAGAGCGTACCAATCACGCCTTAACTGCATGTGAAAGCCCAGCATGCCCATGTGCCTTTCCTGCCCGCGGACCATGCACTGGACGTCAATGATGCAGAGGCAACAAGACAGCCGCTACACACAAGCTACACACACGCACACACACACGCACATACACACAAACACACACACACACACACACCACACACACACACACACACACACACACACACAGAACTGACACAAACACACGCACGCACGCACACACACAATATTTGTGGCTTCAAATAAACAGTTAACTAAAAAAAGTGAATATACAGTACCTTTGCTTTTCTTTTCCTCCCCTCTCTCCTTTTTTCTCTTTTCATCTCAAGCGTCTTTGCCGACACAATGTGAAAGCTAAGCATCTAGCTGAGACCAAAAAGGCATGAGTGAAAGATATACAGAAGTAAAAACACAGATAAAAAGAAGTATGAAATATAGACTGGGAGCCAGGAAAAGGTTGTATGAAGTAATGAGAAATAAAAAAGGACAGAGTTGAGAGGAGAAGCAGAGGAAAGCTGGAATAAATAATTAAGTCTGCTGTTTGACCCTGCGAGGAGCACCAGCAGTCAAATGAATAAACAACCACATCTATTTTCTCCTGGCTGAGGGCAGGGTACAGGCCCTGAAAATGAATGTCTGTTGATTAACTGCATTTACAACTTCTAGGAAAATAAAATACGCCTCATATGAGCTTTCAGGTGCTACTGCTTGAAAACTTGGTCTGGCAATTGAAGGTGATTTCTCAGACTGACTGAATTCTAAAGACTGAAAAGAAAAACACCTGCATCACCTTTTTGAAATGGCACCGTACCGACAAAGTGAATGACTTCCATCACATCTATTGACTTCCTTATCATGATTTTTTTAAATGACATTTTTTTAAAGCACAACAAATGTTTTTTTTATATGTGGTTAAAGATGAATTTCTTTGCTGTAAAACATAAATGTTAATGTTAATGACTCAGCAAAAGAAAAAAGCTCTAAAAAGAGCAGGCGGACACAGTAAGCAACTCGCTGGTGAACAAAGTGGAGCATTTGGCAGCTTAAGAGGTAGATACCTCCATCAGGAATTGGTAGAAATCAACCTCCGGGGCTAAAAAACAATGCCAAAACAGAAATGCCAGATGTCGCAGTTCCTCGAAAGACCACTTAAAGCTGGCTCCAAAATTGAGTCAATCCCTATAGAGCCCCAGGTTAAAACTCCCAACTTATGGTTTTGGTTCCCTATTCATGACAAATGTACAGGAGGTGAATTTTTTATAAAACACACTAGTACAAACCACATCGAGGCTTCTAGTTATGCATAATTAAGAGCTGGCCACTTTGATTGACTCGGAGCCAGGAGCTGAAAATGAGGACTTCAGAATTCCATGGGTCACCTCACAAAGACTTCGCCCACATTTTATGCAGATGATGGTTGACTAGAAACGATTTGAAAGAGGGTGAATGTTAGATGTAGATGGCCAGAAACCAGACTTCGAATGAATGCTAATTTTGCTCCATTCCAGCTGGATGTGAGAATAAGAAAATATTTGTGCTTGTTTTCCCCAAAAAAAGAGAGAAATCATCCTTATAACACTCTGTGAACTGTTATCTTTCTGTCAGGCACATGCCACTCATTATGGCTGAGTTTGGACTGAACATGACAAGGCATTTTTACCAAATAAGAATAAAACTTTTTTTTTTAGTAATCTTTGTTATTTTGGCACCCTATAGGCAAAGCCACACATAGTGGTGTACACACCTGCCATCATTCTTTGAGGAGATGCAAACAGTAAGTATAAAGTTGCCACAGAGACAAGTAAGCTGTAGCCCATGGATGTAAATAAAGAGCTGGATACCAGGCTCAAAGATGGCATCCACTCACTTGAATGAAAATTGCTTGCCGATCGCATAAGTCAAAAAAGCGTTTTTATAGCTTCCAGATGTGCTTCCCATTCCCCAAGTGTGTTCTCATAAGACCATACTGTGGACCAGTTACAATAGCTTTTACCTTGATGTGGGTGGTCTTGATTGGTCATCTCTGTCCCACCTACACACTCTGTCCACTGATAGAACTAAGCACACGCAGTTAGCCTTCACAGATTGTATTAACTTCAGTTACAAGTTGTCAGTTCTCCAGTGTCCTAATAAACAAGCTGTGCAGACCCAAATTACATTTCAAATGGCCATGAGAAGATAGCGCCTCATCAGTGTGACAGCAAACCACCATGATTTCAATTGATTCAGAAATGAAATTGAAGTAAAAAGATTCACTCACTTGCATGTATTTGGACGGCATGTGGCTGAAAAGATCAAACTAAATGTGATAGGCTTTTGTAAATGGGCTGCATGCAGCGCGGCGCCCGCTACCATCCGAGGCCGGGCTCACAATAGCTGTCACGCTGCCGACAAACCCAGTTTCGACAAAGTGTTATTGTGATAAAAGTAATCTCAACAAAATATGCAGCCTACCTGAGGGGAGTCAAGCTTTGCTCACACTGCATATTAGTTTAAAAGTTGAATTTACAAAAGAAATTTCTGCCTGGACAATGGAGCTGCTTGTATTCATCCTTTTTACTTACAGAGAAATATCACACCGCATCTGCTAATACAAGTAAGACGATGCTGAAATGCTGACATTCTATTAACTATGACAAGATTTAAATGTCTGTTTGATTCTAATTAAACATGTAAACAACTTGTAATCCAAAATGCACACATCATATTCTGATAAATACTTAATCTGCTATTTAGCCCTTCAGCAACCCAAATGATTCAAACCAGTGATTCTCAACCAGGGGTATTTGTCCCCAGGGTCTGCAGTTCTTTAACCGGGGGATATGTGAAAAGATTGTGTAGTAGCTCAACTGATTTGAGCCAACAGAAATGAATACGTGATTAAAAAATATATCGAGTCCGCTGCAACACCAGGGGCCTCATTTATAAAACTGTGCATAGATTCCACACTCACTGTTTGCGTACTTACAAATGAGGAAATATGTGTACACCAAAAGACATTTTACTTTTATGAATTCCCAATCAACTTGAAATTGTCTGCACATGGATCAGCCTTGTGTGTGTGTGTCAGCCATGGCGGTGCTCAAGTGCATTCTCACTTTTAGTCTCACTACTAAGTAATATGTGATATGAAGTGAAATAAAATGTGAGACACATAATTACACGTATAAGGTTTCCTCTAACATTTAGATTCTGCAAACTGGCTTCAGTTCACCACCTCACCTTCTGCATCGCCAACTTAACCTCTCTCCAAATTGTGTGTATGCATGGGTCAGAGTTTTTCAAAATGTAGGCATATTTCCTAGTCAAGTTTTTTTAATAAATTCAATTTCTATTCTATTTATGCTAAGAAAGTGGCATAGACGATTTCAAGCTCTTTTTTGTGCACAGGCCATGCAATGATTATAAACGAGGCCCCTGAAAACCACAACTAAACAGTATATGAAAACTAATTACTGTAGCTAGAGGAGTTAAAACAGTTAGCAACAGCTAAATGGCTGACAGTAGTGGATAAACAGCTCGAACAGTAAATGAATGGATTAAAAAATGAATAAATGACTCAAGTATGATGAATGAAATGAATGAAAAATGTAAAATAATAGTAAAATAGTAAGCTGAAAGATGTATTAATAGATAAATGTTTAAAATAGATGGCTAACAGTAATGAGTAAACGGTTGACATTGTTAGCTAGAAGGATGTATAATTTGTTTAAATAGTTGCTAAAATAATAATATATAATAAATGGTTGAAATAGTTAGCTAAAATAATTTATAAATTATTTTATAAATATAAAATAAATAATTTATAAATTATTTTAACAGTTAGCTAAAATATATATATATATAAATGGTTGAAATAGTTATATAAAATCATTTATATATCGTTGAAATAGTGAGCTAAAATAATTTATAAATTATTTTTAACAGTTAGCTAATATATATATATATATATATAAATGGTTGAAATAGTTACATAAAATAATGTATATATCGTAATAGTAAGCTACAATAATACATAAATTATTTTGATAGTTAGATAAAATAATGTATTAATGGTTTAAATAAAACAGTGAGCTAAAATGAAGGGATACATGTTTAAAATAGTTAGCTAAAAGTAATGAATAAATGGTTGACAGTTCATTAACTTGAAGGAATAAATGGTAAAAATGTTAGCTCAAAGAATGTATCAATGGTTGAAATAGACCTTAACATTTACAATTCAATGGTATGAAAAAATTGTAACATCCAATAATAATACTATCCACCTTTATACAATTAATAGTTACATAATATCCAGATACAATCAATTCACATTTAGAGCATGACTTCAAACCATGATTACAAAAGACTTAATAATAAGTAAAATGCACCCTTTAACATTTCTAGTTGGTTGGTTTCCCATTTAACATAACAAACATACATTAGCAACTGGTGCAAGAGAGCAGCTATGCTGAAATGGAAATGAAATCATGACACAATCATTGTACAAGTTTGGATATATAGAACCACTTCTTTTTACAATAAGTGAGCAGAATGATAGAGTTGACAAATGTATTTACGCAGATGGTAAATGTAAGTTGAATAATGACATTTGTACTTTTTGGAGAGAATAAGAGAGATAAACAATTTCCTCTATTTCCTACAGGCTGACATGGTCTTCTATACCTGGCCTTTTTTGATGTTTCTCCCTGTCTTTGTTCTCCCTGCTGATCTTTCTCCCTGCAACCTATTTGATTCAGTCTAGCGGTCATAATACTTCTCCGGACCGATCCTCTCTTGTGCGTCTTGTTCGAGCCCCATCTTATCAGCTGAGCTACAAAAGCAAAATTCAACACAGAGGAGCAGAATGGGACTTATCAATCCACCCTGTACAGCAAAGAGAATGAACATCAGGCCGTTGTTTACGTATCTCTCCCCTTCATCTGTGTGATCCTCAAAGCTGCCGGCCATCTCAGATATGGATTAAACCTAAGACGTGATCCCCATTCAGAGAGGCACTTCGGAGAGTAAATGGACTTGGTTTAATCCCTGTCTATAAGACTGACCCTTGGCAAGGACCTGTTTAGGTCTTGATGGATGAATTGTAACTAAAAAAGTCTGCACACACAAATAGGACAGCAGAGTGGTAAGCAGGACTGAGAAGTGGTAAATGATGGGAAGTTTGTGTGTAGAACGTGCAGGAGTAAAGAGCGCAGAGCTGCTGTAGCTACGCCATAGCTGACGTGAGCCTCCACGAATAAGTAACTACGAATTGAGAATACCGTGGCTGAAAAAAAGTTTCTGAACATTTCTGTGATAGATGATGGTGAAGACAACATTGAGGAAGTTTAAGTATGGCTCAGTAATCTTCAATGTTTCAGAAGCACATATCCAGCAAAGTCATCTGAGCTCCAATTCTTATGCTCACCATGAAAGCCGCTCTGTCAGTGATGAACAGAGACTGCACAGTGATTGCATGTACTGGTATTTTCAGTAAGGCAAAACAGACGTTTCCTTGATGTAACTCCACGCCGATGTAGCTCATTGTCACTTTATGTCACAATGTAAACACAGCTAGTGTGGGGGAAAACTTTTAAATAGGATACAGCCTGATCATATATGATTAATCTGCCTTCCGTTGTCGGTGTTATTAATTGGTGACATCTGACATCTGAAATCATCACTTCTATATAGTGGGACTCCAATTAACCCCTTTTGTCAAGGATAAATCTAGCTCAACTGAGCGGACATGTAACAAGAGTCATTTATTTCATACAAATATGTTGGGAGGTTGTCATTTATCTGAGAAGCTAGTGCTGAAGATGTAATAATCTATATTTACTGACTTTACTGCAATATGCTTTTGTTTATATACCATGGTTAGTGAGAATGATTAATTCCAATTGGTTGCAAGATGTCCATTCATTTCATCACCTCTGATGCAGGTGTTTGTTGTTCTAAATCAATTTAGCAGCATGAACTGAAGATAATAGAATTTTTTTTAAATTCGTTGAAAAAGCAAATGTACACAGTATGATAACCGTCAAAATATCATGGTGTATCGTGAAACTGGTATATCGCTGCAGCTCTATACTTGATAGAACGTGGATTTTTAAATGAACTAACGCCAAGATGAAGAGAGTGTACATTTCTCTTAACTCCTGTGAATCAACAGCTAAGTTATCTGTTATTGCCCCATATTGGCACTTTAGGCTGCCCTCCCCGAATAGACTATATAAATCAAAAACATAGAACCTTTATTTTTTTGGCCATGGTGAGTGGGAAGTCATTTTGCTGCCCACTCTCTGCTTCTAAAGCATAATGCACTTAGTGCTAGTTTATTACTTAAATAAAACAACAGCTGGCAGGTTGTTTTTTGAACGTGTTGTGTCGTTATCACTGAAGGCCAAAAGCACTTAAACGCTCTTATAAGACATATCAACAAGGATGAGTACAGCTCAACAAGGAGCACTTGGATCCAAGTTCGTGCTGAGAATGACTGTCCATAGTGCATATGAGAATTTAAGATGATAAGTTGTTCAATAAGTGTTCAACAAGAGTTTAGATGAGAGTCAATCACAGTCACATTAAAGCCTACCTGATTGGAATATCGCATGCTGACATTACGCTGGTCCTGGGGGGGAACGTAGCGGTGGATGGGATCAATATCTTTAGGGCTGATCAGCTCATCCACTGCATTGTGAGCGCGCGCGCGCGCACACACACACACACACACACACAAAAGGAAGAGAAGAAGAAAAAATCAATTTCAAGACACACACTGCAATGGATGAGTCTACAGCCTTGGATACATGTCACTGAAGAATTGAGCAACATTTACAATCATAAGATAATCATGAATAATTAGTTGTTCAGCATATTTTCTGTTGTACCACACACAACACGGCATAATAGATATCATCGAATATGATCTTAAGGTCACATATATTTAATATTTTGCATTTGTATTGATTTTTAAAATTTTTAATTTTGTGCATTAATTTAACTTAGATTTATTTGACATGTCTGAAATAAATTCAAAAATAAATAAATAAAATAAATTAATTATTTATGAACTTGCAGGCTGACATTAGAATGAACAAAAACAACGTGTTCAGAGCATCATACCAAAGCACATAAAAGCACACACAGAGGCATACCCAGCAGCTTGGCGATGTTAAAAAGGGCCTGACCACACAGGAAGAACATCCCATCGCGGCCAGAGTTGCTAGGGAAACGCTTCTGGCTTCCATGCTTGTTCTGCTCCGCCTCCACAAAGTCAGCCGGTACGTAGTAGTATTTGGGGATCAGAGCATGGCCTGGCATTTGAAATGGGGAGAGTGATCATTGTGAGTGTGTGTGTGTGTGTGTGTGTGTGTGTGTGTGTGTGTGTGTGTGTGTGTGTAGACAGCACCTTCTCAGGACATGTGATTGAGCAAGAACAATCTGCACTTCACTCCAGTAGTTACAGAACTTCAATAAGACTGTAAAGTGTACAATAGTACAGTGTATGCGTGTAATTTCAAAACCAATTTTCTACTGAAGAATCCTTCTGTTTCAGCATGTACTGTTAAAATTGGCTGTGTTCAAGAGCTGCATTGATGCCGCCAATCTTTCTCTCTCTTTTTTTTCTTTTTTTTAACTCAAACAGGCTTTTAAAAGCAACTCTGATATCTATTATCTACCTGCACATATAATCACACATCACACAGAGCTTCAGAAAAAGTAAAAGTAAAAGGTAAACTTTTCAAGATTCAAGGTGCATTTTCAATCTTTTCCAGCTGATAACAGCTGTAGTAAATTACTCATTTAAAAAGAGTACATACTGTATAGTATACTGATATACTGCACGTTATTGTACAATAAACAACCCAAATTGTGTTCTGTGACGACATTCTACAGAAAGGTGACACATTAAAGGAAACAACATAGTTTCATGTTTCAAAAATGTGTCATATGTTTTTAAGTAGACATGGCATCCTATATAACCAATATTTCAAGCACTTTATTAAAAATTGAAGCACGTTTCAAACCTTGACAACAGCAAATTAAAATTCAAGTGATTTCCAGCCCCCGTAAGAACCCTGGAACATATTGGTATTGTTGGTTTTTGCACGCAAAGATTTGTGGAATCTCAGCATTTCTTAACTGCCGCAACCAGTTCTCATTCCCCACTCGTCACAAGCAGATCCCTTGGCGTCACTTTTTTGAGCTCGACCATTGCATCTTTAACACGTGGTTAATGTTGTGAATTCAAACTAAAAATATTATTCAGGTTTAGGTTTATCAAAACTACATGGTTAGGTTTAGGAAAAGATTGTAGTTTAAGTTTTTTTTTAAAGTGTGTCCGTTTTGTAATTAAGTTTCAATTTTACAGGAGCGAACACAAAAGTCTGGTGTGGGTATCATCTTCCCCAACATTGTGCATAACACAACTGGCAGTGTTTATTGGTGGGAGGCTGGTGAGGCATCATGTCCTTTTGAAAGCACTAGCCACTTTTTAGAGGATCTACTGTATAATGCATGGTCTAAAGTGCGTAGTGTATAATCTGGGAGCAAAGAAAGGCGCAAGGGGAAAAACTGTTGTATTTGGTCTCCTAAGCCGGGCTCAGACTACAGGAGTTTTAAAATCTGAGAGAAACTATTCTTACAATCGGGTGGCATCACGCACTTATTGAGAATGTTGATATGACAGTTCTTCTCTTCAAACCCAAACATCCACACGCTCACATGATCTCTGTCAAGTGGTCTCATGGGGAAGCAGATGTAAACAACATGGGGACTGACGAGGGGCTATAACTTGCGGTTGAGCTAATAAAAGTGCAGTGAAAAAAAGAAAAGCAGAAGACTAAAGAGTCTGGATGAAAAAATGGTTGGGCAGACGTGGTCGACATGGTCTGTCTGCATGGTTGTGGTGAGATGGTAGCTATCAGTTTTATCAGTTTAAATATGTGTCAAAAGTAGTATGCTAGCCGTTAACTATAAGGGCTATAATGTTTAGCATTAGTTGGTAACAGCACCAGCTTCTCCGGGACTCTCTTTAACGGGTTATTGTGAAAGTACAGACGTAATCATAATCATAATCATAATTATAATCATCCTGATTTTAACTTGATGGACGACCCAGATGAGGCTGAAAACTGTTCTGGAGGTTTCAGATTGGTCCTGTAAACCACATAAATAATTGCATGTATATATATACATTACATACAGTATATAATCTGGGCTGGACATTGGTACCGATCATAGTCCCGGACCAGATTATTCCTCAGATTGTGGGGAGGGGTGAATCCGGTTTTCTGCTGAGGATTTCCTTGTGTGTAAGGTGGCAAACCCTCCGCCATCTCACAGTCCTCTGTCCCATCAACAACTCAATTGACTGCATATAAGCAAATATACTAATAACCCATTTAAAGTTGTACATCAATAATAACTGCAGGCGAGCCTGTTTCTTCAGAGCCCTCCATCTTGTCAAGTTCATGGTCACTATGTGTGTATAAACATAATGTGTAAACTTTATTGAAACACATTATGTTTATACACACATAGTGACACCTCTCTACCTGTGGTCCATCCCCTATATGTTACCATCTTAAATCCGCACGCACGCACACGCGCACACACACACACACACACACACACACACACACACACACACACACACACACACACACACACACACACACACACACACACACACACACACACACACACACACACACACACACACACACACACACACACACACACACACACACACAATAGTAGTAAACGCAGAATAACTGTTAGTGACGATCTGGGCCAACAGACCAACTGCTGCCAGCAGCGTCACTAACATGGCGGCTTATTTACAGACATATGGGAATACTCGGCAAAAAGGCAACAAGTGCTTTCACTAGTTGGGTCATATGATCAATCACCATTGTTTTAACTCACTCTTTGGTGGATAGTAACATAAAAGACAATTAACTAGATGAAAATCTTAGGGAGTACAACTTAAACTGAGGAGGAAGATGAGGAGAACTTCTAGCTTCTGAAATAATCAATTAAGTTACTGTTACTCAAGTGTAAATACACACAGTGAAGCAGCAGCTCTGCTCTCTGCATTAATGTTGAATTATTTCGACCACCGGCTATTAATCAGAATGTTGAATTCTGAGAATTCCGATCCATGGATAAACCACAGATATAATCCATTCATTTAAAACTAAACTTAATAGCTCACCTTCCAACACAGAGATTGGCTGACATGAGCATGATGTAATTGAATGGCATTTCAGTCTGATTATCAGGCTAAGCTTCGCATGTGTCCATGCATTATCAAAACAATGGGAGACCGTGACTACCGAGAGGTCGGGAACACACAAAAGCAACTTCTGACAGCAGCAAATGTATATTAGTGTGTTTAGACTTTTCATGGACATTAATGGTGGAAGAGAAAAAAGTACACATTAAAATCCAGCCACTATTAACTTCAGGAGTTGTGTTAATTCATACCCAGTACAAAGGCAACGTAGAGATGTCTGGAGCAACTGAAGCCAGTTCTGTCTCACATCATTATCCTTTCTGCACTCCAATTATTCCTGTTCTAATATGAATGGACCAAAAGAAACTCTCTCGGCGTCCCTATCATTTGACTGTCTCCCCTGATAGCAGGTGAAAAGAGAAGCCAGGCTCTTCTGAAAGAGTGAGTTCACTTGAATGTAACGCCTCTATGAGCCTCAGTCACAGTGTGGGGTATGAATATTGATGACGTGATTTAACAAGAGAAAGTTTTTCATTGCTTGAGGGAGAAATAACAGAGGCAGAAGCCCCACAACAAGCCACATTGATGCCAAATCAGATAGAGTTATATTAATTCCCTCCATTTATCCATCCATCCA
Source organism: Echiichthys vipera (assembly GCF_963691815.1). Lineage (NCBI taxonomy): Eukaryota > Metazoa > Chordata > Actinopteri > Perciformes > Trachinidae > Echiichthys > Echiichthys vipera. Next base: position 10,394,951 of record NC_139826.1, read on the forward strand.
CCCATCCATCCATCTGCATGTGTTTGTGTGTGTGTGTGTGTGTGTGTGTGTGTGTGTGTGTGTGTGTGTGTGTGTGTGTGTGTGTGTGTGTGTGTGTGTGTGTGTGTGTGTGTGTGTGTGTGTGTGTGTGCTCACCCTCATGGGAATGGAAGATGATGGGTTCAAGGAGGTCCTGGTATTCTTTGACCTGAGCTTTATTTCCTCTGAACACTCCTGCAACACAAACACACACATATAAATACACACAAATGCACAAGTACACACACATTAATGACACAAGTTCTAACTTTTCGAAGTAAATCTTTGTAACACACATAACAGCAACAACAGCTGCCCGTTTACACAGCAGATACAGAGTAAGATTAGCATATAGAAACATGTTTACGGCCATGATTCTCTCTATATCCTACATACATTGGGCCTACTCGATGTCACTGTACTTTCAGTATTCTACGGTTTGTACAGTGGGTACACGAGAGTTTTAGAGCATTTAAGTTTCGAGTCTTGCTTTTTAAAGTTCTGTGTACTTTCTGTTTGAAAGACAACGTGTGGCAACAACAACAGGCCCCTAGTCAGATTGTTTGTTTGTCCTATAAATGTCAGTGGACTATAAACCGACATGAGGGGGATTTAATTATGCTTGACTACACATTATTGGGAGAAACTATACTTCATTTCTGACCATCCCCTTAGGTTCACACACACATTTCACACATCACATATTTTTAAAATACTGTTTCCAAGTCCTCTAAAACATGGCGAACACCAAAAATAAAATTTCCCTGCAGATGCTTCAAGTCTGTCTTCTAGCTTTCCAATGATCCACTTGAGACATCATAACAGCAGCTATGGATAGAACAAGACTTACCGTCAATCATCATGTAGATGAAAAATATGGGAAACTCGCACTCGATTCCATCAAAGAGCTGAAGAGAGACAGAGAGAGGAGGAATTATTGCTTTTCCATTTCAGAAAGAGGAGAGAGGCAGGACTTTAAAGCTGTGGATGGCTGAACTTTAGTAGTGTCGGATATGGAACAGCAAGGCACAGGGAAATTATATAGAAGACATGACATTGTGAATGAAAACTGACAGAACACGCAGGAATAACAATGCTTCCTTGCAAGGTTATTTTCTTCATTCAAAGTTGTGCTGTTTGTTTTGCGGAAGGCATTTAAAGGTCTGAGATGTCAGAAAGTTTACAATATAGTGACAAATACATGAATTATACAGAGAGAAAGGTTGGATGAGTGCAGGAATTTGACAGTTAACAGTTTAGCTGTGGGCCACCACTTCCATCACTTCAACAAAAAAATCGGAATGAGACCTGAAAATAAAAGAGATATAAACAATTTTAATGAAATGTACAAATGAAGAGCTGTGGGCATGAATTCATATAGACTAAGTCATCTATTGGACAGTTTCTGTGATGTCAGCATGCGTCAACAGCAGAACAACGTGGACCCATGTGGGGAAATCCAATGACTGACTAACCACTTAACTAATTATGGGTATTATCAGTCAAGACTGCAGCTGGTCCTTGTCAATCATTAGTAGTCACAAGAGGCAAAAAAATGTGTGATTTTGTAACGTAAAGTTTCTATGTGGTTGTTAGATTACACTTTTTTTTTAGAAATAGCTAATTGCTTAAATACACAGAGTAATATATATATATATATATATATATATATATATATATATATATATATATATATATATATATATACTGTATATAGAATTAACAATATATGTATGTACAAATATATACATGTATATATATATATACATACATATACACACACACCCATACTGTATATGTATATATATACATATGCAGTATATATATATATATATATATATATAGTAATATTTATTAGTAATAATATTTATTTATGAAAATCAAAAAAACGCACATCAGCATCAGAAAGTGTTAAGGAGTTAGAGCAGAGGTCTGTTGTGCTTGTGTCCTATTTACTAGAATAGGTTGTGCCCTATTAAAAAGCAGGCGCACACACAGCAAACACACAATAACTATTTGCCCAAAAAAAATTAATAAAGTAAAATTAAATATTTGGTTATTTCTTAGTGAGCTCTATGTGAGAAGATAAAAAAGGCATAAGAAGCAGAGAAGTGCGTCTGTGAATTAGCTGTCAGTCCATATGACTTCATGTTTGCATCTCTGGTTTGTTTATTATAAGCCATTATGAATATGAGCTGAACCAAATCCAAATGGCAACATCGTGGTCTGAGCAAAATCATCCAAACTACAGGTGTCAAAAAGCATCCTTAGTAAGATGCTGGATCACCTTTAGCCGACAGAGCAGCTTCATTTTCATACTCTACTACTATACTTAAACCATTCACTGACCCCTGTATGGAAGCATGTGTATTTGTTAGGCTTCTCCAATTATTTATTCAGGTTATTAATTTCATTAAACCTCTCCCTCAGAAACACTTTGCAAGCTTTGATTGACTGAATGATCGATGAGTGTATGTGTGTCTGTGTGACTGTCTGGTTGTTTTCAGTCGACAGAACACTGCAGAGAAATAAAAGCCAGCAGGTTGCAGCAGCTGGAGTGAATTTTCCAGAACAAACAAATTGACACCATCATTTGCTGAATTATTCTCGGAATCTTGCTCAAAATCCTATTATAGATCACACAACGTGTAGAGAAGAGTGAATCACAGTCTTATTAATTCCAATAATTCAATCCCGTTTAGTTTATGCTCGCCTTAAGAGGATCAACACAAACACACTGTTGAAATGAAAGCAGCTCAATATTTACAGAGTAACCCTTTTTCTTCACCAACAAATGTGTGTAAATACTAGAAATCATCAAGGTCAGCTTGTAAAATTATCAAAAAAGCAAATGATTTTTAATAGCCTTGCAAAAATCCATGATTACAAAATGTGTGTGTATGTGCGTGTTCATGTGTTCCCATATTTGTGCTGTGCCAATAAAGGGAGCATAAATATGTTTACACAGTCACACTCTGGGGACTCGCCTTCCTTTTGGAAACAGAATACAAGTTCCCATAATGTTATTTATTATGACATTGGGGAAGAAGACTTGGTTAAAGGTAAGGGCAGGGTTAGGTTTAGGGGTAGGTTTGGATCAGGAAAGTAGCAGTTAACGGATGGGTTAGGGAACGTCTTGGAGAAATGAATGAGAGTCCATATAATGTCCTCTAAAGTAATGAAAACACAACTGTGTGTGTCTGCAGAGTTCAGCCCATCTCTTAATATAAATGCCACACATCCTGTCTATCTTCCTCATCTTTTTCAATAATATCCACACTGATAGAGGATAAAAAAGATTACATCTAATGCAATGACTAATGGCTGATAGAGCTGGCCGGCACAAATATATATATGGGAGCTGCATTCACTATCACCAAGCAGATACTACTATCTGTGGTCTGAAAATGTGCTTCTTTAAATGGTTGATGTCATCCTGTGATTAAGTAGGTGTACGTGGCTTCAAACTGTGATTCAGCAGAGATGAGAAGCTATCAGGAAGTGAGAGAGGGATGACAGAGAGACAAGGAGAAAATAAGGTGCATAAAGAGATACAGAAGCAGGGGAGGGTTTATTTTTGAGGGAGAGGAGAGCTGAGGCAGTCACCCAGTGAGGCCTGTGCATTTTGGCCCGTTGAGGCTGTAAACAGGCAGGGATCCCTGGTGTTTTGTGCTTGAGCAGCTTGACTGATTGGTAAAACTGTCTATCACACAGGCTGCTGCTTTCTGTCAATGGTAAACAGACAGGGAGCGCAGACGCCTGCCCCGCTGTGAATTCTCTCTTAAACACCAACAACAACTTCAATCTGTGCCTTCTACAGGGAGACCTGTGACTTCTTCTTCAGCACACAGAGCTCACACTATGTCAGACACATCATTACTCTGTGTATTTATGCTTCTATTACTCAGAGGAGTTAACACTGACTTTTTTGTTTTGTGTTATGCATGTAAGGATGATACACATCTTTAAGTGTGTCTTTACCTTTCTTTCAGAAAGTCAGCAGGTTGTCTTAATATTCATTACAGAAAAATGGTGATTTGGCAGTAATAGTTATTGCTTTGTTTAATATTCACCTGGTAAAATTGGAGTTGCGGATGTCGCAGCAATATATTACTGTTGGTAGACGGAAGGCAAATGGCAGCAATTATATAACTTAACTGGCATCAGGGTCTTCCAGAATAAATCTGCCTGCCTGCCGGCAAAACTGAGTGCAGGGTGGAGTTTGAAGGAATCGAGGCATTGAATACCTTTTTGCTAATTCTAAGCCTCAGAGTATAGTTTTGTATTAGCTGTGGGATTAAAGACAGCTAATTTCAAAGTAAGGGTTGGTTAAGATTCGGTGCCCAACGAGTGCCCTTTGTGACATATCAAGGAGACACTCCCACTGTCTATGCCTTTTAACGATCTGTTTCCAGTACCAAGGATCCACCGTTCTGCAAAAAAAAGAAGAGCCAAAAGCAATCTAATTTTGTAAAACGGATATTGTTTCAAACATTACTCAGGGCCACATAGCAGCTGTGGAAGGCATGAGCAGCAATCTGTTGAGTCCTGCTATCATAGTACATTAAAAAAGCAGGTCGCCGCCAGCCACAAGGCCTTCAAATGTGTGTGTGCACTGCGATTTGGAAAACATATACATATTACAAGCAACGTCCTTTGTAAATTCTTGAGCAGTATTTCCTTAATGCAGGAAAACATGGTGGCAGTATTTCAACTACAAACAGGCTGGGATCACACCACCTGAGCGCCAGACTGGGTCAGTGGCATAAAGTGGCCTAACCCCCTACTTCCTGTGCCTTTGCTCCAAACAAACTCGCCTTCAAACTCAGCCTTCATTTTGATCTCAACTACAAAGCTTTGACCAAACAATAATTTTAATAGAACATGTCTTATAATAATAATTATTATAATAATTGCTGATTGTAATAATGTGAAATTACATTTTGTTTTGTTGATCATCAATTGACAGTTATTGTGTGTTGAGCTGTGCTGACTGAAATTGATGCCCTGTCAGTTCCCATCTAGCTTAGTTTACCGGATGAACAGCGCTGGGATAAAGTCTGACATCCACGCCGGATGTAAAGTATTCTCCTCCAGTTCTGCTATCTATGATATCTGGCTCAGCCCTAGACAATCATGACCGGTTTAAAGAAATACAAACAAACCAGATTGTTTTTATCCCAGTAATGATAAGCGGTGCAGCAAGACTAGCATCCATCATGCTACTTGGTCAAGAGGAGTGGTTGATTTTTTTTTATCAGACAACGTTCATCTATCCAATTAAATTAAAAGAAGTTAGGCGGAAAACTATCGTTTTTTTTTCATTGCTAATCTCACAATACAGATTTTGCCTTTTTTCAGAGCTAAGAATCACTACCACCCTCTCAAAAATAATATTTTTCTATCACAAAACCAGAGTGGTTGGATGGGATTTAAATGTGTAGTGATATCATTAAGTTGTGTCAGAGTCAGACTCTATGAACTATCTATACTATCTACAGTATCTAATCTATGAACAGATATAAGATATATGTCTTCCTTTAGGAGAGTCCAAAACTTTGTATCAGGTGACATTAAGGTGTAAATGACCCACCACTCAGTAGAACTGATAAAACCTCTTGGATTAGAGGCGAACCATCTTTTAGACCAACACAAACTCCAGTTCTTTTACATTTCTCTCCATCTGCCTCTCTTAGCTCATTGATTCTGGGAGGTTAGTCCTGCAGCTAATGCAATGAATTGTTGTAGCATTAAGAGCCCTGCCTCTGATTCACTCATTACACACTCACTGAGCTGATTCTGAAGTGAATGCACCACTATTTCCTGGGATCACAGGGGATTCAGAAAAAGGACAATGAATGCATTGTCATTGGGATACATATATATGCATGAGCACACCATATGCCAGACTCACACACCTGCACAGACACACTAAGATTGGGGGTGAAATACCTCTAGGATTAAAACACTCGAGATCGCTAAGTCACAGACAGATTTCTAAGAGATTTTCAGACAAGATAATACCTTTACAGGCTTAAACATTAAAGCAACTTTTCAAATGTCACACTCAAGCAATTTCAAGTTAAACCTTTTCAGGTTTTATGTCTTTCCAAACCATTAGCACTTTACCTTTTCCTTTGCATTAACAAGTGGTTTCCTTAAATAACCTCTAGGCACTTGTCATATCATTCTCTAACTCTAAATCTGAATGAGGGAGGATTGGCATCTCAGTATGCATGCCGTATAATAATAATAATTATTATAAATTTAAACATAGCGCAGAGAAAAAAGAAAAAGAAAATGGAAAACATTGGATATCCTTCCAGTGTCCCAACAGCACCAACCTTCATTTCAGCAGGTTTGTAGAAGCGACGATCCTTGTCTTCATTGGCGGTGCGGTAGCCATCACGAAGGAAACGTTTGAAGCCATATTTTCCCCGCAGCTTGCGGACAATCTTGTCCAGTGTCTGACTGTAAAGGGCATCATCATCTACTGCAAAAGCAGGATAGCTGATGGTTGGGAGTAAGGCTGCATCTGTGTTCTGCCAGGAAGAAAACATTTAATTTAGACACTGGCAAGTCCCCGCAAAACTTTTGTTTTTCACTGACATGATACCCTGTTCCACAGTGATTTTACAGTGTATGGGTTACTACAAGACATACATTTTACTGTATATAACAAATATACATTACCATATTTAAACTTAAATTGCATTCACCAGGGTCATAATATCTATAAAATAATTGAGGAGTTATTACTAAACTCTATGCTAAATTATGACTCAAAACTTTGGGTAGCTAATACTATTTAGCACAAACATCTTATGCTCAAAACAGTCATACACTAGACAACTGTAAATGCCTTTTACAATCTTAACAGTGAAAACTCCTGGTTATGATCAGCACACTACGGTTGCCTAATATTTTATCAAGGATTGTTTAAACTGTAACAATTATTTAGCATGAATATTGTTATCAGACTTGACAAACAATCATGACTTTTGTTTGGATTTCTCTATTTAGCAGTGAAAATAAAAAGCTATTAGGCCCCAGCCCCACTGCTATGAATACTTAAGCTTTATTAACAGACGACAGAACCTCCAAAAATCAAAGACCTGCTTTTTATATTCTGCATGGACTCTGCCTTCTATGAAGTCCCTAATAACTGCAGAGACATGCTTCCTTATGAACCAGATTGTAAACCAGCTAAAGGACTAGATATCAGTGTGATATTTGGTCTACTGTTTGATGCTGCTCTTATCTTTTGTTTTGTAATAAAAAAAAATATTTCCACATATCTCTGTAGTTCTCATAGGAGCCAACTGCTGTTCTGTCTAGTCCAATGCTCTTTTATTCTTCATCTTCTTGTTCCAACTCCAATCTACATGTTAACATCTTAGGCTCGGCAGCTGCCACTGAAACGGGATAGCAGCTTGCAGAACCCATTCAGTGCAGCTATTGAATGTGTTTAGAATTATTAATATTCTAATATTAATATTCTATTAATTAATCTTGAATTCCAATATGTGTCTATAGTATACAAGATTATGATATAATATTGATAGTTTTGGTTAGCTTGACATTATTCTGTCTGTCTCTTGCTGCCTACTGCACTCCATCCTTCCAGCTCCTTAGCGTTTATCTCATACAGCTATAACGCTATTTCAGTGGTCTAATTACACTCATTTGCTCGCAAGCTGATTGCCTGACATATTCAGCACACACAGAGAGAGCTGTGATCATTTCAGCGTCTACAAGCACAGGAGTAGAGAGAAGGGAATGGTTTTGCTCTTGCTTCTCCTCTATTCCGTTCCTTTTAAAGCTTTACGTACCCCCAACTCTGCAGCCACCTCTTATATGGGCACTGAAATGACTGCACCATAGACATTTTGAATTACAATTGAATTACAGTGACATACATCTGTGAGTATATGTAGTTTGTTTGATACAATTAAAAGTATTTGATGTATGTATTGCAGGCATCTATTTCAGTTATTGATTGGTGAGATTATGCACACAGCTGCTCCTCTGAGTCAAAAAAAAAAGAAAAAGGAAAAAGAGGCAGTAGGTAGTAGTGATTGCATCAATATGTGCAACTGTGGATATATTGTTCTAGAATTTACAACAGATAAACTAACTATTTTAAAGCCAAACTGGGCATTTAAACATCCTTTTCTCATGATCTTATGCATTATTTGTAGGTTTTCACTTATTTCTAGGCTGGTGTTGCAGAGACAGCCAGATGGACTCACATGTGAGCGAGACTCTCTGGGCAGTAGGGAGCACAGGGTTTGCCTGTTCCTGTTGTGGGCATCCAGATCCACAAATATCACCGACCACGAACAGCCCTGCAGAGCAAAACAAACACACAGAACACAGCCCAGTCACAGCTGAACTATTCACCCATTACAGGTACAACAACAGCACACAGCCGTGTGTTCTGTATGTGCACACCCACAAAATTCCACTCTCCACCATTTATCAAAAAAACATTCGACAACAAAAACTCAAAATGACTTACGACCCACTTTAAAAGCCCCATCCATCACACCTCCACACATCAAAACACACTCTTTTGCTGTAAAACCAGGCCGATATTTTTGGGTTGCACATGTTTTTCAAGTACTGTGTGGGAGTGCTTGAACAACAGGGAGTCGAGAGTCATACTATCACTTCAAAAGTCCCCATGTACAAAACCAAAGTGCTGCTACTACAACAAGTCTGTCCGTCCAGTGCACTTAAACACCTCTGGGACAGAGTGGGAGAGGGGGAGGGAGAGAGAGAGAGAGAGAGAGAGAGAGAGAGAGAGAGGGAGGGAGAGGGAGAGAGAGAGAGAGGGGGAGGGAGAGAGAGGGGGGTGAGAGGGAGAGAGTGAAGAGAGAGAAAAAGAGAGAGAGAGAGGGAGAGAGAGAGAGAGAGAGGGAGTGAGAGGGGGAGGGAGAGAGAGAGAGAAAAAGAGAGGGAGAGAGAGGGGGGGTAGGGATAGAGAGGGTGAGAAAGTGAGAGGGGGGAAGAGAGAGAGAGAGAGAGAGAGAGAGAGAGAGAGAGAGAGAGAGGGAGAGAGAGATTGGGCAGTCTACTCTTTTATTCAGTCAGAGAAGTGATCTAACCTTTCTGGTTCTAAAAAGCTGCTCCAGTCCACTTCATCCATCCATCCATCAGCACAGCTTACAAAAAACCGACTGAGTCACTCCTGCAACCTGCTAAGCAGTTTCTAATGTAAGTCAAATGCATTATGTATGAATATTGCTGGAGTCCACTTTTTCCCTCCAAAACAGATCCACGGCTTTTAGTCAAATCAGCAAGCTTTCCTGTCGCAATTTGCATAGTGCAGTGGAATGCTGGCCACCAATGTAGGCAGCTGAGTGACCAGAATCCTTTTTTTTTCTGTTATAGCAGCAGAGAGTAAGGACACTGCCTACACCTACCTGTGCATGACGGCTACCTTTCTCGACTGCGGCAGCTCGCACGCCCTACAGCCAGTTCCTTTGCCTCTTGGGCAAATTGGTGGCCGTTATTCCCTTGGGCTTGCTGTCACTACGCCCACTGCAGAGATGGATGAACAGCTTCCACTTAGATGCCAAGTGGCAGAGACACAGGAGGCTCAGGGTGTCACAGCAATGCCTTCGTGCCCCGTTGCCATGGAAGAACGAGTCATATCTGACGAGAGGTATTCCAATGGGCTCTGTTACATTTCGTCTCAAACCCGTCACGATGGATGCCTGCCTGGGCAGGGGCAATGGTCTGCTCGGGACTGCGCGGAGCATGGCAATGTGCTAGAGCTATGGGCTGTGCACCTAGCACTCAAGCACTTCCTGCTACAACACTGCTGCGGTTTTTCATATAAACCATCAAAGGGGCACCAGGTCCACACAGTTACTGCAGGTGTCCCAGGCTCTTCTAACATGAGCAGCTCCTCGCCTGACCACCCTACGAGCTGCGTATTTACCGGGAGATCGGAATCAGGTCGCTGACTTCCTCTCCCGTCACAGGCCTCCACCAGGAGAGTGGTGGCTTCATCCAGAGGTGGTGCACAACATTTGAGGTCTCTTCGGCAGAGCAGAGGTGGCCCACTGCCCACTCTGGTTCTCCTTAATGGAGACAACAAGCCCTCTGGGTCATGATGCTCTGGCCCATGCATAGCCGGACAGCGTTCTCTATAACTGTTGGCACAGGCAGAGCTGAGGTTGTTGTCTGCCAAAACTGCGTTCCTACTGGCCACCACTTTGGCAAAGCATGTAGGTGAGCTGCACGCCTTGTCTGAGAGCAATTTAAGCTTGATGTGGAACTCAAATGGCTCTGCCTTTACTTTGTGGCCAAACATGGCATTTCTTTGCTCGCACTTCAACCAGCCTATCCGACTGGCACGATTTGAACCCCCATTACGTGAGGGCGGGCCCTTAGAGCCTATGTAGACGCTACTGCAGGCACGAGGCTGTCTGATTAGCTCTTTATATGTCACGGTGGACCTAGGAAAGGTCGTGCTGTGACCATCCTCATGGGCATCACCAAGCACGTTTTCCAGATATTACAATGTGAATGTGGCTACCCCCCATCCATTGGGCATGGTTCTCCGACGGACTCCCTCCAACTCATCCGTATAGGTGGGTTTCCCCGGTTCCTCGTGACTCTGTTGGTATGAGTCATCCAGTGTTAAGCACTGCCTCTGGCGGTCAGGTTCTATGAATCCGACCGCCAGAAATCCAGGTCACTCAGAATCTCGTGCACCGGGAGAAGATTCTGTAGGAATTGATTCCGTGGATGACACCAGAACTTATACCTGAGCCGGGGGTCATCCAAGGTCACTTTGTTGATATTAATACTTGACTTGCGCATGCGCGAGACAGAAGATATTCAGTGTTAAGCACTGCCTCTGGCGGTCATCCAGGATTCATAGAATCATAGTTACATTCGCAACTTTCGTTTTGTTATTATCTTTACCATTAGTATAGTTTATATCTCAACTGATAGGCATGTTTTTAAAATATTAGTCTTTTTACATACGTTTACATTATCCTGTTTAGTGAGAATTTTAACACGCCAAGAGTCATGTCTGAAAAGACTCTGAAAACTGCAGTGCACTCTGGGAATTGTTTTGAGCTTAACATATACTTCCACAAGCTGTTAGATATTCTTAGAGAGAAGCAATTTACCAAAGACCTAAATTTGCTCTTGCAATAGTTAGAGGCATTAAAGGATAAAATAGATTAAGTTACGAGAATAAGAGATTAGAAAACTATGACCAGCAGCTTTTATTAATGCTGGCAAATAACTGCAAATATAAAACTAAAATCAGTGATATTATCAAGCATTATTATTCTCTCTCCTTAGCCCTAACTACTTTACTTCAGTCTCCCAGCTACTCTAAGGCTCCCCTGTAATAAAAATGTGACTGTATAATAGGAGTCAATTACAGGGCACCATAATCTATGCCAGAAAGCCGTCCATGTCAATGCTATTATTATAAGTTGCTAATATGCATTGATAGACCATAATGCACCTCAGCCTGACATCACTTCATGTGCATTGATGTGCATGAATTAAATTTAAAGATTTATGTCAGCACAGAAGAGTAAGCTCTTTCTCTGTCTAACACGCGCGCAGACACACACACACACACACACACACACACACACACACACACACACACACACACACACACACACACACACACACACACACACACACACACACACACACACACACACACACACACACATACACACACACACACACACACACACACACACACACACACACACACACAAAGATTGCTGGATTGAGTTAGGTGTATGTCCGCTCCACTACATCCCTGCTCTTCACTAGGTGTGAATTAGACAACCGTAAGATAGAAAGTGGAACCTGTTAGGATTTGATTGTCCAGCCATGTGTACACAGTTCTGTGAATTTAATGACTGGCTTTAAAGTGGATGAATCCTCCTCTTGGCGAGATCAATTTTATCCAGTTCAATTTGTCACACGGAGAAGCTGCTATGTTTGCAACCGTTGTGTGACTCGGAAGGGATCATGAAATCACCATACTGAGGGCTGTCTGTCCATTCATATGTAAAAAGGCTATATGGACATCCCCACAAGAGTCTGCAGCCAGTGCAAACTGTGATAGCGGAGTTCAGAACGTACCAAATGTTCCGGCTGAAGGGCTTGGGGGAGTTAAATTTGGTGTTGGAAGGATGAGGGCCAGCTGGGAAATCAAGATTGATAGAGATCATTAATAAGCAACTGGCTGGTCGCACTTCCATTCCCACAGAGGGACAAGACACTGGATGAGACTCTCAAACCCACAAAGGCCGCACACAGCATGGATCATAAAGCAGCTACCTCTATAAATTGATTCTTTCAACAAGCTGAGCTTGATGACAAAATCCATTTTCAGGGACAGTTAAACCCCTCATTTTGCAGGAGAGAAAAACAAAAACAGACTTAAGTACACCCCATACTTGGATCAGAAAAATACTTGTATGAAAATGTACGTAGAAGCCATCGCTGGCTAAAACCCAAGTGGAGAAAAGAAGAAGAAAAGATAATAGGAGAGGAGGCTTGCTAAGTGCGGGGCTTCATTTTCTAATCCATTAGCAGAAGTAATGGATGTCCCTGGTTTTCCTTTTCTCCACACAAGCAAGAAAAAAAAGAAACTAACCACTAATGGACACTGTAAGGGAGATTCTGAGAGAAACCGGTAAAAAACATCAACTATGGCTATTAATCAAAGTCTGCTGAGACAAACACAAACATACTAAATGAATCTACTGATGGTCAAACATCCACTTGAAGAAATAGGCTGACATCGATGACAACGGCGTCAATTATGCTGATGATGTCTAGTTGTTAAAACAGCAGTGGCTTTCAATAAATTAAGCTACTGACACAGGTAATTATTTGTATTCATATCTCTCTGATGTGTGGAGCTGTAATGAGCCCCTGCACATCTGAGTAAAAATATAGGCTGTTCATCTATAATGCAATCTTGTGCCATGGGACAAGATTAGACAAGAGAAAAATACACACAAGTCTTGAGGAGGAGGAGGAGCAGGAAGAGGAGGAAATGTGCAAGGAGCAGGTGAAATATTCAAGTACCTGGTTTCCAAACAGGTTGAATCCATTGATGGCCTCCAGAGCAGCTTTAGCCAGGCCCACAGAGCTGCATAGAAAAGACACATTGATGATTACATTACACACAACATGGATATCACTGACTAAAACACAAGGTATCTATGTCTGTGTGTCTGTCTGTGTATGTATGTGTTTGTCTGACTGTCCTTTGCATATCTCCTGAACCATTTAACTGCTCATTTGGCGAGTGTATTGCTAGGCAGACAGGGGAGTGCCATGTTGAATGTGTTGCAATGTGGCCAGGTGGTATGATATGTTTTGGCCTGTAACTTTTGAAGTCTCAACATTCTTTTTCTTTTTTCCCCTGGATTCTGTGAGTCCAGAGAAATGTATCCATGTAATCCAAGCCTGTTTGCATCTCAATTGATTTTCCTCCTCACATATCATCTCTGGACAAACTCAGAAAAAGTAACTTTCTCAAATTTCTGATGTTTCATACAGTTTTGCTGTAGCTGGGCCTCAAATTTTCCAAGTTTGCTCAAATACTGTGGGCAGAGCATACATGTACCGTACAGTATAGCCTGTATTAAAACTGTTGTATCTCCAGAACACTTTGTGCTATTGCAATTATATTTGGTGGATGTGTGTAGATATGAAGTCTGAATGGCCATGACACATTTGGTGCCATTCAGCCAATAGGTGGCGCTGTAGCAGCACCACCTAACCATAATGGAAGGAATCTCTGTCTGTGTACAGTATGTATGTATCTACGACTGTCCTTCGCATTTCTCAAGAACTTTTCATCCAATTGACTTCACAAGTGGCAGGCGTATTGTTGAGGACCCAAGGGAGTGCAGAGTCAAGTTTGAAGTCAATAGGATGATCGGTTCTCGAGAATGCTGCAAGCAGCACTTCCGGGTGCCAAGCAATTGATGGGCATGCCTTCCAGAGCACGACCCGAATGGGCATACTAGTTGATGCAATATAGGGCAGAAAGAATATTTCATAGGAGTGACATGTGGTTCTGTTAAATCAACCATAAATGTCTTTCACCTGTCAGAAGCACCACCCCCCTTCCCTTCCCCTGATAAAAGCTTTCAGAACCGCACTTGAATCTGCTATCCATTAGGATTGACTAAACCTGAAGGGTCCTGAGTTTGTGGTCTACTGTAGATAATGGATCTCTTTAATAAAAAACTGAATTTCACACTGGCTGGCTACTGTGATTGCAATGCAGACAAAATGTGAATCAATTTCACTGTCATTTTTTTAATTCACTTTCTACTTGTTTCACTTGTCTTCTTCCCTAGAAAAGCAAAGGAGGTGAAAAATTGCAGGGAACTTGGTGATGACTGGCGGTAGATCTGCTGACATGTCAAAACACTTTCAATATCATTAGTGAAGCCTGAATCAATGCTTAAAATACAGAGGTGGCTGGCTCATTCAGCCTGGGAAAGAGCTCTGCTGAAACTGGTTCTGTGAAACACACACACACACACACACACACACACACACACACACACACAAGCACGCACGCACACACACACACTCACACACACGAAACAAGCAAGTATTGGTCAGTACTGCTTTCACTACCTCACACAGAAATAGAGGAGATAGGATGCTGGGTTGGGAGAGAGGTTAAAAAAGTGATAGGACCAAAACAGCATCATGATGCAACACTCTCAGTTGACAGTCGGAAATAAAGTCGGATTGCTAAAGACTGAGCAGAAATATTCTGTTACTTGGTCTTTTTCGGCTCTCACATACACCAAATAAGCCCTTTTTTTCAGTCGCTAACAGACGGACGAGGCTAACACGGATTAGCTGGGGCAGTACGGTGAAGGCATTAAAACGGCTTTTTAACCACTAATACGGCTCAAAATAACACCAAACCTCTGCAATAGCATGAGAAGAGTCCCTACACATAAAAGGAAGCACCAATGGGCTTCTTCTTTTTGTAATCGACTTGAATGGACTTAACTATGAGAGGAGCTGCTACTGGGGCCAGTATGAAAGTCTTTCAAAACACTCTTTTAATAAACTGCAGGTTCACTAACTAGGTTGTTGCCATCTTTGACCAAAGTGAAGAATCTGTCGTGAAATAACTTGATAAACTTCTCATTTCCCCCATTTCATTTAAAGACCAGATGATTTTGTGCCGGAATTACAATTTAAGATGCAGTAATTCATGTCCCAGTTGAGGTCAAACTAGGTTCTTCATAATATGTTTCTCTATATGTCATATACTGCAGTTCATCTTGGAACCATGTATTTAAAATAAAAACTATACTAAACACTAAAAGTGCTTAACTGGAATAGAATTAGTCCACGACCACCTGATTGTGTGACCAGTGTTTTAAACTTACATCATGTGATGCCAACAGAACCATTTTCATGACAACTGAGCAAAAATGCACTATGCAATATGGTTTTGTTCACCAGCTAGTTGCAAGCCTTTTCTCTCAGTTATTTGGTGCTGGGAACGTAGCATCCAGTGGGATTATCAGAGTTTGTTTTTTTTTTTTTACCAAAAAAGAGGTTGATAAGAGCAGTGAGGTGGACCAAACTGGAGAGTTGCGGGCCATAGAAGTTAAAAGACTCCATAAAGATCAGAGGAACTGCACTCAGATGATAATTCCTTGTAGGTAGGTTAATGCCTAACCTTAACCCTCTACGTACTGTATATTTAAAGCATGGAACAGGCTTCTTATATGGATGGCATGGCCACAAAATAGATAGCCAAAGGGGAGAATGCAGGCATCATACCGAGAGTCTACATCCTGTGAGCCACGACTAGTAATCAAATGACCAAAAACCAAGTAAACCTTGGACTTTTGAAGCTCCTGGAGGATCAGTCATCCTCAGGCAGTTTGCCCGGTTGGTAAACCACTGACTGGCTATGATATACAGTCAATATAGGAGGGACGTTAACATGCAGGGGAAAAAAATAACATAAAGTATAGTACAGCACAGCACATTCAGACGTCATGTGAAAATGTGTTTTCTATTATCATGAATAAGAGATGATGAAATATTTATAAGCTTATTAGCACAGTCCTGTTTTAATATTTTTAATACAATGTATTTAACTCATCAAAAGTTGAGCTATTTCAAGAAAACCAACTGCTTTCAAGATTAGATATGCTACTTTAAATAAAACACTCCAGTCTAGCCATTTGACTGGGTGTGATGATAAACATGAAGCAGAAGCAATCATTTGATTTGATATGGACAAATGAATACTCTTCCAAAATGAACTCATCCTTTCCTATTCATTTACACTGAGCCTCTCTCTGCCCACTGGCACTCTGGGACTAGAAATGACTGCTCAATTTGATCATTTACACAGATCTTGTTAACATGGAACCATTTTGAATCTGCCACTGCCACAGTTTACCGCTTACATACAGCATGTTAATTGTTATTACGCAACTACATGTAAAAGCTAGCTCACTAACTGTGTAAATCCGGAGCATGACCTCAAGGGGAGAAAATACAAGAAGTGCAAGACACAGGGCTTCTTCACTACATCAAATTTGTTATCTTTTCTTGAGGATATCTTGGCAAGCTGCTGCCAATAGCCTTGGATTGTTGGAGAAAGAAAAAAAACATGCTTCCAGAGATAAGCAATGGCAGAAATTGAGGATCTTTATCAAGACACTGAGGGGGGAGAGGCAGAGCAGTTCGACCTTGGATCATAAATCAGTTAGGAGGACTTAACAAAAACAACGAGTTCACTGGTTAAGGACAGTACTGGTGTTTTAACATGTGGTACAAAATATTTATCTTCGTGGCTGATAATAGTTAATTTCTTGAGAAAGTCCAAACCAATAGCAGGACTCAGGACTAAAATCACCGCGCGTGAATAAGTGGCTGCCTGTGACTCCATCGTGCCCTGACTAAACACCTCTGTTGTCTGCCATCTGGAGAAGCCCTATCCCCAGCAAGCAAGTGATAAGCAGTAGACAGGACCTCCTTTTTCACCTCAGCAGAAGGGGCTATCAGGGGTAAAGGGTAGCAGTATGGCTCTCCATGAAACTTAAGCGGCTCACATCCTCAAATCGCTTCCTCCTTTCCAATTAATTATACAGATAGAGATTTTTAAAATTCAGCTTTAAGTAAGACATAAAAGATAGCGCTGAAATAATAATAAATATAATTCCACCAGACCAAGGCCAAAGAAAAGCTGATAAAAGCTTGTTATAATAGAAGTAAGCAATATTTCAGTCATATAATGCTTGTATTAAAGCAGGCACTTAAATTTAAAATGTTTTTTATATTAAAGGGGTCATATTATGCCCATATTTAGGTTTATATTCATATTTGGTTTTCTACAAGAACATGTTTATATGCCTTTATGTTCAAAAAACTAATTATTTTTCTAATACTGTCTGTCTGAATATACTGTACCTGTATTCACTCTCTGTCTGTCATCCTGTGGGCCCACCACTCGCAGGAGGAACCACTTGGGTCGGGTGCTGGCTCTTGGGACGTGGAATGTCACCTCTATGTGGGGGAAGGATCCGGAGCTTGTGCGGGAGGTGGAGAGCTACCAGTTAGATCTGGTGGGGCTTACCTCCACACAGGGTCTCGGTTCTGGAGCCGTACTCCTGGATAGGGTTTGGACCCTATTCTTCTCTGGAGTTGCCCAGGGTGTGAGGCGCCGGGCGGGTGTGGGGATACTCACAAACCCCCGGCTGAGCGCAGCGGTGTTGGAGCTCACCCCGGTGGACGAGAGGGTCGCCTCCTTACGCCTGCGGGTGGTAGGGGGGAAAACTTTGACTGTTGTTTGTGCATATGCACCGAACAGCAGTTCAGAGTATTCTGCCTTCTTGGAGACCCTGAATGGAGTCCTGCATGGGGCTGTGGTAGGGGACTCCATAGTTCTGCTGGGAGAGTTCCATGCCCACGTGGACAATGATGGAGACACCTGGAGAGGCGTGATTGGGAGGAACGGCCTCCCTGATCTAAATCCGAGTGGTCGTCAGTTATTAGACTTCTGTGCTATTTACGGTTTATCTATAACTAACACCATGTTCGAACATAAGGATGCTCATAAGTGTACGTGGTACCAGAGCACCCTAGGCCAAAGGTCGATGATCGATTTTGTGATTGTATCATCTGATCTGAGGCCGTATGTTTTGGACACTCGAGTGAAGAGAGGGGCAGAGCTGTCAACTGATCACCATCTGGTGATGAGTTGGATCAGAGGACGGGGGAAGATTCTGGACGGACTAGGTTAACCAAAACGAGTAGTGCGGGTGAACTGAGAACGTCTGGAGGAGGCCCCTGTCCGAGAGATCTCCAACTCACACCTCCGGCGGAGCTTTTCTGGCATCCCTGTGGAGGTTGGGGGCATTGAACCGGAGTGGGCAATGTTCAAAGCTTCCATTGCTGAAGCTGCAGCGGTGAGCTGTGGCCTCAAGGTCTTAGGTACCTCACACCGGTGGTCAGGGAAGCTGTCTGACTGAAGAAGGAGGCCTTCCGGGATATGCTATCCCAGAAAACTCAGGAGGCAGTTGCAAGGTACCGACAGGCCAGAAGGGCTGCAGCCTCTGCTGTGTCAGAGGCAAAGCAGCGGGTGTGGGAGGAGTTCGGAGAAGCCATGGAGAAGGACTTTCGGGCGGCACCAAGGTGCTTCTGGAAAACCATTCGACATCTCAGGAGGGGGAAACAGGGAACCGTCCAAGCTGTTTACAGTAAGGACGGGACGCTGGTGACCTCAGCCGATGAGGTAATCGGGCGGTGGAAGGAGCACTTTGAGGAACTCCTTAATCCGACTAACACGCCCTCTTTTGTAGAGGCAGAGCTGGAGGCTGATGGGGAATCATTGTCAATATCCCTGGCGGATGTCCCTGAGGTAGTCAAACAACTCCACAGTGGCAAAGCACCAGGGGTTGATGAGATTCGTCCAGAAATGCTGAAAGCTTTGGGTTTGGAGGGGCTGTCTTGGTTGACACGCCTCTTCAACATTACGTGGAAGTCTGGGACAGTGCCAAGGGAGTGGCAGACCGGGTGGTGGTTCCTCTTTTTAAAAAGGGGGACCAGAGGGTGTCTGCCAATTACAGGGGGATCACACTACTCAGCCTCCCTGGTAAAGTCTACTCCAAGGTGCTGGAAAGGAGGGTTCGTCCTATAGTCGAACCTCAGATTGAAGAGGAACAATGTCGATTCCGTCCTTGACGTGGAACAACGGACCAGCTCTTCATTCTCGCAAGGATCCTGGAGGGGGCCTGGGAGTATGCTCATCCAGTCTATATGTGTTTTGTCGATCTGGAGAGGGCATATGACCGGGTCCCTCTGGAGATACTGTGGGAGGTGCTGCGGCAGTATGGGGGGAGGGGGTCACTTCTGTGGGCCATCCGATCTCTGTACACCCAAAGCGAGAGCTGTGTCCGGATCCTCGGCAGTAAGTCGGATTGGTTCCTGGTGGGGGTTGGCCTCCGCCAGGGGTGCGCTTTGTCACCAATCCTCTTTGTGATTTTCATGGACAGGATATCGAGGCGTAGTCGTGGTGGGAAGGGGGTTGCAATTCGGTGGGCTGAGGATCTCGTCTCTGCTTTTTGCAGATGATGTGGTCCTGATGGCATCGTCGGTCAGTGACCTTCAGCACTCACTGGATCGGTTCGCAGCCGAGTGTGAAACGGCTGGGATGAGGATCGGCACCTCTAAATCTGAGGCCATGGCTCTCAGCAGGAAACCGGTGGATTGCTTACTCCAGGTAGGGAATGAGTCCTTACCCCAAGTGAAGGAGTTCAAGTACCTCGGGATCATGTTCACGAGTGAGGGGACGATGGAGTGTGAGTTTGGCCAGAGAATCGGAGCAGCGGGGGTGGTGTTGCAGTCGCTGTACCGCACCGTTGTGACGAAAAGAGAGCTGAGCCGGAAGGCAAAGCTCTCAATCTACCGGTCAATCTTCGTTCCTACCCTCACCTATGGTCATGACCGAGTGAAAGAGGTCGCGGGTACAAGCGGCCGAAATGGGTTTTCTCAGGAGGGTGGCTGGAGTCTCCCTTAGAGATAGGGTGACAAGTTCAGCCATCCGTGAGGAACTCGGAGTAGAGCCGCTGCTCCTTTGCGTTGAAAGGAGCCAGTTGAGGTGGTTCGGGCATCTAGTAAGGATGCCCCCTGGGCGCCTCCCTAGGGAGGTGTACCAGCTACGTCCAGCTGGGAGGAGGCCTCGGGGAAGACCCAGGACTAGGTGGAGAGATTATATCTCCACACTGGCCTGGGAACGCCTCGGGGTTCCCTCAGTTAGAGCTGGTTAATGTGGCCCGGGAAAGGAAAGTTTGGGGTCCCCTGCTAAAGCTGCTGCCCCCGCGACCTGACCCCGGATAAGCGGATGAAGATGAGATGAGATGAGACTCTCTGTCTGAAAAGCTCCGTTTTGACTCCTGTCTCTTTAAGACCCCCTCCTGAAAAAGCCCAATCTGCTCTTCAGTGTTACAGTGTTTCTTTGTCTTCTGCATCAGCACACTCTGCGTCTCTGCACCGCCATTGAAGCAGAGATGTGACTGTAACGGCACTGTCGCAGCATGTTTTACCTTTTTTATAGTATAGATGTGACATCACAACTTTACAGAAGTCCTGACGGATCGCTTACCTCACCTCACCTCAAACTGCTTTATAATCATAAAAGACATGGAAATCTCACACACAGTATGGGACCTTTGATGGTAGGTCTATGTTCTGGTTTTGTAAATGCTTAAATGTCTCAGTTTAATACAAGTACAATTAAAACAGACAAAAGACCAAAAGTCTTCCCAGTCCTCTGTTGAGTCCTGTGAGACCCTTTAACACAAGCCTGGTGGAAATGTTCCCACATGGCAAACAAGAGTGGACTGGACAAATATTTCATCAATCATAACAGCTCTAACGTCACAAGACCATAACACTAATCACATTTTGCATCTCTTGTGCTATAACACCGTCCTCCTCAGTATCTCACAAATTCTATTTCTCCCCTCAGCTTTACCCCCCCCCACACACACACACACACACACACACACACACACACACACACACACACACACACACACACACACACACACACACACACACACACACACACACACACACACACACACACACACACACACACACACACACACACACACACACACACACACACACACACACACACTCACACTCACACTCACACTCACACTTTCCTTCCATTATATCCTCCTCTTTGTTGCTGTACTGCTTGTTTACTTCAGTTTATCTGTGAAGAAAGTTTCCACACCCCTGTTAACACACACCCACACATGCTGACATGGGCAACAGTATTCAACAAAAAGCTCAAAACAGCATGACAGTGGCTCATGACAGTGTTTAATCTATACATCTCTATGTGTATATGTATTGGGAATCCATTTTTGCTACAGCGTGCTTCCCAGAGTGCTAAGGAGAAAATAAAACTGAGGTCAGGCAAAGTCCTTTTAGTTTTTCTTTCTATTTTTCTTCTTCTTCTAACTTTATCGTCCCTAAGGGGAAATTCGTCTGGCAGCCAGGTAAAACACAGAACACAGAAAGGTAAGCACACACTCAAAAACATAACAGTGACAACATGTAACGTAGGGTATGCCATTGCTAAAATTTCCATCATCAGCCCACAATATTTAATGGAAACTAATTTACAGTTGGGTCGTCATTACGGAGGCGCTGATCCGATATTAAGATAGGATATCTGTCCCGATAATGACGAATCCGCTGGATTGGGTATCCGATAACTAGCCAGATCCGTGGAATTAGTTTGCGACGCCTGTGCCGCGTGCCGGTTGAGTCACAACACCTGCAACAACATGGAGCGAGCGAAGACTCAGCCGTATGGAGGTATTTCACTTAGTTCAGCTGCTGTATTTTATTTGGAATTCCTGTTCAAATTATAATGTGCTCACAACACTGTAACAATAGTCTATACTACAATTTTTCTTTTATTAAAAGTTACGAAAAATGACAATTGGCATGAATGCTAACTTAACATTATAAATGCCGTTGACAAATGAACAAATAAATAACTAGAATAATAATTCAGTAAATTTGTATCTATGTGTTCATTTGTTAAATTTTGTTTTACAAAGTTAGGTAAGTAAGGTTAAGGTTAAGTAATGTTTGACTCCAGTCTGATGCCTTTAGTCTCTTCCACATGGTGAGGTGTACATTTTATTAATTCAACAATGGTGTCGGATCTGTATCGGGTATCTGTATTCTCCATACAGAGGATAAAGAGGACACTGAACTATCTCTGGCCTTAGACATTGCTCTCTCACGGATGATATGACAGAAACGTCTTCCTAGACAAATAACCAAGTCCAGTTGCTTTTGACTGAAATTGCTTTGGGGATAACGACGACTTGGAACACTGCAACATAGAGCTGGTAACGTACCCAGCAGCTCACAGGCCCAAGGGGAAGAACGCAAGCACCTGAGAGGCGCCCTCATAACTTGTGACTACCCCAGCTGGACCTTTGTGAAACCCGCAGCTGCTTCCAGAAAGAAAACCAAAGATGCGTAAATATACTGATGAAGTCTCTTGTCCAGTTGCTTTTGACTGAAATTTCTTTGGGGATAACGATGACCTGGACAAATGAGAATATTTACAGGCTGACATGACAGAACATTCTGATTGATAGGAAATGGGTCGAGGCTCTTTGAACCAGTGGTTAGAGCAGACGCCCCATATCCAGAGGCTATACAGTGCCAATAGAAAGTTATGATACCCTTTCCAAAGTCACTTTTTTTGTTTTATAGCCTGAAATGATAATACATAAAAAATTGATTTTCCCAGTGTGATTTACACAATTTTTGTCCTACAACATTCAAGTGATTTTTTTCTTTTTCAAAATCTCTGAAAGAAAAAAAAAAAAAAAAAAAAAGAAAAACTAGAAAATCAGGGTTTGAAAAGTGATGAGTCCCTCTAGAATAACAGTTATACACATTCTCAGGTAAAACCAAATCACCTTCCAGATTAAACACCAGGTTAATTGGCCTACACCTGACATCAACTGTGATGTTTTTGATTATTTTAGAATAAAATTAGCTGTTCGTTGAGGATTCCACTCCTAGTAGTGCATGGTAACACAAATAATTCACCATGGTTGGAAAGATGTTTTCAAAAGAGCTCCAGGATAAAGTTGTGGATAGGCACAAGTTAGGAGAAGGATATAAAAAGTTTCAAAGGCTTTAACCATCCCTCTGAGGACCGTTCAGAGTATTGTCCAGAAGTTGAAGGCATATGGCACCACCCAGACCTTGCCTAGATCGGGCCGCCCCTCCAAACTGGATGACCGAGCCAGGAAAAGATTGATCAGGGAAGCTTCCAAGAGGCCCATGGTGACTTTGAAGGAGTTACAAGTCTTAATGGCAGAGATTGGACGATCTGTGCATGTGACAACAATTTCACAAGTTCTACATGTTTGGCAGGGTGGAGAGAAAGAAGCCTTTTCTGCAAAAATGTGACACTTTGTTTACAGTAAGCCAAAGAACATATAGAAGATTCTGATGCCATGTGGCAAAAGGTTATATGGTCACAGACACAGCACACATCCCAAAACACACCATAGCTACAGTGAAGCATGGTGGTGGCAGTATTATGTTGTGGGCTTGTTTCTCTTCAGCAGGGACTGGGTAGTTGGTCAGGATTGAAGGGAAAATGGATTCTGCTAAGTCCACCCAAATTCTTAAAGAAAACCTGTGGCCCTCTGCTAGACCCTCTCTTTCTTTCCTATTTCCTGTTAACCCTTCAGCTGTACTATCTCAATAAAGACAAAAAAATTATCTTACAAAAACAGCGAATGGGTTGCAGGTTGGTGAAATAATAGATCATGAAGACATGATATAAATTACAGACACAGATATTAATTACATTCTAGAAAATGTGAAAATAGCAGAGAGCAGAGCCGCAAAGCCGCTCTCTACTTTTGCAGAAGACAACTTCTTTTTTTTGTCAGGCAAGTGACTATCCTCTTCAGTTTTTTTCCCCCTGGTCAAAATTATCCCGTATCTATCCCAATGCTTGGGCTCATCATCATCTCATCATGTTTGGGCTATCATGGCAAATTATGGGAGGTTCAGGAAACTGCACTTTTGTACACAGCAAACAACAATGCATCTTCAGAGAGGGTATTCCCTATGGTCAGAAAGATAGTGACAGTGAATAAAAAAAGGATTGCCAACTATTCCCTTTGTTCACTCCTTTTCCTGCAAATTGAATTTCACAGGACCAGCTTACACCTGTTCCCTCAAAGACAGTGCTACAGGCTGCAAGGCATCACACTTTCAACCACAATAAGCATAAATAAAAGATGAAATAAAAATATCTCACATAAAAATGCTGCTGCAATGTACTTATTTGTTTGGTTATTTTCATTATTTTAAAAGTCCCCAGAATGCAGGGAACAATGTCTTTATAACCAAAACGGGGGGGGGGGGGGGGGGGGGTTTAGAATCCTCCCTTCTTTTATAAGTCTCAAGGTTCACATGTACTGTATGATTGAGAGAGACATTCTGTGTGCATTTTGCACTACGAACAGCAGCTTCCTTGAATAAGCTTAATGTTTGGTTCCGTCCCCTCTGACATGTTTACAACTTGCCTACAGTTTTTGGTTTTACTGCTTAACAGGATGCTTTGCTGATTTAAATCCAGCTTTGTGTCAGGGCAGTGTTAATAAAAGGAGCGCTCTTTGCTGCGGAGATGAACAATGAACACACATGAACAGATGAATGGTGTTTTGCTTCCTTCCGCTGCACAATGTCAACACTGCCATGACACAGAGCTGATTTAAAATCGGCAAAATATCCCTTTAATGAGTGTCTGAATACAGGGAACATTGGTAAAGTGTTGTGGATGTTATAGATATTCAACCTTTATGACTAAGAAAATAAGGCTGAATCTGAAAAGTGTATTTGGCAGTTTCTCGTGGTAATAATCTGTATATGTTTGAACCCTGCAATGTATTTATTTCTCGTATTCTTTGTATGTTGCTGAGCTTTAGACGTACCTGGAATGCAGCTCAGTGCTGCCGTTGTTGTACTTGCTGCCTCTCTCCCACATCCCGTAGTCAGGCACCCTGTAGGCCCTTTCCACACAGAACACCAGATTCTGGATGAAGGAAACCTGCACACAGAAAACACATCAAACAAAGGAAAGCATAGAAAATGACGAATGGATGCACCTGTATACACATTCACAGTATCTGACATACACTACAGATAAAAATTAGAGAACAAATGTTTAATACTTGATTTATTCTGAAATATTGATCATTTTTACTGTTCAGAATTTGATAGAATATCTGCTGTACCTAAACATTGTTTAAATCTTCTCTTCTGACACAGTGGTTGCTGTTCTTTAATTTTGCTCACTGTTTTCTTTCACAAAATAAAGGCTTTTGTTGAAGTACCTTGGTTATTTAGAAAAAACATGCCAGTACAGCAGTGGTAGAGCCACAGCTGATATTCTATCAAATTCTGAACCATATAAAATAACTGTATTTCAGAATAAATCAAGTGTTAATTCTTTGTTCTCTAATTTTGTGTATACAGACACGAGCATGCACCCATAGATGTAGGACTTCAGGTAGTGGACATACATGTACTGAGACACATAATCACACAGTACATAATTTCAGCGGAAAGTACACGGGCACACACAGCCTCACTCACATGTACATAGGGTACATATACAGTAATGAAGAGTGACCTCCGATATTGATCTAGGGTGAGGTGTGTAACTCTCTCTCTCATTATACGGGCTAGTAAAGTGGACAAGAAAGCTGATTTCTCATCAACGCTCAAGGACAAACTGTCCCTGCAGCTACCGTCAAGGTGTAATTAAGAAGTAAAGTGTGGCAGTATGTGAGGCTATAGCTTCATTGGCTGCCCATGACATGACATTGAATGGACACATATCATAACCATAATACTTCAAGACGACCACGACTGTAAAATATGGATGTAGTCTCCGTGACATCACCCAAAGGATTCTGAAGAGCATGGATGGAGCTGAGGCAGGCTGAACGAAGCCTAATGTCAATCCTAACCCCCTGTGACTGCAACTTGTCACTCAAAACAGCCAGCCCTTAATTATGCATATAATTTAAGCCTTACTTTCATTTAAACAGGTGAGTTAAAAAAAAAATCAAATCACGTGCAGGGGAAATCATCTATAGAGACCAAAACTATTTTTAGTACCAGACTGTAAAGATGTTTTTTTCTGCTGTAAAGTTGGACATCTTAACATGGGGCTCTATGGGGACTGGCCATTTGAGGAACTGCAGTTTCCGGCACTTCCACATTGGCAGCATTTTTCAGCCCCGGAGGTTGCAGCTTGATCACCACAACCGTTCATAGCAGAATTTTAATAATCAGTGCATTGTCCTTTGGGTTACAGACTTTAAAAAACTAATAAGCAGTGTGTGTGAATTTGTCACCAATGCAAAACAGTGGCTCCATGGTTCATGGTTTAAAGTTGTAATCAGCAGAGTTAGGAAGTTTCTTAAATCTATCATTTGCCCCACACTGGCTGTGTCCATGACAGACATGGCAAAATCTAAGCCACATCCAGAAAAAAACTAAAAAAGGTGAGACATTACATCTTTGATGACTTAAAGGCCTTGAATCATTAAAAAGACCTTAAAGAGGCAGTCTGTGTGTGCTTGATTGATGGGAGATTTAATCTAAAATGACAAAGTAGGGGGAGAAAGAGAGAGAGATGAGAGTGAAAGAGGAGATGGATAGAAGCAGACACAACCTGAGTCGGACATAAATAGGCCAGTCTGTGAAGGAGGGCAGGGAAACAGGCAGCAAAAAAAGGTTTGCGGGTTCCCTTATTTGGGGTTTTATGAGTGGAGTGATTAACGATAGGAACTTTTCAGTATCTTAATGGTATCTTAATGAATGTTACTGCCCACTGGCCAAACAAGCCTCTCTGTCTCCCTGCCGCCAGACAACAGACCCTGCCAGTTCTGTCCTTTTTTTTTCCTTTGGAGCTAGATTGCGCACATAGGCATCATTTCAGAACCTGTGCTGCTTTTACTCATGTGCCAGCAGCACTCACACTCTGAAAAAATGCATACATCTAACCTGTATTATTGGAGGAAAAAAAACACATACATATATATATATATATATACACACACACACACACACACAGACTAATTAGATACTCCATTTCATGCTGCATGAGACTGAAAATGGCATCTGGAAGGAGGTCGATAGTGCATCTTGTCAGAGGACACGCAGCAGCCTTTCTATACCGCCTACCTCAAGGGGGGAAAAAATACTGCAATGCAGCTTCCAGCTCAGTCACGTAAATGCCAATGGACTTTACAAGCAGTGACAGCTAACAACACTCGCAAAAATGCGTTTATACCAATGAAAC
The DNA here is from genome assembly GCF_963691815.1 of Echiichthys vipera. NCBI lineage: Eukaryota > Metazoa > Chordata > Actinopteri > Perciformes > Trachinidae > Echiichthys > Echiichthys vipera. The sequence goes on from NC_139826.1 coordinate 10,422,426, forward strand.
GCTTATCAAACAGTCCACTCACTCACTGGATCTGATGTTCGTTAATAAAAGGATGTAGGGTGCAGACTACCTCAGTTGGAAATATGTTAAGGCTGCCCTCATTAAAAAAAGACAAAAATAAGAGGTTATTAGGGAGGGTTTTCTTTAAACAAAGTTAAGATGGTACACCCTAATTAGTTTGTGGCAAAATGTTTTACTTTGTCCTTACATTCTTAAGATAAGCCCAATCTACTAAACAAATGGATTCCTTTACCAGCGGCACAAACTTCACCGCTCTGTGGCGGTAAGTAAAGCAGTGAATGAGCAGGCTATAAAAACTAACAGAATTAATGAAGTTCCAACTGCTCCTCCGGGCCGCACAATAAACAGCACAGTGTGTGAACTTATCGCCCAAGTTGTTTTATTAAGAGACAAACATAAAGAAGACAAAAAAAATCACATAGGACAGATATATCAAACTCTGAAGAAAACCATTCAAAGCAGCTTTTCAGTTATAGTCTGGGTTGGTGTGTTGCCAAATAAGACGTTACCGGTTCGATTCCCAGGGGGGCATTTAAGCCTCCACAATGAAATCATCTAAACGTTTCCCTGTTCAAAGTCAATTGAGCGGCTCAGCAAAAACATAAATGTGAGCGGAGCTATAAAAGTGAGATACTGTCCCCTGATCCTGCATTTGTGTTGGCTCGAGGGTATCTGTAGAGGATTTAGGGTACAGCTAACTGGCTTTAGAAATCCCTTTCCTCTTACATTATAGTATCTGGTTGGATCTTCACATGATTTAAGACTTATGAATCTCATTAGGTCTCACCATTTGTTTTAGAATAAGTCAAAATTTTTAGTGATACATTTTTACAATAGGGAGGCTGTACTGCAAGTCATGGTGCAAGTGTGGCTATTTAATTAGCATAACAAAGCTAAAGTTAACACGGTGTGTTCCTAAACCATCTGTTTATACAGTTGGTCGAAGAGCAAATCATATTGTCACTTATGGTAACACCACCGCAGTCCAGGTCGAGATGACAGAGTTATTAGCATGTGCTAACCCTGACAACTAGCCTCCGAGGAGAAGTGATGGCCAGAGGCTAACTGTCACTCAAGAGGCCACGCCTCTAATTATTCATAAACTTTAACCTCCAATAAAATAAAAACTAACCTGTTACAAAAATATTCACCCTCCTGAGTGTTGTCATGTAGATATGACTTAAACATAATAACGAGAATGTGTTTTTTACAAGTCCTAAATAGGTTTAAATCATGCTGTGAAAATCGGCCTGTTTAACATGGGGGTCAATGAGAAACTGCTCTATTGTGCAAACTGCTCCTAGTGGACACTCGGAGAACTGCAGTTTTTGGCACTTCCATATTGGATCAACCAGGAAGTTGCTGTGGTGGGGGCTTGGTCACACTTCACATCTGTGTGTGGGTTTTATAAAGTTTTAACCAATTAAAAGTATTAAAAAGAGGTTGTGAATAAACCTCGTGACTCCACTGGATCCTCAAACTGACGGCAAAACCTCGTAGCTCCACCCCCACTCCATTTGGAATTAAATGCCGGAAACAGCCGCGCTCGAGCTGACAGTTCGCCTACTTTACAAGGCGAATTGATCGATCAGGTCAGCGGAACTCTTTATGAAATGTTTTAAAATTAGCCAGTTAGTAGCAAACTCTCAACTCACAACTCGTAAGGTTCTGACCCACAACCAGCCCACTGATGATGAGGTTACTGTACTGACACAAATCACACAATTCAGGTCACGATGCCGTGTGACACAGCATGAGCCCTGAAACCCGGAAATTAAAGCGTTTCTGTCCGAGACACGCAAGTAGAAAACATGTGACATGCTCACTGTTTAGACAGTCAGAGACGATCACTCTCTCTGTAAACAAGCAAAAATGTTAACGAAAGTGCGCTCTCTCTTCCTCTGATCGCTCGCGCTGGAAAAACTGTAAAGGACCTGTAGGTCCCATGGGCACGCCACAAAATGCAGACCTCTATTTTGGTGAAATGTGTTAAATTGCACGAAAAACAGAGTGCACACATAGCTACTCTAATCTCTGTAAGCTGTAAATTGCTGATAATGGAATGCGACGCACTCAGCCTCAGTTGCGGCCGTTATAATCACTGACGGAAAAAACACGTATTTCCATATTTGCTGCTCAAGTCCATTTGAGCTTGACTGTGGTTAAACATTTAAAATATAATGATATCTACCAATATATGACCACAGATGACGACACAATACCAACTTTGACGACGAATAGTTAATTTGTTTTAAAAATACAGAGTTTTTTTGAATTTCCTGAAAAACGACCGTTTTGGACATAGAAGTTTTCCACCCGACAGCCACGATATGTGACATAGTGCTGATCGATGAAAAATTGTATACAGACTACAGCATGCAGAGATGAGTGGTGATGACGTAGTATCAATATGTCTGTGAAAGAGTGATGCCCTTTTTTGCCATCAAAATTTGAAAATAGAACATTAACAGAAAGTTCCACTTCAGCTGCAACCATCTTTGTATGTTGTTTCTAAAAATTACACAACGGCGCTCTTCTGTAGTGTCCCTGAACTGAATGTGCGAAAGCCAAAACTGATGTCATCATGTTTTTTGCGCAGTGCAACGTTTTCAGTCATTGTATGACACCCTCCCCGTGAGATGGTTGTGAGTGCCGTGACCAGAGACAGGTCGGCTGGAAATGTATCTCAACGGTAAGAGGACCAGACCCATCTGCCAGAGTAAATCAAATATGATCTAACAGGTTCGTCTGCTTCCCAGGCCAATGTTTACCATTTTCATCACCTTAATGCTAACATTTGCTAATTAGCACTAAAAATATGAAGTACAGCTGAGACTAATCGGAATGTCAAACTTAGTTCAATCTGCTGATGGATAGAGACAGATATCGCCATTCCTAGAGATAATGGCCCTCATTTATCAATCTTGCGTGAAAACGGGCACAGATCTGAGCGCAGAATTGGTCGTAGGACAGGACCCACGTGTGATTTATGAAACATTCGTATCTGACCAATCTCAGCGTACGAATGAGCGGGACTTGATAAATGCGGCGGCTGAATTCGATCGTCATTAACATGTTACGCCCTTAAATATTCCTGGTTCGGAGGCCTCGCCCACTGAGGTCAAACATGGAGAGGAGAAACACTGAAGAAAAGAAACTTTTCCGACACACAGATCGGCATCCTGACATCCGAGATAGAGCAAAATAAAGATGTGCTTTTTGGCAGTCTTAAGAGTGGAATAACAGGGGCCCATAAAAACGTTGTATGGAAAAGAATAAAGGAGGCAGTCAACCTGAAGCAGCGCTCCACTGTGACCCGTGTGTGCCTGTGCGCACTGCTGAACCTGCGCTCCTGCTCTGTAGCAGGGTTTGCCAGCGGGGTTATTAGGTATTCTGTTAGAGGATAACCTTTGTCACCTAGAAGAACCATACCAAAATGTTAATCATCTGATACCTTGTTTGATTTAATGCAATTTATCGAGGGTAGCCACTAACCGAGGAGATGACTTTGGCTCTGCAGTGCGCTTTCCTTTTCATTCATTCATCTTCAACCGCTTGTCCCTGTCTGGGTCGCGGGGGGCTGGAGCCGAGCTGTTTTGAAATATAAAAGAATCGTGTGTGTCCCCCTGGCCACCAGGTTTAAAAGCGATAGCTTGGCATCACAAATCACCTGTACATTTATGGAGTGGTAGTTTTTGCGATTGATGAATGCGTAATCATTCATGGATGGTGCCTTGTTTTAAGAATCTGTTTTGATCTGTTCTTAATATGTGACTGCTTATGCTTAATGACAGCTGAGGTTTTTAATTATTTGTGTACGCAAATTTCAGCCAGGTTTTGCTGTGCTGCACCGCAAATACACAGGCTGAAATTTGCGTACACGATCTCAGACCTGACGTGAGATTTGATCGTAGCTCCCGCTCACGTCCAAATTGATAAATGCCGAAGTTTGCCAGGAAATGGTCGTATGCACGTTTTTCTGCTGTACGTTCGTTTGATAAATGAGGGCCAATGAAACACCTCAATTAATAATCCATCCATCTTCAACTGCTTGTCCCTATCGGGGTTGGGGGGGGGGGGTGTAGGAGTAAGCCGGAGAACCCGGAGAAAACCCACGCAGACATTGGGAGAACATGCAAACTCCACACAGAAGGGAACGAACCAGGGACCATCTTGCTGTGAGGCGACAGTGCTAACCACCACACCCCCGTGTCACCTTCAAGTGATAATGTCAGTGGTTATTTTTACCTACCGTTTAACTGGCTGTTTCATTTGAAAAAGCTTTTAAAATGCTAAAATATATACAGTAAATGTAATATTGACTTCAGCATTCTGCACACGAAACAACACTCTGCATGGGCAAATGTATTTTTGTTCAATGTGTGATTGTCTTTATAAGAAAAGAAGTTGTTTGAAATAGTCTAGGACTTAAGATGGATACTGATTGCTGCTAGTGTATTAGCCAGAAAATATCAAACCAATAGACAGGACAGGGGCAGAATCGATCACCTCTGCAGTCGTTTCAGTATCTTGTTTACCTCATCAGTGTTGTAAATGATCTGCAGACCAGAGCAGATCATCTCCACCAGGTACAGCAGAAACAGAGAAACGGCATCGATCTGCAGCAGTGACAGAGGGAAGGACAGAGCGGATGAGATACCATTAAAAAAATGACTGTCATTTGCACACTGTGTGATATTTACAGATTTGTCAATATGGCTGTCTTTGATTTGCTACATCGTGTAGAGACTGAGGCGTGAGCTTTATATTAGCTATTAGGCCTTTGGCATTAGACTTGTACCATCAATAACCCAATATACTGTACTTCATGGTAAAGTTGGTGAGGAAGAATTCACAGCCAAGGACTAAATGTGTACTCAGTAAGTTGTTAACATCTGTACAGCTTTGATGATTTAGGACGTTTTCTTTGCCACAGCATGAGAATTTTGATTTTTCTATCAAGCCCTCTTGATGGATTATCCATCCATGTCTCCATCCAATTGTTTCACACTAAATTGACCTAATGTCAATACCATTAAAAGAATAATAAGCTGTTGTAATGCAAATGTAATGTTCAACCACGTCTGAGGTTTTTTAATCAACTGTATATGCATGCCGGACAGAGGGCTGAAAAATTTGAATATGTCTACTTCAGATATGTGATCAGAGACATAATACAAGAGTAGTGTGGTGGCATTTTTTAGTCTTAATTATGATTGTTCCATCTGGATATTTTGGAGAAAAACCTATGCATAACACACACTTAAACACTGTGAATATGCACATATGTCATTTTGATGATGATATGCCATATGTAATTTTTGCATTTTAGTCTTTCAGTTGAGTGTTGCCTTATTGCTGAACTTGTCTGCTCACTGGCTGACCTGCAGGTGGTGGTAGTCGCTGTAGGAGTGCACCTCATCTCCGGTGTTTACGTTAAACACTGAGTGCAGACACTTGGAGGGGCTGGGATCCTGTTTAAACTGCTCCACCTGAGAGATATAAACAGAGACGGAGAGGACACGATAAAAAAGAGAGGCCAAGGGTAAGCAGGGAGCAGAAAAAGCGAGGCAAAGACAAAGGTACAGCACACCACAGTAGCAGCCTTGAACACATTAAAAAACACATCATTGGTGAACCTTGTGAATTAAGTTCATGAATCGCAATGAACTTGATTCATCTCTGCCGCAATGTCTGTTATGCTCCAATGGCTGGATTGCTTTTGTTATATATTGCGGCGATCTCCTCGCCCAGGTTTTTACATCTCACCATTACACTTCAGTTGACGCTTCAACTCTACACTGGAGATCAAAATTAGAGAACACATTATAAATACATTTATTCTGAAATATTGTTATTTAACAAAAACCTTTATTTTGTGAAGAAAGCAGTGAGCAAAATTAGAGAACAGTAACCACTGTGTCAGAAGAGAAGATGTAAACTGTTTTCTTCGGGCTAAAGGATTCAGAAATGAACAGGAAGTGTAGAGGCCACAGCTTTGAATGACTTCAGCACATCTGCGCCCACAGGACATCACTAGTTTCTCACACTGCTCTGGTTTGATCTGCATCCATTCTGACTCAGTCTTTTCCACAGCTCAGTAACTGTAGTGGGTTTCTTAGACATTACTTTGTTGCCAAGGATTTTCCAGAGATTATCTATGGGGTTTAGATGTGGACTCTGGCCATTTTATTGTTTCAATATTCTTAGCTTCAAGGAACTGCTTCACCTGTTTTGCAGTGTGACAGTGGGCATTGTCTTTGAAAACTGCAGCTGATTGGGAGACAATTGCAGTGAAGGTATTGCATGTTGCATAAACATTTGCATTCATCCTGTCATGTTGCTGTACAAGAGGCCCAAACCATGACACTGCAGAGCTAACCAGTGTAGCATGAAATCATGGTGGATCATGGATTATTATGTTTATATATCCATAGTTTGTGGTGGAATTGGCCAACTAGCAGCCATTCTTGTCACAGTTCTCTGTGAGTAGTATCTAGAATCGATTGCTCTTCCTTGGTTCCCCAGATGTCAACACTGAATTTCATACACTGTATTTTGCAGCTGGATTTGGCCTGTTGAATTTTTTTAATGTTGAATTTTTCAACATTGGATTTAAAACATTGAATTGTATACATTGTGTTTTGCATCTGAATTTGGTATATAGGATTTTTAATGTTTTTTAACATTGAATTCTTTAACCTTGAGTTTATGAACATTGAAATAAAAAGAGGTTAAATTCAGAGTCAAAACATTCAGATATTTTTTTTCAATGCATAATACTCAGTGACAAAAATTCAATGGCTTTTTAATTTCAAAATCTGATGACAGATTTACTTCCACAGCCTTCATCTGGACAACCTGCAGTCTCAGGGCTTCAGTCACCTTAGAGAGCTGCCAGATAAATAGGGTGGGTCAAACAATTAAGTGAATTGTCGCCAATAACTGGGAGGTATCTGAAAGTGAAATTTTGCTCACTGTATTTTTCACAAAATAAAGGTGTTTTTTTTAAAGTGCCTTGGTTATTTAAATAAACAAAAACATGCTAGTACAGCAGTGGTAAAGCCATAGCGGATATTCTATCAAATTCTGAACAATAAAAAATAACATTTCAGAATACAGTGCATCCGGAAAGTATTCACAGCGTTTCACTTTTTCCACATTTTATTACATTACAGCCTTATTCCAAATTGTATTAAATTAATCTGTCCTCAAAATTCTACACATAATGCCCCATTATGACCACATGAAAAAAGTTTTCTTCAGAGTTTTGAAAATGTATTAAAATTAAAAAACAAAGAAATCATATTTACATAAGTATTCACAGCCTTTGCTTAATACTTTGTAGAACCACCTTTGGCAGCCTCTACATCCTCAAGTCTTTTTGAATATGATGCCACAAGCTTGGCACACCTCTTTTTAGGCAGTTTTGCCCATTCTTCTTTGCAGTACCTCTCAAGCTCTATCAGGTTGGATGGGAGACATCTGTGCACAGCCATTTTCAGATCTCTCCAGAGATGTTCAATCGGATATAAGTCTGGGCTCTGGCTGGGCCACTCCAGGACATTCACAGAGTGGTCCTGAAGCCACTCCTTTGAGATCTTGGCTGTGTGCTTGGGGTCGTTGTCCTGCTGAAAAATTAACCGTCGCCCTAGTCTGAGGTCAAGAGCACTCTGGAGCAGGTTTCCATCCAGGATGTCTCTGTACATTGCTGCATTCATCTTTCCCTCTATCCTTGCTAGTCTGCCAGTTCCTGCTGCTGAAAAACATTCCCATAGCATGATGCTGCCACCACCATGCTTGGCTGTAGGGATGGTATTGGCCTCGTGATGAGCAGTGCCTGGTTTCCTCCAAACATGACGCCTGGCATTCACACCACAGAGTTCAATCAATGTCTTATCAGACCAGATCATTTTGTTTCTCATGGTCTGAGAGTCCTTCAGGTGCCTTTTGGCAAATTCCAGACGGGCTGCCTTGTGCCTTTTACTAAGGAGTGGCTTTCGCCTGGCCACTCTGCCATACAGGCCTGATAGGTGGATTGCTGCAGAGATGGTTGTCCTTCTGCAAGGTTCTACTCTCTCCACGGAGGAACGTTGGAGCTCTGACAGAGTGACCATCGGGTTCTTGGTCACTTCCCTGACCAACGCCCTTCTCCCCCGATTGCTTAATTTAGACGGCCGGCCAGCTCTAGGAAGAGTCCTGGTGGTTCCAAACTTCTTTCATTTACGAATGATGGTGGCCACTGTGCTCATTGGGACATTCAAAGCAGCAGATATGTTTCTGTATACTTCCCCAGATTTGTACCTCGAGACAATTTTGTCTCTGAGGTCTACAGACAATTCCTTTGACTTCATGCTTGGCATGCAGTCAACTGTGGGACCTTATATAGACAGGTGTGTGCCTTTTCAAATCATGTCCAATTAACTGGATTTACCACAGGTGGACTCCATTTAAGCTGTAGAAACATCTCAAGGATGATCAGTGGAAACAGGATGCACCTGAGCTCAATTTTGAGCTTCATGGTAAAGGCTGTAAAATGTGATTTCTTTGTTTTTTAATTTTCAAAACTCTCAAGAAAACTTTTTTCACATGGTCATAATGGGGCATTATGTGTAAAATTTTGAGGACAGAGATTAATTTAATACAATTTGGAATAAGGCTGTAACGTAATAAAATGTGGAAAAAGTGAAACGCTGTGAATACTTTCCGGATGCACTGTAAATCAAGTATTAATAGCTTGTTCTGTAGTTTTGATCTCCATGTATAACTTCAATATTTTTCACTAAAACTGAAACATCTTCTTTTTCTTATTTTAATGACACCTCAACTGATTCCTCAATAGCATTCTCCTCTTTAATTTCAACCAATACTTCAACTACTTTTAGTCCCTCCACTTCATCCAGAACTTCCATACCTTTAAGTTATTCAGCTTTATCTTTCATAACCATACAAATACAGTTCAGCTTGGAATCAAATGTTTTAATGTAATGTTTCAGCTAAAAAAAACATGTATATTCTCTTCAACTCTACGATTTTAAGGAAAAGCCTTATAGCGTGATCACACTGTCCTTTTGGCCGCGGCCAAAACCGTTTTTTCAGCTAAAGTCTAGTACCTTTAAGTAGTGTGAGCGCACCCGCTCCGCGCTCAACTGGGGCCAGCTGGCCCTCCACGGCCCGAAAGATAGGTGGGCTTTAGCGGAGCCGTTTGCACATGTACGAGCACGAGCGTGCGCACGTGTACGAGCACGAGCCCTACGGCAGTAGCGTTATGTCCGCCTATTCGGACATGTAAATAGAAGGACGGACCATGCGCGGATATTTAACAACAACAACAATGGTGGTGAAAGGTTCACGTTGTGTTTACTGCAGATTTGGTCGGATGAAAATATTCAAAAACAGTCGACAAGACGCACAAAAACTCCGAGGTCTATGGAAAGATTTGTAAACAAAGCCACACACACGCGATCAATGCGTGTGACGTGTTACGGCGTGATGACATATGGACAGCAAGAAGCATTGGCCGAGGCCCAGGTAGTGTGAGTACAAACGGGGCTGGGGCGCGGGGGGGAGAGGGAGGGGGGACAAGTACCCTAAAGCCCGGGTCTCGGTCCGGGTGGACAATGTGATCACGCCCTTATAGAGCGTGCTCACACTGTCCTTTTGGCCGCGGCCAAAACCGGTTTTTCAGCTAAAGTCTAGTACCTTTAAGTAGCGTGAGCGCACCAGCTCCGCGCTCAACTGGGGCCAGCTGGGCCGCCACGGCCCGCTTGAAAGAGGTGGGCTTTAGCGGAGCCGTTTGCACATGTACGAGCACGAGCGTGCGCACGTGTACGAGCACGAGCACGAGCACGAGCCCTACGGCAGTAGCGTTATGTCCGCCTGTTCGGACATGTAAATAGAAGGACGGACCATGCGCGGACATTTAACAACAACAACAATGGTGGTGAAAGGTTCACGTTGTGTTTACTGCAGATTTGGTCGGATGAAAATATTCCAAAACAGTCGACAAGACGCACAAAAACTCTGAGGTCTACGGAAAGATTTGTAAACAAAGCCACACACACGCGATCAATGCGTGTGATGTGTTACGGCTTGAAGGCGTATGGACAGCAAGAAGCATTGGCCGAGGCCCAGGTAGTGTGAGTACAAACGGGGCTGGGGCGCGGGGGGGGAGAGGGAGGGGGGACAAGTACCCTAAAGTCCGGGTTGTGGTCCGGGAGGACAGTGTGATCACGCCCTAAGTCAACAAGTCCTCCAACCAGTACGACCACATAGATCGTTCGCACCTACCCTCTAATGCCACAGGAGCGTTTCCTAAATTAGCGTCCCGACTGGTTGCAGCAGATCAGCACGTCCTCGTACTAAAATGTAACTGCTGCAGTTTTAAAATAAATGGTTAACATTTGGTTAGGGTTGAGTAGAAGAAGTGAAGATATTTGAGTTAAAATAAGTTTGTTACGCTACTAAAATAAAGTTCATTGTTATGTAAGTGAGAGAAAACGTACTGATGTTATACATGCATCTTAACAGTTAACTAACTAATGACTCATTGTTGACTTTGGTTTCACACAGGACCTCCTCCCTACGTGGACTTTATCGCTCTTTATACTGCATCACCTGACCTCCAACTTCGCTCCATTTATATTTACTACAGCCACTGGAGGTCACCGCCACCATAAATATAAAAAATGGGATGTAATAAGCTGCTTGTAAAAATTACTATGGGGGTTACATTAAGGATCCTCCCAAAATGCAGGAATGCATGAAAACTTTAGTGACATACTTTATTTATCTGTTGTTTCTCAGATAAAATAAGCCAAAATAGTCAATATGTCTGTCCTATGAGCAATAACCCAGGCAGATACACTGTACTGTAATCTAACACGGTACGGGTCGTATTTAGGGCAACCAAACTCTGATTGAGTTTATCACAAGCATAAAAAAATGAACAACATTTTCATCATGTTTTGTGTTCAGTGGATTGTTGTCGGCAAATTACGGCTGGGCCATCAACCCAGCCACGCAGAGTTATAAATAATTGGCCCTTTGTCCCATTTTTACCTAATTTCTTTCCCTTCTCTCCACCTCTTTTGCTGCTCTCTCCATCATCAAGCCCCCCCTTACTGTCTCCATTTCTCTTTTGCTACATCCCTCCCTCCCTAGCCTCACTTCTACCTCTCTTCTCCCAGGTCTTTCTATTATTCACTTTCCCTTTTTTTTTTGTCCCAATTGCTTTCAGTGTCTTTATCTCTTTTCTTAGACTCCCCATTTCTCCTTTTATTCTTCCCTCTGGCACACTTCTCCTGCCCACTTTCTCTTCTAGTCAGGTCATAGTGGAGACTCTCCTCTGTCCCACTTTTACTCAAACTGCTCCACTTCCTGCCATCCCACAACGGCTAATGTGTGTGAGTGTGAGTGTGTGTGTGTGAGTGTGAGTGTGTGTAAGTGAGTGAAGAGCTACCTTTGTAGGCAGCTAACAATAGCTACTGCTGTTTATGTTTTTGTAAAACCTACTTCTGTGTCGGGGTCTCTCCAATTCTCGCTCCAGCAGAGACACGGTGTCAAGTGGCTCTACTCTTGGGACATTCTGAGAGCCAGGTCTTGCGTATTGTTTCAAGTGCTGCAATGCGCCAATATGAGCTTCAAATAAGTGAAGCACTTCATTGTCTGCCGCTCCATCCAGTAGAAGAGAAAATTGTACAAGGGCGCCTTCATGCATTTATTTTACATATATGCATCTCATCAAACCAACGAGGCCACGCCTTGTCATTTAAGGTTGCAAATAAGATGCCCTTCAAACCAGCATGAACTGAGTTTTTTGTCCTCTTGGTGGCAGTGCAATAAGCTGCAAAGACAGCAATGACATATTATCCCCTTATAAAGTTGATATGGTGAACATCTGGCAGCCACAGAACATCCATTTGTCGTGTTTGTGTACATGTCACAAATGTAAGTCCAATATTCTCTCTCCCTTTAGCTCTGTTTTATTTAGCTGTCAAACGCTCAACTGTGTTCATCAGTTAGAGCTAACATTGTCTTTCTGCTACTTGGTAGTTGGGCAGTTACCATACGGTGTCTTTAGATCTTTTTTGCTGAACCCAGCTGCCTGCTGTGACCAAAAATTACACCATCAGAGCAGTGACAATGAAACACACACAACAGCGTTCTCTGTGACATGGTGACAGGCTGGAGGTTGTAGGGACGGGTTTGCAAGGGGAGTGGGAGGGAGGGAGCGTTTTTAATTTGTGCGGTGTGTAGAATGTTCAAAATAAATACCTTATTGATATTACGTTTTTGCGATTACAGAAAGAAATAAAGCACTGAAAAATGTAATACTGAATCCCAGGTACCCTTGTCAGTACCGGTTCAAATGTGAACACTACACAGCTCTATACACTACATGCCGTTGTTTAATCCATTGTTAATATAAATATATTGATGAGTGCAGCTTTAAGTCAAGCAACTTTGAGTCCCAGGCAGTAAAGAGGTGAGTGGAATGAATAGAAAAGATGGTGGAGTTGTTGTGTAAATGAAGATGTGTAAATACTGCAAAACAGTTGGAAAAACTTCCAGCAAGAGGGTTTCCACTGCAGACTTCTCCTATCCTATCCTTTAGTGTTTTAGTGGGATAAACCTACATTAATAACATTTACCATGATCTTCTTACCCAGCTGCCTTTTGGCTAAGAAAATAACAGCATTATACCCTTGCATCTTTTGGCAAAAGTAAGGTTTAAGTGACTTTAACTATTTGTTTGTCCCACTAAAATAACTTTTCACTTGAGAAAATGGTCCCTATACACCACACTATAGACAGACAGCGGGGCCTAGCTGCTGTATTTGCTCTGTGATATTTGCCCAGCAGTGGCCCTGTGTCACGTCTCCATTAAAAATGCCATGTTCTTGGTAAGTGCTGGAGATGGGGCCGTAACGAACGCTGCTCTGTGTAATTAACTGTGTAAACGTAGCTTTGTAATTAAGACACAGGAAAGCTCTCCCCTAAATTAGGTCGTCAAGGTCGTGGCAAAACGAAACAGAATGGCTTTCAAAGGCACACACTGTAGACATGCACGTACAAGGTGACACAGCCGGCTGCTCTAAATGTCGTTCCTGAGGATAAAAAAACTGAATACACAGGACATATCTGGTTCTGCTTTTGTTATGGTGTGTTTTGTATTTTTCTATTCACAGCCTACTCATGCACATAGATTACTTGCCAAGTGGCATGAAATCTGCCCCTGTGGAGCAAAAGTCCTTGGCAATTACCAGATTGCCAGTTCTTGAGCCCCTAGGACCAAAGCAACCGGCTCCATTGTTATTTTGTCGCGATATGAAAGAGGAACCTGATGCGTCCAGTGCTCTAGCTCTGAGAGGCTTTGATGAATAGCAGCTCAGAAATACACCTTTGATCTGCAACACAGTGTGTAATTGCGGTGTGCATTTATGTAAACATGCAGTGTGAAAGCAGAAACTGAGTGGAGGCTGGCTAAAAACTCACCTTATCAGACTGTCTCATGTAACAGTAGAGGATCCCTCTCATGCACTTGATGGCAGAATGTTCCAACTCATGAGTTCGCCCCATATCGTCATCGATACGTCTATATAGTGCGGTGAACAGAGAGAAAATAGAGGAAAGAACATACAAGTGAATACAGGTGCCCATGTAGATAGACACTGCCGTATATAAGGGGGGGTTAAAACGAGGGGGCATACTTGCGACCACAAACACCAGGGACACCGTTCTCTGCCAGCGGCACCAGGGCAAGGAGCGGATACAAGCGGGTCGGGGAACTTTATTTTGAAGTTTCCCGACCCGGTCAGCTGTTTTCATAAAACACGTCATAGGTAACAGCAGCTCTCAGGAAGGGTGGAGTACAGCCGAAACTGTCAGCTAAGAAAAGGTAAGAGGAAATCCTTACCATACAACTAACTTGTCTGACTAGAAGAAACTTTAACTTTCATAATGGATAATAAAGACATTAGAAATACAATCGATCTAGACTCTGGTGTGTTTAACCATTTGGTGTGGTTCTTTTGGGCCGTGTGGAAGCTTTCACCTGAACTGTGGTGCGAACCAAACAACCAGACCTGAACCTCAAAAGGGGGTTCTCTACCTGTTCATGTTATGACATACAGTATAAGGTCCAGCTGCACTCAAATAATAACGCTCATCACAAGTTATTTTTTCGTGGGCTTTGTGTCCACCAGAGATAATAATACTAATAAATGAAGGTGCAATCAAGTGCTGAATGACATGCTGACAGTCTCTTTTTGTCAAAAGTGGGTCCATGTGATGCTATTTATGCTGTGTGACAGCCACAACTGCCCTGTGAATTAAATTGTCTGTCATTTTACATTTACTTCTCTTTATTCATTTGACAGATGCCAGTGTGAACACTCAAAGCATGAGCACTAAAAGCAATAATGTATTATTTTTTACCTTGGTCCTGACCAGCTGAAGTCAGTTGAAAGTGTAAAAGTGACCCTAATTACATCAGGCGTTTTTGAACATACTGTAGTTCTAAGAGCTTTTTATTTTGTCCTCATCGCAAGAACTGGGAATGCTCGTAGTTCTTAGAACAACATTTTGAGAGACTCCTGTTCCAGAGTAAGAGGAACCTTGAGCCATGAAAGTATCACCAACAACTTCCATTTTTAACTGGTAGCTAACAAAGAAGCTAGCGTAACTCAATGCTTCATCCAGTCAGAGTGTAGGAAAGCCCATTGCTATTGTGAGATGAGTGGAAACTTTGCTCTTTTTCTGCAACCAGTGTAGCATGAAAGTATGGTGGAATTAGCAAGCTAGCTACCTAGACAGCCGTCTGCTAGTTAGCTGGCTAGCCTGTTAACTACATTGGTGGGTCTAATGGTCCCTCCACCTCACTCCTTGCTACTAGGAGATTACTTCTCCATGAGGAGAGTCAACAGCTCTGGAGACGGACAAGCAAGCTAGCTAACTAGCCAACCGTCCGTCTGCTCTCCTCCTGGTAGCAAAGTAATCTGAGCAGCAGGAGATGAGGCGCAGGGGCCGGCCAGTTCACGTCACCTAAGCCTTAAGAAAACCATAGTGATATACAGTATATATTATCTCAAATTCTGAGCACAAACACATTAAATAAATGTCTGAGAGTCTAAACTTGCTAAGATAACAATCAGAAGTCAATCAATTATGGTTGTCGTAACCACAATGAGAGCCAGCACAGGCAGATCTCAGATGCACATTACAAAGGACATGCTTATAATGACTTTGGGTATTGACAAATGAAAGCCAAGCCAATGAGGTGAAACTTCAGTGGTATGTTAAATACACTGTCTTTTAGATGTGACCCTTCATGTCTAATGTTATTCAGGCCAAGGATACGGCAGGCAGCTTTTCATCTACCAAGTACTTCATTACCGGAATACAAATTTTTAACATTGAGGGGTTACAATAACATATCCAGCTCTTCAAATTGAATCCCAATTAATCAAGAAAATTCAACGGGTGTCAGAAATGTTTGAAAAAAGAAAATATTACAGACACATGGTTGAGTGGTAGGTGATAGACCACCCCACATTTGAAAAAAAAAATCAAATAATAACAAGTAGAATTTAACAAAATAAAAAATATCATGTGAACGGGCAAGGTGTTGGGTAAAACTTACCACATGTACTAAAGTTTGTGCCACACACACACACACACACACACACACACACACACACACACACACACACACACACACACACACACACACACACACACACACACACACACACACACACACACACACACACACACACACCAGCTGGGTGTGAAGTAAGTAATTGCACTAGCCAAGCCTGTCAGATGAGAATCATCTTAATTAAATCCCACTGACAATTCTAATAGGAGGCAGCCATGACTGATGACTGAGAACTGCCGCCGGTCACATCACTGCAGTACACTCTATTTTTACCCAACTCCTTCTCTCTTTCGTCCCCCACAATCTCATTCCTTCACCCACTTTCTCTCCATCTCCCATTTTTTTCTCCGTCTCTTATCTCTCCATTTGCTTGATCTCTCCCTTTGCCCTCCTCACTCTCAAACTCTCTCCCCTTATTGCTACCTTTTCCTCCCCATCTCCATCCTCCCAATCTTTCTCTCCCTCCCTTCACATCTTTCTCTCCGTCCTTTCTCCTCTGTCCTATTACAGGCTCCTTTGTGGAAGTGCTCTTTTCCCTTGAAACTAATCACCGAGGAATGCAGGCAGTGTGGTTCATGAAGGAGTTTTGGGCCTTTAAATGGTTCTCGGTGAAATTCTAGAGTGTGCTCCTTGAACCAACAATCTCAAAGTTTTTAAAAAGCAAAGCCTTCCAATGACAGAGTCAGATTAGAGCTCAGGGTCAGAAAGCATGAAATAGAAGAGAGTGGAACAGAATCAAAAGTTAAAGAAGAAGAATGGATACAGGGGGGCAGGACCTTAAACCGGTATAACTAAGGACTCTTGGTCTGTTCTGCACTTAATGCTCTATAAACACACTATGAGTGGTCTATCCATCCATTTTAGTGTTCCTTCAACATCACTTAACTATGATGCTGGAAAAAAAAATACATTTTGGTCTTATTGCACAGTCACAGTCACACAAATCAGCTGCATATTATTTTGTAAAAATACAGTCATTGTATCAACCTAACATAGGCATACATTATCAAAAGTAACAGACTATTGCCTTATTTGTCTGTGGGACTTCATTCATACATCATTAATAGTTTACTTGAATATTCACATGCACACAAAATGATGTAACTATTCTTTACTGTATATACAGGAGCAGAAAGCAAGCACTCTGCCAAAATGACTATGTGTTCACCATCTCCAGCTACACACCAAGAATTTAGGTTTAAGGGTGTTAGTGGTTTATTGGTTTACACAATTTTATATAGTTTTGCTGATATGTATCATCAGATTCCCCAGCCCTAGTGTCCATAGAGCTGTAGTGTGAACAATACTGTTGAGTTAGAAGGGTCACAGCCTTCCAAAAAAGAAAAACACCAATGAATCGTCAATTTGGTGTGTTAATCTTTCAAAAGTGTGATTGATTTTCTTTTTTTCACGTTTCCTTTTGGGGTTGGTGTTGCAAAGTTGCTTAGTGCAGCTTCAAACTGCAATACATACAGAAGCTGACCCAAAGATAGACCAGGGTCCAGATATACCATGTGTATCAGTGCATCATGTCATACATAAAGAGACTGACTGTGTACTAACCGGTAGGCCAGAGCCAGAGCCCAGGCACTAGCAGCACAGTACAGGGAGTCCCGGACCTTGGCTTCCTTGCAGGTGGAGCATGTTTTGACCGGGAAAAGGCCAGTGGTGGGACTCTGGTAGTTCAGAATGGTTGTTTTGACTAGATAGAAAGAGACAGAGAAAAAGAGACAGCAGAAGTGGTGATGCAACAATTCTTGCAAAAATATGTCATTATTATCTACTCACACTTGCATTAGTTTAAACAACAGTGAAGAAAGCACCTGCAACAAGCAAGTGAGCCCTGCTTCATTAGCATTTTACAAAGTGGCTCTTAAATGTCTCTTTATGCAGTAAGAGGACCTTGATTAATGTTCTGAAGACGAACATGTTCAACAAACTGACATTCACACCATTATTTATTACATGTCTTTACTGAAAGCATATACACCTTCATGCTCCCACGCATTTTGTTA